>NC_139418.1:10720000-11320000 GCF_905368555.1 Meleagris gallopavo
CAGAACTGAAACCTTCCTTGCTCGTGTTTTTTTACAGCTTGTAATGAACGCTCCAGCAATGTCAGGATAGACTGATTTGTAAGGTGTGCAGTTTACAACTTGGTTATACCGCTGCTCTGAAAAATAGGTGATACAGTGAAAACAAAGACTAGCACGATATAATGTTGCTGAGCTGGTGGGTTGAAGCCCCAGCTGGCTTATTTATATCTTTCAATCCCTCCAAATTCTCCAACAGGTCTGAACTCTGCATTCCCACATTTGGGAAAGGACTGTAATATGCAAGGAGAGAATACCCCAGTTGTTCGAGGAGCCCGTGGAGGCTGGGAGCACCTGCTGGGGGTCCTGTGAGGTCGTGTGTTTTTTCTCATAATCAGTAAATAAATACTTAGAATAAGAACAGAGTAGTAAAAAAAAAAAAAAAAAAAGGCAGGATGGGAGATGTTACTGTACACGGTATTGGAACAGGCTGCCCAGGGAAGTGGTGGAGTCGCAGTCCCTGGAGCTGTTCAAGAAAAGTGTTGATGTGGCACTGAGGGACACGGTCAGTGGGCATGGTGGGGATGGGCTGATGGTTGGACTGAATGATCTTAGCAGTCTTTTTCATCCTTAATGATTCTATAATTAATGATTCCTGTTCAGGACCACTCTAAGAGTTTATTTGTGCCTTTCAGCTGATTCTCATTTCTTTGTGCGAAGGAACACTTCGCGAAAGCAAATCTCGCCTCTTCCCTCCTGTCTTCCTTCAGACTTCATGGAATTGTGGTCTCAGAGCATACTCTGGCAAAGTCCCTGTCTAGGTCATGAAACCTGTGTGTGGCTTGTTTTTTGTGAAACAGGCACTGAGCCTGACAGCATGACCTCACATCCTCCTCCCTGCTATGGCTCTGTCAGATCCCAAGAACTGCGAGCCCCCAAATGCTGCAGAGCATAATGTGACAAGTTGGCATGACGGAGAAGTTCCTCAACATGGAAACTTACTCCAGAAAAAGTAAGTTCCATAACCATTCTCTCCATAACATTCTGGGACAGTGCACTTTTCAGTCACTTTATGAGAGGCTTCTATTGAGAAGCAGCGAGTTGCCCAGTGTGTGTGGGTTTGGAGCTGTGCATTGTGGTGCAAGCCAGGACGTAAGAGGTAATACAATGTGTGACCAGTCCTATACTCAGCAGCCTACAGAACATAGGAAGGAACGTCCCTTTTGCACACCAATATCACATTTGTATGATTTATGTGATTACGGGCACAGTCAGCCAGCTAAGTACTAACAGACCACTTCAGTTAGTCTTCGGATAAAAAATAAGTTGCTGAGAATGAGGAATGATCATGCAATCAGAAACGCTAACTCGTTTGCATTTAAGGCGGCATGACTAGTATCAACAGATCACACACCTATAGCTATCTATATCAATAGATCACAGTCTAATCTTCTGCAGCCTTGACATACATCAGATACTTATAGAAATGTGTAATAGTATGCACCTATGTACATTAAACTCTTAGTACATATGGGGAATTGGTATTTTATTTTCATTGTTCCCACTGATAATATTTGATAAAAATCAGTGATCCCTGCTTGCTCCTGTCCACCTGCCCCAGTGAACAACCGATCCACACAGCAAAGTATCACTTCCCTTAAAGGTTTAGAAAGTCCTGCATTTTCCAGTCATGAGCAGTTGCCACCCCAATTGCTGCATTTACTTGCTACTTAAGAGACGTCAGGGCATAATCTCACCTCATTGAGGAGAGGATTTACATACATACTTGCCATTAGCATTTATAGGCAATACACATATAACTCAACCCAACACAGAGTGAAAATATAATTATCATAACCATTGCCACATTGCACCAGGCTTGGGCCATTCTGAGGCAAAGGTCTAATTAGCTCTAGACTGCAGAAGATTTGCATGTAGTAGTTTCTTTTTGACTTACTGCTCAGTGCTTGGTCTGAATATTCAAAGGTATTGTTTCTTATTAAAGTAATTTCTTCATGGCCCACTGCGGCATGTCAAAACTCCCCTATCTTAGTGAGTTTTTGTAAATGTACTTTAAGAGCATTAAGGTATGTTTTTAGCCTGTTCTGTTGATCCTTCTGTTCTTGCTTCATTGTTTTTAAATGCAAAAGACCAATTCTGCAGTAGTAGGTTTTATTTTTTATTTACCAGAATTTGCCAGCAGTAAAGTTATATAACGCTAAAAGGAGAGTTACATGCACTGTTTCCAAATAAATGCTTTTTGTGTGTGCTCAATTCACTTTAAAAGTTTATGATTTTTGCAAAAGTCGTAACTCAAGTCCGTACCACATACATCTGCCAGCTTTCATTGGGTGCAATTGGCAATCAACATTTTTCGTTCCCAGACTCCTCTTGTACTTCAGAAGCTCACCTACATTGGGAACAATCACATTTGGCTTCCTATGCAGACAAAGATGAGACAGATGTACCACTAGGACACAATTAAGATTTTAGAGAGAGTGAATGAAGCTCAAGAGGGTCTTATTTCTCTTTACTGAGATGAGAAATTTATCCCACCTTATCTTAGGGACCTAGCAGATGCACCTAGAATCCCCTTTATGGAGTATTGATTTTAGGATGCTAGATCCATAACAGTCCAGAGGTGAAAGGCCATGTCTGTAGGAGCACATATCACAGAATAACTTCTTTTAAAGGATCGCTGAGAGACAAGTGACTGTAAACTTGTTTTTTTTTTTTACAGCAGGCCAATTCCCAAGATCCTTCTTTAGTTTCATTCTTTTCCATAGAATAAAGGGTTTTACTGGACATAGGATGAATAAGAAATAATGAGCCAGATCCTCAAGGTTTGGACCTTCCTCTGCTTAAAGCCAGAATGCAACCGCCTGTATTCAGCGTCTCAGCTCAAGTGGGCTGCATATTATGCTGAGTGCTCCCAGACCACTTGAACTCTGAAGTGCTCCTCCAACCTCAAATACATTCACTGGCTCAAGAGCCTGCAAACAAGGTAAACTCCTGGGTTGGATGTAGGGTTGTTTGGCACTCCTGCGGGCTTCTCTTTGCATGGCAGACGAGTTGGTAATAAGGAAAGCACCTGCCAAAAGGGGGATCCCACTCCATCCCACTCCATCGCACTTCAGTCTATATCTACAACCATAAACCTCTGCTGTCCCCTGCCTGGTGGATCTGTTCATCACATCATCGCTGGGCAGCCAGGCAGCTGCTGGACATAAAAAATAATTTTTTGGCTGGAGCAGCCACTTTAATCAACTCACTCTGTGGAGAAATAATTTGTAGTTCTGATCCAAAGGGGAATTTGTACATATGGCAGGAGTCAGTCTGCTTGTTGGGTGCAGCTCAGAGCTGTGCAGTGCAACATAAAAACTCACGCTTAGGTTGTCAAGTCTGGCGTAAAAAAAAAGGAAGGATGTGCTAAGTATGATGTGATCTGTGTGTGCATGCAGAGTTAACTGTCACATTATTTGAGGGTTTCAAGTAAGATACAAATGGATGAAGAAAAATTTATAGAAGGGTACCAGGAATCAACTAGGTATTCATAGAGTGGATCTTTAACTCTGTTTCATTCCTTTTTAAGTGTTCAACACCTTTTTAAGTGTTCAGAAAGTGCATTTGTGTGGTACTGCAGAAGCTCCAAGGAAAACCCTGAGCAAAGTATGGCTTGTTTACCATTCTGTACCACTCTGACATCCAAGTACAAACATCACTGAATTTCATCTCTACTTTTATATCAAGTCCTTGACCAACAGTTCTTCTCTTAGGGAACTGCAACAGCTTGACAGGGGTGATGCAGCTATATTCCCTTTCTCTATGATCACCCGGGGGTGTGCAAGATCTGGGGAAATGGATCCACTTGAGAGAGTGGGAGATGATGAAAACCACTATTCTAAATATATTGCTGGCTACATGTGGAACATGATTATTTCACTAAAAACAAGGAGCCCCAAAGAACAGTTCTCACTATAGAACCCAAGAAAACTGAGACATGCCTTGTGCATGCTCCCTGGGCATGGATCCATCTCTGGAGAGGAAGAAAGAAATCACCATCTCCCTTTCCTTCCTGGCAGTGCCGGCGGACTCCGTTGCACAAGCGATATAACTAGCTAATCTGAACTCTCAGAAGAATCCCCCTGCACTGGCCCCAGTGCCATTTCCATTGACATCTGACTCCTTCAGAAAGGCATTGCAAGCCTGCTTTGTTCCTCTCGCTGCTCTGGTAGAAGGAGATAAGTGACACACTCCAACTTGCCGAGGGCTTTGGGAAAGTCATCTTGCTGGGGGAACTGTAGGAGAAGTCTCCCTGGGAATAGCGGCTTATATTTAACCTCCCCTAGATCATGTCAATGTGAATCTGGAGAGAACAGGTCTTTCATTTTTCTTCCTCAGTAAGCTACCATATGTACCTCATCCCCCACTTAGACTATGAGATTGATGGCTAAATTGCTTAACCCTGGTGTTTTTAATTAATTAGGTCTACTTCATAGAAGGTTTAATACAGTAGTTTAATTTAGACTTTGCTCGGTGCATGATATAAAATCCAGATTTATTACTATTTTTTATCAATTTTTATTTTCATATGACTCAGTCACTCATATAAAAAGACTACTATATGTTATAGACTTTAAAAAGTGATTCCCTGTAGATATTGTAAAGTATAAGGTCTATTATATGACAGTAGTGTGTTTATTGCTAAGATTTGGTGCATTGTTCAGGAATCCATTGAAAGATGGTATACTAAAAGGATATTTTATACTGCGAAAAATGTAAGGTAAAGTACCTATTCTTTTTAAATATCATGTTACAGTGCTTTTACATAATACCAAAGGGTATGAGATAACTGCTGCTTTAGGAAACTCAACACAAAAAGAAAAATACTTAGAATCTTTAAAGAATAAAAAAGACACAACAATTTGTTGATATCTGTTTCATAAAAGACCTGCAGAGCTGTAATCTGGTGAAATCCACTGCTACTCTTGGTTAATGAGCAATTTGTTAGTTAACAGATGTTGTTATTAACGTGAGAGGTACCTGGTTTATAACAGCAATACTTAATCATGGTGCAGGGTGGCATAAGAGCCAGTGCAGTGGCACAGTGGCAACAGTAAGTACTGCCATGTGGTAGCACAAGGTGAAAGAGTCACATCTGTATGCTGGTGCAAGCATCTGTGCTCTGATGTGAGCAATTCTGGTTGCACCCTGCAGAATTCCAGCAAAAGTGACTTTAAAAGAATCTGTTACACTCAGTTGTGTAAATCTGGTCACAAGCACATAAAAAGTAAAAAAAGATCTTGAGGGACTGATGTGAGCCAGGAATTGAGGTCGTATAAGTTCCTTACCTAGACAACAGACAGATATGACCACTTCTGTAATGTGACATGACTGTGCCAGGGACATTCAGAAAGTCTGAGGATGTTTTCCTTTTACAGGGCACTCACTTCCCAGAGCCTGGTTTTCAGTAACTGCTTTTGCAGTTGAGCTTCTCCAGTTACACCCATGGAGCAAAGAGAAGAACTTGCTCACAGGCAGCAGCTTGTCATCCTTAAAGCCTGCATAATACACACTGTCTGGTCCAGACCTTGAGCTCTCATCCAGGTTTAACTCACAGTCTTTCAGCTATTAAATTTACTTCAAGGTAAACAACCAACATCTTTATTCTCTTCCTTGAATTTTGGTCCAAACATCCTAGGCAGTTTGTTTCTTTTCTGAGGAAAATACACCAGGATATTACTTTAACTTTTCTTCCCTCCACCCCTCCACCCCCCCCCCCCCCCCCCCCCCCCCGAATGCTAAAGAAATACAAGGGCACTTAGGTCTCTTACTAGGAAAAAACAGAGAAACAGAGGGGAGTGAAGACACTGGGGAGCTCATACAAAGCCCTTCCTGTCCAGCTGTAATCATGTCTGCTGAAAGCATGATAACATGAAGTCTCTCAGGGCATGCCACAAGCAAAACCAAATAAATTCAAACAGCAAAGCAAACAAGAATCTTATAAATGTAGTTGTGACTTTCCAGGTGAAGATTAAGGAACAGAAAATCTGAGGTTTTTTACACTAATTTTAATTCCTTTGAGGTGCATTCCCACTCTGAAACACAAGTGACCATACTATATAGGAAAATAATGTCTTGACATTGTGCCTGTAAGCCCAGATATAAAATACTACCTAGGAAAACCCTAGGAAAGGAAATCAGGGCATTTCATGTCACTGCATTTGACATCATGAAGGGAACAAATAGGAAGAGAGGATCTAGCCCCCCTTGCTGCCCTTTATTTCCAGTTCACCAGACAGTTGTCCTTCCTGTGAGTATTATCTGTCTGACCTGAGCAGACCTTCAGCCAGATAACCTTCATCCTTAAGTCAGTCACTGCACAGGCTGTGCTAAAAGCAATGGCAGTTTAATGCAAGTTATTGATAAGCTGAAGATACCAGAGCCAGTGTTACACCCAGCAGCACTTCCCCAGCAGCTGCACAAGAGGCAAGGAGGACTTGGAGAGGAGCAGTAGCTCGGTACAACCATCCTGGATTCCTCAAGGGAAAACAGCATAGGTGCCCAATGGTCAGTCCTTTCACTAAAGGCAGTGGGTGCTAAGGATGTGAAAAAGCTCCAGATGTTAAGGTGAGCAGCCTAAGAATGTCCCCTCTGTAAAGCAAGAAGAGTGGGGACAGAAGTGGGGGGTCTGTTTCCAACTCTCCCCTAGGAAATGTCAAAACAAAGCAGGACTCCATAGATTTCTCATGTTAACACATGCATGGCAGTTGCAATAATGGCCCAATCAATAATTTGTAGTTTGAAAAAAAGCTCCTTTAGAAGAAACAAGCACAGGTTAAAGGTAAGTTTGCAGCACAGATTCACATCAACGTATTGACTCAGCTTTACAGATCCCCAGCCCAAAATGAATTCCACACAATAACTAAGCAGTTGCCTTCCAGAGGTGTTAAGCCTATTTGTGTTTTGTTTGTTTTGGAATGGCCAATAAAACAGCTTTAGATGATGTCAAACAGTGCTTAGGCCCATACAGAGACAGCTGCTCAGATAAATACTCAAATCCCAAGCCATGTTCTGTTTTATAAGACATCACAAGCTCTTTGCAAATCCACTTGATACGTAGCAGTGAGCTAATGCAACTTTCTCACATCTGCCAGACCACTTTGGGCAGATCAGAAGGCAGTAAGCTTGCTCACCAGTTCGAGCTTCTGCTATTGCTTCTTTTCTCCTAGAACAATTACAGAACCTTATCATATCTTTCTGAATAGTAGCTTCAATATGACACTGGAGTCCCTGAGATCAGAAGCTGCCACTACTTCTTGCAGCATGAAGTGGTAGCTAATCGTAAGCATGTACAAAGGCTAAGAGGACAACCTAACCTGCCTGAAAGCACTTCCCATCATTTGACTTAAGAAAATGGCCAGGAAAGTCTCTCACACAATTATTTCTCTACATTTTGTCCTTTTCTCTATTGTTTCCTTTGACCTGTAATCAAAATCTGAGACTTGAATTTTGCCTTCAGCCTTTTGTTTTCAGATGAACATATACTGCACTATTGGTATAATACAAGAAAAACACCGTGGAGACTCTGAAGAGAGAATCATTCCAGTGTCTGGGATGAGAGAATGGCTCCAGTCCTTACCACTGTTACACTGGTATCAGGAGTAATTCCATAAAAGCCAAGGAAATCACTAGAGCTAAATGCTGAAGGTAGTCTGTGGTCCTACATTCAGCTCCAGTGACCATATGCAAAACCGAGAAATTAAGAAACTCTTACCAACCCTGTATGCCAAGCAAAACAAAGGAAGTGCTTCAGAGTCTGGACACTTACTTTTTAAATCCTGAGTTCCCACTTAAACCAATCACTGGCAGACATAATGAGGGGGACATATCCTGGTCTTCTATCTACCTCTGCTGTGGATAAGAAAAAGAGAGGGAGGGCAAGGAGCAGATGCTGAATGGGTGCTGTGTTTCAGACAGCTAGACAGGGCTGAGCAAAGCTAATGTTCCAACTACAGCAATATTCTGCTGGGCACAGAAGAAAAGCTTCCAGCAGAGTTGGAGGAGAAATATCTGTGGGTGTGCTTACTGCAAATGCTTGATTGTAAAACAGCAACCTTAGACCTTCCTGAGAAGTCAAAGCTACAGTTCTGGGCATGACTTTCACTGTTTTCTTCTAGAGTGATCCATGTTGCAGGTTAGGAAGGGTGGTTGGTTAATGGAGTTTTTTACAGGTTCATGTCTCTGCCTTCACTTCGGGTGGTTTGAACAAAGGCTTTAAAAAGTACAGAAGCAGCAGAGAGGAAAAAGTAAAAGACCGGTGTATCCTTTGTCCAAAGTAGTCTCTGTTCTATGACTTATCCAAAGTATGGATCAGAACTGGTAGGATTCCTCAGAGTTTCTGAATACCAACACAGCTACTTCCTTCTGAAATGTTGAAACTTTCAGAGAAAGTGAAAATTAAGGCTGATTTTTTGATGGCAATAATGGTTTCTTCAATGCAACATTATCATTTTCTTTTAATAAAGAGGACAGAATGGATAACATGGCCAACACCAATCAAACCATTTACAATGGCCAAAAGAGATGGAGCTGAGGCCTTCAGGTACTACAAAGAAACCAAGTAGGGTAAGGAGAAAGATGACAAGATGTTGGATACAAGTGCAAAATTATTTCCTTTCCATTCGACATAACAATAGACCTACAGCTGACCTTGAAACTTCCAAAAGGTGCCCTTGTATTGAGGCCTGGAAACAGTAGAAACAGCAGAGGGCTTCTGATCTCTAGGAACTTCACTCACTCACTGAACTTTTGAGCTGTCATTTCCAATAAACTTGGCTGCAGATGAACCAGAACTTTTTTTTTTAAAGGAAAACTATTCATAGTTTGAAAAAAGAATTGTGGGGATTTTTTCTTTGTCATTCCATTTGACGTCCAAAAAAACTACAATATCCTTGTGGAGTAGAAAGAGAAATAGATGGAAGAGGAAAAGAGGTAAGAATAATGTTACAATGAAACCACAAGCAATAGAAGAGGAAATGTTAAAGACCCCAAACCCAAAGCGAAAAATCAAGCTATGAGCATGTCTTTAAAGCAAGTGAGACCCAAATGTGCTTAGGGAAATTAAGTGATTCCCTATAGGAGCTACTTTCTCATTTTAAAATGTGATGATAATGATTAGCAACCAACATATTAAACGAATATCTCTTTCTACAATCTAAAGTTTTAACTCATCTGTACCAGACTTGACTCCTACACCCAAACAGTTCAGGAAGGTGACCTGAGATGACAGCAGAGGATGACATACTATTGACTACAGTGAGGAAGCAGGAGGAACGATTGTGCCTATCAATTATTGAACAGAGAGAATGGAAGGACCCAGTGAATAACTAATACATGGAAGCTTCCACCTCTGTGCTCCAAGCAGGCTTTGGTAGCCTAGATTTATAATATAATGAAGCTTTAATATAGATAAATTTAGGGATAACATGATCAAATGGTTTCTCTTTAATTAAATAGTCATTAAAAACTTGTTTGCTGTCAATCTGATGTAAAGCAACGTAATGTTTGGAGTACTAGGCAAATGTTCCCCACATCATTCTGAACAAGGAACATAGATTTAGGCAGTAATTACACTGAGGACTAAATCCCTGAGTCATTGAGAAGCTCCACAAAATACCTGGTGGCACTGCTAATGCAGCCAGTTAAGAAAATCTCAGCTGATGAATGGGAAGAGAAACAGTACAGCAATAAATTCCTCTGTCTACTCTGCAGTCAATAGATTTGTCTTGTACCACATTGCAGCTGGGTGTTTTTCACCTTGCACAGAGAATCAATGTAAAATTTAGGCTACATTGAAGTTTGCATATGCCAAAGCTTTCCAGTGCTTCCTGAATATTTCCTAACCATTCCCACATGATCTGAACATACTTTTTCATTTTCTAGCTGGGAAGGATTGCAATTTTTAACTTGTTCCGATCCTGCTCCCACTTCCCATCATTTTGTGCCTGCTTTGCATCTTGTCTATTGACCTTTCTGATGTAGCAGAGATTTACAAGCAGAACTACCTTGCTGAGGCCCTTTAGGTCCTAGAAATAGAAAGAACCTTGCCAGAGGTAGATGCATGCATGAAATGAGATAGCATATTGTACATCTGATAAAGCTTCCTTGACTTAGCTGTCTGAAAATCATTACCTGTGTCTATTTCTGTAACAGATATTGATCAAAAAAGTGCATGCTTCTTACTGGATCTCAAAAAACAAAGTTTTAGCCAGATATGATCTGAACTGACGTGTCTACCAAAGTAGTGCTTTGCTACAAGAAAGAGAAGGAAAAATAAAGCTCCCTGGAATGATCTATCATAAAATAGAATAAACAGCAAATGGCAACTAATCTATTTTCTTTCACTCCTAGAACTACTTTTAGGGTTAGAGGTAGAATTTGCCTAATGATCTTTCTAATGAGGAAGTGAAGCAAAGACATTCAGGCCTACAGCTGAAACATGCTTCATTATGATGGGATTAAGTCAGGGCAAAGCTACTGACTGCAGTGGTGTCACCTCAGCTTTCAGCCGCTGCACCCAACAGTCCCTGGCAGCAGCAGAGCTGTGGCAGTTGCCCTGGCTGCCTCAGAGCCAAAGACGAATCTCAGGTCTCACTCAGCTGGGGAGGAGGAAGTTTTATTTTACAAGTCTGCCATGGCTGGCAGTGGTCATTTTTAGAAAGGCTGCTGATGTTTGTATCTTAGATTTGCAAAAACAATGGCTTCTGCATGGGAAGGACCAGATCCGGTGCTGATTTGTTTTACGGGAGGCCTTTTAGCAGATAATTTTGATCCAGAACTCAATAAGAATTGGAAAACGAAGAACAAGCCATGCCAGAAGATTGGAGATCAGAGGTTTTGCCTCTGGAACATCCCTGGTTACTAACAACACAGAGTTCCTTTCAGCATTATTAGATCAAATGCCAAAGCTACCACCACTAACCTACAAGGTGCTCAGCAATTCCCACTGCCTTTACAGTGGGTGGGGAGATGGCAGCTGCAGGATCATGCCCTGCAGGCACCAGGGAGGCCATGGCCCCTTCCAGCTCCTGCACAAGGAGCAGAGGTCCTCAGTCACACCACAAACACTGCCAAAGCTTGAGCACAGGCAGACTGGTGTGAGGCCGTTGCCATACGGCTGCCTCACCGAACAGTTGGGATTTTAATAGGCTAGATATTGTCCCGGCGTTTGGTATTCATTGATAATAATAGAGATTATGTTTACTTAATGTATTTGCTATTTAGGCAGATGATTCATGTTAAGCCATAGGCATTCAGTGGCAAACATCATTAGTTCAAATTGTATGAGAGAAAGGCCCGGGAAGAGGAGGCACAATCTGGCCTCTATCATAAACAGCTGTGCTTCTAAATCACCATTCTCGGGTTGTTTCCTGTAGTTGTTGGTATATACTGTACACTGAAAATTAGGCCTCAAAAACACTTATTAAAAATTTATACAGCTTATGACAGGCTCTTTCAGAAACATAACCCTTAACTAATTCATGTTCACTTACCCTGCAGTTTTCTATTTATAATACTTTACAATTTCTGTGTATTTGTACTATAAATTATTCAATGACATGAAGGTTTTTATTTTGATGAGAGAATTTTTGATGAATTTGACAGAGTAATTACTTCAAATCCTGTTCTGGATCGCTATGAAAATATTTAATTTTATTTACTCCAATAAATAATTAAAATGTGAGAGTAGCAAGCGTACTCACAGTGCCTCATAGCCTGTGACTTCTGTTTGCTTCTCCTTAATTAAAACAGCAATGTTTATGTGTGTACTGATTTAAAATAATAATAAATTACCAGCTGGGGAGGGACATCTAAAGAAGGAGGAAGGAGATTCTTGTAGCAACAAGCGCAGTCTTAAGGATAGGAAGAAATTGTTCTGGAGAAAGTGCTGTTAGATGAAGGCACTCAGGACGGAATCTCGACAAGGTGAATGTTACCCAAGTGAAGATTGTTCTTTTTGCAGATTTGAAGTTTAAAAGAGGGCCATTTTTTGACATGCTCCCAGGTGGATTCAGCAAATATTTTAAGCATGTGTTTAACTTGAACCTGTGAGCAGCAGTTTCACATATTTCAAGAACATTCATGCTCAGATTTCAATTAAAGTATGTATTGAAGTGTTGTTCTGGCAGCAGCCTAAGTCAATGATTAAATCAATGATTAAATTACATGTTGTGATTTGTGCTACATTGTCTCCTAATTCCCTGTGATTTAATCCAAAAACAAATACTCTTTGTCCCACTGAAGAAAGTACAAGTTGCAGTGGTTGCTGGTTTGTAGGCCGTGGTCCTCTATTTCCTCCACAGAATTTCCATAGGGTCAAATCTATTTTTAAGTCTTATATGCAGTTTTACTGCTTACACATCACAGAGCTCAAAGGCAGCAGAACTGTAACGTATAAAAAGCAAAAGAAAAGCTCGAATCCTCAGACCCTCTCGATTGTTTTATAGGTCACAAACAGGCACATATTAAAAGTTTCTAATTACATTGAAGCCATCAAGCATGCAACTGCATAGTCATTATCATATAGTAACAGGTTAATTACCTCATTAGCTGGCTTTTTTGACATTAAAACTTGCTCATTATTGCCAGTGGTGATCTGGTTACCTATAGGTTGGTAATTGAAAAAAATTGTCATTTCTTGACAAAATGACTATTTGTATTTCACAGGAACAGAGTGAAGAGGGGATGAGACATTGGTTAAATAGCTGCAAGCAAAAGTAGAAATATTTTGCTTAGAAATAGTTTAGGAAATAAACTATTTTCATGACTAAAAGAGGTAAATTACAGCTGATCCTGGCTGGCAGTGCAGGACAGAGCTCATTGGTGCCTCCGTCACAGGTAAAAATTCAGTCCTGGTCAGCAGACTATGGCTGAAATCAGCGCCATCCATTGGCTGTTTACCAGAGTACATGCACACTGAGCAGGTGAGATCTCAGTCCAGTTCCCCCAGGACAGGTGCTCCTATCCCCCCAAAACACTGACAGATCTGAAAAGAATGGCACACTGGGTGGTGTACTCACAGTACACTGTGGGAGGGGATGGGACCTGAATATCACCGTGCTTGTGAACTCAGCAGCCAAGACTTCGGGACCTGCCACCACCCCCAGTTACCTCATTACCTCAGAGGGCTCTATGCATGTAACCCAGGCACAAAATGCCCCCTCCTGAACCTCAAGCACCTTTCACTGACACAGTTTGCAGGCTGAGCATCACATGAGGACATTTTCATGTCCAGCACAGGACATGAGAAGCTACACAGAGCTCAGGTCGCAGTGCTGCACCATGGGGACTCACATCCAGCTCCTATATATAGATCAGCTGCTCTTTCTGTCTCTTGCAGCAATGACACACACACAAACGCTGTGATTCCATCGTGAGCTCTGATGTGACTAGAAGTCATGGCTGGTAATAAATCCTTGCTGCTAGTACCCGGTTGGATTGCATGTCGGTGGGTTAATCCAATAGCAAACCCTAATAACATGACTTCCAGCTTGCTGCAAAAGCAATTTCTGTGCAATGTGCCATATTCCAATGGCAGTGCCTCAAGTTGCAGCGAGTAACACGTTCTGTCACTGGCTGTTGTAAACACTCGGGCTGCTCGGCGTGCACTGTGCACAATTCGTCTGAGCAGAGACCTAAAATCTTACACCTGCCTGTTCCACTCAGTATCAAGCCTAAATAAAGCCTCAGTGGCAGAAGCAAGCAGGGAACACAAACCAGTTGTGACTGGTGCTCACAGCCAAATGCTTAGGAGAAGAAGACATTTGGTTTGGGCTTTTGCTTTTGCTTTTTGTGGAGATAGTGAAAGAAGCAGCAGAGGGGAAGGTCTGGCCCTGGAGGGGCGCTGACCACTGGCTAAGAACTCCCAGGGAATGGCAGAGGGGAAATCAGAGCCCGTTCTCCCAGTGCTGGGGAGATCCCAGCACTGACTTGGCTACAGGCTGAGGTACAACAAGACTTGGAGCTGAAGGAGGTCTGGGAGCTAAAAAGGGGCACAGCGAGTCTCTCCAGCCCTCTATTCCTGGCTACTATTGGTTTGTTTGTAACCTCAGGAGAGTCTTGTCAGCCAAATGGTCTCACAATAGAAGCCAGAAGTTAATTTAAAGTAATGCAGCTGGTAAATAAACATCTTCATTCTAAGGGTGATAGGATCAAAGGAGAATGCAACACAATGCACCTTTTCTGTTGACATTTTTCTTGCATTCATTCAAAGACCTGAGTTTATAGGATGCCAACCTTCACAACTTGGGAAACAGTGCTTGGCATCTGGTTTTCCCTTCATCTTTCCCCTTTCTTTCTTGGATCATCTTGGACTCGATCTCTCGAGTTTCCTTCCAGCCCCTACAATTCTGTGATTCTGTGATTCTTTTTCCTATTTTTAGTTAACACTGAAGATTTCATCTTTCCTTTTTAATGGAGCAATTGTTATTGACTTCCTGGTGCCTATGTTCACAGGGTAGGAAAATAACAAAATAAAATCTACTGAACCTAAAAATAAAGAACCCTAAAAGTCCATGTAAAGGAGAGCTTTAATTTGGGCAGCCTACTGCATGTTAGGACACTTGATACAGTGGTGGGCCTGTCTATATCCCACAGAACAAGTGACCTGGGGCGAAGTGCCTACTCGTCCCACCACTGTTCTGGAGCAAGGGATGCAATGCACACACTGTAGAGCTCATTCACAGATGTTTAAGTTCTCCAGGACCAACTTCCAGTAAGAATTAGCCAGAGCTTAAAGACTTGCTTCGAAAGCTTAAAAAAACAACGATGCTTGAAAATCACTCAGTTTAATAAATGCTTCTCAGTTTTCAAGCCCTGTGTAGGATGTTCCAAAACCCATACCAATAAAACCCTGCCTGCAACAATCCCAAAAACTAATTTATACTTGTAATCGCTCAGAGCTGCATTTAAGCATCTTCTCCCCTTTTCTGGTATATTATTACTATTTACAAATCATTAAATGTAGGCTGCAAAGTAAACAGACGTCACCCAACTTCAACCCAAGGCCCTCAGTGTTCCTCTCTGAGAATGAGGGCATTAACTACACCAGCACACAAACGCTGCTGGAGGTTTACCACTAAAACAGTAAAGCAAATTTTAAATTGTGTTAAAACGGGGAAGAAAAATCCTTTCTCCACAATCTTCTTGGGTGGGAAGCTACATCAGTCATGCCATAAGGACAGGAGGAGCAAGCAGATTTTATTGGAAAATAAAGATGTGAGTAAATCTACTATGATGAATATAAAATGCCTCTTTTGGTTTTAATTAGGAGTCACCTTTCTAGGTGACCAGGAATGAAACTTTTCTTTTAAGGGAACTACTTTATACCTGACTTTTCACACAGAAAAGCATATGGCAGAAAATCAGGAAGTGGGGATTAAGGTACATTTTAACGGGCAGCATGTTCAGCCAGATGGCCTCTTCCCTGTTCCTCAAGTTCTGTACGCTTTTTCCCCTTCCAGAGTTATTTTGCTTGAATTCTTTCTCTCAAATAAAAAAAATCACTCCGTATTTTATGGTATTTTAACGCATACTTTTCAGTCCACCTCACACACTTCCCAAAGCACAAGATTTTTAAACACTAGTTGTGGCATAAAGGTAAGGAGATCCTTTCTGGCTTTGAGGGCAGCAGCACCTTGGGACATGGAGCCCTTCCCAGTGGTTTCCCAGTGCCTATCTCTCCCAGCCAGAGCTGCAGCAGCACCAGCACCACACCGCCCCGTGCTGCAGCAGCAGAGGAGGTCAGTCCACCATTAATGGCCTCCAGTGCTGCAGAACCCAAAAGGTTCTCCTGCCCACTTGAAAAATGCAGGTATTCCCGTGCTCAAGTCAGGGCAGGTGGCACTAGCAAGTGATCAGGAAAACAAAGACTAGAAAAAAAGCCATTGTTTGTTGATGGGGAGGAAGACGATGACAATTAGATCTGTTTGGATGCCCTTAAGAAAGCACAGTTCATAAGAATGCTATGTCAGAGCACTTAAAGATTATTCCTTTTTTAAGCCAAGAACTGAGCAGGGAATTAAAAGTCCTACAAAACTGAATTAACAGAGGTGAAATTAATTATCAGTAGAGAGGATTTCTGAGTAAAACTTGGGAAACAGATGAAAAAAAAGAGCACAGGTTTGATGGTCCAGTTTGGAAAGTCCTCTAATGAGTCACCTGTCTGGAGTATGAACCGTGCTATTGGTGCCATCAGACAGAACACCTTTGTAGCACCCTGCAGCAGTCCTCCAGGCACAGCAAGGAATGAAAGAGAGAAGCACCCACATCCAGTAATGTACATATAACAGCTATAGTTACATTTAGCTATGTCTCTGTACACACATGCAGGTATATATAGACATGAAAAAAATATAAAGCAAGCAAGCAATCCTATTTTAAGAGAAATACACTATTTTTATGGCATACTGAAAACAGTAATGATGATTACACTTCCTCGGTGGAAGCCTTCATGAATACAATGTAAATTGCATGACACAAATGCAAAAATAAGCCTTCAAAATTCTGACAAATAACTGCCGGAGAGATTTGGATGAAACACTGAGGAGTGAACAGTGGGGAACTTCCCGAGGCTGGAGCTGGACAGTGTGTAATGAGCAAAATTCATTATCTTAAACTTTTGGCTATGATGTGTAATTGTTAACCTCTGCAGTTAGTTCAAGGCTCCTTTCAGTAAAATATATGGGTTGCCATCAAAGCTGATTTGGATTAGGAGGCAAGCATGTGCCCTCACTTTTAGGTTATATTAATACACCAAAATCAATAACATGCCATAGCTTTCAGAACTAGTAATAAAACACCCTAAAATATTCCCAGAATACTTCTATAAATTATTTGCTCAATGTACTTATGTTAAAAAGGTTGTCAGTTACAGTGCTCTGAAAGGCTCTAAAATTACAAGTCATCGTACTTGTATTTGATAAACCCCCTGCTGTTTTGGGTCAGAGAGGGCTCCAGAATGGGGAGAAAAAAATCATTATTTTCCCTAATAAATAAATTACTTGCCTATATTTCATGTATCACTAAAGCCTGCCAGTATTGAGGGCTTAAATAATAAATAGCAAATAGCTCCATTCATTTATTAATAATAATGCATCTTTTCTTCCTCTTACCATATTTGCAGGCAATGGATTGAACAGTAGCCAAGTGGAAGGACAAATAGTTGGGCCACTGGGAACATTTAAAATTTTCCAGTTTAAGGTGAACATGTCAGCAGTGACAGCCCTTTTAGCTTTGTCAGTGGCGTGGTGCCTGGGCTCTGAACTGTCTGTGCGGGAGCCTTTGGGCTTCCAAACTGTAAAACACCTTGGAAACCTCATTAGCTAATGGAGTTCACACATGTGAGTATTTCTCAAATAGAAACCCATTTTCAATTAGTCATCGTGATACCTGTTCAATCCTGTTCAACAAAGCCTGGAGGTACCTCACTGCCCTTGGCAGGTTAGATGTTCTCAGGACACTAGTGGAACAGCCCCATCCTTCTGTACGGGTGGGAAACAAAGATGGTGGACAGGAAAGGTGGCATGAAACGGGGGGCTGATTCAGATACACAGCTCTCTTACAGTCAGCTAATCAAAGATACATGTTTTATTTGACTTCCTTTCTGATCTAACTCACAACTACTCTTATCCGATGATTTTTAACAGCCATTCCCCTTATGGTGCTTTGATTTAAAGAAAAACAAAACATGAGCAGTTTGCCAGAGAGGTTCAGGTTTCTCAAGCTCTGCAAGCTCCAGAAAAATATCTCCCTCCCATAAGCAGGGTATTGCAGCTGAGTGCCTGTGCAAGCAGTGGCACCAATGTGAATAGAAATCTGAGGAACCAAAGATCTTAATATCACCAGCAGCCTTGGGGTAGGAGAGGTGGATGAGCGTGGATTTCAGTGTCATGCCCTAATCCAGCATCTCCCGGGGAGAGCTATGAGAACACGCACACATGCAAAGAGATGACCACATCCACAACGTCCTTTCCTCCAGGGAAAAAAAGAGAGCTGGAACCTCAGTGTTCATGCAGGTCATGGCATCATCACGTCTGGTAAATGAACTCCTTTCTTCATCTGAACACCCAGTGGGAGCAGATGGGATCTGAGGAGACTCATACTAGCTAGAATTCACCTCTGCCCCTTACCTGGAGGGCTAACCTCTTTCAATGGTCAGGAGGAAAGCACTCTGCACTCTCTCAAGCAACCCAAACTCCTTTTTGACAAAATAAAAAGCCAAGAAAAGAGAAAAATGCATTGCCTCCTACCACACATATCAGACATGCATATGAGAGACAGTGTAGAAAGCTGGAAAGCGTACCGAAAGCGTTTCAGCCTGTCCCCATTAAGCAGAACAAGTATGGTGGCACTCAGTCAGGGTGCAGAGCCTTCAAGAGCATGCCCTGCTCCCCTCCAAAGGAATTTAATCACGCAGTCAGCTACACGAACTTCACTTCCAACTACCTACAGAGTGCAGGTTCATTTTTAAAGCAGACTGTTTCTTACAGCCTTACCCACTGTGAAGTGCAGCTATGTTTTTCTACAAGATTTAGCTACAGGGCAAAAGACTTCAAGCATCTAAAAATACAAATGAAAGGTCTGGCATGATACTGCTGACCCAGTCTAATAAGACCCTAGCTAGCTGCATGAGTTGGGTCACAACCTACCTCTTCTTTCCTTATGTCCAGAGCACTACTGGCTCTTTGACCAGGGTAAATTGTTTCTTTTCTTCTGGCTATTCCTTAAGCTCCCCTAGGCACCAAGCAAGGAAAGTAAACACATGGCAAAGGCAGAATAGGCAGAATGGACTTGATCTTTGTTTAAAGCACGAGGTCAGCTCCTTGCTGTGAGCAGATTTTCCTCTTTGGAAACAGGTTCATGTTTATGTTTCAAGTTCCAGCACCATGCTCTGGATTTTCAACATGTGCAGCACATCTGCTCCAGCCCAGATTTATGAACAAATCTGCATATAATTGTGCTGGGCGAGGGTGTTGTTGTTGTTGTGTTCCCCCCTGCACCCACCCTTTAAATAAAATGGCTTTGTCCAGGGCTGTATAAACCCCTGATTCCAAGCCATATAATTTTATGGACAGGAAAAAAAAGTTCTTTTGTATTGCACCTGAGCTCATTAAAACCCCCAAATTCCATAATTTTACACTACCATGTGCTGCATATTGTATTTAGTACCTAGCAGAGTAATTGCTTACAGTCCTCAGAGTGCGTGCACATAAGGTGGAGAAATGATGGAACAGGTGGGACAGCCGCCCTGTGCTTGGTAAGCACAGGTTTACACCCCTGCACAGCTGATGTAGAGCTGCGTGGATGAACAGTTCAAAAGCCTGGATTACGGCGTTTTGTTAGCCCTGTAATGGATGCCAAGTCCCGGATGTCAGCTTCCAGTGAACACAATGGCTTCTGTAACGGACCAGAGAAAACAAATAAGCATGTGGGATGCAGAATGGAAAAAGGGAGAAGCCAAGGATAAGCGGGTCAAGGTGAAAGATCCAAGATGCCAGAGGAATCGTTGACTTAAACAAGCTCACCAGACATCCCAAGGGAAAATAAAACTGGAAAGTTCAAGAGAAAGTGAACAGCCCGAGAACTCTTCTGTGGCAACATTCAAGGTTTCCGAACTTGGCCTGGAACAAAACCAAAACCTTTTATGCATCCTCACAAAGGAAATGATGTCAAAACAGTTGTTTCTAAATCAAAAAGGGTTTTCACACTCCTCGTCTCGAGCAAAGACAGTGAAGTTGCATTTGTCACTGTGCATTGAATGAAAGAGGATATTCTGGGTGGGAAGAGGAGAGGAAGGTTCAAGTAGATTTATGGTGTGGTCACAACATACTTTATTTTGGGTGACTCTACTCTTTACAGACTAAATTATCCTCAACTGACATTAAATGCTTGTTCAAGTGCTGAATTAGGATCCCACTGCAAACATCTCTGTTCAGTGCTCCTAGGGGGCACATGCCAGAGACATTTATCTCTGTCCATGAATTACCCAGCCCACTGTTACAGGGTGGATTAAGGAAGAATGAAAGGGAAGTTTTTTCAAGTTATCCATGCAGGACTTGCTCAAGGGCACATATAGACATTGTACCACAACAGCTGAGCTTAACCAAGGCTCACAAGTCCTATCGAAGTGCCCCAATCCCTAGGCTTGTATCAGAGTTACTGATAAGTTCTCAGTGGTTTCCTTGTGCCTGGAACCACCATAAGCACGCCCTGCTAGAGCTTCTCCTAAGTCTTACCTGCAGACATTCAGTTAGTTAAGGTTAGGAAGCCAGGACAGAGAACTTGTGTCTGCACAAAGAATCTGTGAACAAGGGGCGACTGAAAGGGCATGTGCAGGTGTATTCCTACGTAGGCAGTGGGTCCAGATACATTTTTCTCACTAGCCTGGTTTCCTATGGAAACAAACAAACAAACAAAACAAAACAAAACAAAATCTCCCAAAAATCATTGAAAGGAACAAGGAGGTTTTGCAATAGGCAGAGAAGACTAATATTTTGGTAACAGCAAAACAGAAACATAAAAGTTGCACATATCTGTGCTCAGCCCTAAATGGTGGGAAAGGTGGAAGGCTCTAACCTCGGCATTAGGAAACTTTTGACATTTAGAGTTACAGAAATCTCTTAGCAAGGAACAACTTGTTTCCCTGTTTAGTTGGTTGGTGGCTTTTTTTTTGTAAGGGTTTTTTTTTTTTTAAGTTTTTTTTTTTTTTTTTAACTGTACTCCCTCTTCATTTAAAACATATAATGAATGCAAACAGTCATCAGTCTGTAAATACTGGCTTCAAGTTCACTAGAGCTTTGTTGAGATATTCCTTCTAGGTAACAAGTCTGTGGCTCATTAGTCTCTCATTAGCAAGATAGAAATAAAGATGCAAAAGAAAAAAAAAAAAAAACCTCTCTGCAAAGATATTGTTGCAGTCTAATTGCCTGCAAGGAATTCTTAATAATGTTTACTAATGCCTTTTCAGCATTGCCAATTTTATAATGTTCCAGATGTGACGTTGTTGTTCCCTGCTGTGATATTACTAAGTCTGCTAAGGCACCTACAGTACTAAGTTTGGAAAGATTTTAGCCCCATCTTATGTCACTGACATGAAACAACATCCATTGGGGCTCTCCAGAATCACATCTGTATTTTTGAAAAAACTAATCAGAAAAACTGTCTGATCTGCTGTTTATACAGACCTAAGGAAATTCAACCACAACACTCACTGACTGGAACCAAGAGCTTTGCAATGGACATTAGCAATGCTGTCAGTTACATAAAGTTCAGCAATGTTTGCTTTCCTTTTTTTTTTGATTTTTAATAATTGCTTTAGATTCTGTGACATGAATTGTGTAGCAAAATCTTTTTGTTTGGGATATGACCTTATGTTGTAAGCAGCATTTGGAAAATAACACAAGCAGATGTTAGCAAGGATCTGTAAGAAAGACTCACAGTATCAACACTGTGTCCATATGTGGAGTCCTCAGCGCAGGAGAAACATGGATCTGTTGGAGAGCAACCAGAGGAGGGCCCCAAAAATGATCCAAAGGATGGAACATCTCCCCTAGAGGACAGGCTGAGACAGGTGGGGCTGTGCAGCCTGGAGAACAGAAGGTTCTGGGGAGACCTGAGAGTGGCCCTTCAGTATCTAGGGGGAAGCTGTAAGAAAGAAGGGGACAGACTCTTTAGCAGGGTCTGCTGTGATGGGACGAGAGGAAATGGTTTCAAACTAAAAGAGGGGAGATTTAGAGTGGATATAAGAAAGAAGTTTTTTACTGTAAGAGTGGTGAGGCACTGGAAATAGTTGCCCAGAGAGGTGGTGGGTGCCCCATTCCTGGAGACATTCGAGGACCAGGCTCCGAGCACCTGACTGAGCTGTAGCTCCCTGTTCATTGCAGGGGGATTGGACTAGATGGCCTTTAAAAGTCACTTCCAACTCAAACAATCCTATGATTCTGTGATTGTGTTATATGATTGCGTTATGGCCAAGTTAAGAGAACAAAGCAGGCAGCAAGCAGGCAGCATATGAAACAACAGAACTTTTACTCTCATTGCTCTGAAGCTTTTTGGTATTCTGGAAACAAGTCAGCTCTCCATCTGAATCAGATTTGCCTCTCATTACAGAACATGTAAATAAACAGATCTTTTTAGCCAATTTTACTGAGGAGAAATAGCTTGTGAGATCATCATGATTTTATCTGTCATTTTTCCCATTGAACAACTTGTTTACCTGTTCAAGGAACGTCTGGATTTTGTGTTGAGGGATGATATGGTTTAGTGAGAACTATTGGTGATAGGTGGATGGTTGGACTGGATGATCTTGTAGGTCTTTTCCAATCTTGGTGTTTCTGTGATTCTGTGTGATTCTGTAACCTACTCTAGCCGAATTGTAAAAGAGGTGGATTCTCCACTGGGAAAGTTTCTGTTGGACAGAGAACCCAGCCATGACATCCATGAGATAGCAACCTTTCTTTTTGCTGCACACCATGTGTCAGGTTGTTGTTTTGTTTGTTGGTTTTCCAGATGGTCCAGTTTGCTTATCTTCTCAGGATTGAGAGTGCCTGAGTTCTTCGTGTCATATTAGGTATAATCTGCATGGCCACAACTGCAGCTGTCTCCCATTAACATGGACATATCCTCATCTTTCACACAGGCAAGTGGTCTGACTGCTGCCACAGCCCTCCCCACGCAGGTCCCATCCTTCAGATTCTACCTGCACACACTGGAACTGTAATTCTGCTGTCAGAATGAACCAGATGAGCCACACTTTTCAGAATCCTGCAGGGAACGGGTAGTCAGGATCATTTCACACAACTGAGTTAGCAAGGAAATATGCAGTTATTGCAGCAGATCGAAGGGAGATGGAAACATGCTGCTTTGGGATAGTGACTAGCACCTGTGTATCAGACTCAGCTCTAGCTGAAACAGTGATTATGACCTCAGGGTCAATTAAAGTGCTGTGTTTGTAGAGTGAGGGAGAGAGGAGGAGTCATATCACAGATCTATGATACAAAAACCTAAATGATCAGCAAGAAAAATTTGCTGAGTTCCTGTCCAATTTTTTAATTTATTTACTATTTTTTTATTTATTTTTTTATATATAGGGGTATTGTAACTCTGGTTAATGTAGTTAACGACTGCAAAACTAATTTCTTTTCCTAAAATTTATCGCCCTGCTCCTGAAATGATGGATTTGTCAATTAATGGAGTTCCTTATGGCTGTCAGGAGTGGGGCAATGCCGTCCCCAGAGGCACCCTGCACTCTGCTCACTTCCCAGATCTGGAGAGGAGGATGCACTGCAGTCTGGCCACCTTGGGTCATGATGTTAAAGAGCTCTTGCTTCCAACTCCGAAGGTCCCCAGTTCATTTTCCCAGTGTGTCAGCCAAGACGGTGGTCCTCACATTTGCACTCTTCTAATAGTTCCAAGCTTACATCACATTTCCCTTTATTTACTCTTTTTCCATGTTATATATATATCCTTAGCCTTAATCACTGTTCAGCCAAGGGTTCTTCTAGCAGACCCAAATCTAGCGATCACTGGAGCCAATAGCAGTCTTTCTACTGACTCCAGCGGACTCAGGATCATAAAGTCCTGAACCCACAAACATCTGCAAGACCTGGAGGCATTCCAGCAGGGATTCGAATTGGACATCAGCCACTCGGGCCCATCTTAATTCATAAATCAACATACCCAACTGACTTTCTCTTCTCTGGATCCCCTCCAATTTGTTAATACGTTTCTGTTAACGAGGTGCTTAGAACTAAGCACAATATCCCCAGTGCAGTCACATGAGAGCTGTTACATTCCTACTTCATAATGTTATGTCTCCACATATCCCGGCCAAAACTGCACTGACTTCACTAGCTACCATGTTTTGTTGCAGCCTTAAAACCCTCATCCTGTCACTCTCATTCACCAATTGCTGTGCTTTGCTCCACAGGTAACCGTGGCAAAGTCAGCAGGACTCCTCGCACTGTACTGGCAGTGCAAGCAAGGAGAGCAGAAACTGGTCCCAGAGAAAGAATTCCAATCTAAATTTCTAAACTGATAAACTCAGACAGCAGAATAATTGTAACAACGCCATCCTGCTGCTTTCCTGAGCAATAATCTATTTTCCTCATTGGGATAAATGACTTGACCATCAGTCTCTCGGTTTATCCATTTGGGAACAGGATTATTGCTTCATAAACTGTACAACGCACTCCTATTACTGTTTAATTGCACTGGGCAGAAAAAGGGGGAAAAAGATTTTGCAATTTCTAACAGAAATCTCCCAGAAGCACTCTCTTTCTGTGTTACTTTCCTCAATAGTTAAGGCAGCGAATTGCATTCCAATCCAAAATTTTCCTCTGAACAAAGAGCATAATTTTTCTTTCTAAACTTCTTCCAGTGCAGATCCTCCTTCCAGGACACCACTCCTTCCCTGCAGCTGGAGCTCAGTGCTCCTTGCCACCTCCGCAGTGAGATTACCCCGAGATTATCTGGCTTCTAGAAAAACATTTTCTCTGAACTCTCAGCTCTATATTCTGGCCTGAGTCTACATCCAGATTCCCTATCACTGACAGCAGAAGCTGTCCTTGAACCTCTTTATTCTTTCCAACCTTTGTTTTGGTTTGCTGCCTGCAAGCTCTTCCGAGCAGCGCCTGCCTGTCGCACACGTGCAGCACCTGAGGCCTCTGGGAGTGCAGAGGGAACTGAGACTCTCCCAACTCCTGAAGAGCTGGAATTGAGGGGGGGGAAACAGCTTTCAGTCTCTCATTCTCAAACAGTGCAGCATCCACTTCCGTCTCCAGCACTGATCTCCGTACTCTCACAACACTACAAAGTCAAGTTCAAGGAAGCTCAGTTTTGCTATTTGAGAAAGGACTGCTAGCAGGAGAGAGTCCTGGTTCTCAATTATCTAACATGGATACTCGTTTCACTTCAGGAAAGTTTAGCAAATTTCTCTCTGATTTCAGATGTCAGTTAAAGTGTTTTCATCAGACTGCTTCTCAGGAAAACCACCTTTTCAGCAAACATGAAAACATGTACTAGCCAAAACCTTCAGTGGGGTTTGTGCCTTTTGCAGATTTTTCCTAGGGAAAACCTCACAAAGAAAGAAAATGATCAAGGAGTTTTTTGATGACCATTTTCTTTTAGAAACACCACACTGAGGTTTCAAAAAGCGGCACTGTAAAAGTCTGAAAACTTCGACCAGAAGACACTTCTTTAGATTTTGATTACCATAAATTTTCTATGAAATACAAAACAAATAAAAACAAAATTAGGGAACTTTTCTGAGTGTTCTAAAAGAAACCGGTAGAAAGTCGTGTTTCAAAAGAGCTTTATTTTGTTCTCTGCAGGAAAAAGCCTAGGAACTCCCTGGCTTTACTGTATCCCAGACACAAATCTGAAAAAGCTGCAAGCCAACTTCTCCCTTAAGCACTGCCATGTGTTCTCCCACACTGCTCCACCCTTTTGTGCCAAAAACCTGTCCAATTACCTATCCTCTGGTAAACCTTATCTTATCATTTACTTGTGCTTAGAGCTTACAGATTGTTCCCATTGCTTCCTATTTATCGAGCAGCCGGCTGACCTTTCTGCCAAACTCTGTGTATCCCAGTGCAGTAAGTTATTTCCAAACCACATCTGCCTCGTTCGGCCAATTCATCCATCACTGCACCGTGGCACATGGACTGTGAGCTCTCTGGAGCTGAACCGGCCTCCTAAAGCACCTGGCCAGGGAGCTGCTGTCTCCATAGGGCTGCAGCTTTAGCTGGGATTCCAGGTGCACTTGTAATACTGAGAAAAAGAAACAAGTTGCCAAGTAAATGGGGAGAATTTGTGGCAACGCAAAGCTTTAGTAGAGGCAACTCATGTTCTCATTTTCAAAGCTCATAGTGTATTCCCAAAGAATATTAAGCTGTTACCGCAATGGAAGGGGAAATATTTGGAACTGGCAGTTAATTCTTGGCAAGCATTGATTTTAACACTCTACTACACCTGGGAACACCCTGGCTGTTTGGTGGAGAAGACTTCTCTGAAAGGAGGTGCTGTATGGGGACATGGACGGCTGCATTGCTGCTTTTGGGTGACAGCGCCCTGTGCACGCTGTAGCTGCAGGGATAGCCACGTGTTTCAGCTCCCTGTGATATCAAAGCTCACAGGTAGGATGTCCAGCCCACTAGGAAACATACGAGTGTTTTTCCAGGGGAGTAGGGAAGAGGGAGATAGGGACGGCAGCAAGTCAGATTAAAGGCCAAGGCATCAGCCATGCTTTCCTCTACAGGCGAGCGAGAGTCTGGCTGGAGATCTCGGATCCGATGCTGTTCTCCTCTCTGCAGTTTCTGGGACATGCACTCCAGCCTCCTGCACAACTTTGCAGTTTCCAAGGAGACCGCATGCTGCTCACCCCGCACCTCGCCGCGATGACCGTGTGACTTCACTCGGTCAGGGAGGCCATAAAACACGGCAGCCAAAACGATAGCGCCGCAGCTTGACTCACTGCGATATTAGTGAATCCTAGAGGACATATGAACCTAATGATGGGTTGTTCGGTTTGCTTTTTCATTAGGGCTGTTATGATGAGACCTAGACATGGTGTCACTGCTTGGAGACAGCCTAAAGAAAAAAAAAGGGCACAGAGCTGCAAGCTTCAAAGAACCGATTCTAATAATCATGTTACTCAGTTTCCTGAAGGAAGATAAATGTAAGAAGTCAATTTCATAATTGTAACAGTATAAAAATACACTCAAAATTCAACATTTATAACTTCAAGTAAGTTCACATTGGGATCAAAGATCAGAAATTGGATACATTCCTAAAAGTATGAACTGCATCAATGAGGTAGTACGGCTCAGTGTCAGGAGATGTGAATCTGGTGCCTTGCTTAGTCGCAGACTTCCTGGAGGATGTTGGAAAACTCATATTGTACATCAATTGCATAAGGTTTTTTGTAAGGTAATACTCATCTTCACCCGAAAATTAGACTCAGGAAATGATTTTTCAGACCCCAGTCCATCAGGGAACATCAACGCGTTAAATTCTGTTCAGGGACCAATTAGAAATCAGATATACCAGGATGACACTGTGTCAGGACATCTCATTGTTTCTGTGACTGTAACTCCCTGTATGTTACATAGGCACCCTAGAGAAAATTCACTGTAATTGAATGAAAATAAAAACTTTAAAGTAATCATGAAGCACACATAGTAATGTGGCAAAGAGCTAGACAGAAGAACTTAGTGTTGAAGGAAGTTCTAATTTAAGACTATAAGAGAAGAAAGCAGAAATAAGACACATACACACAGCCAGATTGCTCAAATGTAACAGCTAGCCAGCTGATAAGGAGTGCTGTGCAACTGGCAGCCCTCCATTTTTTTCGTTCCATTGGATCAATTGTAACTATAGCAAGTAAAGGAACAAATGATGCTGTGTACTGCAAGTGAAATCTAAAGCTGGTTAGAAATTAAAATTTCAGAATTTCTTGTCAAAATATTTATGTAAAAAGGAAAGCAGTCTTTCCCACATGCCAACCCCCTCAAAAATTGTCCAAAATACCCTTGGAAAAAAATCTGAACACTAAATAAGTGTTTGTATACATATTTTAGTGGAATTGACATCTTGTCTCTCAGACCCCATTAGTCAATTAGGAAGGCAATGCCAATAGATTTATGCAGCAAGAACCACAGCTGAACAAAGGGACAAGGAATAACTTCGCTTGTTCAGACTTCGCCAATAAAGGACAACTGAACATTCACATTCATTCATAACATATTTGCTGCTCTCCTGCCATTCAGGTTTTGTCTACACACATGGTTATAATGAACTTTCAGGTCATCTTGTACCTGCCTTGTGCAGTTTGATTGTGTTCCTCTTCTCATTAAGATCTCCCAGCCTTCGTCAAAATCATTGTTATGATGCCTACAAAGCAGGGCTACCTTAGAAATAGGTTTCTAAGCTACTATTAGACATGTCTATATGGACATCTGGCTACTGCCCAGCACACTTTGACATGTCCTAGCCCAAGAGACAAAATGGGAGAAGCAAGGGGCAGAAGTTTGGTAGAATTCCTATATATCTGACTGACAAAAATAGCCAGCAAGTGTATCTAATCCTCAGATTGATTTTCCAGTTGGCCTGAATTGCTAATGTAGGACTACTGGTGTATTGATTGACTAAATAAGCAAATATCTCAATTTTGGAATGAATGTGATTGCAAGAGGGAGATCCCAAGTGCCTCCACTGGGCGAGAGCCATTTGCTCCTTCAGAGCTGTTCTGAGGACTTGCGCAAGCACCAACCCTAAATGAACACTTCTCCCACAAGTTCAGTCCTGCCTGGCTTTTAGTCTAAATCATTTCAAAATGTTGATTATTGGACAACCACAACTCACAATGGAGAAACAGCTGAGCAAAGCAAGTCTGCAACGATCACTGCAATATCCCTTAGCTGTCCTCATAAAGGAGGTGGTTACAATGAGATCTTGAGGGAAAACTGTACTTCCAACGTAAATAAATACAGAGCAGAAGAGAAAACATGGCGAAGTGAGTCTTCTGCAATAATGCAAAAACTAGCCTGGAAAAATGCCTCCAAAATATTAATTTATTCCTTCCGTCTGAAAGGATCCACTGTGAAAACCTGCATCCTCCTCTAAAATTAATGAAGAGGAAAATCCACTTCACTCCTCTGCCATTAAGGAAATGGTTAATGGGTTCAGCAAAAGGTGGCAGTCGAGTCCTGAGGAGCTCTGCTTACTTTGTTAGTGATGGACACGAACCTCTCAATTTGTTGGATGAATTGTTTTTTGAAGATAAAATACTTTTCTTTCCACTCTTTTAAATGTTGCTCCAGGAGTACAGATTACCCAAAAAATGTGCTGGATGCATCAGAAATTGCAGCCCCAGGAAAACAGACCTTGATAGAGCAGATTTTCTCTCTTACTGTTAAGTTTCCCACGCTTCTCAGCCAGATTCTGCTGGCCACAGCTCAGAGCCTGACTCTCGCTGTGAAAGTGCCGGAAGCTGGTTCATCTTTACAGCTTACAGACCCTGGATGTTTGAGCTGCAAGGCTTGGAGTGGGTGTCAGAGGAGAGAGACATGACGCAGAACAGCCCTCTATAAGGGCAGGTACTTCAAGGCCTCCAACCTCCTGGCACGCTGGTTACATCACATCCAGTAATATGTTAATCCCTGTCATGCCGATGTGAAGAGAGAGGTCCCAGAAACCTCATGGCCCAGGTGGGAAATGAGCACAAGGTTGCAATGAAGAAAACAGAACAGTGAGGTTTTCATGTCCTAGATTGTATCTAGTTCCCTCTTTTGTAAATCCTCCTGCTGCTTCTCTTCTACTCACAAAAAGGACAATGCAACGTGAAGGCTTACGTTCAACAGCCTTTATTCATAGGCGTCTCTCTGCTTATGGCAACCAGAGGTAGAACCCAAGATATTGTGTTAGATGTTAGCTCATACTGAATCTGGAATAAACTGTAGACTACTGGAAGACACGATATGTCTTTTAAGGCTCCTGCAGACATACCTGAAGCAGGCAAAGGAGCATGCTTGAGTGCCCACCAACCAGGTGGTCAGCCCATGTGATCCTTGCCCCACGCTCTCCCTTTCTTTCTGAGCCAGTAATAAATGCACAGTTTTAAATCTTGACTTCTCTACTTGTGAATTGCATCTCTGCCTATTCAGTAGAGCCTTGTGAAAGGTATTGCTTTGCTAATAACTTGCAAATTAGTCCGGGCATTCTTAATGTTATCTGCATAAGGCAACAATGTCTGGAGGCCTTATCATGGAGTCAGAAGCCCATTGTGTACAGAAGACATAAGACCCTGTAAACAGCAGTACAATGGAACAAACACTGGCACATCTACAGATGCAGTAGTGGATACCATATTAACCTCAAGTTTTTCTTAAGCCTCTCACATTGCATTCAAAATATTCTGCAAAATCCCACTTCCCGTCCTGACCCTATAGCAAGAGGGAACACGGAAATAAGAGACAGCAGGAAATTCCACTCAAATTCCAGCTGCAATCATTTCTGTGAACAAATGGGACAAAATGCAGCAGAGATCACGGTGGATAAATAGCATGCACCCAAAGAGGCAGCTGGTAAAGAATAATGTCTGGAATAGAGTGTGGGTTATACATGGAGGTAGAAATAGACAGCACTGATCCTTGCCTTATAGATTGTACATCAATATTAGTTAAGAATTGACTTTATATAAATAAGCTAATGCTGGTAAAGGTGTCTGGATGAATTTTTTGTTCTCAGTGACAGTTGGATATAACTTCACTACCCACTTCTAGTGGGAGGAGAGACTGGAATTCATTCAAAGGCTTTTTTCATCATTACTGTAGATCTTACTGTTATAGTTACCGGTAAGAATGCAACCCACGTACGTTTCTTGAACAAAGAAGAGGAAGTATCACTGTTTTGCTTAACATCTTCACTGGGACTCTCTTGGGCCTTGAAGCTGTCCTGAAAAAATTCAGCCTTCTCCAAAAGTGGAAAAAGTAAATCCAGAAGCTTGAAATCAGTGCCAGCAGAAGATGCGTATCTTCTAATCTCATTAGAAGCCTGGTTTAACTCAGTGGATTGCTTTCTGATATTTTAAAATTGGGCTTACAAATATTTAACTTCTGTTGGTGAGCAGGGCAGGCAGGGGAACTGCATAACCTTTGGAAGAATGTCAGCATAGTGGTGTTATATATTTTAAGAAGACCCCTTATTCAAGTCAACACATGGGAAATGGTGCAAATTGTGCAAATGGTGCAAAAATGGTGCAAAAACACACAGGCAGGTCTGAGAGGGAAGAACCACCCTGACTGCACTGGAGACAACAGAGACCCTCTTTTCCAACTTGTCCAAGGCTGTTCCTACTGAAGATAATGGAATCACCACTACCCCATGGTCTAACTGTCTGCAGAAAAGGATACTTTTCCATTTGGCTGGGGATGTTGCCAGGTCTTCTTCTGCCCTTTCCATTTTCAAGGTCCCTTCCCAAGGGACCTTCCAAACAATACAAAAAAAAAAAGGAGTCAACATCACTCTGACAAGTTGTCTCCTGCTACTATGCCAATAAAAATGATCTTCCTTACAACACACTTCTCTGAACCTGACATCTGTCCTAAATCTCAAGTCATACATACCATTCTTCCATTAACATGAGTCATCCTACAGACGTCCTTCTGCTACTCTTAGAGTCATGTCAGAAAGAATCATTGACTTATTGTCAGCAGATTCAGCCTACCATGCTAATGGTGTCTGTAGAGCCCTTTTCTCTGATCATCTTTTTCTTACATCCCCAAAAAGGCTAGAAAATACTCGCTAAGCTGTAGGATGTCAGGAACATGGAGGAAATTGCCTGTCCCACACTGCTACTCTGCCTGGAGTATAAAGTGTATTTTGCCCAATTTTGAACTTCTGTACCATGAGGCAGAGCAGATAAATAGCTTCTTCTCAGGAATCCAGAAAACCTGAAGCTGGTATAGACTAGCTGGTATTGGTAACGTTCTTGAAATTTTCATGAAATATAATTCTTTCTCTGCAGAGGTTATGGGCATCTTACATACAGGATTGTAGGACTGTTCCTACCATGTCTTGATTCCAGCCCTGTCTTGACATGCCCAACATGAGAAGTAGCTGTCTGGGACCTTAGGAAGAATTCAGACATGGCAAAAGAGGAGCCCTGGCTCAAGAACAGCTGACAATGAGTTGCAGGAGGGAGGTCAGTTCTGTGCCAACTGGGGAAGGATGAAGAATAACCACTCTCCTGCTCATCACTGCTCATCTTTACTCAGTACACAGTGAAGCCTTGCAGCCCCATCCAAAATGCAAAGGCATACAGCTTGGGCAATCCCCGGGGCTATTGCATGCATGCAAACACACATCTAAGTGCTTTGGGATATGCCTTCATCTGACATCAGTCAGGTGAAGGAATAACATGTCAGGGAGGTTCAGGTGAACCAGTTCATTTCATTCCATCACAACATGGACAGCAGGCTGCCTGAAACAGTCCTATCTCTGAGACAGACAACCACCTTGGCTATAATTAAAGCTAATTATTCAAAGGCACCCTGTTCATGTAGCATTGCTCAGAAGCTCCCTGCATGAGCATGTAGGCAGCAGGGCTGTTTTTCTTCATAAAAACTTATGAAGAACGCTGTGCAGATTAACAGCTTTAATGACAAAAATTACCGCTTACAACACTGACTTCAAATCAAAGAACAATATCTGCAGACAGATATTTTCATGGTTTTCATAACAATTCATTATAGGTGGCACCAAGGGATTACATTTTTATTTCCCTTGTGTCATTTCTCTCAGACTCAGGTTCATTTCTCTTAATGAGGCAGCGGAAGATAAAGGGCAGTGAAGGCTCCTCCAATGCCTCTGCAGAGTGTGAGGAGTTTAGGGGCAAAGTGATAACTGATCCTCTAAAGGAAGAGGGAGGGCTTCGAAGGGGAGGGGGAGAGGGAGAGTGATGGGGTGGGATGCTCTCTGCCATAATGAACTAAAATTAAGACATAAATTCTCCTACCTTTGTTCCAACCAGATCTAACAAAAGGAATTCGGCTTTTAAATGAAGAATGGATCAGTGGCAAAATTATTAGCTAATTAACTGTAAAGGAAAGGGGAAGAAATATGAAAAAAATCTTTGCCTGACAGTACAGGACCAAAAGTTCTTCTCTTATGCTCTCACAATAGGAAAGAAGACCATGGAAGCTTTTACTAGAAAGCAAGTCCCTTCTTCATATGTGGTTTGGGACAGCAAGGCACAGGTCAAAGCTAGAAAGAATAAGAATTAAGTAGAGCTCAAAGTGGGATCCAGGTTCCTCTGGTATTACCAGGCTTATTATGGCTGAGAAGATGACCTCTGTAGAACTAGATGGAAACTCTCCTGTGAAATAGCTTTCTGTTGGAAAATAATGTGGAGACAGCACAAAAGGGTTCCTGGGAGTGGGGGACTGTTGGCACAGCCTCAAGAGAGCAGGCAGCTGTTTTCTTTCTAAAACCAAAAACATCAGCCCAAATGCTTCAAAGCCTTCTGAGAACAAAATAAACCGAAGACTCGTCTTTTCCAATCTATGGAAAGCCTCCTCATTCCTGGGTTCTGTTCCAGCATTTGTTTCAACAATTTCAGTTTGCATGAGTAGGGCATTCTGCATTTCAGCAAGGTCTGCCCTCCAGTAAGGTTCTCAGGACTTCCAGCATTTGTGGCTTGAAGAAACAACAAAAAAAAAGGGAACCCAAAGTTTCCTCTATGGTGGATGACACTGGTATCTGACACTGACAAGTTCCTATTAGGAGTTTCCCAGTGTAGAACATGAATTTGGGGCTATCAAGAAAACCTCCACTGAAGGGAATTGCTTTCTTTGGGCTAATTCTAATTTGGATCCTTCTTTTGTCTGCCAGTGCTTTCCTGAAAACCAACATTTTAAGCACTGCTGGAGTTGGGCAAAAGCCTGGAAGCCTGGATGGGTAAATATATCTGACGAGAGACAGGAGACAAAGGGGCTAGACAGGGGAAAGGAGAAACCAAGAATAAATTAGATACTGTTAGTGGCATTCATATGTCTTTGGCTGTGGTGAAGTCAATCTTGCAAAAGAAATAAGTATTTTTATGATAGCCCTTTTCCCTTTACTTACTCTTGGCTCCCAATTTTTTACCCACTCTAAATGATGAAGGAGTAGCCTTACTTTTGAGATGGGTGGGCTAGACTGAAATGGACCCTTACTTTATGGAATAAATATCTATGTAGTATTTAACCCACATCCTTTCTGCTTCTTTCAGATGATGAGGAATTCTTCATGCCTTGGCAAGGGACCCGTGTCACACAAAGAAGAGTTTCACACTTGTCTTGGAGCTCTGTGCCAGCACCATGGAGCACAAGCTTGTAGGTTGAGAGACATGGGCTAAGTGGCTTTGAAGGCTTCTTCCTGTCCTGTCTCCATTGAGTCAGATTCCAAGAAAGTATAAAGTCAACCTTCAAAAAAATTAAAAAATTAATGCATATGGTTATATATATCTATTTCTCAAGGGAGTAATTCTTTGCCTTCTGCTTCCCATATTTTTCAGTCTTTTCACTTGAAATCAACAGGGCTTGAATCATCTCTCTCGTTTAATGAAGGCTGAGCTTCTTGTGGACTCACATGACAGCAGGAGGTGCTGCTTGCTGAAAAGCCTAGAATAGTGAGAGACTTTGATAATATCACGAGAGTTGGTAACATGGGCAGAAGACTTTGAATAAAGCTGCCTGACCTCCTTGGCCCAAATGCTTTTACAGCCAAGCAAAACAATTTCTCTGGACTCTAATGAATAGACTTCTGTCATTGTTCATCATAATAATGCCCAGATCCTGGTAAGATTACCTAGATGCTACCACAATCCTGCTAATAAGTGATGATTAAAAAACACACACTTGAGGAAAAGGAAAGGTAGAATTTGGATCTTTTGCCCCAGTCTCTTCCCAAAGGAAAGCAGGATAATAAATGACTTCTGACTGTGATATATGACAAAGAGTCTTCCCACATCAGTTTGCTACAGCAAAATTCAGCCAGCTCACTCAGTTTTGTCCATAAAAATAATGTTCTATTCAGTGTGAGAGGCCTGATAAATGGAGGGGACCATATTGAAGACATCTAGTGATACACTTTTTTTTTTTCCTTTCAGGGGGAAACAGCTGGAGACAGAAAAAAGATTAATTATTTTTTATGAAACAAGCATTTTCTCAAGCAGCAAAACTTCCTCCTAGTACTACAGAAATATATGACTCCCTTAGTATGTGTTACTTCCTCTCCATTTTCATCTAGAGATTTCTGTTTTTTTGGCAGAGTCCAATACAAGATATTTTACCCACAGGCAAAACCAAGTTGCTTAAGAGAGCAAAGTGTGACTGAGCAGACAAGAAAGAATAAAAAAATAATAATAAAATCAGGTGGGTTGACTGACAACTTTTTCCTGGAAGAGAGCACGCATGATTATCTCTGCTGTCCCTCTCCAACCAAACTGCTGCCTCTTGGCTGTGGAAGATTCTGAAAGCTAATTATCACAGGGTACGTGGTCAGAACTTGTGTTTAAAACATGGACGGAGTTTTTGCTTTAGAATTTGGTCCTTTGCTGATGGAAGCAGCCTGATCTAAGGGTGGCAGCCCAGCCCAAGGCAGGGGGTTCGGAACTAGATGATCTTTAAGGTCCATTCCAACCTAAGCCATTGTATGGTTCTGTGATCTTGTTTATGCCTAACTACTGCTTGCAGTGCTAACATAAAGGAACTGCTGCATTTAGAAGCATGAACAACATGTATTAGGTGGGTAAAATTCTTCACCAGTCTTTTCTTGTAGTCTGTAGCCTTAAAAACAGGGGAAGAGACCTTGGTATATGCAATGAATAAAGCAGAGGTAAGACAATCTGATTAGCAGAGCTTTTCAGGTAGAGCATAACGAGATCTGGGCAAATTCCAGCACAGGGTGTATTTAGGTACTCATGCAAGAAATGTGATTGTATTGCACCCATTGTTATTAATTCCTGCTTACCTCATTTGCATACCAGAAGTAGCTGGTGCGCAAGCTGCATGCTTTCAGAAAGCCCAATATATGTTTTATTAAAAAAAAAAAAAAAAGAAAATAAAATCTTACTTCTGCAATCAAGTTGCCATCAGCTCTGCTACCACCTGAGCTAAAAAAGCCTTGGTTTTAAGATGAGAGGCTCTCTCTTCCCACTGGATTAGATTTCAGTGGGAGCTAGGCCAGGAAATTGCTTTTATTTATATTCTCCACCCCTGGCAAAGTCAATGGCCTCATTAATTCGCTGATGGGCCAGCACCAGGATGGAAACTAGAGATGCAGCAGGGAAGATTGCCAGAGGAATTGCCATTTTTCTCCTCTCCCCAGCCTTCACCTTGCTCCCACCCTCAGCTCACCTCCGGCTCCCTCCTGCCAGCCCTCAGAGCTCATGCCATCACCTTCTCCTTTCACCTGGATGCCCACCCTTCTTGGAGACAGAAGAAAGAATACTGCCCCTAAATTCCACGTGCACTGCTAGCAGGAAAGGGAAAGAGCTGAAGCTAGCTCACTGCTTCTGAAATCAGTTCCAAGTAAACCTTCACCTTGTTAAATATGCAATAAAATTGTAATACAGCCTATATAAAAGCGTGACAGTGACTATGATGAGTCCAGGGCCCAGTGCCTTCCTCTCAGACCACAGCCTAGATTCCTACTGATCCCCTATTGGAGCAGCTGTTATCTTCTCACATCTTTTCAACATATCTTTTTATTTAAAAGGCATTTCTGATCGTGGGCTTTAATACAGTGGCTGGCTTTGCTTTGACTTTTATTTTCCATATAATCAGTCTTGCAGTAGAGGCACCATTAACCAGTAAAACAATTTTTAATGTCAATAACATTATTGCTTAAAGTGAGCACGACAAGAATTTGTTAACTAGTGGGCAGTAAATTTAGTCTTCTAATAGGTTCATCCTTTATTAGGTATTTATTTCAGAAGGTTAAACCGTAATTAGATTGCATTAGGAAGCCGAAGAAGAAAGCAATGCAGATTCCAGCCTGTGAGTTTGTTTTATTTGCTCCTCAGATGTCCAAAGAAATTCTTGCTACAATCTGTATTCCTCCAGATAGGGGGTTGCACAACTAAACAGCTCCAATGTTTCTGCCAGGAGTTTGCATTTGTCTTTCCTGTACAAAAGTTATTGCCAAGCTGTAATCTTTCCCTGAAATACAGCATGTGGAGCCAACGCTGAACCCAATTTACTGTGGCAGATGAATATAGCCAAGGTGGTGGTCTGAATGTTTGGCCTAAAGGCACAATCCAATTTTCAACTGTTTCAAAGCTATTATGTCAAAGGCTGTTTGCATAAACATAACAATAGCAGAGATCGCAGGCAGAGACAGGAGAGGGAAAGCCTGCCCTCTCGTGTGCTCTGCCTGCATGTGCCTGGGAGGAGATGCTCAGCCTCCCGAGTTAGGTGCGTGCTTAGGACGTAAAGAAAGAATGAGTCAGAATTACCAGAGAACAGAGGGTGTCTTTGCGTGGGTTTGGGTACCCAGAGCCTATCTAGGTTCGTGTCTGCAGGTGCTGAAGTTGTTCGTGCACGGAGAGAGGCACCGTTTGGCTGCATGGAGCACACACGTGTACGCACGTCCTTCTGGCTGCAGGCACAGACGTTTTTCACACGTTTTTCACACGCACACGTGTCCACGCTGCTGAGATGCTTATTAAAAAAAAAAAGAAGAAGAAAAAAAAAGGAGCCAATGATGGAAACAGGAGAATGTTAATGACTTTTTAAACTTTTCTCAAGCTTGAAAAACAGATGTGATTATTCAATTCATTACAAGAAAAATGTCTTGCAGCAGCGTGCATGTGATGAGCTGACTGATGATGTGGGAACCTATGAGAAAGCTGTTTCCCTTATTAGAACTGGAGGGTTTTCAAGTCGATGTTCTATTTCTCTTTCCAGTTATGCACACGCATACATGCTCTTTCAAAGATTAAGAATCTGGACTAAACCTTCAAATCCATAATGAACAAAAGCACAGCACCAAACCCAGAGGCTCTGTTACCTGCACAGTTTTACACACAGACTGGAACTTTCCCGACATCTACTTTGTTCAGCCAATATTTGGACTTGGGCCAAATATTATAGACTGGGCCCAGTACTGAGGCTCATCTCTAACTTAAAAGATGGGAAGAGGATACTCTTATCAGCTTTCTGGAGGGTAACCGGAGCAGGAAAATCATTAAATGACAGAAGCTGCCAAAAATAAACATCCTCTGCTTTTAAAATCTTCCTTATATAGAACCATCAAGCACGGGGCTTATTAAGACATCTGGCAAATTATTTTTTCTGATGGATAGAATTCTCAAGGCCTCAACCCCAGAACAATTGAGGATTTCAGAGCACAACAGATCTGCAGCATTAACATCACATCCCACAGCCATTTCTATGCATCTAGGCATGGCCTAGAAACCCATTTTGATTTTAGCAGGATAGCAAGGTGTCTCATAGGAACAGATCCTTTGCTATCAAAATATCAGCAATCTTAATAAAGATATGAAACTCAGTTATTATAACTCTTTCAAACAGGAAAAAAAAGAAAAAAAGCAATTTATCCAGTCCAAGCCAATAGCTAATGACTGTTGGAGCAGGGCACACAGTCAGCCTTGCCCTAGGAAGCAAGTTGCTTGTATGCATTATGTCAGAAATAAGACAACAGTTGTTTTTCTTTGTAAGTAAAAGCACATCATACATTTCATCATATAATTCTTTACAGAATTAAGGTGGGATTTACTCTGTAAGTCTTGCTTTGTGATTAGGCATACAGGCTTACTGAGATCAACAAAATACTGGTTCAATACAGCAAGGTGTCCCCAGGGTTTTCCTTGCCTGTGAAATGGGATGACAGCTGAGATAATTACGTTTTTCACAGGACATTGTGATGATTAATTAGTTACAGAAGGAGCACAGCACACAGAAATTAAGTAGATATTTTTATGTGACAAAAAGTATGTTTATATTTATGTAAACACTGCCTGGCACTCATTGGGGAGAGCAGCAACTTTCTGAGCTATGCTCTGAGTTGTCTCCCTGGAGAGGCTCCTGACTGGAGCCAGCCCACACACCTCTCCTTCCACCTAAACCCACTGATGACTGCTGTTCACACACACAAAGCTAAGCCCCAACCCAGGCTCTCGGCAACGAGGGGTGCTGAGAGTCACAGGGCAGGCGCTAAAAAGGAAGACGTGACGCTGTGTTTGTCCAGCTCAGTAGCAAAACCCAGTCTCCCAAATCCCAGTCTCGTGCTTCTCCCACAAAAGCATCTGCCTTCCAGGGAAGGGCTGCTGGAGCAGAAGGAACTGAGATGCACTGAAGTGGCAGTGGGAACAGCTGAAAGAGACAGCTGAGAAGTGGTTTAATGAAGACCAGCTTTGTTAGATATTTTTCTGCATCGTGTTGTTTTAAAGCTGTATTCCTGTTTACATGTTTCAGTCGCTGCTTTGTCCTTGGCTTTCCTGGGCCCGCTGTTAGATCCTCTTGTGGGGACCAGGATGTTTGGAATTGCTGTTCTGTTGCTGTGACTCGGATGCTAGAAGCCGCATAGGCATAAACAAACCCCACAGCCTTCAGAGGCACTGCCTGAAAAAGGCTGTGACAGCGACCAAAAAAGACATCGCGAAGGGCCATCCTCAGCATCACCGTGGCACATTGGCTGCACCAACTTCAAACAGGGTATGTGTGTATCTTCAGAGTCATTCTCTGAAAAGATACGAGCTAATCTGCAGACAAATTTCTTTGCCTTGCTGAATAAGGAAAGGTCATGCATCGGCGTTTTGCTGAATTGCAGAGAGATTGAACACAAGGAAACAAGAAGCAAGTGACTGCAACAGAGACAATCTTAGGAGTTGTATGTTGTAAGGATGACATGTTGTATCAGAGCCCCACATGACTGAGAACCTAAGGTCAGGCTCTTGCCCTCACCCAAACCCTTTGGACAGTAGTTCAACTCAGGGGACGCTAGAGAAAGCAGAACCAAAAGGATGTGGGTAAAGCCGCAGAACCAGGACTTCTGTGTAGTCAGCAGCTCTTCTGCAGTTTGCTTCACAGCTGCTGCAGTTGCTTCACTCTGCATCTTTAACATCCCTGTTCTTAAGGACCTAACATCTAGTTTTCCGAAGCAAGACTGTCTAGACAGGAGGAACCAGGAATATCCTTGCTCCCTTATCTGTGGCCCCGCTCCAGGCTCACTCCCATGCCCTGACTTTCAAGTGCTTGGGCCAAGCAGGAGTGAAGACAAAGCAAAAGGATCCTGACCCAGACAGTGGAAGAAGCAGGCCCCCAATAGCACCATGGCCAGGACCAGATCAGGTTAACAATCATAGAAACTCTGGAACAGAGAACAGGAAAATTAGTAGCAACCCAAGGATCCAGCAATTCATTATTTAAACTACTGTAAAAATAGAGTAACACCTGCCAATGAGGTGCAGACACCACAGCATCCTGTGTGAAACCGGCAAGCCTTAGCTTTGTATCACACCAATATTGCAAAACTTCCTTAACATTTGGGAAATGTTTTGAGATCCTGCGATGAAAGATGATATTGCACAGCAAAGTAACATTGTTCATTACTGCTAGAATTAAGCCCGCATGCTGACAGCAAAGTAGATGCCATGAAAAATGTCAAAGGCTGGAAAAAAACCTGCAAACTTCCAAGATGCATAAAGCGAACAGCCTGCTTCTTCCCATCCCCCTCATCACACTCAGATATAATAACTTTCCCTAGTTCTGTGGCTCTCACAAAGCTAATGCTGTGTTCGGTTGCTGGAGCCTTTACAGATGCAATGCATTAGCAAAGCCTGCCAGCCGGCATCCTGTTTTTCCAATCACTCTTCTGAAACTCCTCCACTTTTCTCAGAGGTTTTATCAGAAAGATGTTCCTCTGAAACATTTCAGCGAGGGGATTTGACAGCTCTTCAAACACCAGCTGAAGTTCATTTGTTTTCCACTGCTTCCTGTTTTTACAAGTTCATTAGTGTTTCACCAAGATAGAGGAAAGATTAGAAACTTTCACCAGCCACGCTGAATTCCTGACTTACAAATTCATGGGATACTGGCTGAGCCTCTACAGTATGTATATGAATACACACAGAGATCAGTGTGTCCATGTGCACACACATACACTTGGTACATACACATGCATGCACCAAAATCATTGGCAGATGGATGTTTAGAAATCCTTGTCTCCGCACACATCAAAGTACGCATGTAGCTGTGATGCACATAAGCACACACATCAACACACGTACATAGGAAAAGCAAAGGCCCCGCTGTGGGCAGCCTGACACTGAGCCTTTTTTTAGTGGAATTTCTGAGGCCAATAAAGTAAATAAGCACCTAAAGCATCTCAGCTGTGCTCCATGGGTCAGGGCTGCTCACAGGACAAGCAGGAGGCAGAGAGTGTGCACAGATGCACTCCTGAGCGCAATGAAGAAGGCACTGTGTGCTCAAGCATCCAGGCTTTCAGCATTATCTGTCTGGTACATTAATATGCTAATTGTAAGAGAAGAAACACGGAACTAATTCCATGTATCATTCATGTAAGAGCATCTAGGTAGCAGTGAGATAGGGTTGTATCAAAACAGACATAATCACATTACTTTTGATGTATTCTAGAGCAGTAGTACACAGTATGTTCTCCAATTTAACTAGGTTAACGGGCTGTTTAGTTACAACAGCAGCAAGAAAATTGAAATCTATTTCTAATTTTCACACAGGCACTGCTTTCTCTTATATCCCTGAAATGTAGTTGTAAACTTCCTATAAATCACAGTCCTGAGGAAAACAGCAAGCAGCAAGGTAAACATATGTACTAATCTGAAAATTGTCCATTTCCAAAATGATAAAACAGCATTCTGCTGTTAACGAGGATGTAACAGTTGGGAATGAACCTGTCCATTTTCTGTTCCTTTTTAAAATAATTTTTCTTGAAATCTATAATTGATTGATTCAGAAATTACAAGAAAAAATGACAAAGGAAAGCATGCCTGCTTTGGTCTAGTGATTTTAAACAAGCCTGATGTGTCAGCCAACAGAAAGTGCTGCTGATATAATCATTAAAGGCACTGGGTACCTTACTGACTTCTGTATTAAACAAAACTTGTATGATCTGGAAGCTGGAATTTTCTAGCTGACTGCTAAGAAAATGTCAAATAACATTTTTTAAGTGGGTTAGTAGTGATTTACAGCCAAATGTTTACGATAGAGTCAAAAAGCTTTCTTTTTTGTTTGCTTTTGTTGCAGGTCAACTTCGATGATTTCGGGACTCTGTCACACAAATCAGACTGGCCTCACTTTAGAAATGGTTCCCTGGATGACCAAAATATCAAATTCCTTTAAAATTGTCCTGAGCCCTTTGCACCACAGAGCCATTATTAACTTATTGCCAGAGACTATAAAATAGAGTATTGCTTGGTTTACACATTGTGTTTGTTGTTTTGTCTTTTAAGTGAAATAAAGCAACTGCTCCACATCTGACCCCTTGGAACCATTTGTCATTTGATGCTGTTATTGAAAGTATTAATTACTTTTAAGACTAAGGAGCATTGTATTATTTAAAATCAATTTTAACAAACTTTACTACAGCGTTTGGTATCTTTGTATTTTCTCCAAAGTCCTTTGGCCTGCCAAACCGAGCTGGAAACATAATCAGGTGTTTTCATGCTATTTTCATTACTGCTCTTGCCCTAGTTGAACAAGCACTGCTGCACGAATACTTTATGGTGTTTCACCTTCACCTCCATGGTTTTTCTGAGATTACCACAAAAAGACACAAGAGGAAGAAGTTTTAAGTAAATTAGTGGAGGTTTCTTAGGCTTTGGGAAAGAGAAGTTCAAGCAACGTGCAAAGGTTCAGATCACTAATTTCATAATAAAAAATAACCACCACCTTACATCGGTGTGAGGCTTTTTCTTCCTGACATCACTGAAAATGTTATCCTGACAGCATGGCCCATTCACATAGCAAGCAGACTAACAGCTTTGGCACCACACAAGTCATGTGAGGGTGCTGATGTTTTGGTTGGTCATTTGGTCTGGGGAAAAAAGGAGAAGGCCTATCCTGCAAAGAAAATAAATTCTTCTACCTGCTGTCTTTGTTCAGCTCCAGCCAGAGTGTTTTATTATTCATGACCTATATAGCACAAATAACACATTAGATGCTGCACAGACAGGTGGAAAAGGAGCTAAGTCTGGAGCTCAGGCTCAGCATTTACCTCTTCCTGGCTTTTTAGTAAGTCCCTTACAGAAACAGTGGGTTCCCCATCAACACAAAAAGTAGGACATGCTAGATTTTGCAGAGTGTACCAGTGTGGTCACTAAGAAGGGGGAAAAAAAAAAAAAAAAGCCCTCAGCATTGAAGTAGGAGATCAAAATCCATTCTAAAGTCAGGGTAAGACAAAACTTACATCTTGGTAGTCTCACGTGTTCATTAACTGTTGTAAATACATCATATTCACCTGAAGATTTTTCCTTTTCAGTCTCACAGCCCTTAAGAATCAAATGTCACCTTAGGGCTTGTGTCCTTGAATTCAAGTAAAACCAGTGTAAGCATGGGGGAAAGGGAAGGAGAATTGTAGGACTTTCAGTGGTAGCACAAAAGTTAGCATATTTGGACATGATTTCTATTGTTTCCCTTTGAAAATCCACACATATTTGATCTTGAGTATTATGAGGGTGTAAATTACCTTTTGGAAGGAATGAGATCTAACGATGTGCTTGTCTGAGGGGAAGCACAGGGACACAGGAGAAGCCATCTGGGAACAGCGCACAGCATGGCTTCAAAGAAATAAGCCAAGAGCTCAGAGTAGGAAAATTCATCAGGCAACTTGGCCAAGGCAGTGGAAGGCAGTGGAAAGAGATGAGAGAATGGAGACAAGCTTCGGCAGATCTTCCTTCTTCATTGTTTTTCTGTTGCTCCTGACCCCTCCACCTCCTTTCTCCCCAAGCTGCCAAGGCAAGGTGAGACCGTCTGGTGTCTGCAACCCAATTTTTCCCCTCTCTCAACACCATCTGGGAAACGACACTCCTAATGGAATTTCCAGATGTTTGTGTCATTCTGGCTTTTGTGTCATTCTTCATTTTCTTTTTCAGTTCAGATCTCTGCCGTGACATTTCATGCACATCAAAACTTCACACTGCACAGCAAAGCACAGGAATCTTACGTAGATAAAAGCATGCAGCAGGTATGGATGGGTGAGCTTTTGCCATTGGTGTTCACACAAATAGAACTATTTCACAGCTATCCACAGATGTGAGAAGCTATCTCTGGGGTGTATCACCCCATTTTCCAACCGGCTTGAGTACTGTTCAGCTTTCAGTGCACACTTCACTTATCAATACTTGCATGGTCAGCCATTGCTTGGATCGGTCTTGCAAAACAGACAAATAAACATTTCAGGTACCAGAAAGAAGTTTTCTCCAAGTTGATCAACTTGTTCACCTGTTAGATCACTCCACCTATGACTTCCATGCTATTGTCAAAGTTACTCCATGAAGCTGCAGCAGCATAGGGATCCACCCTGAGCTTTCACCTGCTGAGCTTGTGCTGTTTCATCAGACCCCCTACATGACTGTAATTAAATCTACTGTGTTTAAAATCAATGATTGCAAATCTACGTCCTCAAATTGATGAAAGTTTACTGCAAGTGTCACTCAAGAGCACTGAGCCCTGAACAGGCTTGCTTTGCACGGCAGCTATTTGATGCCCTCATCTTTCTTGTTTTCAAGGTATTGCCAAAATAGTTTGGCAATTAGTTTGATGTAGAGACTGCCCTACAAAAAGCTTCTTTGGAGACTGTCCTAGGGCACCTAAATATCTTGGGATGAATTTTACTAAAAGAGAGCAAGATTCTAACTTTATTCTGGCCTTTTAAGAAAGCAAATGAAATACAGCTACTGTGTATCAGCACTGCTCTAACAAGGATTGGACTGTAAAGCAAAGGAGCACAAAATAAAGGAGGACAAGTACTTAAGTATTTAAGATACAGTAGCTGTTTCAAACTCCTGAACCACAAGCACCTTCTTTGTAGTTCAGAGCAATCCACTTTGCATCCAGGTTGCACAAAGGTTGCTTTAATATAAAAGAACACCCTCTCTGGAAGCTAACATGGAACAGTTACAGCGCTTTAAACACACCCCCAAACTTATTCCATACTAACTTCCTGCTCCCTTAAGCCCTGGGAGCTGAACTTTCTGCTCCTGATTTTCCCTGTGAAGCTGTGCATAACTCAGGATGGTGGGAGCATGTGTCTTAGAGAACAGGGGTCAGAGCTGGAGAATCTATTCAATTGTTTTCCCACTTAAATAACAAAAAAAGAAATGTTCCCTTAGAATCCTAGCCAAGGAAGAAAGTAACTTGGCAATCTCAGACTTCTGAGTTCTTTTACTAGAAAGATTTATATTTTGCTCACCACAGATATACGGAGCAGACATAGCACACTGCATATTTGAGAGGCTGCCTGTGCTCCTTGTAGCCTAAGTTCTTGGCAGTTTTTCTAAAGGTTGAGAAAATACACAATACTGGGGGCAACCTGGCCATTGTAAAAGCTAAAACTAGCTTTTAATTAGGTAAGCTATAGATTCAGGCATTCATGATTTTAGGCCAGAAGGTACAACTGATCACCCAATCCACAGGCTACAGGGCTTCTCAACTAAATTAAATTCCACATCAAGTCTAACAGCTGCAGCTGAATTCAAATATCTTTTTAGAAAGACATCCAACTGCAATAGAAAAGTTTCCAGTAATGGAGATCACATCACATCATATATCTGTTCGGGATTTCTTGGACAACCTCACTGCATGTGTGATGTTCAACCCACATAGAGCCAGTCAGAAACTTTCAGAAGGCCTGAAATGTGCTGTTCCCATGCAGGAGTCGCTGCAGCCCGTGCTTCCTAAGAAGTGAACGTGCTGTTGGATGGGAGGTCTCACCTATCTAGAAGCTCTGGACAACTGCAGGCAGTTTTCAGATAAAAAAAAATAAAATCAGGGTACATTGGTTTTTCCTACCTTGCAGCAGACACCAGGAAGATAGGGAAAGAAGCAAGCCATATCCTAATCATAGCTCCTAGCGCTTTTAAAAGGACATTATCTTACTTGTAAATGGCATCTTGGAGACAACCTGAGTGAAGCCAGGTAAAAGCATAGAGACAAAGAAAACCTTTGCCGTGGTGACAGAGTTCTGACAAAGCCCACAGACCACTTTCTTTTTCAGCTGTTTTGCTGACAAAGCCTCATCTGCAGTGGGCAGAGAATACCCTACAGCTACCCCCTTCCTGCCCCAGCACCCAGGGCCCTCAGCTGTGGGCAGACCTCTATTGAAAGGAAACATGTTAACCCTTTCTCTGCTGACCTTTTGGGCTAATTTACCCTTGGTTTTTGGGCACATAGAAAGTGCTGTACAGACTTGCAAGGAGTCAATTGAAAGCAGGTTGAAAAATGCTGTTCCTGGAGGCTATAGTGCTTGTAGCAATAAATTTTACAAGTTAAGGTGCACTTGTGTGTGCTGTAGATTACTGAAAGGAGGGAACTTCAGTTGCATGACCAGAATTTAATTTGTTTTGCACTTCGTCATGCCAAATGTTAGTGCCTCTCCTGAGACTTCATGTTCTGCCTTGAGAGGAAGAACCTAATTAGAACTGAGTTTTACCTGCTGCATATAGTTACTCAGAAGTTTGACTGCGTAACAACCACAAAGTCTTCCAAGATGCACGAAACTTCTGATTTCTGATGAGAATGGAAGTTTTCTAGCAGTCTAGCATCCACTTTCTAAAATGCAGGTATTTTTCAGGTATCTCCATCTGGTCAGGGAGGTCACTTAGAATGTCTGTCCTCAAGATGTTTAGTTCAGAAAGGGGGGTTTCCACTTCACCCTGTATTGGCATAAATCTGTTTTCCATAGGAATTGTTCTCAGCTTCCAGCGATAGCAGAATACAACTCAGTTGGATTTTAAAAAGATGAGTGCACTAAATATGCACCTTGACTCTTGTGACAGAGTAGTAGCAACACAATTGCACAGCCCCTGTCCCTTCATGTTTTGGCTGCGTGCAACCCAGCAAAGCCTTGTGAATCATTAGTGCTGGATTTTTGGAGCACCACAGATAATTTCCAGGCTGCACGAGCTTTAGCTTGCATTAAACAGTGGCATACATAACTTAATTATGGAAAATGGGTAATTATGTGGCCCTACCCTGTGGAATGACTATGCTTTGGCCTGATACAATGAGAACCTTTTAAAAATATCTCTGGGTTGCACTGTATGCTTGCTGTATACTTCAGAGTAAAGCAGTACTAGGAATACAGACAGAAGAACATGCATTTTTTCTTCTCTCTCTTTTTATCCTGTGTTTAGAAACAGAATTTTACAGGCCAACCAGCCAGCTGGTGCGACATCCATTATTTACTCCTGTTGGACTGGGAATCTCATCAAGACCTAGCACTGGTGACCTGACACTGGCAGAACAGAGTGGAGGCAAGAAAGATGCTCCCCAATGTCCCCAGCAGCCGTTCCTGCTGTCTCAGCCAGATGAAGAGCACCGCATGTTGCTCTTGTTGGAAAGTAAGAAAAAAGAAAATCTATTTATTTATTTATCAAGCAACATCTTAGAAGATTCATTCGCTGCTCAGTGGACCTGATTTTCTATTGCTAACTTGTATTTTCTTAGAAGGTATTTTCTTAAACTCATGTTGCACATTTTTTTGTGAAAACATTTTTATTTCAGAAAATGAAGCAGTATATTGTTCACACAGAACAGAGATGTCCAAATCCTGCACTGGGATAAGAGCCTTTCCACTTTTAGCTTAAAAGTCATCTCCATCCCAGAAACACCTCTCCCCAAATACCTGACATGCACATCCCAGCCTGCTAGGACTTACTGGGATGTTTGCCATTGATGTGACTGAGCGTGGTTGCACAAACAGCTTCTGCTGCTACAGCACAAATTGCACAGCCTTCAAGGAGAAGTTATGTGAAGGAAAAGTAGAAGGTGGTATTGAAAAGTTACTACTCCATAGAACACTGTTGTTTATTTCCTGTAGTTTTCTTGTTTTACTCCAAGGTACTGCTGTCTCTGCAGGCCAGAGACTTTGGGGGAGGGAGAAGCAAAGCCAATCACAGAACCATAGGATCACAGAATTGTGAAATCATAGAATCGTGGAATCATGGGTTGGGCTGGAAGGGATATTAAAGATCATCTGGTTCTAACTACAGTCACAAAACCAGCAGCCAGATTCATAACTGATGAACCAAAAACCAGATCAGATTTCCTAAAAAGCACTATTTTAATTTAGCTGTAGGGTTAGCCTGAGAAGAGAGGGAAATTCAGCTTTTACTCAAAACCTTTTCATTCATCCCGTAGTCCTCAAACCTGGCTGGGTCCTGTGGGATCCTTGAAGTTAACAGCCAAGTTTCCACTGTCCAGATATTAAATTCAAAATATAGCTGTTTGCAACTCTGCTAAAAAAAATAAAAATGGGGAGGTTTGTGTTTCCAAAAATATTTAAAACTTTCTGATTTAAGGAGAAAATTGTAAGAAGCAGAAAACACAAACCACAGCAGGTAACAAACATACGAAACCAGTGAAGTCCAGAGTAAATATTCTCTTTTTTTTACCCTAGATATTCCACTTACCAGCCCCTACTCTGCAAAGGTTTTCTTGCAGAATGTGTCATTTGTGACCAGCTTTGGGTGTTTAAAGCATTTATAGGGAGAGAAAGACAGATTGATGCCTTTAGTGCAGCCTGCACTCATCAGGTCTAAAGGCAGGTCAGGGAGATGACAGGACTACTAAGCTTAAGGTGACGGACTTGGCGCCATGCTACATTTAAGCCGAGACTGAGAGTCCAGAATTCCTGGACATCATAAAGAATCTATTATCATTGTGGTCACTTTCAGCAACGCTGGTTTCATTACCATCTGTCTTCATCCACCGATGCTTAGGGAATAAATATTAAATATGGAACTTTTCCTGGATTCAAGTCACAGAAGGCAGAAGGCGATGCAGTTCCCTAGTAATACGATCTCAGAACACCTTTGAGTAGGTGGAGGAAGATAAAGAAATCGGATAAGATCATTAGCTCTGTCGAGTTGAAAATAAGGGTTCAGTTTTCAGTTGAGCAATAATTCTCTGTTCAAGGTGGGCAATATTTAAGCAATCATCCCTAGAAAATTGGTCATTACCACTGGCTAATAACCGATTTGTTAGTTAATAGCCCAAGGTGAAACCAAGGGCACTAAATGCTCTGACAAACCACCACTGACTGCAGTATTAACAGATTTCAAGGGCATCATTGCTATTATAAACCATGTTCATTGATTTATAACAACACTAATATGTTTTATAAAAGAGCAGTGCAGTGTTCTGGAAAAATTAATCATTCCTTGCTAACCCACAGCTGACTGTCCACCGCTCTCAGTCCTGTAGTAAACTGGATACCATCAAATTTTGTTCTGCTTACATTCAAGAGCACAAGATACAGACTGGAGGAAGGGAGGGAAAGGAAGGAATCTTCTCCAGGGAAGGGAATATATCCTTGTCATCCTGGCAGTGAGATACAGATGGCTGCCCAGTCTCCACCATCCACAATTGTGTATTTTTCTGTGGTCTGCCTGCTACTCACACCCCCACAGCCCATTTCTTCCATGCTACCCCAGGAGCCATTCAGAGACAGAGTATCCTTCTGAAAATCTTTCACACTTAACCCCTAAATGCAAGACAGACAAGAGGTGCATATCCACATTCATGCAACAGATTATTACTCTGTTCTGTGAATGATAAGCCCAGTATTCACAAGCTCACAGTCAACGTCATTTGTGATGTAATTCCATCCCATCTGACCTTCTAGAAAGGCACTGAAACTAAACTGCATTATTTTGCTGCTGGAGCATGCTGGAAGTGCATGAGTGGATGCAACTGGAGCTCACTTGATGAGTTCTACCTTGTTTAGTCACTGTAACTCTCGTACATCACCGAATCCACAGATTCTACAACTGGTAGCAGTAGATATCAAAAGATAATGAGATCAGAGCAAAGCCCAAGCACACCCAGCAACACACAGTTAAGTGGCTGGAAAAACATGTAGCTTCTGCTTGATCTGTGTTGTAGTTCCCCCAGGCAATACACTTCTCCATGTCATCCCAGACGACCGTGGATTGGCACTGACCCTGGTCATCACCTGGAAGGAATCTACAGACCTGGACAAATGTCCTGAGGATAGTCCATTAAGGCTGTGTGCACCTGACTTTTGTCACCAAGGTGAGACACTCAAAAAAACCTCACCATTTGCAGAATTTTTAAGCTCCGGATTTGTGTTACCACCTGGCACAGCAAGAATGCTAAATGTTGGGCCGTGCTCAGCTAAATCTTGACAAAACTCAGTCCTAACAAAAACAAAACAAATTTATTAACCCTTCTGCCAAGAAGCAGAGTTTTCTTCATTGTGGTAATGCTTGATATGAAGCTGTCAGCTCACACAAAAAAACTTCAAGCAGCGCTATCCCTGATTAAGAAGGATACCAAAAGTTCACTCATCCCTTCTGTCAGTAAATCTGCTATTTCTGCCACTAGTGCCCACCAAGCCTGAAGGAGCCTCCATGTCTTCAAGGGCACGACAAGGCTGTTCATGCAAACTTTCCCAAGCTGTAGCATGAAAGCCTCAAGGAGAAAAACTTGCAGGAGAATTCACTCCACCTCCAGATGGTCAGGAAAACTCCTGTGATCTCCAGTCGAGTAGCACTCTTTTAAGTAGCTAAACTGCTTGAAGCCCCATTAGAACTGGAGCTGAAATGCCCAGCTCCTCAGAGATGCTTAAATATTCTTGATCTAATATTTCAGTTGGAATTTGATGCCTAAATACCTCTGAGTTCTGGAACAAAATCTCCAAGCAAAGAAAGACTTTATAATCTCAGACTGCTGTTTCCCAAAGCAAATTTGAATCCGAACCAAGCTGTGCCGAAAGAGACAGATAGATTAGTTAGAGCTACTATATGTACATACCTGCCTGTATATAGATTAATCATAATAAGGATCCAGTGTGGACATTTCAACCCAGTAATTTTAATGGAAATGAGGCTCTAAATCTGTATTATCGCACCAAGAAAAATGGAGCTATTTTCACATCTCAGTTGCCTAATGGACTAGACACACATTTTCCTCTGTCTTGGGGAATGAGCTGTAAGTGACAGGCTCTCCCCAGGTTGTTAATGATGCTTTCTTCTATTGGCTGCCCCATGACAGCCTGCTGGGTACGGCTGCTATAAGAAGCATCACTTTATCCCCTGAAGCACTTGTGTGCTGTGTTTGTGTGTGCAGCTGCACTATTGTGTGCCAAATGCACACCTTGGTGACCAGCTCCTGCTTCTTCTGACATGAAAACGTACAGTGGGCTGGAATGTCTGCTAATCACAGAAATGAACGTTTACTTCAAGCCATAGGTAAGGCCCCTGACTTTCTTAGCGGTGAGGTCTTTCACACAGGAAGCTTGTTGATCTCGCAGCAATGGCTGAGTAAAACCTGAGTCAGACTTTTGGGATCTGCCATAATTTTTCCAGGCAGGGAAATGTGTTTCCATGTCTTGCACGGTCTCACTCTGTGATTCGTTATAAGGCTGGTCCTGCCCAACAGATCCAATGAAGACTTGTCGACTACAATAAAATTTCTTCAACAAGTTAGGAAGAACAACTGGAAACAAATTCGTGCTGTAGATCCAGCACCTCAGCAAACATTTGCTGTTTTCTTTATTTTTTTTCTGTCTTTCCCACAGAATGTTAAAAAAAAAAAAAAAAGAAAGAAAGAAAAATGACAAAGAATTAGCTGTACATTTGTGGTTTATTGGTTTTCCTAGAATTTATTGCAATGCCAGAAATTAATTTATGAATAATAGCAAGCATGGGATCACAATGAACTTCATGCGAAGAAAAAAAAACACCTAAAGAATGTTCTAGTTGGCAAGAAAAAGCCCGTGCGTCAAATTGAATGCCAAAAAAGGAGGGTAAATCTCACATACCAGCTTTGGAAATCATTAGGGGTTTGTAAATTATGAGACAATGTTACATTGTCTTCCCAAACATTTTTTCCCATTTACTGCTCTGTGTGCCTAAGCTCACAGTGTCCTGGAATTTTATTGCTTTATGGACACTGATATGCAGAGATTTAAGAAAATATCACCTTCTTCTTTCCTTTTTTTTTTTTTTTCCCAAGAGTTGTTCTTTCCTTTTCTTTGAATGGAGATTGCTATGTATTACTCATTCCCGTGTCTCTTTGACAAGGATCATTACTTATGTTTATCATAAAAAGATGCTCTCTATTACTGTCATATGGTTCCAGGATTTGTTATTATAATGCTGCAGAGTCCGGAAATGGCACAAAACAAAGCCCAGTTTTATTTGGCATATTCATGAGAGTCTTTCATTGCCAAGCTCCTCCTTATTTGCTTCAATACAAGCATCTCTAAAGTCTAAAATAGAAGAACTCATTTTGCATAGGGAAATAAAAAAGGGGCAATTCTCATGTAGGAAAAAGCAGGGGAAACATCATAGAAGACGCATATAGGAAGTTAAAATTGTGTATAGCAGTTCACCTTAGCATTATATGGCCAGATACATCAGGTTGTGTAGGTTTGTAGGTTTCACAGCTGATTAAATCCCACAGGCACCAGTAGGCATGTTTCTCCATCATCAAGGATGCTTTATGACTGGCATCCTCAGCAGAGCTCAAAACCAGCAGGCAGGGACTGCCCTAACCAACCCAGAACAGCATAGAGATAAACCAGCAAAACCCCAAGGAGCTGAACTTGAAGTCATGTGCACAAGAGGACTTTGCAGCTGTATGGGCTTTCCTCCATTCCACAGCCAGAATTACACCGTGTGCCAAGAAATCCTAAAGGAATAGGGGATGCAGTCTCCTTCACTTTTCCTTCAACCTAGTACATTTCTCCCCAGGGAAAATTCTCCCATTGATGTGTGGTTACAGAAGGACTGGAAGCTGTCAGTGTGTTGCACAACACTGTACTCGAGAAAAATTTGAAAAAGATGCAAGAATTTGCAGAGCACTGGTGTCTGAATTCTAAAGCAATGATGAAGGAACAGCTGGCTGGTTTGATAGATTCAACTGCTGGGTCCTTCACTGACAAATATCAACTCTAATTTCTTCTCATCAGGGCACTCAATATGGGCACAGGTGCAGGATTGACACAAGACCTTTTTGTACCATGGATTATCTATCCATGAAATGAATATAATAATGCTTACCTGCCTCACTTGCATGTTATGACAGTAAGTCAGCCACTGTTTATAAGGATCTTTACTATCCCAACTCGGAATTACAATCTATTTGTTACAACTGAGCTTCCTCAAGTATTTCCAGGTTGGTTACAGGCCAGTAGATGCAATATAAATATTAATTTAAAGGTCACACTGGACCCAATCAACAAGAAAAATCAGGTAGCAGTATCTTAGCCACATGGATGTCAATATAAAAAAGGATTTGCAGCTCTTGGATAAAGTCAGAATTGCTAGAAACAAAAGAATGTGATGCAGAAAATCAGCATTTTTAAGCTGTGTTTAGTTATGAATTTTGATGAAACTAAAAACCTCCAAAGTTTCTGTTGCAATATTCCTCATTTAAACAGTGTAAAAATGTTTTCCATCACAAAGGTTAAAATGTTTTCAAACTGTAGTTACATTTCATTCATTTACTGTAAGAAATTATATTGAAATTGAAATGAGATATTTTGCCCTCTTGAAATTAAAGGCTCTTTTCATATTAAATTGAAGCATTTCAGTCTTACTAACGTGAATTTTGAAATATATTCCCATGAAACATTGATGAAATTGGTTCAATTGTGAATATTTTTCAGTTTTGTTACATGGATATTTTCCAGTGTATTAATTCTACTGTATTTTCCACACAGGAATATCTTGCATAGTGAAATTGATGGAAATTCTGGAAATAGAAATTTTTCTGCTTTTGGAAGAGGAAGAAGTGCCCAGCGATGGTGATAATTCTTAACTTGAGAGATCATTATATTCAGTGGAACAGCAAAATTTGCACTAGAGAGCAAACCAGAAAAGTCATGAATTTTTGCAGAAATCTAATAGCAACTTCCAACAACAGCTGCACAGGAAGCATCAAACTCCCTTACTGCAAAGCCACCTCGAAGAGGGTGCCCATCAACTACAGATTTCTCGGCTGCCTCTGCAAAGAGTTCCAAGCATAGCAAAGCACTGACTCTACCAGGTAAAAGGCAGCTAGACTCCAAGCTCCACAAGGGCTGTGCTAGAGAGATTTCAGCTCATGAATCAAAATTAGGTTTCACAGCCTTGCAGTCGGTGAATCCTGCAGCAGCTCTGCGGATGGCTGCTCTGAAAACCAGGGGTGCTAATGAACAGAGAGCACAGTTAAGACTTCCTACACTGGAAGTAAATGACAGAGGTGGTTTATCTTATTGTTTCCAATGGGTGCACTTGACAGGAGTTCAGCTGGAGCGAAGAAGAAAAAGAAAAAAAGAAAAATGTTAGGTCTGGGCCAAAATAATGATGACTGAGAATCACAGCACTTCCCTTTCAAGTATCTCCAAAGAATCTGTCATCTTAAACAGGGACACGTCTTATCTGAAATTGAATGGCAGCTATAGAGGTGGCTGTAGATATAAATGCTAGCTGTAAGGTCACTGGAGTATAAAAAACACGTTGAGAGGATGTTTTCATTATACATTTGCTTTTGTCTTCCTGTGTCAGGTTAGTATTGCAGTTGCTCTGTTGTGTAGTAGCCATGACTTTTATTGATTTGTGTTTTTTCTACTGTAAATGCTCCTGGTCAGGGGTTGTCATCATTTCTCAACACAACTATGTTCTATAGAGTACTTAGCATTAAATATATCAATAAAAATGTGAAGCCCCCAGAGGATACAGCTGTGCAGTGCTGAGCATATCCCTGACACATCTCACCTCGGGATCCACAAAATAAGTATTCAGAAAGGAATTCAGAAAGAATGCTTTGCTGCATGTTCCCTTCTGAATGTGTCTGGTCCTCTGTACAGGCACTGGAATTTGGGAAAAATGAGTCAGGCACTAGATGATTTTATCAGCTTCCTTTTAATCTGAAGGTCTAAGAATTAGAAGTTGTGGGGGTTTTTTTGTGGTGGGGGTGGATGGCTTTTCTGTTTTGTTTTGTTTTCTAGATATAGAGACAGAGGCAGAGAAGCAAAGACAGAGAGAAAGAAAAAGAAGTAGAGGTAGAGGTAGAGGTAGAGGTAGAGGTAGAGGTAGAGGTAGAGGAAGAGATAGTTGTAGAGGTAGTTGCAGAGGTAGGTGTAGATGTAGATGTAGTTGTAGATGTAGATGTAGATGTAGTCATAGAGGTAGATGTAGAAATTGATGTAGATAGAGGCAAAGGCAGAGGCAGAAACAGAGAAGTTTCTAAAATCTCAGGACTCCTGAGAATAATTGTTAAGAAAATACATCCATTAGAACAAGACTGTTGCTAGCATAATGGAAGACAGCAATGATCAGTTCAGGGCTTCCCTCGTGAAATCCTTGGAGAAACTTTTCATCTTTACTACTTCCTCATGACCCAGTTTAGGATTTTCACTGTTACTCTCCCGGGGCCTTTACGCCATTGCTTCTTGTCTAATTCAGATCCTGAGTCAGCAAGATACTTCAGTCTCTGCCTGGTAGCCCTGCTAGCTGCACTGGGATTACTCCCATGTTTAAAAGTAATATCTTGCCAAATTGAAATAACATGCCCTACTTAAAATCACATAAACCGGAATCTGCTGGGCCCAGACTCCAAAACCATCAGGTGTCTCTACATCACGATTATCTAAGATCACTCACACAATCAACCAGAACCCGAGAGTCTTATATCACTGGCTGGATGCAAGAAATGTACATATTTAATTCTATCACTTTTCAATTTCAGGTCCTTAGGGTACAGGAGATGACAACATTTCTCTGCCAGAAAGAAAAGGTCTTAACTGCTTTTAATTTAAGCGATGTTATTTGTTAGAGTGATGGAAGGGTAATGGAGCAATCCTGTTTTACCCAGATGAATTTCCCATGACAAATGATATTGGCTCATCATCTGTGGTCATGATGGAATTCCAGTATTTTCCTTGCTCTGAAGCATGGATAGGGCTGTAAAGAGCTCTTGTTTTCCTTGGGACATTTGTTTCCAATTTTGCAAACACTGAGAATAGGGTTATTTTTGTAATGCTGTTATGAAAGCCTGGCATTTTCTTCTTCATGTTGGAGTTAATTATAAATCATCGGAGTTGCACTGCCCACAACAAAGTTCTCAGACCCAGAAACTGAATCATTGCTGATCACCGCTCTCCCACCCCTGCTCTCTCTCTCCCTGTCAGTTACCCTTTGAGGAAGGGAGGGGGCGTTATTTTAAGATGTTTTTATTGGCTTCGAAATACGAAGTGTCGGTTCCAAGGTCTTTTTTTCCCAGAGCAAGATAAACTCCTTTGGGCCATACATCATGGGGCTTTCACATAACTTGACAGGACCTCACATTTAAATGCCTTCGCAATACCATATCTGATGACTTATGGGATGACTGTAGTTTTTCAGGAGATGTATCATCAAAAGCCCCTTTCAGTAGCATTGGGCTTAGTCCCAGGTTTGCTTAACACTTTCAATAGCAACTTTTCATCCATTTTTTTTTCTTTTTTTTTTTTTCCCATATATACAAGCACACTCATGCACACGTAATATCACACCAGGCTGTTCTGTTTGTTTGAGGTAGGGGCTCATTGTTGTGTTGTTGTTGTAAATTAGCTTAAATCTTAAGTGAATTTTACTGTCGTTTTAGGCTGAAGCATGTTCTTTAAAGCAGATTAAGTCTAAAAATTCAGGTCAGAGGATCACATCAAGTTCTCTTACAGGAAATTTGTTAAAGCTCCCCTCCCACTAACCTACTTAGTGTCAGGTCTGATTTGAAAGTAGAGCACTTATAAGTGTAAAGAGTTTAATCAGGTTTCCTATTTTTATTAGAAAATATGAAAATCCAGCTTCTCTTTAAAATAAACTGCTCAGTTTGTATTTGGGTCTTGGTAGAGGCATTTGTGTTTGTTCCTAAGGATGAGCGCTTTTGCAGAAGCTGCTTGCTGCAGACTTGTGAAAGGAGATTGTCTCTGGAAACAAAATAATCATATTTAACTTAATTGGGCCCTCGTTCAGCAAAGCACTTAAGCACAAGTATAAATCTAATCTTACTCTAGACAAGACTTATACAAGCACTTCAACCTGAAGTACTTTATTTCCAGTGGAGTCAATGGAGCATTCCAAAATCATGACTCAGGTCCTAGCATCGTTAGACTGGCATGACATTTAAGGGAAAATAATAATAATAATAATAATAATAATAATAATAAAGCATAACTGGATGTTATTTTTCCCTGTCACTGTCACTACAGTGGCTAGCAATTTTCTAAAAAATAAAGCTCTTTTGCTCAATCTTAAGAGCATGATTAAATTCAAGGTCTTTTTTTTTTCCTGAATTAGAGATACAAAGCGTTATGTCAATTGACTGCAGTGTAATCCCCCCTCAAAGGAAGATCTTCCCAAGGCCTGAGCAATACACATCATCAGAAGATGAATGCTGTGGTATAAAGAGATGTTTGTAGAAGACTTCCCTGGAGGTGGGGTCAGAGACCAGGACCATTACATGAGGTTACTGTTTAGCACAATCCCCAGTGGTGATAGGGAAAAAAACCACAACCTCTCATGTTTAGACTGATGTGGATAGTGGCTGGGAATAATTTACAAATCCTGTCAGTACCTCCTTTGAAATTAAAAGGAATCAATGTTGAATGCAAATACCAGTGTAAAATGCACTGCTGTAAATGGTGCATTAAGTTCCCTTCCATTTAAATGAAGAGCTTTGTGTTCACAGGGAGGAAAGGCTGAAAAGGCACATCTATTTTGCAGTTGCAGGTATACTAGTACTAGAAAATACCTTCTGGGAAATAAGCCTGTTGGCTTACATACATTGTATATTAAGTAAATAATATATTCAGTGTTAAATTGGTTTTTGGCATAATATTCAGAATTCTATTGCTGGCCATACAGTGACATGTTCATTTACCAGCAGGCATATTAGCCTTAATTCTACTCTTCAGCTGGCTTAGTTATTCCTATTTAAAGACTCAAACTCATGACAATAAACCTGCAGTTGTAGTAGTTACGTCTTTTCCTCACTTTTCCATGAGCCCAAGACATTGAATATTTCAGGCGACACCAATTTTCTGTTTGCATCTGGGGTAAATCAGCTTGATTCCAGAGAAAACAAAAAGCAATGGCAAGTCCTTCTAGCTGAGAATCCGGCCCACAGTGCCTGCTAACTTCTCTATAGAGGCTAATGGGGAAAATGCCTGTCATTTTGCGGCTTCTTTCTCTCCACAAACACATTTAAGACAAGTTTGGTCAATTATCCCCATGTCTCCTATATCCATTTAGTGTAATTCCGATTAAGTGCAGTTCCACCTACAGCACTAATGGGAGAAATACTGATCAACCACAGGTCTCTCTTTGCTATATTTAGCTAACGTAAACGCTTGTGATTCCAGTGCATTGCCAGGGGAATGAGATCGTTATAGACGATAGCATTTCCATTTGACTTCCCAGGAGGATAGACCAGCATGGGTGAAATCCAGAAACCTACTTTAACAGAAGTACAAATAATAATAGACGTAAGTGACTGTAGGCTCTGCAGTCACAACATCCCAGAAGTCAGGCAGCTGAGCTGAAATAACACTAAACTAGGCATCAAGAAAGCTTGGTTCTACTTTTCTCACTATCCTGTTGTGTGACCCAGAGCAAGTCACTTCATCACTTTGAAGATCTCTTCCTTATTTCTTCCCTTCTGTTTTCACTCTTTGCAGCAAGAACTACCTGATGTTTAAACCGTGTAGTTAGACCTTGGTCATTGTACTTCACTTGGCTTCACTCTGAGTTTTGCTGGGGATGATATGTGTTTTGACCTTTGCATGTACGAGGACAAGTCACAGACAAGAACTTGATCTGCTGTGCAGAGAAGTGTGAGCTGCTGTGCCCCACACTCACACCACAAGCAAAAGCAAACCATTATTTGTGATATCCAAGTTCATTAGGTCTGCCAAGTAGCAGCATTGTGCCGTAAGTGCAAATAAACATGAGCTCTAACAACAGTCAGCTAAATGCTTACAGCTAGGGATATTTAGAAAGCTTTGTGGAGGCCAGCAGTCAGGCACATATGCACATCCGGCTCCAAAAATGTTTTTTTTATTGGGCAGGAAAAGGATGTAACAGATAAGCATGCAAAATCAAGCCAGTAGGCAGGAGGGAAAGAGATAAGGAATCAGGACACTAGAAGGAATGCAATGAAACTGTTTTCAAAATTTGTCCTCATATCTGTGCACTAGTTGAAGGCCTGGGCAGTCTGTTCACAGATACCAGGAACCTCCATATTCGTTCTACTGCTGAGCCTGGAGAGGAGAAATGGGGAAGTGTGGCAATAAAAATACCAACCTAAGTAAATTTGCTGCTTTCTTACCACATTGAACAGAAACAATATGATTCTCAAGAATCATTTACGTGCATAGTCACGCATCCTTAGGCACATGCTCTCTCTCCTTCACTCTTACCCTCCCTCTCACATAGCAATTATCCCCACTACATGCTCATACGCTCCTGGATGCCATCACAACAATGTTTCCTAATTCAGAGTGAGCACAGCACTAGCCCAGAAATCACCATAAGGAGGAAGTCAAACAACTTTGGACAATATGTTGCTGCTGCTTGATCTCTCTTAAGTTAGATCTTCTGCCAAGCAACTAAAGAACAGGATCATTAACAGACAGCATAGAGGGTGGGCAAGACAACTATGAAGTCATAAACAACTTGTTAGAGGAGCAGAGCAACTAACGAAGCTCAGTTTCCTTCAGCTTTATTTTCCACATCTCCTCAGCCCCTGCCACGACCTCTCATCTCCCCTCTTGCCTCCCATCCCATGCAGTAATGTTAGCAGTTGCCTCCTCCATTCCAACTAGCCAAGTGAGAGGCAGCCTGAGCCATGGGTGTCACACAGCTCTGCTTATGCCCAGAGGTTGGCCATTACGTGTGAAGATCATCCAGCTGACTGCTGCTTTTCTGAGTGAATAAGATGAGCTATAACTGCAGTTCTCAATGGGGGCACTAATTTGAGTCTTTTTTCTCTACCCAGTTGCTGATTTTCAGGAAGCTTTAGGAATTTAGTATCTCCCAGCTTAAATACACTTGAAATTGACCAACTGTCTCAAAAACTGCTGGAAACAGAAGGACAGACAAACAGAATGGCTGTACAAGGAGCATTTCCTCGGGAAATCAGTCTCAGAGGAGGGCTGGAAGGGACCTCAGGAGATCACCTGGGCTATCTTCCTGCCCCAAGGCAAGAGTAGCTCTACCTACATCAGTCTTGACAGATGTTTGTGTGTGCCTTGTATCAGGCACTGCACACTTGCTTGGTAGTGTGCCCAGGAGATGAGAAAACTGGCTATCTTCAAACAACCTGGCAAGCCCTTCTGTGATCTTGACACAGCATTTCTCAGTACCTGGAAAACTGAGAACATCTGCTTTCCACACAGGGAGAGCAGAGCTCAGTTGTTTCAAATTCTGGCATCCATATTTTAACCTTATGTGGATGACTACTCTGTGGTCAGGATGGCTCATAAGGAGTAGAGTAGAAAGGACTTTAAATCCTCTAATCCCTTTTGGCAAGGCAGTTCATCGCAGAGCAGTGTCCCTTGCCCCAGATACACAGCAAGAGCAGCTGTGGTTTGAACTACTTCTTCCATTTCATCCACACATGTTGGCCTCAAATCAGTTGAACACACCGCAAGGCCAATTCCTGTAATGGCCAACAAAGAGCCTCTTAAGAGCTTTCTCCTGCCAGGACAGTAGGAGACAGAAGTTACAGCCAGAGGAAAGGAGGTTTGACTGGGCTGTCCCTAGGCTGGTACATGGTCTTAAACACACCAAGGCAGACCACACATGAAATGACTCTGACCCGCCAGACAGAAGTGACATTGGGATTGGAGTAATGGGAGGAAGAGCTTCAAATCCTCCTTTTCCAGTTTACTGATTTGCCTTTTATATTTTCTGTTCTTTCACTCCCTGAATTACATCTCAGTCCCTTTCAGTGGCTGACAATTACAGAGAGGAGTTCAGCCAGGACAGAGTGGTGACCTCTCTTTTTTTTCACAGGCTGCTGTGCGACTGCAGGTCCAAATCCAGTCACATGCTGGGTTAGTTAGGAATCCATTTCAGTCTTGAAATCCTCATTATACACATGGGTCAGTCTGTCGTCAAAAAGTGACCTGCATAACATGAGTAACTCAGTACGTGTCAGAAATATTCCTGACCTTATTAAAGAATCTCCGTGCTCAGAAAAGAGGCTTTCACTCATCAATCACCGTTTTATTCACGCACGATAACAGCCTCATTAAATCATACGAGAGTTGCAGGAGATTTTATATGCTAATTTAATACCAATGTAACCAATTACACAAACCACATAATATTTTTAAATAATCAAGTGGGTATTCAATTAGCATGCAGTGACCATTTATTAAAATCTCAATTAATTGCTTGTTTAAGACTTGTGCAGTGATAAAACTGTGCCAAACCTAAATAAACCCACCAGGAGAAGCCACGGCCCTGAGACAGCAGCACTGCCCAACACATTAGCAGCAGAGATGCCACCATTCTGCAGGAGCTCTGTGACACTGCCTCCTCCCTACACAATGGCATGTCCCCTGGCACCGAATGTCACTGTCTCATTTGATGGAGAATCAAGTAGCAAAGGCTCAAAGACTACAAAAGCTTTGGCTCCGATTTCATTTCAGCTGTCTCAGATCAGACTCGCTGGGTAGATACATCGCTAAAAGCAGTTTTGCAAATTGCCAGCCATCAGCAGAAACACAGTAATCGACTCTGTTGGCATCACTGATGAAGATGTGCCTCACAAGCAGAGGCACACAGTAGGCAGCTTGACCATGTGCTGTGAAATATATCTCTGAGGAATCCTCCAGCTCTGGACTGGAAACTCCTGGGGCAATTTAAGGGATTCCCTTGTTTTGTGCCTGTTGGAAGCTTCTGCCTCCAAGCAGTGAATGTGTTTCTCGTCCAAAGAAGGGCAACAAGGCTTGTGAAGGTCTTGGAGAACATGCCCTACGAGGAACGACAGAAGGAACTGGGGCTGTTTAGTCTGGGGAAAAGGAGGCTGAGGGGAGACCTTATTGCTCTCTTCCGATACCTGAAAGGTGCTTACAGAGAGAGTGGGGTTGGTCTCTTCTCACTGGTGACTGGTGACAGAATGAGGGGAAATGGCCTCAAGTTGCATCAAGGGAAGTTTAGGTTGGATATCAGGAAAACCTTCTTTACAAAAGGGGTTGTTAAGCACTGGAATGGGCTCCCCAGGGAGGTGGTTGAGTCACCATCCCTGGATGTGTTTAAAAACCGTTTGGATGTGGTGCTCAGGGACATGATTTAGCGGAGGGTTGTTAGTTAGGGCAGTGTGGTCAGGTTGTGGTTGGACTTGATGATTTTAAGGTCCTTTCCAACCTGAGTACTGTGATTCTATGCTTCTATGACCTATGTAAAGCAGGAGCTAAAGGGATGGCTTTGGGCTTTGTGAAGAACCCTCATGTGACCACCTGGCCATGGGGAAGCTCTGTTTGCCTGTGTTGATGATTAAGTACCACAAATGCACAGTCTCTAAATTTTACAAATAAGGATTCCTAATATACTTCAACAGCAGATCCTCTGTACTGTCACTATCCTAAGACTTTCAGCTTCCACGCAAAGGCATTGCAAGTGCTCGACAAACAACCTACCAACGATGTAAAACTCTACGTTTGTCTTCTCAGCTGAGAAGAGGTATTTATGCATTTCCTTATGAAAGACAATTATGTGCATCACTTCCAGCAGAGCAATTGAAAAATCCACTTTATATACACAAAATGTTTCCCCGCACTGAGAGCTCCTTTCTCACCTGTGAAAACAGAGCAGGGATCGCATGTGCAAGCAGTTGTACTTACAAGTGGCACAGCTGTGTTCTGAGAAGCCGGGTGGAAAATTTAGCCTGTAGCAATTTTGCGTTTTTCACAGGATTTATTATGAGCTCTCCAACAGTTTTACCCTATGGTCTCCTGGGATTGTGTCACAGTTGGTTTTCATTTAATGGTGTTAATCAAGAAGTAACTGTGAAACTGATGTTTGTCACTGCTGCAGCTAGATCATTCACCTGACAGCAAAAGGAATTCATATTCAGAGGAAGAAGGAAAAAAATGACTACCCATTAGGGGGGTTATGTTGGGACCTCCTCCTTCCTTCCACAGCAAATTCCTTGGCAGCATTAACTACAATAAAATAAACCAGCGTTCAGAGGAAACGATTGCTCCGCTGAGCCTTGCAGCGAAGCAAACCCCGATCTCATCTGCTCCGCTTCTTCCGTGCTGTAGTGCAATTGTCCCACTAGATGTCAGGGCCGAGCACGGAGCGATCAGACGAGCCGCAGCTCCCGACCAGCCCGTGCTGCACAACTCTTGCTGCTCTTCATCGCCTCGGCGCCGAGCGGCTGCTCAGAGTGCGAAGCGTTGTGCGCGCTGCTGGGGAAAGGCAAGGAAGCAGGGGGCCTTCCTGGGAGCCTTCCTTAATCTGTAGAGATTTGTGTGCCTAATTGGCTTAGTGGAAGAAAGCAGAGTTAAAAGTGAGCCTAGAAGGTGACCATGTGTTACCTGCAAGGTTACTGAGAGTGCAGCTCTGCAGCAGCTTAAAGCAGATCTAAAAGGGGAGGGAGAAAATGCTCCTGGAAAAAGCATGCACTTGTCATGATGAGGTAAGGCCTCATGTTTGGCCGCTGTGCTCTGCCACACAGAGCAGCCTGTGACCCGGGACACACTGGAAGTGCTGTGTTGTATATCAGACCCCAGATGGGGAAAGGACCCCACTTATCACTGCATCCCAGATACATGCATACAGTTTGGGGTCAGGCTCAGGGATAGGTGTGTCTGCCCGAGGACATGAGCTTCTGTTTAAAACAGAGGCAGAGCCACCCTGACCGGTTGGGCTCGCTTTTCTCTGGATTTCTGACAAATGCTTTGAATTCAAAAGGTCAGATGAGCAATGGCACCTCACACTGCGGAGCCAAGGGTCAGCTCTCAGCTGCTTCTCTCACTCACGCCTGGCTGCCCAGGCTTGCTCCATCTCCCACAACTGACATCCAAACTCCTTGCAGTGCAGGGGAGACGTGGCCAAGTCCTGGCATCAGCTGTCAGCTCAAATAGAGAGGAATAGCACAGGGACATCAGAAATGTGTTGATGGGTATCAACCTTTTACCCAAGTCATGGCTGTAACTCCTATGCGAGAGAGTTTTTCAGCAAGGCCTTATTCTCTTAATGAGGCAACAGCTTCGAAGTCCCAGCTTCAGAGGAAAAACAGAGAGACTGTATTACTTTCCTCTACAAATACCATAGTAAGCAGCTGCAATTCTTGTAAAAGATAGTTGTCATATTTTGTATACTCTTGTAAGACAGAAGCAAGAAGAGATGTAATGCTTAAAAGGCAGGTATACTCCTAAAAAGGGACACCCCCTTCCCTGCAGCAAACACTTCTCATGGGCTGCATTTAGTGCCAGCAAGAACCCACCATGCTTTAACTTTCCACTTCCAAGAAAGAATCATATCCCTCTGTGATCGGTTTTGATGCTTCTTCCATTAGTAAGTGTGAAAGAGCCTCTAGCAACCCTCTTTGTGTACTGGCAACCCTAGGGAGTCTGTGATGACTCTCAGCAGAAGGAAATGGATTGTCAGCTGCCAGAGCAGGGAGCAGAAGCATCCCAGACAAGAGAAAGATAGGTTTTTAACAAGAAAACAAATGCAAGCATGTTTGCAAATGTAGGGGGTAATCAAAATAGGAAAGTCATAAGGTGAACAACTGAGTCAGACATATTTCTCATGCTGAAGATCTTTGTCATGATTCCCATTTCTATCTTGGCACAAGAAAAGTTGCCCACTGGCCTCCCTCCTGCACAAGCCTATTCAGCTCACTAAAACAGCAGAAAATTAACACTGCATAAAGAGAAGAGCCACTAGCTTCTGCTAAGTTGATCTCTGAGCCACCAGCAAGTGTGAGGGAACATACAAGCAGAGGCTGTGCAAGTCCCAGCACAGACCAGCTTAAGCTATTGTGAAACCTTGCCCCAAAAATTCTCACTTTTCCAACAAACCTGTCTCCAGTGCTAGGAGGACCAGCCCTCTTGCATCACACAGGTTTAGATCAGTTCAAGATGACTGTGAAACCACTCCCTGTGTGTAACTAACTGCTTTTCTGTGGTTTCCAGAATCCATCATGAAGATCAGTGTGACTTGGTTCAAGAGCTGTACAAACACACAACCCAACCGCACTGGGAGCGGGGCAGCACCTTGCATCCAAGCAGAGCTTCTAGCACAACCAAGGCTTTACCTACGAATCAAACTAGTTACAAACAAAGAAATGAAGGAGGTTAACCCACATGTCAAGGAAGAGGAACAAAGGAATCCAACTTAGGCGGTTTATTTTTCAAAATAGTTGGCATTTGTGTCATTACACAACAGGGTTTGAGGCACAGAATTATTGAAAGAGAGAACCTTGTGCCAAACTGCTCAGATGAACCTTCAGCATCCTTCAGCACTGGCAACATTTATTGCAAAAAACCATATTCCTTTAAACATATTTTTATTATTAATTTGTGGAAAAAAAGGTTTTCTTCCCTCTCTATATCCCTCTCCCAGTATTTCTTATCTGGGCACTGAGGAAACAAAAATAATGATAATGTCTCCATCATCATTTTAGTTAAAAATTGAAAAAAGAATAATTGCGAGGATTTATGAGAAATAAAAATAATCCTTTCAAATTGCCTGAAGTGAAGGTCTGAAAAGGTATCTTTTTTTTTTTTTCCCCACAGAAATGTCTGTATGAGATGATGCAATATAATGTACAATAAGCCTTCCAGAAATCAGAACTAGGTTTGAATCTCACCTGTACTGGCAATAATAAGGAATAACCAGCATGCACTGGCCATCATAATATCTAACACACCTGGCATTCACCCTGTCACAAAGTATAGAGATTTTGTCTAATACTGAAACAAAACAGCATCGTTGTTAATTAATCTTATTTGATGTTATAATAAAACTGATTTTTTTTCAGATGATTTTTTTTATGTATCAGTGAAGGATTATAGTCAGAGCAGGATCTTATTTATAGTTTCCAATAACTTACACTAAAATGTAAAACAGTACTTACAGATATCAGCTGCAATATCTGTCTGAATACCAAAGATAGTTATAAGGACCAACGCTATTACAGTGCATAGGAAATGAATCTGGAATGATGAGACCCTTCAGATAAATTATCACATGGCATTTTAAAATTACCTTCATTTCTCTTTTTTGGATCATCTTAATCGTTTTGTCATCTCCACTGGGTAACAAGGACTACAGGAAAGGCAGTTCATGGGATCACATGGCCTTCCCTCAGAAAACCTCTACAAGCCCTGAGTTTCTTAATCCTTTAACCTTCTCTTATCACAGTAATTCCTGTACTGCAAACACCTGGGCTGTTTTCATACTCATTACTGATAGTTGTGTAAAACAAGAGATGCCAATGACACACCCACATATTCACTATTTGAAGAGCTAAGCCATTTTTTCCCCCTAACAAATGAAATTTCTAAAAAAAAAAATTTGAAGCAGAGGGATAGATAGATAAGAATGTGGAAGAAGAGCAAACAAAATAGTGTCATATTGCTAGTGATTTGCAAATAGAGGATTGCTTTGATCTGCCTCTTAGAAACTGAAATTTAGACATTGGCAAAAGTAGCAGACAGGTTTTTTTTATAGGCAAAGTTACTACTCCTGTCTAAAGTCAAGGCTATGGTGTTACATTTAGTTTTTACCCTACTGGAAAAGATACGAAGGTTGACATAGAATCATAGAATCTTTGAGTTGGAAGGGACCTTTAAAGAGCATCTGGTCCAACTCCCCTGCAATGAACAGGGACACCCACAGCTCCATCAGGTGCTCAGAGGCCTTCAAGCTTGACTTTGGGTGACAGGGCACCCATCACTTCTCTAGACAACCTGTGTCAGTGCCTGACCACCCTTATTGTAAAAAATTTCTTCCTTATATCTAATCCAAATCTCCCTTCTTTTAGTTTGAGATCATTCCCCCTAGTCCTACCACAACAGACTTTGAAGAGTCTGTCCCCCTTCCTTACAGCCCCCCCTTTAGATACTGAAGGCCACTCCCAGGTGTCCCCAGAGCCTTCTCTTCTCCAGGCTGCCCAGCCCCAGCTCTCAGCCTGTCCTTGCAGGGAGGATGTTCCATCCTTTGGATCATTTTTGTGGCCCTCCTCTGGATGCACACTATCAGGCTCACATCTCTCCTGTGCTGACAACTTTCACATCTGGTTGTAGTACTACAGATGAGGTCTTACCAGTGCAGAGCACAGGGGCAGGATCAACTCCCTTGCCCTGCTGGCCCTCTTTGTTTGATGCAGCCTAGGATACAGTTGGATTTCTGGGCACATTGCTGGCTCATGTCCAGCTGCCACCCACCGGTACCCTGGAAATCCTTTTCAGCAGGGCTGTGCCTTACATCCCCCAGCTTGTACTCGTAGCAGGGGTTGTCACGACCCATGTACAAGACCTTTGTTATCCTCAGAGTATTCAAGTTATGGCCATAGTGAATGGCCGTATGGATAAATGAAATCACAAAATCACAGAATCACAGAATTGTAGGGGTTGGAAGGGACCTCTAGAGATCATCGAGACCAACCCCCCTGCCAAAGCAGGTTCCCTACACCAGGTCGCACAGGTAGGCGTCCAGGCGAGACTTGAATATCTCCAGAGAAGGAGACTCCACAACCTCCCTGGGCAGCCTGTTCCAGTGCTCCGTCACCTCACCGTGAAGAAGTTCTTACGCACATTGGTGCGAAACTTCCTGTGCTGCAGCTTATGTCCGTTTCCCCTCGTCTCCACGTACCACTGAAAAGAGACTGGCCTCACCGCTATGGCCGCCACACCTCAGATATTTATAAACCTGGATCAGGTCCCCTCTCAGTCTTCTTTTCTCAAGGCTAAACAGACCCAGTTCACTTAGCCAGGATCAATATTTTTCTGTCATTCACAAGCAAAGTTTTAATGAAGTTATACTACAAAGAAGTACTACACCATGTGTCTGGCTCAGGGAAGAGTAAGCAATAATTTTTCTTCTATTCATCTCAGACTGTGACGCACATGTGAGATCAGACCACCCCATTGCTTTGATTGGCTCAGGCTCGCAGAGCCAACTGAAGTCCGAGCTTCAAATAGCTGGAGCACATACACTTAGACATTGCTCTTTAAAAAGATGCACTCTGAGCCTCATCTTTGCTCCGTAATAGTAGCCTCACTGGGTTTTGGTAAAGCCAATCTCCGAAACTTTTACAAATGTAAATATCATACAGGGTTGAAAATTGTAGTTATTGACATTCTTCATCACAGTTACAGTAATTGAACAACAAGCTCAGCAGGCTCCCCTTAAATGGTTTAATGGCTTATTATGTCTCCAGGCTACCAATCTATCTCTTTCTCCCCATATTTCAGTCATTCTTATGTTTGCAGCTGACATAAAATCACTTTTTTTTTTCTTGTTACAGTATCTTTCTTTAAACAAGCCAACAAGAACATGCTGTAAATGAGATACAACATCACAGTGTGGCCATCCTAAGAACACATGTTCAATAAATATGTAAATCAGTTTAAGTACATTTCTCCTTATGTGGGAGAAGGTATGGGAGTATGGTCAAGTATCACTGTAATTATCTTCTCAGTGGAAAACAATAACACTCCAAGGAACCAAAGAAAAAGAGAAAGGAAGTAACTAAAATTAACCTTTTTTTTCCTTAAAAATTGGGAATTTCTTACGCCTTTGGTCACACTCAGTGCACAAGAACCTCACCTTCAAAGTGCAACAGACTGGAGTGGATACAGTGTGAATTACACACACTGAGTATAGTGAACATGAAGTATCTTCATGTTTCAGAAAACCGTGTAATCCTGAACAGCCCTACTGACTTCAAGACTGTCCTCTGTGGAGGAGCAAATACTTACTTGGAAATCTTTGCTAACGTCCGTTTCTCCATTAACAGGTCAGATTCTACTATCTACCAGTTGGCTGCAGTCATAAGGACAGTTTGTGCCCCAGAATTTAATGGAGGCCTCAAATGAATGCAGAACACCAGCAGTAGGACATGAGTAGAATACTTGCTAGTACTGCTACAGAGTAATAAATTGGGCCTGATCCTACTTTCAGATACACCACTGTAAATCCAGAGAGCTCCACACCGTTAAATGGAATTAATCCACCTTTTATTAGAGTAAATGAGCTGACTGCTGACAAATCATCTACCAAGCTGCTACTCAGAAGATTAATTCTCCTTGATATTTAAATAAATGCCTAATAAGTATTACCATCAGCACATGAGGGAACTGAGGGCAGTGTAGCAGAGGGTTGACAGTCTTCTACTTGCCATATGGAGACAAGGAAACTGCTGGTAGAGACCAAGCTGCAAGGAGACACGTCAGCTCGTGTGGCTCTGCTCAGGATGTGCAGTAGAATTTTAGAACCAAGTTTTCCCTGCCCACTGCCTCCATCTCCCCTTTTATATCACCTGGGAAGACTGTCACTTATTTGACTGGGACTGGGAACTCAGGTTTGACTCTAGCCCTCCAAACTGTAATATACTAAAAACCAAACAGTAAGATCCCATGTTGAAGGTGACAGAGGCCTTTATTCCTGAAAATCTCTCAGCAGTGACACATGAATTTGAGCACATCATTTTCAGCAATTAATACCACAGATACACCAAGTCTATAAGACAGGATAAACCAGCACTGCTACTAAAGGAAATGGCTCTTCCTTCCCCTCACCCCTATCCCACACTTCTCTTTACTCTCTCTACTAATCTCTGCCTTGTGCCAACACGAGTGGCCCCGCAGTGAACCAGATCAGGGAACTCATCCAGGTTAAAACTAACCTGGGGAAAAGGAAATTGTTTAGTTTAAACCTGGCAGAGTTCCCTGGCCTGGTTCACTGCACAGCCATGTGTGTGCTGGTGCCAGCATAGGGAAAGGAGTGGCCCTGGGCCAGGAAGGAGGAGGCAGAGGAATGGGAATGGTTGGTCTCCCTCTGAAAGAAGTCGTTGCAGGGCTGCCTTATGCCAGCTTAAAGTGTTTTCAGAAATGCGGCACATTTTTTAAATCTCTCTCTCTTCAAGGAATTTTTGCCTTCAGAGGACAAATTCTTCCCAGGATATCCCAGCCTGAGCCATCTGTGGAGCACTGCTTCTCTCTCTCCCCCACCAGCCCAATATACTGGCATGGAATTAAAGCTCTGAGAAACATGAAAGCATCAGGCCTGGGGATTTTGTGACAAATGCAGAAATGCTTCTATTTGTCAAGCCATTAGCAAAGGGGCACAGTTGGTTTGAGAGCCTTGACCTCATGCCAAGTATGCTCAGGCCTGCTGAAGGTTGCATGCCTGAATCATTCTCACTCTGGCAACTTCCACCAAGAGCCGTTCTGAGTATCTGCTGAGGGACTCAGACCAACACAGCTGACTCCAAGAAGTCCTAAGGAAGATCACTGTGTATAACCTGAACCATAGGTGTTTGCTAAAATGTGGCTTCAGCACTTTTCTGAACAGCTGGGCTCCAGCACTGCAGCTGCATTTGCCTGACACAAAGAAGGCCTGCCAGGCATGAGCCAGCTCCTGCGGGTCCAGGCAGGGCCGCTCTGTGCTGTGTGATGGCTGCCTGCGGTGCTGGGAAGCCAAACGCAGGAGCTGGGGAGTGGCTCTGGACAGCAGCAGCCTGGATTGTGCCCAGGCTCAGTGGTGGCCCTGAAGCTGGAAGCTGCAGTCCTGAATTTGGAAGAAGAAAAAATGAAGCTTCAGCTTTCTCATCTCAGGACTGGAAATGGAGGAAGAGAGGAACAAGGAGCAATACTGAGGGTGGGAGAAGGAAGAAAAGAGAAGGAAGAAATTAGTAAATCCAGAGGTGAGGAGCAAGTGACAACCAGTAGCACTGTAGCACTGTTTCAGAATGCCATATATACGGTGGCTTCCTTTGCTAAACAACCTTTACCCCAGGAGAGCTAGATAAAATCCAAAGCAGACATTGATGTCCGATAGCATAGGCTGAGCGTACCAGAGACAAAGGCAAGGCTGATATTAATCATTCAGAGTTACTGGCTTTGAACTTTGCTGATTGGTGTTCAAATCTCACAGTACAGAGCTCCAGACACTGTTAACAGCTAAGCCCAAAGCATTTCATTTTAACTAATCGTCCAAAGTTCTGAACTGATCCCAAAGGCCTTGGTCAGCAAATCTGTCTAGAAATGTCATGTGATTTGGCCTCCACTGGATTCCCAGAAATCCGTGGGCTGGAAATGCCATGAAGATTAGGCAAAAGTGAAATCTTTCTTTTAGTTTATCTAGACATATTTGTCTCTGTTCAGCAGAGCAAATACATTTGCTTTCTATATTTGCCCATCAGTTAAAGGATTTTTGGTTACTACTGCCAATTTTCAGCTGCTTCAAAGCCTGGACAATTCTTTCCTCTCTTCTGCACCATGGTATGTTTGCTGTGAGTACTGGCAAATCTCTCACCACCTTGATTCCTTGAAAAGAAACCATCACTTTATATGTTTTGGAGAATGGTTCCAGTGCCATAGCAATTCAAATAGAGCAACTGTCAAGAATGGAGCTGCCTGCTAAAAATAATCACTTCTAATTCTAGGTAGTTTCCACTCTCTGACCTTTGGTTAGATTCTGCCACTTTCACTCATGATATGAGCTTTTCTTATCTCCAGGATTTGTACTTCCATAGTACTTCACGGTTGAGATGAGGACTAAGCACTTTGCACAGCATGCATACACAGTGACAGACAACTTCCACCACTTCTGCTTTAACCAGCCCTGGACACACAGGTTGTTTCATGACTTAAGAAAGCAAGAAATGTCCTCTTCTCACTTAGTTTTGCAAGTGTGAGAACCCAGCTGTGTTACACTAACCTGCCTACCCAGAGTATACCAGCTTTCCCCCTTTAGACCAGCTGATGGAGCAGATTTATGTGAATCTGCTTTAATTTGCCTCCTGCAAAATCATCTGTATCATTTTATCCCTTCTTGCATTCATCCATCAAGCCACCCACCCACCCACCAGGTGTAGCTTGAATTCAGGACCACCTGTGGGACTTTTCTTTGGCAGAAGGGCTGGGCAGTAACCTCTGGTACGGTAGATGATGATGGGAACAGCAGTATCTTCCACCAGCACAGCTGGGTCTGTCCAAAGCTGTGTAAACTTTGACTACCCAAATCCAGTGAGTCATAAATAGGCTTCTAGGTTTTCTAGGGCTTTAGGCCTTCTCAAGCTTCGTGTCTCAGCATTTCCTTTTCCAAACAATTTTCAAAGGGCAATTTGAATAAAAAGCATTAACACTGTTGCAGTGATCTAACATGATGCAGAAAAGGCTGGTGAAGGGGAAACACGCAGATGCCCACACAAAGATCAAAGACCAAGCAGAACTCTCAAGCAGCCTAAACAAGTAACATTATCAAATTCTCCCTCAGCTTCTTTACAGCTCCTTTAAGATCTCTGGATAAGTGAAATATTCTTTGCAGTTACAGGTAAGCGATGTTGTAAAATAATGATCGTGTCAACTAGATTTTTCCCCCATATGTAGTAACTCATGTATTTGCAATTGTCAGTCAATGCAGTGTGATGTGCAACTCAAGCAGGAATGCCAAAGAAGAGATATCTGCAAGAAATGTGACTGCATTCATATACATTGACACAGATTCTGCTCTGGGAAGGGGAAATGAGCACATTTTCAAGGACATTTTCCAAATAAAATAATTAACTAAAACTCAATACAGAGAAAACACAGGAAAATAGAACTACTTGGGCAGGTTTTCCCAGCTGTCAGCTAACTTTTCCTAACTAATTAAGGAGAGAGGAGATGAAAATAAATGAAACAAATTTATGAAATGTCCCAAGTTTGATATTTACGACGTAATTCAGATGGGGGGTTATAAACCCCTTGTGAGGAAGGGGATTTGGTTCCACAGCAGACCAATCAAGACAGGCAAAATCCAAGTAAAGTGAGAATTACTGTATTCACTACCAGGAAGAGATGCAGAGACCCTATGCCTGTGCCTATCCGGTGTTGTGAGTATTGTTCAAGCCCTGTTGATGGAGTCACCAGAAAGACGTCCCTTGTTTCCTAGGGATGCTCAATCAGACTAACAGTAGAAAAGAACAGAGACTGGAAGGAATATCAACCACCCCAAGTAAAACACATCTGGAACACACTCAAGGACAACTGAAATTCCAGAGCCTTTGTTAGAGTTTGTTTGAAAATGTCTACTAAAAGAGCAGGAGACATTTAGCGGGAACTGGCTTTTTCATGGTAATATTCACTCATTATTTTGTCAAGGATTATTTCCTTTTATTCAGAAAATGACAAGAGATCTAAGAAAAATGTTGTTGAAAAGAAAAAAAAAAGTTATTGAAATATTTTCCACTGGGGAAAAAAAAAAAAAAGAAGAAGAAGAACTGTGCCATTTGCCTGCTAGCAGTCAGTGCTGCTCACCCAGCCCACCTGAACTAACCCTTGATATCTCACCTGATGCCTCATCCTCCCTGCTGCAGGCTGACCTCCCAGAGCACTGCAACTCGACCCCCTGCCTGAGATCATAGGATAAACAACCTGGCCTTTCCAGTTTGCCCAGCTCCCCAGGTATCTTGGCACAATCTCACTGACACAGGCCTTCTCACTGGTAGAGGAACTCAACTGGAAAAACTTGAGATGGTTGAGATCAGAACCAAGCATGTCAGCAAAGCTGAACTGAAAGGAATCTTGCACAATGTCTGTGTGCTCCATGTCAGGATGCAGCTAGTCTTAGTCTTAATACTCATCCAGTTTATTAGCATCAAATAGATTTAGAAAGGAAAAAAAAAAAAAAAGCAAAAAAAAAAAAAAAAAGCAGCTTGCTGTCATTCCTACACAACAATTGGCTTCTGTATATCCATATCCCATCTCCTCCTTGTAATGGTGGATCCCCCATCTCACTTGCACCTAAATGCCATTGCCTTCAGCAAGGATGTTTCTTCCACACAAGGGACAATATTGCTAAATTGCCTTCAGCTATGAAAACCCAGCATTCAGCTGGGTCTGCAAAGCCCCTGTAACTAAAATTCATCCCATTACCCTCTCAACTGCAGCTGGTATGTTTCTCAAGAGCCAGACTGAGTTGATCCCATTCTCTGGAAAAGACGCACAAGCCTTGTTGCTCAGCAATGGGTGTGCTGGGAAGAAAATCTAGCTGTGCCATGATTTCAGCAGGCATGTTTACTCTGCAGTAAAACTGAATTCAGTTGGCTACAGCCACGCCCTCTGTGGGCTCCTAATGACAGCAGACAATCCACAGTGCTGGCTGCACGGGGCTCTTGCCTGCTGTCATGGGACATTGACCTCCTTTGCTTCGAGGTATGTAAGTGGGCACTGCAGTCATGTTCAGTGTGTACTTTTTCTTTCACATTCCAAAAAACAGCTGTACTGAACTCCAAGTAAAACCAGCCTGTACAGTAGTCTGGCTCTGAGAATATGTAGATACTGAAATGATAAATAAAAGTTCTGATCAGGAGGTGCTGAAATCCTGCTGTGGGACACGTTCTCTGCCTTGGAAACAGAAAAACTCATATTTTCTAGTTACCAGGCTGGCATACAATCATATACTTTGTTATAAGGAATACAAACAGTGACATAGTAAAAAGCAGCATTTGCAAAATTACTGTTACCCTGAAAGTCCAGCTCACGCTCCCACACAAGATGTCACACACACTATGTCTCCTCACAGCCGCGGGGTTTCTTCTCTTGCACTCCATACACTCGGTGAGACATAACAGAAAGTTCTTAATCACATGCTTAAAGACTTGGGACAGATTTTTGGTTAACTTATATCGTTGTATGCAATATCATTCCCGTGTGTGTATATGGGATGTTATCCCTCTGATTAAGGACTCTGCTGACTCAGACCAAGATTTTCACCTGGAAATACGCACAGCATTTTATTATTTTTTTTTAATTATTGTCCACATTTTAAAAAATAAACATAATGTTTATATCAGCAAACTATCTTTAAACTCTGCTAAGATCAAAAAGCACTGTAACTGCCTTCTTATGTTCATACACATTTATGAAAACCCTATGAATAATCAGTATCTTGCAGCTTCAGATAATGTAGCAACCTTCCCCAGCTATCTCCTACCCGAATTATTCATTCAGACCCTTTTGTATGCTGACAAGACTTTCACCATACAGCTCTATGCATGCTAAAGCTAAGTGGACAAACAATTAGCAGGGGGTTCAAGTTTGATTTAATGAAAACTACTTCTAGGGGGAAAAGGCTTTTCATAGCTTCTGAACAGTTGTATGCACAGATGAATTTTTGGTTATTGTTTGAGTCTATGCCTGACAAGAAAAAGAGAAAGGAACAGACAGACAGAGTTAAGTAAACTCTGCACCATAGCCCATGCCTCGGCTGCTTCAGCTAAAGAAGGGAACCAAAGAGCCCTTGTACTGCCCAAAGCTGTGGATTCTCTCCAGTACCATACGGAACTTAATTCAGTTCATGGCGTGCTGAAAAGATTCCAACACTGTTCTTTGCAAGAAAACTGTAGCCCTTTCAACTGGCTAGTCACAGCCTCTGGGCTCTTATGATTTTGTTTTCTTTATTACTTTGCTGTGAGCGAGCCAAATTGTCCTTCGTCAAGTCACTTGTGTTCTTTACATGACACACAATGAAGCCAAACTGACCAATTCACAAACCCCCTGGCAGCTCTCCAGCCAAACTGCAGGTACACCAGCAATGATGAAGGCCATCGCAGCAGCTCAGTTACTCCTTCCTGACATTTCATATCCACAGCACCCATCTGGGCTTGGAGTCAAGCAGTTTTTCCCAGTGAAATTGCCTCCAAGTCTTCATACCAAAATCAGAATTTTAAGAAATGAAACCAAGTATAATAATAATTCTATTCATTAGAGCTAAGGCTTGTAACGGTACTTAGCCATGAAAAGATGCAGCCAGTGGGATTTTCAAATTGCCTAAGTAGATTACACATCTAATTCCCATTGACAGCCAATGGGAATTAGGTCCCAAACTCCCTTAGGTACTTTTATAAATCCTATTAGGTGTCTGTCTGCATCCTTGTATGCTTAAATACCTTTGTAAACCAAGGCAATAATGTGCTCCTGTGCTCCTTAGGCCGTGTTTTAGGGTTCTGATATGGCAGCTCAGGTAACAGAATGAAGTCAGTGATTCTCTCTTGTTTTGTGGATCTCAAGACTTGAGGTAGGAACTACTAATTCAGAGATTCTTAGCTACCTGTGGACATTCTGAAGTTAGAACAGTCGGTATGTGGAGGTGTGTTCAGAGGTTGCTCAGTAGTGCTGACTCGTTCCTGCTGGAGCAACTCTTAGAATCAGCTGCCCACCCCCTCAGTGCTGCTGGAGCACATCAGAGAGCCGGAAAGCTCAAGTCTTGTGGCACTGAACCAAAACACTCAAAAGTTCTTCCTCTTTATTTTATGCTGCCATAAACATAGACAGATGAGATTATAATGAAGCTGCAGCTGATGTGAGTTTTGCTGTGGCCACAGCAGTTATATGAGCTTCTGGGTGAAGTGTACGTGGAGTCTGTGCAGAGTTCTAATCAGACTAAGCTGATTCCCTAGAATAACCTTGCTGCAGTTTTTAGAAGACCACAGCCACGGTTATTCTAAGTCTCTGAGAATGCGTCCTTTACTGAAATGGCTTCATCACAACATGAAAGTAAGCAGACCAAAGTGAAACAAACCTCCACCTTCACTGGAAGACAGCAGTGTAATAACAGCACCAGTCGAACCCCCCCCAAAAAAAAGCTAGAGTAGTGGTGCTGACTATTTAGAACATAATTAACTAAACTTTACATGACATTCAGATGTTTCTTGGCTCAAATAGCAGTCTGTTCTTCTGTTGAATTCTAGGGATTCTGCAAACAATGAGAAATATTTGTTTCATGGCAGACTTGCACACTGTGTTCTTGCCACGTTGAATCATTCTATCCATGAAGGCAAATGCTCCAAAGTGCTAAAGAAACAATGTTTCTAGACAGATTTAAGAGTGCTGAGGATTCATCATCAATATAAAGCAAATATCGAGGGCTTTTACGAATAAGTTTTACAGTCCAAAGGTGGAATTTTCAACTCCCCAGAGGGATTCTTCAAAGAATGTGGACTTTTAATTTTGTTGAGATAGTATTGCTGATACAATTGCTGTAAATGCTAAATGTTCTTAGGCTCTAATTACATCAAGAAGTGAAGAACAGTCTTGAGAATGGACTTCCTCTTGCCAGGCCCTGTGGATCACCACATATTCCATTTGCACTTCCAGCTGTAGATTGAGATCAAAGCACACGTGTGATGTTTCTGAACAGTCACGTTTTGGACACAGGAATTAAACCCAGCACCCTGCTCATATCCACTCACAAAATATAAACAAAACGGTGCTGAAAGCACTTCTCTCCAGCTCTCTGTTCTGAGGCTGGGATGGTACAGACTTGGTTGTTGATGCCTGATCCTTGACGGCTGTTGCTTGACTGATACTGCCTGATAACTCTCATCTTGAGATTAGGCTCAGACTTGTCAGAGTGACAGTATAAATGGCTGCACTACATTTTCCCCTGAACATTTGAATAAGAAGTTGGTTGCTTGGCAGCCCGGAGAATCCTCCAAGCCCAAATCGCCAGCTTGCAAAGTGAAAGACAGACAGATTATGAAAAAATCTTGGTTGAGACAAAGGATGTGAAAAGGGAAGGAAAAAAAGGAGCAGCTTAGTCCCCATTATATTTTTCTTTTTAGTGATGTGGAAAAGCAGATGTCTGCATGTGCACATTGTCATGGTTTCATGATTTTTGGTTATCAGTATTCCACATCATAACATCACGTAATGCACTGGGGGTTTGACTACTGATGCTCAAGTTCCGGGTGCCTGTCCAGAGGAGAAGAAGAGCTACATTTCCCCAGGGGACTTTGCGGTCAGCGAGGAGATAGAACTCCCAGCAAGGTCACCTGATGTTCTCTTCTTTGCCTGCGCTTCTTTGCTTGCGCTTCTCCGTCTGCGCTTCTCTGCCTGCTCTTCTTCATCGGCTCAACTGGACTGCACTTCTCATCTCAGCGTTGTGGTGAGGCCGATCCACCTTCCAGACACACACTCTCTCTCTCTCTCATTATATTCTGCTGATACTATATTTAGTAAATTAGTTTGTTTCACCTCAGATTGTTGCCGCTGTTTTCAATTATTTCGGGGTCCCCTATTTATCTTTTCCGGGGGTGCGGATCCACGGATCCCTCTGCCCTTCTAGTCACGGAACCGGGCCGAACCAGCCCGTAAACCGTTGACACACATCCACCTAGTGCGTGTACAATGAGTACACAGTGGTGGAACTGGATTTCCATGTACCTGAGGGAAAATGCATTCTGAATTTTCAGGAAAAGTAGATATTTAGATATTCAATTTATTCTAGAAAAAAAAAAAAAAACCTGTCTAAAAAGACACCTCGGCAGATCTATGAAAACAGACAGAAATATTAGAGAACCATCTGGCTGGTAAAAGCAACAAAGGTTTCAAATTTGGCCATACAAAGTGGATTTATGAAACACTAACACATAATATCCCTGTTCTTAAAGCGTCCACCAGTTACTTTTGCTTACCTTTAGCAAACAACAGTTGCAGCGTTTCAGTTTCACAAAGATGTTTTTTTGTTGCAAAAACAAGTATGCGTGCAGATACATTCTAAAACCAATTGTTTAAATGCCATTAGTGAAGCTGAGCTTCATTTTTTAAACAGAAAAATAAAAATGACCCAAAATGGATATTTCTCTAAGAAGGATTTACTTACTGTCATAACGGTGGCAGTGTTGAAATCAAAAGGATGGAAAACAAAAAGTACACAGATTGTGCAAAGGATAATATAGTCTCAAAAGGAGAGAGAAGGCACCTAGAAAATACTGGCAAGGAAAGATACACTCTGTGCAGCAGCTGTGCTCCAGACACCTCCTCACTCAAATTGGAAGACTGTCTTAATGACTTTCAGTTTGCAAGCTTCTGCTTCTTACTTAATGGAGTTTTGACTGGGACTCCGAGAACTACACCATTTTACACAATCTTTTTATCGTTAAGTAGCTCCTATTGCAAGTATCACAAAAATATCACCAAATACAACAACATTCTTCATTTTTACCAAATACAAACTGCAATTGAAAAAGTCAGGTCAGATTTTCCTTAGAAGGGTTTGAGAAATTCTCTTGAATGGCATTTGCAGATTGTGTCTGTGCTCCAGAACAGCTGAGTGGCTCAGCATTTCTAACCATCTAGTTGAGGAGCCAAGCAGGTTTGCAGGGAAGTACACGTCACTTATGGAAGGTACTCAATGGCAAAAAGCTAAATAGTTTTTGAAAGATCTGATTACTGAATGCTTCCCTTTTATTGGCCGTGTGCTTTCTCCATGGTTGGATTCATTGGATGTGCAACAATAATTGAGTTCCATCCCGTGGGTGAAGTCCATTTGGTGACTTAAGTGCAGTCACTTGTCAGGATGGATTTTTCCACAAATGTACATTTTTCAAGTTTGCATGTCTTTTGTCAATACCTCAGCTCTCCAAGGGACAGCACGTCAACTTTCTGCACTCCTACATTTGACTGGTACTGAAAATCCGTCTGCTATGGTTCTCTGAAGTCCTTTTGATGGGGAAGGCTTTTTGACAACCCTGCCTCACTGGAGCTCTTACCTCTGTTTTTGTTTTGTGGGTTTTTTTTGGTGTTTTTTTTCTCCCCCCTTCCCAATAATTGAGTCTTTTCCTCAGACTAGCAGCATTCATATTCTTTTTCTCTGTTTCTGTCTTCCAAACTGGCAAACAGTTCAGAAACTGATGAAACCTAGTGAACAAGAATCTCAGAGCTGAAGGGCTTCTAATATTTTCTCTCTGAACTCAGCTTTCAGCCTTCATCCAAAAAAAAAGGAATTAAGTTCATAACACAGGGGGAGCCCATAAATAAAGCCACACCAATGGGAACAAGAGGGGAATTGAAATTGTTGCAAATGAAGAAAGCAGTAGAACTGGTGCAGAGTTAGCCAGGACACTGCATTATGGTCTTGTGCAACACACTTATTTTACTGGGTGGTACAGCGTGCAAGGCAAGATTTTAGATCCATCTAGCAATGATTCCAAGAGGAGACAGGCAGTTGGAAATGAGTATCCCTTCATTCCCAAAGCTATCTTCCAGATTAGAGAATAAGTACATGGCAGCTCATTTTCTTTTTCAGGATCTAAGAACTGAAGGACCCAGTCACAGTAAAATCAATATTGAATGAACTGTCAAGAATCTCACTAAAGAACTTTGGAACTGGAAATGATTGATGCATTTAATTCACAGTCTTTTACCTGATGGCAGCCAGGACCAAACAGTCATGAGAAAGAAGCTGTAGTAAATGTCTGTGGGATAAAGTTACCCGATGTTGCAAGAGAACGTCCACTCCAATCCTGGTGGATCAAGTCTGGTCTTGTAAACATTGCTTGAAAAATTTGCTGTTAATTTATAGCAATTTATTCCATCTGTCCTCAACCTAGACAACAAACCTCATCAGTTCCACATTTTATACTGATTTTGCTCTTTCAACGTACCTTTTAATTCATTAAAATCTCTGTAGATTTTTTGCTGCTGATTGTGCTTGTGGTTTGCTTTTAAAAAATACTAATAGTCAACAGCAGCTTTTAAAGCCTTAGTTCTGTAAAACAACGTGAAACATAACAACCACATTTCAAGCAGCAAACTGAAATAGAAAAGATGAATGATGAAGGAAGTCTTGGAGAAAAAGTTGCAAATGCACCATTTTTCTTCTCTTGAGAGAAGTTACTCAGGTAGGAACCTTTCATTACAGGGCTTATTGTCCTGTGATGTATATAAATGCATGAAATATAAATGATGTATATAAATGAAAGAAGCTCATTAAACTGCCTTTTTTTTAAATTTTTTTTTACATAGAAAACATTTTTTTAACATAGAAAAATCAGCAGTTCTTTGTTTCATTCTCTCACTTGAAGACCAACTCATGAAACATTGCCACAGCACTTTCAATTTCCAGCAAAATAAAAATCTGAATAATTTTTGGCTCTTAGAACATTATTTTATTTTCATATCTCTTTTCTTTTTTTTTTTTTTTTTTTTTTCGTAGTTTGCATCCATGACAATGTGCACAATGTGTATGCATGACCTCTGAGACAACAGGCTGCAGAGCTGTAACCAGCCATGTTCTACTGGCTTATCAAACACCAGCTGCCCTGGGCCCTGGCTTGAAGACCACTCTGATTTGCCATTTCCTTTACTTGTTCAGGGCTATTTGGCAGTGTCAAAGGGGAAAAATGACAGCTCTGTCCCCTCATATTTCACATGTGATGGAAAACTATAGTAGGGCTTTGAAAAGACATGTAAGACTTTTATGATATTGGTGACTACATGTGAGTAGCCAGACCAGAAAGAAATGAGGCTTTTGGTGAGCAATGAAGGAAGTTTGTTTTGGGCCTTTTGTTGAATTTCTGTGAGTTTAAGAATGAATGAATTCACTCAGAAGCAGGAAAATCAGTCAAAGTGCTTTTCAAGGGGATTCCTAGATATCTAATTGAATTCCTACTGCAGCCTTACCCAAAACAGGAGCATTAATATGGTATATCTCTACAAAGCTGTGCATTTTTACAAGACATATAACTTCATATCCTTAAGTCTGCCACCCCTCTATCTAATTCCTTTGAGATTGGCTGTTGAGCCCCACAGTACCACAGATGGACTGAGGGATACCAATACACAGACAGCAAGATCTCATAAACTTTGTATTCTTAGGAAATCAGGCAAACAAGACCTCTCCGGGTTGGGATCTGGCAGAAAGCTGTGTGCCTTGGACTATGGTCAAACTGACAACATAACAAATGGGAACATTTACTGGTTGCAGGATACCAAGAATTGTGACCTCACCAGTCTGGCATGTGCTTCTGGTTCAGCCCTGTTCTGCTACCAGTTTTCTAACTCTGGCCACTGTCACAGGAATTTTGGAACTTGAAATGCAGAATGCTGCTAACCAAGGCAAATCTGTCAAGGGCTGACTGTTACAAAAAGCAGACAGTCTGTCCTTTTCTCCGCCTTCTGTATAGTTTAAATGCTAGAGTGAGCTAGATTTTTGTCAGTGGACAAAAAGAACTTGCTGGAACAGCTGTATAACAGCGAACACCAGCAACAATCCAGGGTAAGATTCGTAGCATACACTGGAGCTAAAACCATAGACTGAAGAATCTGGTGAAAAGTTTCTGGAAAAGATGGAAGAGAACCATCAGAGGATCAGTTCTCAAAATCCAACTCCTAAATTGCCATTGGAAAGTACCACGGCCAATTAAAGGAGGTTTTTAGGGGCACGACAGAAATATCTGTAACACCAGGACAACGGTCAGAGCATTATTTCCCCATAATTCATACTTCCAACAGGGGGAACATATTTTCAAAAATACGGCCCCAAAACCTCCCCAAGAAAAATAACAGATAATGGCACATCATCAGGAAGGAAAGCTCAGAACATCCAATATCAGCCATAAGTTCTCAATCCCCAAACCCCACATTTTCTTCCTAATTTAATAACCCCACCAATTGCTAATCTGAGAGAAAATGAGAAACCAAAAAACCCCAAGTCACTCTGTTCAGAAGTAGAACAAGCAAAGGCTGCTTCCTTGGGGACATTTGTATCATTTATTGGTTTGATAATTAAATTGTAGTATTTTGGCATCAGGAATTCACCTCTTTCTGGACATCAGGGAATCCACAACAAAGAGTCAGAAGAATTTACTGCTTATCAGGCAAAGGAGAACATGGAGAAGAGAACCTTGACCTTAAATGCTTGCTATTAAGGGTTAGCTCAGCTTGTATTCCTTCCTGAGGAGCAGTAGAGATAAGGTCCCTACTCTGTCATCTGTTTTCAAGAAACTTGTAAGAATTTTGCATAAATATGTAATTCTCTTTGAGAACTAACCATCTCTGCCTCATCTAAGTGAAAGGCTCAACTCTTTCAAAAGATTGTGACGAAACAGAGTGAAATCCATGTACCCATGGCATGGCATCAACATTTTTTTTTCCTTCAGGCTAGAAAATAAGGCAATTCTAGGGCTGAACTTAGACTGACACTAACATTCCATACAGCCTCCTGCAGGGACTTTCTGTAGGGAAATGCCAGTGTTATCTTGACAGAAGAAGTTGCCAGCGTGGCAGTTTTCCTTCCTTTCTTCTAAGACAAGTCCTACATTTACCTTGCACTCCCACTTCTACAAGCATAAAAGGAGCAGCTCTAGTTGTGGTTGCAAAGCTTAAAATAGGATCTTTTTCACTTCTCAGAAAACTCTGAAGAAGTTTGCTACCTGCCATGCTATATTCCATTATAGTGAATCAGGTCCTGGACATGGAAGTGCTGTTAGTAAATGTGTGTACCACATCAGAGTAAGCAGAAGGAGGACAATTTTAGAAGGAACGCAGTTAGAATAGCATATATAAGTACCATATTCTCCTTTTTACTCTTGCCACACTTTCCACAGGGGGAAATCATTGCCAAAATCCCATTTCTGCCTGCACACTGAGACTCTTCATTTCACTTGAGTGTGATAAATGCTCAGGCACTGAGTGAGAGAAGCTTCACAGGCAATTTTACAGCCATGAAAGTGACTGGAGGATTTTGCCATTTTTTACCAGAAGCAGAAACACTGTAACAGCTTACCTAGTGACCTTCTGTTTGTAACACGGTGCATTTGTGCATATGGGATGTGTTACACAAAGACAAAACTGGATTCGGAGAAGCTGCAATTGTTCAGAGAAGCCTGGTACACAAACCAGCCTACAAACACAGAATGTTATTTCAACATTCCTTCTGCCCTACTGACTAATTCTTAAAACAAACATACTTTACAGAATTCAGAATTCAGATGTGTAAGTGGGCAAAAAGTGGATCTTTATGAAATCATGAAAATAAATACTGCTTTAAATGAGAAGTTTGTCTCTGCCACTGCCTCCCTTGCCCCAACATTATTATTATTTTTTTTTACATTCCTTTTTTTCCCTCACTTCAATAGTAAATTAATCACTGATTTGGGCATTTCTCTGCAAAGCATTAATATGGTTGAAATTAACAACAGTATTGCTCTCCAGGCATTTGGAGCATGCAAGACTTTTTGTGCACCAAATGGCCCATATTAACTTTTGGAATAGCCAGGTGCAAACCTGTACTGCAATGTTCAAATATTTCAATTTCTCTAACTGCTTCTCCTGTAATTGATGGCTCAGATTATAATAAAGTACATTTCCTCCACATGATATATGTTGCAAGTACTACCTGCTATACTGAATATTGCATTGATTTGAAACTGCATTACCCTCTATGTATACCGATCAGATCTTTCTTTTAAAGGAACTACTTATGCACCAGAAAGTGTCTTCACATCATTCAGAAATTATACATATGCTCATGCACTTTGTCAGTAGCTGACAGAATGGGGATGGCAGAATTACTGTCAGTCATGTTGCATTCAATCTTACATAAAGACCTGCATTTTACTATACCCTAAAATTGACAGTAAATGCCAGTCGTCTCTCCTTGCCCCATTACTGCATCCAGACATAGCTTGTAATGCTTAAAAGATCTGCACCTTCATCTTAACTGCTTTTAAATTCTAGCTTCATTCTCTCTTTCTTTTGTATGTACTGTTATTCTCCTATCTGCAACTAAAATACTTTATTTTCCCCTTTTCCCTGAAGTGTACGATTAGAGCAGGTTGTAATTTTTCTCGTGGAAACAAAGATTTGTAAGACATAAACACACAAATATACCATATCCTGATGGTTTACTGACTCATAACTGTCTCAGTCCAATTGTCAGTTCTGATGGGAAGAAAGGGAAGAAGGGGCGGGATGATTTGGGGACATGTGCACCTTCAGGTGTGGCTGGAGTCTGGACCTGATAGCTGCCTCTTGCAGCCCATAATAAGTCAGCAGGTCTGTTCACTTAGAACTCTGTGAACTCCTTATATCTGCTCAAGGAAAACACTGTACTGAAAATAACATCAATTTCATTGCACCACTACAGAACCTGAGAACTTGCAGCTTACCAGAAATACATTTAGAAATTTGCATCTGATCCAACATGAAATGAAGCCAAATTTAAAAATAACAAAATTTCTAGAAAATCAGAAACATTGTGCTTTTGAAAGCTCCAGTTGTAATACTTTATTTATTCTTTAAACTGAAATTATAAATGTATTTTCATAATCCTGGAGATCAACATCCTTACTTTATTTATAGAAACAATGAAGGGCGGACGAGTCTTCACCCAGCTTGCTTTTCCTGGTGTTAGAATATGAAATCAAGGATATGTCTCCTCCCAGTCTGTGATGGAAGAGAGCACAACAGTGGGGACAGCAAAACTGATGCTGTGTTCAGATAGACAACAACCACAGACAAATGATGGGTGTGCTGCAGATTACAGTATCAGCTCAGTGTTCAGCAGTGCTCAAAAAAAGCAGACTGTGTTTAGAACTGTTATAAAGTGAACCAAGAAAAAAAAGACATAAAACAAAACTTGGCTGTTTGCATCTACAATACTATATACAGTGCTGCTTCCTCTTCTTCCATTTCAGAAAAGATTGAGCAGAATCGAGAAGCTATGGCACAATTTCTGATCAAGGAGAAAATGTGTATACTGCAAAGTCTTCGGCACAGTGAAAAAAAGTGTGCTAAAAGGTCCAAAGATCTTAAAATTCAGAGCTGACAAGGAAAGGAGTAGCAGGAAATTATTATACACTATTTCCCATAACATTTGTACTAGTAATACTTTAAAGCAGATAATTTAAAATACCCAAAAAGAAGTGTTTTTCAGCACTACACACAATAGTTCAATGTAGAATACATCACCACAAGGTATGTTGTGTAAGCCAGTCTAAAAGGATTCAAAAAGCAACCAGGTAAATTTATAAAAGCAAGTCCTTCCAGGATTCCTAAACAAAAGCTGTAAGATCAGTACTCCAGAACCAAGCCACCAAAGCACAGAAAACTGAAAATGAGAAAGATATATCTTGGGACTAATCCATCCACATTCACCAGTTCTTGCATTATTCACATAAACATGTAGTACTTACTGTTAGTGAGAGGATGCTGCACTTGATAATCCATTCAAGATGTTCTTATATTTGATTCCCTTTCTGAACTGAGATGTTCAGAAGACAGAAGGTGTGAAAGTACCTATGTAAAAAGTGATAGAGGGATGTCAGAAAATGGGCAGGTGATCAGCTGCTTAGCTTTCCTGATCAGTTCAAAGAGCTACCAACTATCAAAAGAGTTGACTGTTACTTGACCAGTAAGCTGCAATCCATCTTTTTCATGTGGTCACCTTAACCAGTTAAACTAAAAGGCAGATGCTTATATGTCGCTCTTAGGTAAAGTTTACAAATAAATATTGTAGTTAGAAAAAAAAAAAAAACACAAAAAGAAGAAATAGATATCAAGAATATAAAAAATAAATTATGGACTAACCATGATACCCAGGCACTCTGCTTTGTCCTGTGACTTGCCAACAGAAGTAGCCAACAAATTTCCACTTCTCTTGAGAAGAAAATCTTCCGTCATGTATGTTCATTCAAAACTCAAATTGAAAACAAGTTGATAGAGAATGAAAGTGAACGTATGTAAAGAAATCATCTCAGAATCCTGATCATAATGTCACTTAACAGATTTCACTCCTTTAGTTCCATGCAAGGAGCTGCAATGCCTGTTCACTGCTCCACATAGGCAGTATTTAAAGACGGTCTTCAATGCTTGGTGAAAACTCTCTACCTGGTGAAACCAGGGCACATGTTAAATCAGTTAATATTCCTGAGGAAGCCTTACTGTACATGATTCTCCCCTGGGTTTCTGTCAGTTCCTGGTCTTTCTGGATCAGAGCATCCCAGGTTCCTGTGCATGCTGTGCTCAGATGGACTGTGCTCCTTCAGCCAGTGCACGTGCCTCACCCTCCTGTCTGCTTTCCTATCTTATCGTTCCTCTTCTGGAAATCCTCTTGCAGGCCTTCAGGTGAACCCGGCAAGTTCACTTTAAACTCAGGGAAGGCGGTGACCAGTAAAGAAACAGACAGAATTCTACTTCGTAATGAGCTCCTTATGTCCAGTCAGGCGTGACTTTGACGCCTGTATTTTGCGGTTTAACAGCAGTTTGTACAGACCTTTCCCACCCTCGTGCCCCACGTGGCAGCGAGGCGATCGCTGCCCACAGCTTTGGTGCTGCGGCGGTGTGAGGGCGGGGCGGGTCTGCGCTGCGGCTGCTCCCTAAGCCAAAGAGAGCACAAAAACTCGGATCCACCGCGCTGTATGATAGTGTTTTCTGGGGTGTCGGGGACCGGCAAGGCGAAAGGAGGCGAAGGGAGGTGACGCGAGGTGAAGTGACACAGCCACGCTCCTATGGGAAGAGCCGCGCACTACGACTCCCGGCAGACCTCGCGCGCAGATGCGCCGCTCCGCGCCCAAACGGCGCGCGGTTCCCGGCAGGCTTCGCGGGGCCGCTCGGCTTCCCCGGCCCGCCCCGCCGACAGACAGACTACATTTCCCAGCAGGCGCTGCGCTGCAGGACCCTCCATTTCCGGGAGCGGCGCCGCGTCCCTCGGTTGGCAGAGGCGGCGGCTGCCCGGAGCGGGCCCGGCTCGGCGGCGCGGCGGCTGCCCGGAGTGCGGCGTGCGGAGCCTCCCGGGATCGGCGGCAGAGGGCGGCGAGACCGAGGAGGTCTCCAGACGATCGGCGCCATGCTTAACATGTGGAAAGTGCGGGAGCTGGTGGACAAGGCGTGAGTACGGCGGGGGCCGGGCGGGCGGGGCGGGAGCCCGGGGCGGCTCGGTCTCGTCTCCTCAGCCGGGCCCGCTCTCCCCCCCGTCTCCCCTCGCAACATGGCCGCTGCCCCTCCCCCTGCTGAGGCGGCCGCCTCGCACCCGTTCCGTGCCCGGCCGACCCGTGCCCTCGCCGCCGTCCCTCCCCGCTCCCGGTGCGGGCCCGGTGCCGTCTGCCCGCCTCCTGGCGAGGCCTGGCCGCTCCGCTGAGCAGCGGCGGCTTCCAGCCAGCTACCCTCTGGCCTTCCCATTATGGCAGGCTGCCTTCCCTGCCGGGCTCCTCGAGGCCTTCGCGCTCCCGGCGAGCTGCATTTCCCCTTTAGGTGCTCTGCTTTATCTGTCGAGGTCTGGGGACTGCGTGCCTCTTTGAGCCGTGAACCCTCAGTGTCGGCGTGTGCTGCTTTGGGCACGGGGAAAAATCGGACAGGAGGAGGGAGGTGTGTGAGGAACCACCTGTATGGCAGGGAGTGCTTCCAAAGCTGCCACGTTCACAAATCCTTTCCCTCCTTCCTGAGGCCCGGGCCCTGCTGCAGTCACCGGCACCCCTGGGCCTCTAGGAGGTGAAGCGTGATAGAGGATAGAGGTGCAAAATGCACCATCCCAATCATTACATTTTTTAGTATTTCAGATATTTGCAATGTTTACTTGCTGGTGGTTACCCTGCTCGTGGTGTTGCTGTGATGTTATCGCTGTGTTTTGCTGTCACTCTTTAAAGTCTTCCACGAGGGAGAAAAAATTGCTGTAGTAGGAAGAACGTAATGAAGATCACATTTTGCCTCCTGAAATAATATGTATTTAGGGGGAAACTAGGAGTGCTTTTCCATTTTATGTCCATCCAATTGTTAACTTCTTATAGGAGTCATTTGCTGAAGTTCTGCAGATGATTACATACTGGACGAGTCTGTGTGTTGTAATCATGTCTGGGCCTACAGGTGAAACAGCAAATCCTTCAAGAAACGTCTAAACAGTTCTTAACTGTTTTGCGTTATATGGAGTAACCCATAGAGGCCCATCTTGAGTTCTAGGACTGAAAATAATGCTTCCAGGGAACGTTGAGATTTGTGTATGTCCCTCAATTTGTCTAGTAGTAGCATTGTGACACTGTCACTATGTTAAAACTGTTTACTTTCAAGAGTATTTTGTAAGTTATTGAGCCTGACAGTGCATCACAATCTTTGCTGGAAAATGCAGTGGATTTCCAAACTAAGCGTAAGAAGTGAATATTTCAAATAATCAAAATGTTTGTTAAGTAAACCTCAATTTCAGGGAATAACATGGTCCAAATAAAGAAGATTGTGTGTTTAGAAAGAGAGGGGGTGAAGCGCAGTGCCTGGAGAGTGAATGGCATTTAGAGATGTCAAAATCAATAGTCTCATTGTGCGTGGTGTGGATTTGTCATAATGTCTTCTGTCTTAAAGGCAAAATTACAATCATGAACTTAGAAAATCCTCTACAAAGGAGACTAAGGGATGTTATCTCATCAATAACTGCTGATCTTGAGTCAGGACTGTACTGGACTTGAATTAGAATGTCTCTTTCTTTAAAAACAGTATGATTTATTGGGTTTTTGAAAACATACAAGAAGACTGAAATGTTGCTACTTCAAACTTTAATCTCTTTGTGGTTCCTGTTACCTTTACCTATTGGTTCTGCATTCTGCTGACGCTTATCATCTTGGTATTTCAATTTGCTTATCTGTCTCTTAGCTTTATTTGGGCCTTAGGTGGCTGAGGGCTCTCCTGAATCACAGAGATGTCATGGTGAAGGACCTGTATGAAATGTTTTTCAGGGTTTCAAAGTTCAGTAAGCCACAAAACGTAGTTAACCTGCTATTAATTTTGTCAGCCTACTTCAACAAAAAAGTTTATAATGGTATGTAACTATTAGATTTAAATTGGCCTATGATGTGACAAAATGCTTTATATTTTGTTCCCATTTGCTAATGTTGCTGTTCTTAGTTTTTAATTTAACTCCACACCTTCAGTATTGTGTACCTCATTCAGTTGTGATTAAATGGTAATAACTCATTTCTTTTTGGGATTTTTGAAGACCTTTGGGTCTTAAACCACATCACTAATAATGCTTCTCTGTGCCTAGTAAAATTTTCTTGTCATAAGTTTTATTTTTTCAGTTTCTGATTTAATGCCAAACGCTTTCTGCTCCAGTTTCTTGCCAGGTACTGCGTGCAGCAGTGAGTGCAGGAACTCTTCAGATGTGTGGGATAAGACTGAGTTTCTGACTGGTTAGTTTGCAGCTTAGATGGTGTAGATCTAAACTTTTTTTTTTTTCCTGATGGAATAAGTTCTGTTTCACATTTATTATGTGAGTAACTTAACTTTAGAAGGCAGCTTTTCACTTTTTCAAAACGTTCACTCGTATGGTTTCTTTTTTCTGAGTAGGTCGAAGCTAAACTGGAAAGTAATCTGTACAAATGCAGCCCTCCATGGTCAGCTTGTTCCTTCTGCAACTGTAAACTTGGTTCAGATGACACGTTTCTGGTGGCTCGGTAAAAGTCCAGGGTGGTGCTTGAAGTAAAATTAGTGGGTGAGCTGGCATTTCTGAGTCACTGCTGAAGTAATGTGCTGGGCTTTTTGTTGAATTCTGTGTTGTCATAGACTTAGGTTATGTTTGCAGAAGAGAGGTGCAGCCATCACAGGCCAGGCACTATGTGCAAAAGGCAGCCAGTTTTTCTGACCTAGAGAGCTGCATACCAGCATCTTAACATGACAGAGTGCAGAAGCACGCATGCTTTGCATAGCTGGTAGGAGTGTGAGCTCTAAGAACATTCTGCAGCTGAGAAGTATGCTGGTCACCTGCTGTGCCTCTGCTCTGTTGCATTATGGGTTTTGCAGCCTTGTCTTTGAATGACTGATAACAGCAGTCCTGAATGTTCTGCAGCTCTCATAGCAGTGTTTGCGTTACTCCATTCCTGCTCTGAAGTAACTCTGTGGTTGTGATGCAGCTTGGATGTAAGCATTACATACAAACTGTGTGTGAGCTGCATGAGCCTTAGGATCTGCAAGCTGACCAGTACTGTGTAGAAGCAGATTACACTTGAATCGTCCAATTTCTATTGGTATAAATGCATCAGTATTTTGAAAATCAAACCAGCAAAGCCCAATCAAGTGTCTGTACTATCAATAAACAGCTGCACGGGCAAAAGGAGTTGCAATTCTACTTCTGGAGTCCTGGATATTGAAATCTAGAGTATTATGCAAGTTGGCAACTTCCTTTTTTAATCTTGTTAGACAAGTATGTTTTGTGCTTTGCGTTCCTTGTAAAATTTCTGGGGGAGTTTTACAAAGAAAACTCCATGGCGTTTTTAAAAGAAAACAAGGAATATTCAGAAACCTTTTCAAAGTAATTTTTAAGTGGACTGGAGCAGGAAGATTAGCTTGGTCTTGTAGCCAGGTGAAAAATAGGCCATCGTATCTTTCTTTGGTTTTTTAAATTCCCTTTTCCTAAAGCAGGATCTCTTGATTCTTATTCTCCTGAAAGGTTACTGTACACTGCTAATGTGGCACAAAATTCTTTTACTTAAGGCAGAGGACAGCATTAAAGCATATAGAGTTAGCTAAGATAGTTGGTTGTCTCATAAAAGTAACTCCTCTATGAGTATGAGGTGTGATTGTAACTTAGTGTTTTTGCCAACTGGTTTCTGTCACAAATATGTAGGTCACAGTGAGTTTAAATTGTTGTTTGTGTTAAGATGTGATGATTTTGTAGCAATTTTGTTGGAAACTATTACTTTTTTAGCTTTTGTGATCTGTTAAACAGGTAACCTCAGAATGTGAGAGCTCGTTTTAAGCACGTACCACACATGGAAAGGTGAGAAACCATCTAAATAATAACAGGATTAAAAGGATAGGTCTGCGTAATCCAAATACTCCCTTGAATTTAAGATGGGTGAGAATGTTGTCACTGAGTTTTTGAGCTTCTAGAATGTATATGGAAGAGGAGAGCCTGTGCATTTCTTGTCAGCATTAGGAACATGACATCTGCCATCTCTCTGATTTTATTCTTTTTTCTTTCCGTCTCCCTCTTCTATTTCAGTTGTTTGTCCCCATAGCCAAGTCCAAGCTGCTTTGCTGGTACTTCTCTTGGCCACACCTTGTTATGACTGAGCAGGAATGTACTGGCACTCCTCACGTTGTGGAGTGGAAGTGTTACAAAGCTGTGCTTTCATACATTTTGCAAGCTTGACAAATTGCCCAAGTATAATAATATTTTTAAGTGGAGAACAAACTGTCTTGCTTAGAACTTTTAGAACTGATGGTAATGTTTGTACAAATGCTAAGTGCTCGAAGCGTTTATGCCCCTGAGAATTTATTTGTGGAGTTAGGCTTTAGGGTCCTCTATAATTTGTTCTGATTTTACATTAGAAACCCTTCCTCCTTGAATGGGTCTCAGTGGAAAGGGAAGAGCTGGAGGAACTGCTGTCATCAGCTCCAGTACAGCTGTCTAGGAGAGAACTTCTAGTTAATGAACAGCATGTTTTCCTTAGTGCTTCTAATTCTACAAGCTGTAAAGAGAATGGTAAAATCTTGGTAAAATAGGGTGAATGATTGCTTTGATATTCATTGCAGTTTCTAGCTCTTGTAGCCTAAAGCAGTGCATGCAAATTAGACACTGTGCTTCAGTTGAGGAGTAGAGGTTTTTGGATTAATCCTGCTTCACAAGTAAGGAAAACTGCCAGGATAGTTGTGTCAGACTAACTTGTAATGAGTTGATAATGGTTGCAGCTCTAGATTTGCTGACTGCCAGTCTTTTGTTTCCTGCTAGCTCATGTAATGTCTGCATTATACTTACTAATATGGTAAATACATACCAGTAACTTACACTATAATTACAGTCTTACAGTTAGCTGTCAGTTGCTTATTGCTTATAGTGTGCTCAAGTTTGATTGAACTATAAGTAGGATCCTACTTGTTATTAAGCTGGAGAGGGTTTAAATCTTCTCACCTAACTACTGTATTTTTCAATGTACCTGTAATTGTTCTTGTTTACTGGTCATTTTCTTGTGGTACGTGGATTCATCCATTTAAACTATTGAGCTCGTCTGTAATGAAGTGGTTCTTTGCTGGTTTAGTAGTAGCCAGTGTGATGGTAAATGATCTGTCATCTGATATATCCAGTGAAAGGGTAAATAACTGTCTAATGCTAGTCCATTGGTATCTGACCTTCCTGTAAACTCCCTTGCTCTAGTTCCAGGATCATTTAATTTTCTCTATATTTAAGATTTATTTTGGTTTGCATAAGCAAGATCTTCAGAGCAATGAACATTTTCATTGTTTTATGTAAGGGACAGTTAACCCTCGCTGCATGAGTTATCCTCCTATTGCTGCTTAAGAGATGTCCTGCTGATAACTGCTTTAAGAACAGCATTTAGTGTCATTATTACAAGAAGGTGATTATTATCTCCAGTCCTACAAGGACTTGTCCTCTGCCCAGTTAGCAGAAGATGAGTGTGAGAGAGTAGTCTTAAGAACGCAAAGGAAAGCTGTATTTTCACATTATCTGGCTCTGCAGCAGTGTGGCCATGCCTGCCAAGCTGTTCTCGTAGCACTTGGTTCCTTGGGCTTTCCTCCTCCTCTGTAAAACTTAGAAAAAACATTACAGTGATTTTTTTTTTCCTTTTTAATTCAGCATTAAAAAATAGTTGTAGTCTTTGGGGCATATAATTTAGTATTGGTGATAAGCATCTCTGAAAGTATCATGCTCTGTTATCTCATGTACATAGATATATCATTCTCCTGTTTGAATATTCGGTTAGTGGAGTAATCAAAAGTAAGTAAACAGTACAAGCTGTAGTTTTTTAAGAGTTAGTGTAAGATAATTACAACCAATTTCATCAACATGCTCCTTAAAGTAATGCTTCTGTTAGTGCTCATTCAAATGTCTTGTTACCCTTCTATGCCCTCTGGAAGGTAACAGTAGTGTGTTCTGTACTAGCAAAGGTGATGGCCTTCTGTATTTTCAGGGAATCTAAACGGGGTGTGTGTGTGTGTGTGTGTGTGTGTGTGTGTGTGTGTGTTCGTTCAAGAACTTGTATCTACTTGAAGTAGTTTTAAAACAAAGTTTTGCATTGCCCTGTCAGAACTAAAACTAGGCCTCTGCTTTCTTGGTAAGTAAATGAAACTGGTCAAAGCAAGTCTGACCTACATCACTGCCACTGAGTCAAATGGATCAAGGTCTCGGCTCAGTTCTGTGCTAGTATTTTGATTATCTGTGTATTAATCAGGGTATAAAATGTAAATGAGATGTTGAAGCATGAGTGAGGCATCACATTGTAGGTCGGCAGTTTAGAACAAAATGTGGAAATGTGATTGAGTCTCCTCTTGTCATTGCCCTGAAATCTCACACTATCAGTGCTGTAGCAAAATATGGAAACAGAGTTGAAGCCACAAAATCTTAGGTTTGTGACTAGTTTCACAGTCAGAGTAAATGTGGGCTGAGGTTTCACAGCCTTCTGTCTGCCATGGGCTGCTGGCACTTGCATACTTTCTGCTTGATCAGAGAGGATCTCTCATGCTAACCAGTTGTTTCTGCCAATTTAATTCCCCGCTGGATCAGTTCCCTGGTATAGTTAATTCTGTGGTTGCACAAATGTTCATACTGGCATAAAGGAAGGAATTTTGATAAGAGTGGCTGGGGATAAAGGAGGCGGGAGAGAGTATGAGTTGAAGTACTTGAGCTGCACTGTTAGGATGCAATTTCACAGGCAGTTTGAGGAGCTCTTGGTGATACTTCCTACTGAAGGAGAATGTCCCGCTCTTATACCTGGCCATTTGGAGTCTGTGCATTCCTTAATGCTGCCTCTGTTAGTTCAGTATTTGCTTGTGCTAGCTTGCTGGTATGGCTTAAAAACAAACAGAAACCGGCCACCGCCTTTTGTGGTTAACATTCAATTTGGCAATGTGCTGCATAAGCAGCTGCTTATGGCACTGCAAGCCCTTGTGTTGATAGGAAGATAGGGCGGGACTTTTTTTATGATAATGCACTTAACTCATTTTGGAAACTGCACTGTTAGTGGTTTGTTGCTTGCAAAGCTTCTGTGAAAGATGACAAATTTAAGTTCTCGGTTGAGATTTGCTAAGATTGCTCCTCTTTTTTTGGATATCAGGCTCCTGACCTAACATTTCCATGTTCGCATCACTGTTGTGCAGGGGGATGTGCATTACCGGGCAGGGTTTTGCTCTCAGGTCCCAAATTAGTAAGAGAGGATATAAATTGAAATAGACAGCTGTCTTGTGTGGTCCTATTTTGAACGATTCCAGCTGGAAGTGCTCTTGGGATGTGACAGCTATGCTGTCTTCATGTGAGAAAGATGCTTTCTTTTCAAGTTAAAAGTGTAGCTAGTGATATTAGAAGTACTGGTGGCATGTATTTCAGTTATTACAAAGTGGTAAGAGTGGTATTCTTTGTTATTTGAAATAGATTGCATCTTTTGGATGTGTTTGATTTGCCATTTAAAATCAGAAGCATCTTCAGTGTGTATTTGTGTGTTTTAACATAACTACCGTGCTGATGTTATATACTCTTCCCTTCCTTCCTCCAGATAATGTCCTATCCTAAATGTTTAAATACTGCACACTTAATAGATATTACCTGATTCATTTGGGATACAATTAGAAATATTAATTGTATTCAGCTTGTGTAATGAGACAGACCTGAATTTTCTGAATCTATTGTAATAATGAGACCCACTGGGAGTTAGGGAGCATGGTTTTTGTTTGCTTGGTCCTGATTCATAACAATAACTGTTTTTCTTGTTGGTTGGTCACCAATCCCTCATGTGGTATAGAAGCAGTCTCTGTACATGCAACCTATTCGGTATTCCCTCAAGATGAAACTTTTAGTGTGGAACTGCATCCCTTTGTGATTCTTGGGATGGATTTTGGGCTCAATGACGCTATTCACTTGAAGATTTCTGTAGATCCATTCTGAATGTAAAGAGAAAAGGCTTCTGATAACACTTCATTTATTGGAGTTGCTCTAGATAGATTCTTGCTTCTGAGAAATAAATACTTGTTAACACGTATTTGTGAATAGAGCTGGTAGCTTGGTGATTGCTGTCTCTTTTAATTATTCCTCATTTGGTGATTACTTAGTTATTCTAGCTAGTCCTTCACTTAAAGAGAGGTGGGGAGAAGCCCTCTCTTCGAAGGTGTTTACTGTATAAGTGAATTATCACAGCAGTCTCTTTTTGCCAAATAGATGTTTGTGTTCCTTGGGACAGCTTGGAAACTTAGTGCTAATAGACTGCTAATTAGAAAGTAGGTTCTCTTAGCCTTTAAACTGCCAGTGTCAGGTTTTTTGTTAATTACAAACTGTAATCTACTTTTGTAACAGCCTACACAAGATCATAAAATTCTGCTAATCTTACTGTTAGTGAATTGAATGAATTGCTCCTCAATTGAACCACAGTGAAATTGGTTTGTTCTAAGTACTTTATTTTATTTGAAATTATCACTTATATGTGGACAGGAAGTAAAAACTGGGGCTCCAAGGCAAGTGAAACAGCTCTTCTTACCTTTTTAGGATGTAAGAGTTACTTGATCTTCTGGACAAACCAGTTTAACAAATGATACCTGTGAAAGGAGAGGAAGCATCGTTATCCTCCCCTAATAAACGTGTCTTGGCATTTTGATAGTTAATTTGTATGCAATCTGCCAGACTCATTCCAGAAAAAGAACACTTGGTTTGTCTAAAAATGCCTGCTGGTAAACTTGTGGGATCTGTTTGCCAAGATACCCTTTTTACGTAATGGGAGATAGCAGTTTGAAAAATACAATGATGTTAATACTGTAATTCTGATACCTTAATACTCCACTTACTCTGAATGGTGCATTCTTATTGCTTGTGCCCATTTCATTTTGGGTATTCTGCTGTGAATAGCTGTAGAAGGGCACTCAGCTGTTAATTATTAACCACTGATTCCTTATAGGTTAAGTTACTTTGTCCAGATGCTTAATACAATAGCAAAGGATTTCTGGGTTGTTACCTGCCTTCATGGGAAACTGACAAAAGAAAATAGGTGCTGAGCTAATTTAATCTATTTAGGATTGTGATGACTTTTTTATTCTTGATAGATTTACTGCAGGAAAGGAATATGCTCATTCAAATTCATTAAAGGATGGGCAATCTGAAGCAGGAAAAGATGATATTTTTAACAAGTGGCTGCAGTATAGTAAACAAAGCTAAGTTGTTCTGTCATTTGTAGGGACATCATTTAAATTTAAGCTTTTTGCAAATGTATTTATTTTTTACCAGTGTGTTTTTGAAATGTTGATGCTTGCTTTCCTGGTGCATTTTTTTTTTTCCTTGTAGTAATAATTCTGGTGCAGTTAAGAGTAAAACCTGGCAGAATAAGAGATAATGTGCACAGACTAACATGTATATTCAATTCCTATACATGAGAAAACACTTTATTAGTGTGAGGGTAGCTGAATACTGGATGGAGCAGAAATACTGGGGCAGCTGCTGATTGCCTGAATCAGGTGTCAGCAAAACTTTGTTATAATTACACTAAAAGCAACAGGAGATGCCAGCAGACTTAAGAGAACCTCAAGCTGATGAAGAGAAAAATATTTCTTTATGGGTCTGTGGTAATAGGTGTACGTGTGATATGGATGGTTTCAGTCTTCTGAACTCATTACAAGACGGATGTATATGGTGGTGAACCTTGGCTCTTTGGGGTAAGTCTCTTGCCAGTGTCCCCTTTTAAATCTGAATAACAAGGCTGTGCTGTAGGCTGAGCACCAAATGACACACGAAGGGCTGAATGAATGAGCACTGTGCCAAGGGAAACTTTTTCAGACCATATTAACAAACTGTGTCAACCAGTCCAAATACCTGTGAAACTGGAACTCGGTGCTGAAAGATTGAGATCAGAGCAAGAATAGGAAGAGGGCTGTATTGCTTTATGTTCTCCCACCAAATGTGGGTGTGGAGAGGCAAGGTGGACAGGAAAAGTGATAACAATGAGTGATGTGTAGGTTGGATACATGTTACAGCCTGTGTTATACTGAGAACTATGCATATTTAGATGATTGGTGATTTAGTTTAATCAACCAACTAATCAGGAAGACAAAAGTAGTGAAATGTGACTTGATCCTGAGGTATGCATTTGTTGTGGCTCAAGATATTCCTTTGAGAACCACTCTGTAATAATAGCAATAATTTAAAGTTAAAAGTGTTTTTGTGAGCAACAGAAGCATAAGAAACTTCTTGTGCTTATTTCAAAATGAAATCCTTGCAGGTGATAGGGAGATGATAAAATAGTTTATTGGGGTTCAGAGCAAAAAGATTATTGCTTCTCAAAAATGCTGGAAAAGAAACAGCATTGTTAAAGGGAAGGATTAAGGAAATAAAGAAAATCAGGAATGTGTTTCAGGAAGCTGAAGTGTTGTCTGCTTAGGGGGAGAAGGAAAGTGTGGAGCTGCTGATCATTACCACATAAAGCACAAAGGAGGTGTTTGAACAAGTTTGAATAGCAGTTTGCAGAAGGTGTATGTCCTGCTTCAGAGGAAGCAAGAAGTCTTTAGGACTGTTGGATGCTGAAAGAGAACTGGAGAAAGGTGAAAGCATAGCAGGAGAGCTCCGTGATTTCTGTGCCCCTAGCTTCAAACTGTTGGAGCCCAACAGTGTATTCTGTGGAGTTACACTGCAAATTTGCTCTACTGTTTTACACTCACAGGAATTAGAATACTGGATGGGCCTGTCCTTGTATGGCTCTGTTTGTGTTAAAGAAGTAGAAAGTACTCCCTGGGAGACTGAAGTCTTTATTTCCATTTTAATTTTTAAGATGTTGAATTTCTTATTTTTAAGTGTTAGTAAGGTGACCTGGAGGGAAAGGCTTTGGTTTGTAACTCCCTTTCCTAGCCAAAGGGAGATAGTCTTGGAGAGGCTGAAACAGAAGGTTCAGTGGCTTTGATTACATTCCTGTTTATGGTTCTGTGTAATGGAGTGAAGAAAAAAGTTCTGAGACTGCATGGAATATGTTTCTGTATTGTACTTAAGGGTGACATCATCCTTAAATTGTCTGATAAATGTAATGGTCTGTTGTGGACTGGATTTCAGTATTGGATAGGAAAGGAAACACTGCAAATGCCTTAGAGCTGTTGTTGAGTATAGCAGTTACTGCAGGGCTCCATGGAAAAATTCTTGCTTTCAGCATGAAGCAGTGAGTAAGCAGTAGGCTGTAAAGACCCAATTTTGAGAAGAGAAGCTGATCGATTTTTCTATAGTGACATCAACATTCAGTTTCTGGTTTTATTTCATTTTCATTAAAAAAAAAAAAAGACTGAAATGAGATATTCAGAGTTTTTTTTTATGAACATCAGCAACTGTGAAATTAATTCTGGACTGTTTAGAAATAAGATGACTAAATTATAATGTGATTCATCTTAAAAACGAGGATGTTGGTTTCAGTTGTCTGTGTTGCTGAATATCTCCTGCATAGCAAGTTCCTCTGAAAGGCATGTGAATAATGAGCCTGTAATTGGATAACTTTGCGTAAACTATTGCCACCTCCTTTCTTCTCCCACTCCAAAAAATGCGGTGCAGCTTCTATCTCTCTTAAGACATTTTCTAGGACACAAGGCTGTACTAAAGCAGCAGTTGCAGGTATTTTGTGTAATTGCTTCACCTGCTGCTTAGATGCATCATCTAGATACATACAGATTCTGAGATGCATTTCTCAGGCTTTCATAGGCATAGGTGCTCACTGTTGGTTTGGAGGAGTTATTTATCCCACTCAAAATGCTTGCAGATGAAGGTTCATGTTGTGAAGTCCAGGAGTACATGTGTTGCTGCAGTGCCAAAGAGGTTACATAGTAGCAGCAAATAATCAGTCTGTGATAAAAGCTTCAATGTCATTGTTTAAAATTTAATCAACCCCCCCAGTGGAACAACTAGCTTGTGTTTAGAGTAATGCTTGGAATTAGAGCAAGGTTTTGATGGTGCACAGCCTGCAGTGAAGAGGATAGCTGAAACTGCAAGGATCATTAAGCATGGTCCCATCGAGGAGGGTTGGTTTTGACACTAGTGAAGAGTGTATTATTGTGTATATATTGGTCTGTCCACACCAAGTATTCTGCCAATTGACATATTCAAATCATACTTAATTCTTGAATTGTTCGTAAGTTGGTGTGAATGGCAGTACCAAATAGTTGTGCACCATTCGTGGGTGCATAACTGCCAGGCACTATTCACTTTTTCAGAGTAAAAATAGTTTTAATTGTAACGATTCAGCTATTATATTTCAAGTGTGCATAGCTGCAAGTTTTCCTTGGCCAGTTTGGTAACCGTAAGCTAACAACTGTTGTAAGTTCCTTACGGTGTCAGAAAATCCTACTGTGAATCTTTCCTGGGGGAACACCTTCTGTGAAGTAGTGAATCGGCAGTTATAGAGACCTCAGGATTGCACAAGCTGTAGTGTTAAGGAGGGCTTATCGAAGAAGGTGTAACTCTGGGGATTGTGTTAAAGCAATACTGGCACAACTCTCTGGGTACACTGAAAGTTAGAAGGCTTTTGGAAGTAGGAGACAAACTTGTGCAGTGACCTCTACTTACGACATTCCACTAGCAAAATGTCTTAAGAAGTTACTGATAAAGTTTTTACTTATTTTATTCCCCATCCTCCTCTTCCATCCAAAGACTACTGAACTTTGCTGGGGCCAGGACGTCTGAGATACAAACAAGTCAAAGTTGCAAAGTTTCACAGTTGACTGTCTCCTCTTGAGTGCAACTACAACTGGCTTATTGTTGGAGAACTTCTGCTACCTTTTATTTCTGAGTAAGGTTAAGATTTGGCTGCTCTTGTAGATGCTCTCACAACAGTAACATTTTATGCAACAATCATTAAAGCTCACTGGCTGGAGTCATTTGGAGGCTCTGTGTCTGCCAAGGATTTTTGTGCACACTAGAACAGTTGAGCTGAGCTTGGAAATGTTATCTTAATGCTTCGTGTGTACAAAGAGGGCAGTAGCATTAGATATTGTGCTCAGGAGTCTTATGCAATGTGTTATAGACACCTGAAAGGAGCTCTTAATTTTCAGGGAAAGTTTCTCTTGAAGTTATATAAATGTAAATACAAGAAAATGCCATGGATTGGAAGGTGTAAATTAGGTTGAAGTCTGATTGTTTTATTCTTTCTCAGAGGAAAAACAGCTTTTTAGTTTTGTGTTGTAATTGAATCTAGCCATGTTTATTGGGGTTTACTTTTTGTACTGCTCTTTTCCTCATGTAAGAAGCACTGACTCTACAGAAAATCAATCAAACACTTCTCTTGCTCTTTGTACTACTAAGTGAAACATGTTTTCACAAATCACATTAGCTGGTTGGATCACTTCTATGAAAAAATTAACGATGCAGCACCTGACTGAAAATGAGTTGTGATTTCTGCTGTGTCTTGAAGGAGGAAGGCTGATCTGACTGGATTCTGTAACGAAATGCAGTTGACTTTTAAAATATTTTTATAACTGTTGCAGATTGCTTGTTGCAGAAGGAAAATCTGAAGTGTAGGAAGAAGACTAGATGTGTAAGTGAGCAAAAATAACTGTAGCTGTGCAGTAATTAATTGCATATGGAAATATGTGTATTTCTGCAGTTACACAAAGTTATCCAAGTTCTGTCATTCCACTTTTTTTTTTTTTACTCTGTAGCTGCTTTTTTTTTTTTTTTTTAAGTATAGTGTACTGACCTTTGGAAATCCATGGTAATAGAGCCTATAAAGCAGGCTTAAATCTGATAAGCCAGGTGTGTGCTCAGAGGAGTGCAAGGAGATGGGGAAACTTGTAAAACTTGCAAAGGATGTGTTACCTGTCTCAATAAAAAAAGTGTTTGTGTTAGCAAGTAACTCTCCTACCAAAGTGTCAAATGTTGCCTCAAAGGCAGCTCTTTTCACTTGTTTGTGGAGTTGGTTTTCATGCTGAAGATGAATCTCATTTGTCATAAGAATGATGTAGATGTAGTTTTACTCCAATTTCAACAAAGATTTGAACCGAATACTAATACTGAAGAACACTCTAAAAAGCACTGTAGTATTATTTCCACTGTAAAGTTAAAGGGAGTGTTTTGATTAATTTTACCTTTTTAATAAAGGTGTTTGAATGGAGTAGTACATAAAATGAAAGCACTAAGTTTCAAAATGTAACTGGAAATGTGCACTTGAAGTGAAGATGTCTCATCCATGAGGATTAGATGCTAACTGGAGAATGTGATGGGGTGGGTGTTTGGAACTAAAATTCTGTGAAGAATGGAGAAATACAGGAGTAGAGCTGTCTGTAGATGAAAAGATACTGTGTGTAGAGGTGGTACAAGACCACGGTCGGTGGTATTATCATGTCAGAATCCTCACCAATTGGAGGAGTAACACATACTGCTGCTCTGTAGTTGTTGACAAATTACAATATTTAAAGCAGCTGTGTATCTGATGGTGTAAACCACAAAGGGGTGATTTCAGAGAAAAATGCAGAAATGAAAAAAACACACCACTGCAGGGAATCTGTAGTGGAGAGATGAAATCAGCCTTAAATTAAGGGGCGGAAGTGTTCGTTCCTTGCACAAGTATGCTTGAAGACTACCATGTAATTGGTTGCTTCTTATTTCCCAACATCTGTAAAATAGCATAGCAATTGCAGAAAGCATGAAGAATATAGCAAGCTGCAATTGGTAACTTCTACAGAAGGCTTCAGCTATATTGTGATGGTTTCTGTAAATGGTAAAGCTTCCAAGTGCTCTAGCAGGATTCAGTTTGATTCTTATGTCACTATCCTTTTTGAAGGGGTGTTTGTGTGGTGGATTTGGGGTTATCTTGTTTACTTGGTAGTCTTTGTGATTAGCAGTTGTAAGGCACAGGAAATAGCTTTATAGTTCCTTCCTCCCTCAAGTCGTAATTCATTTGTGGCCATCAGGATGTTTTTCTTGGCTTATCTCTTTCTGTGCAGTTTGCCTTGCACATCTGCCACATAAATTATGAAACTTAACTTGAAAAGCTGGAAATGTATTTCAGATTCTACTGTAATGAAGATGGTGGTGTCGGTCGAAAAGAGCGTAATTGCTGCTTGCGTGGAAGGTCTGTAATAATATCCAGTATTCATGTAACAAATTGTCTGGTATCATATTTGTAATGCTTCTAGGGAGTGGTTTAAAAATAAGAAGCTTAAATGGTCAAGTATCATCTTGTGTTGAGCTGTTACCTTCGTGTAACCTGAGGCATTTCAGCAGATGGGTACCCATCTGTTTCTTCATTGAATGTGGACTTCTGGCTTCGTCTTTGAGATCCATATGTTTCATCTGTAAGGCTCTAAATCTAAGCTGCATGTTTTATAACAAAAGTGGCATTACTGACAGGAGCAAAATGAGAATGCATTAAGTTCATTGCATGTTTTTTGTTTGTCTTAACCAAGCAAAGACAGAGGTGCTGGCTCAGATCTAATATCCAAGTTCACACCATTTTTATTCAGAGGGCACATAGTCTTTTTCCTGAATAACTGTTAGTAACACTAGGTGCATGGATTTCTGAATATTATATTTGGGAAAAGAAACTTGAAAGATACTTGAAACTCATGTTTGGATCAGCAGTCCGACGTAATCCCTCAGACTGAAGGAAGAGGTGCCAGCAGAACTGCATGAGCAGAGCTGCCCTTTCCTGGGCTGTTCCCTCTTAGGGCCCCGAGCGGGTTGGGAGGCATTACTGTGAGGATCACAATCCTTTCTTAATGTTATCAATTCAGATGTCCCTCTGAAAGTATTTCATGCTCAGATGGGTAAATATTCAATGATTTTTTTTTTTAACTAATAAATAAAAGTGCTTCTGGAAACTAATGAACATTTTAAGAGACAGCAAGATTCTAGCATCTGGGCATGGGGAAGGCAACCTGTACTCTGAGGAGCTGCATAGCTCTTCATGTTACTGTGAGCTCTCAGTAGCTGAGAGTAACTTCCTGACATGTGTTAAGACAGGAACATTGAATAGGAAGGTAACATTTCAACATTCTCAAAGCTTCTCATCTCTTTCTACTCCTGCTGCATTGAAACCTTTTAATGTAGATACTAAAAATAGTTCAGATGGATGACTCAGAGAGGATGAGTGATGGGAATAAGAAAGTTCCCTTCCCTCCTGAGGCTGCCTCATAATGCCTTGCCTCTGTGGATGGGGTCTTCTAGATAACAAAGTATTGGGAAAACATCACTGGTGTCTGCCTTATCACTTCTCCAAATGTTCAGTGTTCACTTCACTCATGTATTTTATAGTGCATCCATTCATTCCTTAATAAAAAACAAACAAATGTGGATGCTACCATCTCAAACATGTTTTCAGCCCCTGTATTGCCCTTTTCTGAAAACGTTTGAAAATCTCTTTGGATAATATCCCCAAAACAAGCACCGTAAGTTAGATGAATAGCTCAGGGATCCTTATCTAGACTTGTGGAAGACTGCTAGTTTTGCAGCTGCAAATGAAACAGACAAGCTGGCAGGTTAGGAGGAAATAAGTTGCTGAACACAAAACTGGCACTTGAGCAGTAGGAGCAGTGTGTCAGCTCAGCCTCCAGATCTAAGTTACCACTGCCTTTGTCCAGAGGTTTTCCTGTTGAGATTGCCACTATGCTGGTAGCAAAGTATCCACATGAGAAAACACTCATTTTTGTGTACTTCACCAGAAAATCCATTGCAATGTTGAGCCAGAGAAGCACAATGACTAAATGGCCAGCTGTGTATGTATGTTCTTTCTTAATTGGATTCAAAGCAAACTTTTCATATTGTAATTTAAGGATTTCTTAACTATTTATTTTTCAGATGCCATCCTTTTTTTTGGTTGGACCATGCAGTCTAGTTATTTTTAAAATCAGTAGAGCTGATAAAACATGATCGTACTGAATTTTGGGATGTAGACTTCCAAAATGGTTACTGTAAAAATTCCTCCTTTTCTGTTTCACCAAGTGAGGTGGTGAGGTTTTATTCTGAGTCAGCAGCAGCTGTGCTGTCATGGTGCAATTTGAAGTTTGCTGTGATTTTACTTACTGTATAAGTTACTGGAGACATGCAGAAGATTTCCTAAAAATAAAGAAGCTGCTAACAAAATTACAGAAATAATGAGATTAAAGTGTTATTGTACAAGGCTGCCTATTATAAGGATAATGCTGCTAAACACCTAGTTACTTAGAAGATAAAATTGTGATGTTTATTTTGCTATTGGAATAACACAAGGTTAAAGTATTTCTTTCTTGCAGGATTTACTTACTGTACGAGGTATTACAGTACTGTACAGCTTCTGCTGCCCTGCATTCATGCAGATCCTTGCCTATAAGAGACGTTTTCTTTAGAAGATATACTTCCTTTGGTATTGCTATTTGTTTGAATGGCAGTAAGATCCAGTTTCAACTGTATGTATGATAGTCATGTGTGTAATACATTATTTTTTTTCCCCCCACATCTTGTCTTTAAACAGATTTTCAGAATAGTCTCACTGGAAACTGTTAATGGTGGTAAAATGTAGAAAGTTTCTCATCTCAGCTTTTAGTATTTTAGTGTTCCCAGTTGTAAAATTAAAAAAAGGAAAACAGAAGGTGCATAATCCAGTGATGTCCTTGGAGTAATAGTTAAAGGCGTAATATTATGCACATAGGAGTTCCATGTATATGTGATATTGTAATTGGTTTGAAATATACATCGGAAAAAAAATTTAACTATGTAACCAGGTTTTTCATTCCTGCTGCTGGCTCACTCAGCACAGTGGGCAGCTTCCCAGAGGTTCGAGAAGTGTTTCTAATTAGGCTTACCCTGTCCAATCCAATACCTTTATCATCACTATAAAGAAACTTTTGTAATATACCCTCTCTGTGACTTCTGTTTATTTTAGTTTTCACTAAATTAGACGTGGCATTTCACAAATCTTCTGTGAATCTTATGTCCAGAATGGTGCTTGTCCTCAGTGACACCACCCACATCAATAGCAACTCTAATCCTAATGGCGCTTTAATGGAGCGGTCTGACTCGTGCCCCAGGGCATAGTCAGAGCTTTTAAGTTTGAGGCAGAAACACTGCCTAAGATCTGTTAGTCTTTGTGATTCCTTAATATGTACTAAGGCAAGTTTCATTCTAAACGGTGGCATATAATTCTTTCACTACACTTAATATATGAGTACCTTCTTTTCTCATAGCACTTGTTGTTTTCTCTATTGCAAGTTTCCTGTGCAGATGCTGTTTAAAGGTTGCAGCGTGTTAAGGCTTAATTCTACCTGAGCATTGAATATAATGTATAAGGTTCGCGTGGCACTTGGAGCTCTGAAATGTTGAGAGATGCAGCTGTCTGCTCCTATCCTGATGAACGTGCTTGTCTTAGAAATGTGTTTTCTCCAAAAGAACATTGCTCCCAAAATCTAACAGTAAGCTGTCTTAATGAGTGTCAATTCATGCAGGGCGTTGAGGGATCAATGCCACTGGCCGTGGAAAAAATCCAGAAGGTATGGGAAATGCTGTATGGAGTCATTAGGAAAGGTTGTGGGCACTGGACTTGGTACCCTTACTAATGCTGCTGCATCTGAGCTCCCAACCAAATTGAATGGAGTGAGCAAAGACAAAAATGGTTGCACCTTTCTTTAGCAGGTTTGCTGGAAGTGTGTATAAATCACTGTTAAAGTCTTTATCTTTAGTTCAAAGGTTTAACATTAGGGTTTGGTGGTTCATTTTAGAGTGGAGGTTAACTGAGGAAATAAATTTGTTTCTCTGTGCATAACGTTTCATGATTGAACTCATCCCCACTCCTGAGACTTCTTCCACTTCTTTGGCTGACTGTTCAGAGCCTCATATTTCCACAGCAGTGTTTCCAGAGTGTTCCTTGTTCAAGGGGTATGATATAAAGAGAGAGGTTTTGTTCTTTCTGATGCAGAACCAGCAATGACTGTGGGATAACTATATCAGGCACAACAAAACTGTATGTGATGTTTCCACTTGTAAGCTATAACTAGGAATGCCACATTTGTATGGTACATCATAAGCAATAGTTATCTATCAGATAACTGAGCTGAGCAGTTGCAGCAGATGAATCTGCAGAGTGTCATGTGGTCCAAAACCTCACTGGAGCAAACCTTTAACTCATAATATAGTGCTGATGTGTTACTGAGAGCAGAATACAGCTCTTCCTCACTAATATTGTCTTACTGAGCATTTGTAGCTTGGTTCTTGCATTGTTGTGTAAAGTGTGGATCCAGCAGAGTCGCCAGGATGTGGCCACATCGTGGGTTACTTTCCTGTCATCGATATGAGAAGGTACCCTTCTTTACAGTTTGCCTTTTGTATGTCATCCTGTGGGGTGTTCCTGCAGCCTGTAAGGCTGTATGTACACGTAGGCCATCCGCAAGCTGTATTTCCTTTACAGAGGGTAATCTCAGACCTGTAGGATTTTTCTTTCCTTATGCCTGAAATCTGAAGTGCTTTACAGATCCTTGAAAGTAGCAGGGCTGAGGTGACAGATAGTTGATACTTTTTTTTTTTCATTGACCTTATTCATTTTTCTTTTTTCTTTGATTTTACATTTTTTTTAATGGAACTTCTTGGTAGGGAGGATAAACAGGCAAGCAAGAAGAACATCAACTAAATATTATCCTCTGTCTCAAATGGTACATTTAAAGCAGAAAAACTGCTCACTGCTCACATCCCTCAACTCTCCTTTTTTATTTTTTTTTCTTTGTTTTTTTAGACCATGGTAGCATCCAGATGACATCTTTCTCTTAATTTACAAATCTCACTACATAGCTTAGGAAACAACTTGGAGTTATTTAATAAGCTCCTGGATTTTTCTTCGGAAAGCGCAGGCAAAAACTTGGGCAAAGTATTTTTGGGATGTTTTATCAATGGTACATCTGTTCAATCTCAGAGTGTGTTAAGATACAGCCTATAAAATGCATGGAAAACTTCTAACTGTATTTGCTTTTCTTTTTTTTTTTTTAAGAAGTGATGTCTCATTGTCTGCAGCCAGAGATAATAAAAAATTGATAGCTATTACCCACTTGCTTTTCACTGGCGATGTGCATTTATTCATGTGGAGAACCTGAGTCTCAGATATGGGTACCTACTCAGCGTTGCTGTAACTGGAAGCACTTAAAGTTGAGTGTTCTCATGTGAGAAATGTATTAGCGGACCTTTTGCTTGCCGCTCCTGTGCTCGTTGTGTCACAGAGGTGTGACAGTGCTCTTCTGGCTTTACTGAGCTGCTTTTTAAAAAAGAAGCAGAGGTGAAATAATTTGTAAGAGGTGCAGGAAAGAAAATAATCTGACATCAGTCTGTGATTTTAATAGACTTAAAATTGTAGCACACAAGCAGAAAGGAATGCAACAGCTTGTAGTGTTGATGTCAACCCATCTATTTATTTTATGTCTATATATTTTTGATGTAACTTTCAAAATACACTTCACGTGTTCAATGTGTGTCTGTGTTCAAAGTTCCTGCAGAGGTGCTTGTTGCAGGATTCCAGTTGTGCAGGGCTTCAATTAACAGTTGTAAGTCGGGATGTGCTCCTGTAGGGTGTGTTAAACACCAGCTGCTCTGGGATGCTCTGTCAGTCCCGACCGATGGACCTCCATTTGTTTGCAGGGCAGGCTGTGTCCATGCGATCCGGCACGGCTCCCTGGAAGCCACCCAGTATAAACTAATCGGAGAGCCCCCCCTGGTGTCGGAGAGTGTCCTCGGATATTACATTATATCAATCGCAGGAAGTCTTGGCAATCAAGCTAGTCACTTTTTCCCTTCACATCTGGATGTAAATTATTTTTTTTGTTGTTGCAGAGGTCACAGGAATCATGGGTAGGGCATGGAACGAGGGCCATAGAAAACATGGGAAAGGAAGAATAAAACTGTATTTCCACCTTTTTAGAAGTGGTTATTTTTAAGTGACCTGGAACGATGCCAAACTACACAACTTCTTTTATTTTTGAAGTTTACATTTGTTGCTGAATTAGATGTGGCTTAAAGATGCTTTGTTTTGGAACGCTTTGTGCCGTTACATCTCATCCTGACATTTATCAGAGATTTCTCCTAGTTGCTCTGAACAATAACTTCGCTGCAGGATTGGTTTAGAAATACAGGTTTTTTTTTTTTTCCCCCCTCAGTTTAGTCAGCTTTAAGTGCACATTTTTATTGTTACCCAAGTTCCCCTGGTTCCCTTCCCCCCTCCAACCCCCCCCTCCCCACCCCCGTGCTCTTCCATACCTTATGTTGCCATTCCTTTACAGTTAGTTTGCATCTTTTCATGCGTTTTCCAATCTTAAATGCTTTACTGTAACAAATGAAGGAAATGCTTAACTTTATGCTCTCCCACCCACCCCCAGCTCCTCATCACATCTCAAACAAGTGCTTAAGGAGGGTTATAAAAACAAACACAACCTTTTCATTCAACTCCCTGACTTGCCTTGCTCAGGACAAGGGAGCCAGTGTGCTGAAAGCAGCACAGCTCTGGAGCCTCTAGCTTTGCCTTGTGGCTTTCTTGTTTGTTTTGTTTTTTTTTTTTTTTTTAAGTTCCATGCATCTGGGAAATAAAAGTTGTATTAGTTTGCATTTGTATGTATGGCAAAGAAAAATGTCAAAAACAGGAGCTTGAGATGCATTTAGTGTGAATGAATTTGTAAAGCCTTAATTGCTGTTGTTGTTCGTACCTACTGCTGTGTTCCTGCAGGCTTTTTTTTTTTAATATAGATGGGTTTTGTGAGCTTGCTGATTATTTATTCAGTCATGTAACTTATTTCTCTTTAGACACAAAGTTGAATAAAATCATCCATCAGAATCTGACAGCAGGAATTCTCATGCTGAGAATCTCAGCTTAAGTCCAGAACTCTTATTCTGTTCTAATAGTTACCTTCTGGGTGCCCTTTTGGACTTAAGGGGATCTCATTCTTGTTTCTACTCCCTGTCCCAAGATCTTTGCTATCTTTATGCCAAGTAAAACTAAACATGCTAAATCCTACATGGACAGAGGATAACTACTAAGCATCTCGATTTTTTTTTTTATTTTTATTTTTTCCTCCTCCTTTCAAGCTTGGGGTGGGGGAGCTGGGAGGGAGGTGTAAAGTAATGATCACCACCTCATTGTATTGTATTACATTGTATTAAAATATCAATTTATTCTTTTTACAATTCAACTAATTTGACTTGTCTGGATGATGTGTATGTTGAAGTCGTCATGCAGGACTGGCTTCTGACACCAACTGCGCAATGAGCTTTAACTAAATTTTCAAACTTTTCTTCAATTTGTGTACATGTGTAACTTGTAAGTTATTTTGGATATGCTGCAAAGAATTCAAGGACAACACAGTACTAGGTTTCCTTTTGGAAACCACCTATCAACAATTGTAATACAGCTTTTATGGGAAAAATACTTTTTTCCAAGTTATGTTTTTCTGTGAACTCTCAGAGGTTGCTTGAATTCCTTGTGATCTTTGCATTGCTGTAATTGTAAAACAGCTTTTCTTCTTTTTGTTTTCTCTTGAATAAATTTTAGATGCAAAACAGACCCTCTAATGAATCTCATCCCTACTGTGGTTTTCCACTGGAGTGTTGTTTTGGGGTTTGGTTCCTGGCTTTTTATTTACCAACACCTTTTTGGTATTGATATTTGTGAGTTTCTCATAGCATTCATCATTCATAAAACCTGCTGCTCATTGAGTTGTAAAGCTTCTTGTGTATGAACACATGGTACAAAGCTCTAGGCAAACTATAGCTAGTCAGGGAAGCTATCACCTTTGACTGTAGTGGTTCAGTTTGGATTTTAATTTGACCAAAAGCCATTTTTATTGGACTGAATCCAGCTCTAATGTAATCCATAGTTTCTCATCTATATTCTTGAAGACTAATGGAATAGTAAAATCTTAAAGGTAACATAAATGTGTTGTATAGTGTCCTCAGGATAACTTCTGCACTAAAGATGTTTTTTCCCACCCTGTAGAGGTATCTCATTAAGGTACCCACTAGTATCATTATTAAGTTTTCATGCGTTTCTCAGTTTCGATGGTAATCTTTGTGTGTGTTAATTTTTTTTCCTTTGCAGCACCAATGTGGTTATGAATTATTCAGAAATAGAGTCTAAGGTTCGAGAAGCAACCAATGATGATCCATGGGGACCTTCAGGGCAACTCATGGGAGAGATTGCCAAGTAAGTGATAATTTGAGTCAGTGATGAAGAAAGGTGCATTTTATAGCGGAATGTGAAATTTGCTGTTAAATCAACTCCGTGGTAATGCTGACTGATAATACTGAAGGGATGCTGTAAATAAATTCCTCTTTTTTTTTTTTTAAACACCATCTTTTTTAAATGTGTAATCTTACAATATATTGAAACTGTCAAGAAGAAAACATAGTCAAATTATTTTTGAAACTCTAGATTTTTACATATGTAACCTCAGAATTTGTTCAGTGGGTCTGACTTTCTTGGAGTGTTTATTTTCAAACTGATTTTCTGTGACTTTTGAAATAGAACAGAAGTGGTCAAATTCTTTTTGAACTGTTTTCTGCCAAATTTAGTTTGGAAGTTACATATTTGACTAGTTGCTGTGGTTATTAGGGTATTTTTTTCATTATGAAATGCATTAGATTTGTAGATTAATTTTTTCTTTTGTAGTCCTACAATGTAAATTACTTCTGTATAACTAAGAAACAGTGATAGCTTTTTCCCTTGTAACGCTGTCAAACTCGGATGGGTTTAGATCAAGCCTGCCATCTACTGTCAGTGCTGAGACTTAACAAGCTATTATTGCAAGCCACTGAGAATAACATTTCTTTACTCCTTTTGTTTAAAATTTTAGGGCAACATTTATGTATGAACAGTTTCCAGAACTTATGAACATGCTTTGGACTCGCATGCTGAAAGACAATAAAAAGAACTGGAGGAGAGTTTATAAGGTGTGTATTAACATCAACTAGAATTATTCAGGATTTTGTTTGGTTTACAAAGGAGATAAGTGTAACATTGTGATTTAGTGTGATTTAGCAGATATCACTCTGCTAGCAACCTATCATTTCTTTACTAACTCTCTGCTTAATAATTCTGTTATTGCAGTCAAAGATGTCTTTCAAAAGAAAAGTAAATATCTGCTTTTAGAAAAGCTACTTCATGAATGTAATATTGTAATTACATTTTGCTGATGTTCAAGCATTGGAGTAGTATTCACATTTTTAATCTAACCAATGGAATTGTTACCGTGGTACAAGAGAAGCAGATGATAAATTATTATGCTATGAAGACAATGTTCTTAAAGGAATTAAAAAATAGCTGAAATAAGATTAAATAGTAATTTAATTTTATGACAGTTCATAATTCTGTAAATTGTGGTTTTGCTTTGAGTGGAGGCAGTTTTGTTACAGATCTTGTTGTGTGAGGATATGTCCTACTTGCATTTTGGAAACAGAACTGAAAATCATTTGCATTTTTCTTGTCTTTGGCTAATTAGCATGGTACAGAAACTTTTTGCTTAAGAATATCATGCTGCACTTAAAGTGGTGTTCAGTGTTCACTGAATTATGCAAATATAACCTCATTTTTATAGAACTGATGTATTAAACTAGCTTATATTTTGTTGATGCCTGGTTGGAACAAGACAATTAATTCTAAGGCATAGTTTGTGCTTTTCACAGGTGCTTGATGTTTTGTATTCATAGTAATTGTTTTCCCTGAAGTACAATATAAATTAATATTTAATGCTATCACACATAACTACTTAATGTTATAAAGGCTGCTTGGAATTGCTTATCAGGTTTGGATAAGTTGAAATATAATGATAGTTCTTAGCTGTTAAAGGTACTACTTTAGAGTGTTTTTTTTTCCCCAGATAGAAATCCTAAACTTAAAAAAAAAATGCAATTAAAGTAATTCTTAATCTTCATTCATTTCATAACTTGCTCAAGTTTGTCCTGAAATGCAGTTTTGAATATCCATTGCATCCAGTGTAAGACTTCTTACATTTCTGTAGGAGTTACTTCTGGAAGCTGTGACTGAGAAGCAAAAGAAAATGTTTCATTTTGCAGAGTTACTTTTTTTTCTCTTAAATTTCTTTGTATTTTAAAACAAGCAGTCACTGATGAAAGCAATTACTTGTGATTTGGTAACATTAAATTATAGTTTAACAAACTATAGTTTTGATATCTTGAAGAGCAAAAGGTGTGTGTTTGGGGGAGGGGGAGGGAGAAGAGGGAAAAGATGGATGTTGGCTTTTTGCTTTTGTTTTTTCTCTGTAGGTGAACCCATATGATAAGCAGTTATATAGAAAGGGAAGATCTTATTTAATAGTTTTGATGGGGGCAGTTTTGGATTTCAGTTTTTTTGTTTTGGGTTTTTTTTAATTGAGCTTTTGTTCATGCAATCATAAGGTGCTTTGTATTTTTATAGTCTTTGCTGCTCCTAGCTTACCTCATAAGGAACGGATCAGAGCGTGTTGTTACAAGTGCCAGAGAACACATTTATGATTTGCGATCCCTGGAAAATTACCACTTTGTAGGTGAGCAATAGAAAAATCTTATAAGCAAATTAAAACAGTAGTTGGAGTTGTCAGTCACCTGAACCAGCTTAGAAGCTTCCCCGGTCTAATTAGAATGTGACTGTTGCCAGTTGTGTGAAGAGTGCAGAATCCAAGACGTGGGACCCTAGAGTATTAATTAGTGAAGACAAGAACTTGCAGAAAAGACTGGCTAATAACAACAGAACCAACACAACATGAGTGTTCGGGTTTTTATTAAAATATGCACTAGAGACTGGTCCCCTGTGGTGTCCGTAAAGGAATAGCTTTAATCATATGGGAAGAAAAGGTTAGAGCTCCAAAACACACACATCTGTTTGAAGCTAGGGCTTTTTCCTCCCACCAAATAATATTTACAGTGCAAAGGCAGCAAGGCCAGTGTGTGTTTTGAATGTGAAAAAGGCTGGGAAAGGAGCATGTTTAGCTTGTAGTACATCCCAACTGAAAGCACTACTTCAAAAATTGAGTTTTGCAATAAGAGTGAGTTTTTGCAATTAAAGTTGCAGAAACTGTACCAAAAAGACCAAGCAAAAAGGCTTATGTTCTGGAGGGTTAAAATATTTTGTGGAAAATATAATTTCTATTTATAACACTGATCTTTTCAATGTTTTGGCAGCAGTTAAACATTTTCAAACACACCATTCAGTGAACTGTCACTTCTGTAAGGCTGAACATTTGTGTTGAAGCAATATTTGGTCCCCTTAAAGCAGAAGCAGCGGACCTTTGTATCCTTAAGGTCTTTCACTTCAATTACTTTATTCGTAACTTAAATTTTCTTGTTAGTTTGTGAAGTTCACTATTACTGCCTCTGATTTTCTTTTCTCATTTCTTTCCCCTCTCTTTCACACTCCCTTTCCTGCATTACCTACATAGATGAAAATGGCAAGGACCAGGGTATAAATATACGCCAGAAAGTAAAAGAAATGGTTGAATTTGCACAAGACGATGATCGACTTCGGGAAGAAAGGAAGAAAGCAAAGAAGAACAAAGACAAATACATCGGTGTTTCTTCGGACAGTGTAGGAGGGTTCCGATATAGTAAGTACTAATGAGGCTTTGCTGGTCAAGAGTTGACAATCTAGACTTTTAACTTGCCAAAGATAAGCAGGGAAAAAGCCCAGATAATTACTGAGGAATTCCTAAGATGCTCTTTTAGATGTTTTTTCTTTGTCATTCTTTAACTGTCAGTGTTTTTACTATTATTAAATAAATCTTGCACTTCTTTCTCCCACATTTAATTTCTTCAAAAACCTATTTTCCATTGGCAGATTCTTCAGTTTTTTAGTGAGTTTTCATGTACATAAGTTAACTAAAAACCTACAAGTGGCATCGATGCACTGGCTTAGCCAAAACTTAGCTATTTTGTTTTTACCCTTGGATGGAGTCTCACTGAGAAATGAATGCTGTTGTAGCAATAGGGAAGTCAGAATTTCTTACTCTTACTGTAATAAAAAAAAAAAGTGATACTTTCTGTCTTCCATAGGACAAGAATACTGTTTTACCCATTTTCTGCCAACCTACTTTAGAACCATTGTTTAACTGGAATTAGGGCTTTCAGGACAGTACCACTGTTGAAAACAATGGTGAAACAATGGAGGTACTATATACCATTAGACTTGTTAATTCCCCAAGTAATTCAGTTTAGACATTTGAGAGCTATCTGGGTTATCTATGTGGATTCTGATGTCTGTCAGATCTGACTTTAAATATGCGCACCATGTATATTGTAGAGCTTATATATCAGGAGTTTATCAAGTCGACTGTCTGAGTGTTTTTAAAACCTTGTTTGATTAGCAGTGTTGGCCCCATGTGCTTTTCAGGGGAAGACTCCCAGTGATGAGACACAATTTGCTTTATGCAGACCTATTAAGCTTATATAAGATTTTGGCTGTAGAAGATGAAATGCCATCAGCTTGTTTTTGTTTAGAGAGTACACTCTTCTTTCTGACAGCCTTGATCAGATAAAGGCACACAACTGGTACACTGTTTTTTGTAGCTAGTCCAAGTGTGCAGCTTCCTTCTTACTCCCCAGTCCCTGCCATAATGCATAGCAGGGATCTGAGCTTGAACCTGCTTTTTATGTATGACGTGTCCCAGCATGTCATCCATTATTTAGCTGTCAGTCTTAAAATGTTTATCTTATTTTCTTTGGCATGGGAAGATTCTTGGGTTCTTTTATTAAGGGATGAGTCCCCATGTCACAATGATACAAGCCTTTGGTTTGCTAAAATCAGTGACTTCTTAGAGAGAAGTATTTGATATATGGTATGTATGTGAAGGAACTGTACATGACCTATACTTCAACTGCTACTCTTTAGTGCTCTGCATTTCTTTCTCCTCTTTACTTGTGCTCTACTATTTTTGACAGATTACTTCCCTGTGTTGCTCTGTTCTCCCTTCTCCTCATATGCAGAGTGGATGGAAATCTCATCTCCGTGGCAGGATGTCTTTATTATATTCTTACAGGCTGTTGCTACTAGCCTGGAACTCTGCTGGTTCTCTCTTTAAGAAATACTTAGGAGTCACTGCATCTGTACTTCAAGTACATGCTCCTCTATCTATTCTCTCTGTGCTTTTCTTTTGACTTGCTCTGAACAGACTCGTGATCAGTCTATGTATGCTGGGTAGAAGATTTTTTTTTCCATATATTCTGAAGATATAATTCAAGTTTTTGAGTTTAAAGGACTATCTCCTTTTGTCATGTATTCCATTGTTATGGTAAAGGATTTTTAATTTTCCTCTCATTTGTCGAGTAAAGTCCTTAATCTTCCTAGCTGCACAAAACAAGTTTTCTTTCGCAGGTCAGACTTTTAACCTAAAAAAAAAAAATCTAGTTTCTTAAATAGAAAATGCTTGTATTTTCACAGTTCTCCTTAGTTCTTTTTGTCCTGAAAATGCTGAGTTCTAAGTTCTTTTATCTTTATTTTAAAATTCGTATTTCACAAGGAAATCTTTTAATGGAACCTACTTTGAAATGCTTGGGAGCCTGACATAAGCTGAAATAAGACCATTTCACTCTCCTGCAAAATGTAACAGTAGTACTGCTGTTTCTTACAATTTTTCCTTTTCCAGTGATAGAGATCCCACTGAGTATCTGGCTGATTTCTATCAGGCACTCAACTTTGAACAAATTTGTCCTTTATGGATCTAAACAAAATAAGATTGGAGATGTGCATTTATTTCCTTGATAAGAAAAATGTATTCTCTGGTATATCGTGTTATTGGGTAGATAGACCTCAAATTCTACACCTTGTAGAGCTGAAATCCATCATTTTCTTTTTATTAGAAATGGCTTAATTGAATAAGTCTTGAATATTACCCGAGCTACAATTTAATTTGTATGTTAACCTGAAGTAATGAATTTTTCACCGTTTTTCCTTTCTTCTATTCGGTCTTATTCAGCATTAGCAGTAAAATTCACATTTTTTTAGTAGTATTAAAAAAAAAAACACAACCCTTATTTGTGTGTGATGGTCCCAAATAAAAAATGCTTATGTTTCAAAGTTCTGTCTAGAAACTGAGCTATACTGGGTCGTTCTGTATACACTAGCTAGCAAAGTATACTGTGGTTCTGATAGGCTATGTCATTGTCACATTTTTTAAGTGCTTTTTTTTTCTTGTAATTTAAACTCAGTTTGTCTAGGTGTGTTTAAGTCTAGGCTTCGGTTCTTCTACAAAATTTTTTTAATCAGATGAACTGATGTCAAGTAAAACTAGCAGCTATCTTTAAGATCTCACTATGGAGGTATCAATTACTTGAATAGAAAGAGACAAATTTTCTAAGTGATCAGTAAAGACCAGGGTACTCCATGGCTGAGGAAAAAGTGAGTTGCTTTACAGCCCCTTTTTCATCTTTTTGAAAGGAGATTTTATTTAAATGATGAGCATAGAAAGGAAAGAACAAAGTTACTGTGCATTTCACACTTGTCTTTAAATAGTTTGGTACAATGCTTTTATCTGTTCTTGAATTTCAGCGTATAAAAACCTTTGATTTACCTCTGTGAACACACAGGTTGGCTCAGGATGAAATACCATGCATTAAGTGTCTGTTACAGAAGAAGCATGTCCCATTTCTGATAAGCTGCTTATGCAGCCAGGGTTGGTTAATACCACTTGGGGTTCTCCAGCAGAATCCAGTAGTATCCTGATGTGCTGAGTAGTATGTTAAGTTTGTGTGGTTGTCATAAACAAAAGTCTTTGATTCTGCTTTTCTGCCACTTAATGATGTGTGTTACATGCTGTGCGTTGCTGTAGAAGTGTTAATTCAGCATTACAGGAGCTTTCAGTTTGCTTTGAAATCGTGTAAGCTTTATGTATGTAGAGGGGAGAAATTTGAGAACAATTTGAAAGAGATCACAGGCATTCATTTGCTGCTACCTTTAGTATTGTTTTATCTTAATGCCTTACACAGGTGAAAGATATGATCCTGAGCCCAAGTCAAAATGGGATGAAGACTGGGATAAAAAATCTACTTTTCCGTTCAGTGATAAGTTAGGTGAGCTAAGCGACAAAATCGGAAGCACAATCGATGACACCATCAGCAAATTTCGAAGGAAAGACAGAGAGGACTCTCCAGAAAGATGCAGGTACTAGAGCTGTTTTAACGTGAATTTATTCTGTGAAATTGCTGTTACAAAGCTCTTTGACATTACTGATTATTAGCTACAATCTGCTGCCATTCTTTGTGAGGATACGTGTTTAGGGTCAATACCTGCTTCTCTTACGCAGCTTAGCCTCAGGGAATAATGTAGCTCTGTTCATAGTTAACTGCTCTTGGCTGCCTTCCACTATAGCCCCTAGCTTAGATGGCTGCTGGCAGTGCAGGGAATTTGGCTGAAGTTCCTAAACTTTTGCTTGGCTCAGCATTTCAGTGGTCTTCCCTGTGCAGTGTACCTGAAGTGGCTGTTTAATGCTACAGCAACTTTAAAAAAAACTTTAAAAAAACATCACTTTTCAACATGTGCATCAACTTTTATTATTCAGAGATCAAGTTCACACTAAAGAGTTTGAAATTGCTGAAGAGGAAGTGTTTAAGTATATTGAAATCATACCTTTTTGGGAAACAGCTTAAAATTCAAATTTGCACTGAGATCTGATGAGCATTTCTTACAGGAACATGTTCAAAAACACCCATACACACATCTAATATGTCTGTGTACGTAGATATACATATCCATGCACAAATGTACATGTTACAAAATCCACAAAACTGGAGCAATTCCACAGGCAAACGAAAATAATGGAAGCATTTCCAAGAAAAAGGCAGCGTGGCCTTCTTGCTAGGACATGAATAAATCATAGAACTGGTATTCGTTGCACACATCTGAGTTTTCTCTTAGAACTTGCTGTCGATAGACTACAAAGAAGACGGGATCAGAAGAAAAGTAAACAATTCCAAACTTAACAATGATACGTTGCTGTGTGCTTTTCTGTACTTTCAAAATGTCTGTACAGCTCACTGTCCAAAGTTCACGTAGAAAGTGTGCAATAAATAGTTTTATCTTCTGCTTTATTTCTGAGTGGCTCCTGAACTCTTACTTGTGCTGAGATAAAGCCTTGCACCTTCCAGTATTTCACAGTCTTTCATACAGTCTGATCTTTTTAAAAAGGCAGCTTATTTTGGTGACATATTTGATGTATATCTGTATCACAAATCAAGATCATCTTTTCTTTTGGTTAATACTGTGTTTTTTCATTTCTCTTTAGATCTTGTAGCCCTTGTCCCTTCTTATTTGCTGTTCTTCCATTTTGTGATAAACGTTAGGTTAGTATTTGTTTTCAAGATGTGAAATAAAAGTGGAGTTTGGGGGGGCCTAAACAAGTAAGAAAGATTTTGGTAGGTAAGTAGTTTTTCTTATAAATGGGAGGTTAGGCTGCAGCAATATAGGTTCTGAAACAGTGCCTAAAATGTTCATCTTCTCTTGATACAGTGATAAGACAATACAAAAATTATGAAATTTTATCAGTGTGCCAAAATGAAGCAGTTTCTTCCTACAGAAAGCATCAAAAGATCTAAGAGAAAGACATTTTATAACCTGTAAGTTCTATACTTGGAGATATTATAAATACAAACTTCAGAATACATTTTATACTAATTGAATGCTGTATTTGTATGAAGTTAGATAATTAAGCTTAATAAAAACATGAAATGTTAATAATCTTGTGACTTACCTCTCACCAATGCAGTATTGTACTGTAAAGGCTTCATGAAATCTATATGCTTGTTTTTCTCCTTTCAGCAAATTATTAAAAACAAAAAGCTTCCAGAAAAAACTTTCTAGTTTATATAGTAGCAGGCTACAAATAATAACATGGAATTAAGGTGCCATTTCACTAGGAAGAGGGACTAAATGGTGATAGTTGTTCATCTGGCAAATCTGCTGTTACGTGTTCTGTTGTTTTGAGTTTAGTAGCTTTATAAATCATTTTCTTTAGCACTGTAAAGCCAATAAAGGTCTGGAAGCACAGAGAATAAATCTGACTTGTGCATCTTCAGAATGTGTAATGGAAGTCAGATGACACAATCTTTCCCTCCAGTATACACACCAGAAGTACTTGGCCTAACTTCTGGGTTTCTGACTGCTTGCAAAGCTAGTATTTTTCCATGGAAGAAAAAAAAAATGCTCAAAGTAACCAAGAACTTAACTTGTGATGTATCTGGCTTGAGTTTATAGTAGATTACAGTGAAATAGCAGTTCACACAACTAAGTATAGAGAAACCTACTCTGCATTTTTATGTATTGCTGTGGAAGAGTCTTTTTTTCCAGAAATATATCCCTTTGGAATTAGAGAAGACCATAAACAATATCCCACAGGAGTAGGAAAAACTCTACTTCTCTCTTAGTTTTGATTTATTCACCTAAGACCAAAGAACTAATAAATTGCTGCCCTGATTCTAGCCTTGTATGCGTTTTGTTTTTCTAAATTACCTGCAGGTACACATGGTTTCAGAAGATCCATTAGGTTTTTTCATAGGAATTCTTGTACTCTATCAATCCTTGTTTCTCCGGCGTTCGCAAAGGTCGCTGCAGGTGGCAGAACGGAAAGGAAGCAAAACATCAGTGCTGCTTTGAAAGGATGCAACAGCGATGCTTAAAGGCGACTTCTGTTACCATTTGTAGTAGGTTACTGTTCTGTGGTCTCAGGCAGTTGGTAACTATTCCTATTGCCTTACAGCATGTTGTTCAAAGAAAGCAAAAACGGACACTAATCTCAAGGCAAAGAGCATGTATCCATAGTTTAGTTTCTGGAAGTTACAGCCACATGCTTCCTTTCTAGATCTCTTAATTATTTAGTACAGCACAAGCTGTAACTTCTTTTTTTTTTTTTAAGTTAATTCTGCAATTCTCAGTTGAAGCACTGTTATTTTACTATTCTGAGCACGGTAAATATACTTTAAGGTAACATTAATCTGTAATGTTTGATTGCTGTTAATGTGATGGTTTAAGGAAAAATTTAAACCAGATCTCCTGAGACAGTTCTGAAAAGGTACAGGTTGTCATAGAAAATTGGGTATTGTAATGTTTGTCCTGCATTCTGGCATGCATGTTTAATTTCTTTTTTCAAAAGCTTTTAGGCATTTATTTTGCTGTAGATCACTGAAGACTCACTCTTTCTCATTCTCATATTGATTGGACTTTGATTATCAGTTACTTCCTCAACTCACAGTGTACGCATGGACTAGGCAGGTTCTGTAGTGAAGACAAGAATTGCATTGCAGCAAGCTTTAAGAGACTTAATTGTGATTGTCCTGACTTTAGGTATTTCAGCATGTTTAAAAAGAAACATTTGTCTTAAAGGCCTCAGAGGAGTGTGTATGATGTAGGGTGCTAACATGAGCATCAGTCTTCTCTGTGTGCTTGTATTAAATCCTGATGCCATAAATAAGAATGTGGTTAGGGGTCCCATTGTATTTATTTTGTACATAGTTGATGTATGTGCAGGAATCCCAAACTGGAACAGTAGTCTGTTGTTGCAAATCAGTGTTAAAGTTGGACGTATAAGTTTAGGTGACAACATTAGAGCTCAGTTGTTTGTTAAGGTTGGCTCAAGCAAATGTCAGCAGTAACTGGGCCTGTAGCTGTGAGTTCAAGAACTTTTCTTTAAAAAAAAAAGTACACTGAGCATTTGCACTCACTTATGGTAATGAATTGAGCCATCATCCCTAGTGGTGTGTAGGTAGTATGTGTTGAAGAAATGAAACACATGCAATGTGTTCCAAAAAGCTTGCTATTGTTAACAGAGAACAAAGGCTACCCTCCAGAGTATATTTCAGTTACTGTCATTCATACTGACAAAGGGACATCATTTCTTAAATTTTACGGTTTTAATATTCTAATGCATTATTAAAATATAAAACCTTTCCACTTTCAAATTCCTTGCTAAGGGAATTACTATTTCAAAATACTTTTCAATATATTTAAGCTTTTTCTACAGTAATTTTCAGTGTTATGTACAAATCTTGCTTTGATGATAACAGGCAACATGACTATTAGTGGAGGTGAAATTAGGTTGCTTGTGAAATGCTTAAAGTGTAAGAGTAGAAAATTTAAGAATTAAAAATATTGCACGGTGACATCTAAAAAGTGTTCACTTAAAATGCTGATGCTTTTATTCTTTTACATTTTGAGAATAAATGTGTTTTCCTGTGGAAAATGAATAGTATCACTGCGTTGCATACTTATGTAAAAAGTTTTTCCACAAACATCCTGAAGAAAATAAAAGCCCATTTATCTAGGAAGGGAACTTGATTGAAACAGGAATGGTGCTCTTCAAATCTGAAAGTTAGTACCTGTATCTTGTTCACTGCTTGCTGGCTCTTAGTCTAAGTGAAGAGCAGACTTGCCAGCTAAACTTCTTGTTGCTGACTTGTTACATAGTGTGTGGAGGAGTTCCCATCAGAAGGTGATGCTGGTACTCCATCAGAAATACGCTGGATTTAAACACTGATTTCCTGATAACCTCTGTATTGGACTTGCAGCTAACATTTAACAAGATAACTTGCCTCTCTTCATCTTTTGTGTACTGTAGGTGTGGTGCTATACTTATGATGTGTTATTTAAGGCTAAAACTAGCTTTCTCAAATGTAGGAAGTAGCAGTATTTCATTATGAACCATCACTACAAGGATCTGCAGTAATCAAAACTGTTGTGACCGAAGCCAAATGTCTACTTAACTAACTGGGTAGTCCATCATGAATGATATTTACCAATTTCATTCTTCTAGTGACAGTGATGAGGAAAAATCAAGAAGAAGTAAATCTCCCAAAGCTGAATTTAAGAATGAAGAGGAGACTGTGACAACCAAACATATTCATATTACACAGGCTACAGAAATTATCACCAGCAGACACAAACGTTCAGCAAATCCTTCAAAAACCATTGACTTAGGAGCAGCAGCACATTATACAGGTGATAAAGCAAGTCCAGAACAGAATGCTGCATCTCATGCTGGACAACCTACAGCAAAGGTGAGATAAGGAAAGAGCACAGTAGAATATGGATTTGGAAAACTTTCTCTAAACTCTGGGGCAATTTCTACTTTAGGAATAGAGTTTTTATTATAGTATTCAGGGGAACTGTTCTATTAAAAATTAATATGAGTGATTTTGAAAGGCAGTGAAGCTATCTGCTCAGTATTTGATCTGAAATTTAGCTAGATTTTAGCAATTGACTTTGAAGACAAACCTGCTATCTCTAGAAAGCACTCATCCTAAATGACTTCAAGTGGTGATTTTTGTGATGTTGGTTGGTTTTGGAATAGACAAACAGCTGCACTTCAAACTGTATTTCACACACAACGTCTTATAATTACACGGCTTTTAGGTTTTTCTGTAAGTTACTGTAGACAATACAACACGTTAAACAAGGTCATTTTGAATTGCTTGTGTGAGCACAGTTGTCGTCTTTTCTAAACTGGCCTGACCTTAAGTTTGTCTTAATTTATTTCAGCTCAATCTCAGTAACTTCCACAGAAGTTCTGCTTACGTTCATCAGGCAGACCTCAGTTTTCCATATCTATATATAAAAATAACTGTAGGAATTTTTAAGGGAACTTGTGGTGAGGTGAAGTTTTTTGTCCTACTTTAATTTCCTTGCTTCTTTATGAAGACTTTTAATTATTATGGAACAGTTAAAATGTAACTTTCTCTCTTACTGCAAGCCAGTGTGAAGGGAGTTCTGCAAATTTCACTCTTCCTGTTTGCATAAAGGAAAACATCTTATCCTTGAACAAATGATGCATCTGTCCAGTTCTGTTTTAAAAATGGTAGTGACAAAAGACTAATTGCATTTCTTTTTCAGGCTTTTGTATCCTCTGGCAGCAAATCATCTAATGACCTGGTTGATCTGTTGTTTGATGGAGCGAGCCAGCCAGTCGCAACAGGTTAGTGTGCTTTTTTTTGTTTAACCCTCTTAATGCATATTCTGATAAACCAATTCTGAGGATAAACTTGTTCGATGTTCCAAAGATAGAGAAGAGTAGATAAACTGAGAAATTAAAACTCAAAAAACTTGGAGCTGCTTTTGCAGCTAGGTATTGTTTTATTGTATGGGGTTAATAAAAAGAGCATGAAGATTAACCACCACATCAGTCAACCCTCTGTTTTACAGGGTTGTTGTTGTTTTAAATACTAACTATTTTGATTATAACTAGCTTGGAATAGAAAAGGGGATTTCATGCATTTGTAGTCTCACAGCACAGTTGGCAATTAACTGTGAGCAAATTTCTCGTTTAAAGATCAATTTGAATAGAGAATGAAGTGTGAGAATGTACTTTTTCACAGATAAAAATGTTTTTCCAACTTTCTTCCATTACAAATAAGCAACTTGTATTATTAGATATGAGATCAGTCATATTATTTGTAGAAGAGCGTGTGTATTGGTACCATAGATACTCAGCTCCTGCCTTCACTTTAAAGAAAATCTAAAAATCATAGAATCATTAAGGTTGGAAAAGACCTTCAAGATCATCTAGTCCAACTGTCTACTTAAGTAGCCACCAATATTTCCTCACCATGTCCATTAGTACCACTTCTAAACGTTTCTTGGACACCTCCGAGGATGGTGACTCAAACACTTCCCTGGGCAGCCTTTTCCAGCACCTCTTTCAGACAAGAGACTTCATTCCAAAAATGGCAGTCCTGTGGCTGGAGTCCCATACGTGGCAATTTGACTGCATTCACACATGTAAAGACTACTTCTATTCAGTTCTGTCTTGAATTATGTCACTTCTGGGTACGCTGTAGTGGGAACCCATGTGATATGTCACAGTAGGTATTATAATGTCTGAGAAAAGGCAGTGTTATGAGCACCCTAAGCAACAGAATTCCTTTCATCACTAGGATACCAAAATGATACCTCTGTAGGAATTTAATAGGATATATATCAAAACTCTATAGGAGAGGAGGGAAACTGTCACAGTAATCTACATCTCAGCATCAGGAATGATCTATTTTGCATTATTCTCTTTACTTAGTTAACTTCATACGCAAAGGTGTTCGTGCATGTAGGATATACCACAGCTCTGGAATTTTAATATCCTGGACTCCAACCACTACCCTTAATCAGTATTTGAGAAGCTTCAATATTTGGCTATTGTGGCCTGTGTCCTCTAAACTGGAAAAAGACTGAAGCCTTTTTGGTTTTTATGCTTATATTTATGTCTGTATTCTTAATTATATATATCTGTGTTAAGAATAAAAATGTTCAGTTCAATTTGAGCTTTCCTATGTTTCAAATAGACATTAAGTACTTCTGTTTTACAGCGTATTCGAATCCTTCATCAGTTTGGCTCTTCACTGTAGCAAACCCTTTTCTTCCACCCCTCCCCTCTCCTCTATTTTTTGCTTTTATCTAAAGCAGTATATAGAAATAGTATTGAGAAGAGGTGTATTACAAGTTTGTTCTGCTAAATAACCTCTTTCCTGACCTGGAAAGGCGGATGGAAAGGGTTCATTTGTAGTGACAGATCTCACATGGGAATCTTTAAGGATAGCTCACGTTGGGAAGATAAGCAGTGTCCTTCACATGCAGGTCACTTGTTATGACCAGTGCTCCTTGCAGCATGGGCTCTGGGAACATTCCCAGTGTTGAGCAAGAGACAGAGAAAGGATCACATGTAGACTTTGATCTGTCCTGTGAAGAAGTTGGCAGGGAAGTCATATGAATTAAGTGAACTAGAAATTTGCTTATCTGTGTGTGGAGATGTAAAAGAAAGTTGTTGAGGTTTAAGGTCTTATTCGTTACTGAAGCAGCACAACTTGTATGTAAGGGGAGGTGGGAGGTTGCTGTAAAGGAGTAGGCTGTTTGAGATTTAGGATACACAGACCTGCTGGAAGTAATTCTTCAGGTGTTACTGGAGATTAGGTTCTTTAATCTTAGCCAGTGTTATCTTTAGAGAGCTAATCATTCAGCTTAAGCTTTTCAACCTTTCTCCAGAACTCTTTCATTTTCAAATAGGCAATAGAGGTGGAGAAAAAGCTGAGAACATTATGGAGTTATTTGGGGTTAGAATATGGTTTTTTTTCAAATCAAATAACTGGACACTTTGACAAACAACCCAGGGATAATAGGCAGAGCTTGTTTTTCTGTTTTAGGATGCAATCTGGAAGAATTTGAGAATATGGTATTGCTACTCATTCTGCTTATAGACCTTCAAACCATTCACCTGTGTCCGTCTTACAGAGTTCAGAATGTGGTGGGGAAGAAAGAATTGAGGATGTACGTTGCAGTAGACAGAGTAAACATAAAAATATTTGTGTATAAAATACTTATTGCATCACTTCAGAGTTTGTGGTGAAGAATTTTTTTAACTTAGTGGAATCTTTTCCCTTTTGAAACAGTGGTAAAATGGTTTTAGTAGTACTATATTTCTGAAAATTCAGAGAGAACATCCTTGCAATACCTTCTGTGGTTCTCATGTTTTGTACCATATGTTACACACCCTGCAAGAAAAGATATTTCCTCCTGAAAGAACAGTTGCCTTCTTAGCAATGTCTACAATAAAATAACGTTAAAAAGAAATACAAGTATGCATGTATTAGAAAGTGAATGGTTCCTTTTATTACTGCTAGCCATTTATTAAAAAGGAGATGGTTCTAGTTTAATTAACCCAGTTGAGAGTAGCAGATGGGGCAGAATGTCTTGCAGCGATAAGACAATTCAGAAATGGCACCAGATGTTGGAAGCTGTCCCTGGTGGTGTTAGAGTGCAGCACAGATGTTCCAGTCCCACCTGGCTAGTTTCTAAGCACTGCAGGCTAAGCAGCTGTGATGTAACCTATATAATGTACCATAACACTAAAAGCAAAATAATTGAACTGCTGCAGCTCCTTCTAAGGGCAGGTCTGTTTAGAGGTGAAATCTTTGAGGACAAACAAAAAAGGTCAGCCTCTTAGCTTTCTCAGGTCAGCGGAATTGCTAGGTAAAAGCAATAGCAAGGATAAATGACAGATTCATTTAAAACTATTTCTGGTTTATTTAAAGAAAAAAACTTTCTCTTATATAAAAAATGGAAGATTTAAGAATAATATCTTTTCTACACCTTTATTTTTTTTAGTGACAAATTGTTACTATAGTACATTCAGAAGTTAATAATTTAAATGTCTACTTGGAAATCTTAATGTTCATGCCGCAGACAGAAAGCAAACAAAAAAAAGCAAGAAAAAACACACAAATGTAAGCCATGTCCTTGAAATTTCAATTCAAGTTCACTGCAAAATCATTCATGCTTTAAGTAACACAAAAACTAAGCACAAGTTATTTAATTTTTCATAGTAAGCATAATAAATTAACTTCTTTACAGTGAGAATATCTGGCTTCTATATAAAAAAAAAATTCTAAAGTTTTAATTTCATAAACTGCAAGCTGGCAATATCCCTCACTATCTGAATCCTTTCTAACATTTTTATTCTCTCTCAATTTATTTTTAGTAGTAGTGAAAACTTGGATCCTAAGAAAACAGAACTGCAAAATCTGCAGTGCAGTTAGAAATAATCCAGTTTGCTGTTGCTCAGGCTTGTGTAAATATAGTATGGTGATGAAAAAGAAAAACACTGTGGACTTATGTAGCACAATCAATAAATTCATCTTGCCAAATGCAGAATGGCTTTTCATAAATTCTGCATGCAATTATTGCAATGGATCTTTGCACAATCCTGTAACAGCACTTGTCTCCCTTCTGTTTCTAGATGCATCAACTGACCCATTTGGAGGATTTGCTGATTTTAGTTCAGCTGCTGCTTCAGCAAGTTTCCCATCATCGCAAGGTAGGATTAATTTACAGATTGAAATGCTGTTAAAGTGGAGAAAGAGTGGAAGAGGTGCCATGTGGCATCTCTCATTGAAAGTCATTTCCTTTTTCAAGGCAAATTGTGTTTATTGAGCTGGACCACAAGTGTTATCGTGTAAGGAGGAGATTCGTTGTCTAGCACAGCTTTTGTCTCATGGACCTGAAACTTTAATAAACTTTATTTCAGAAAAGTGTTGGTTCCAAATATATCCCGTTTCATTTTAAAGCATATGCTTAAAACTTAGATTTTTAAATCCAAATCTGATTTTGAAATTGACTGAAACAAAGTGATTTAGTAAAACCTGAAACAAACAAGTGTGGGTCTAAATGCTGGCTGAAGAGCATTCATTAAACAACTTAGAAGTGGGGTTTAATATTGGGAAAAGAGCTATTTTAACTGGTATTCTACAATGATGAATGCTTCTGTATGACAGCATCCAAAATAGTTGGAAAATAGGCTGTAGTGATAAAACTATTCAGATTATTAACAACTGGGATCTTCCCAGTGCCTTGTGTAAGATTATTCAACTATTTGCAATAAGTTGGATTTTCTTAATACTTTGACAAACAGTTTGCAAGCAGTATGCACACACTGGTTCTCATATGTTCACATGTTCAGATTGGTTCTCAGAAAAAAAAAGATGGAGGCAGGACAGTAAATTAAATGGGTAAGTTGGAAAAAATAAAAGATAAAGTTGGGTTAATTGGAAAATAGGAGCCCACCTGCGCTAGAAAATGACAGCCTCAGCCCCCACTTATCTTCTATGATTAAAAATAAAATTTGTAGTTGTTTAAAGAGAGAGAATCATGCTGACCTTGTTGGATGGCATAATGTAGGAATTCTAAGGCACAAGCTGTTTACAATCTGCTGTGCATTATGGGTTACTTGTGGAAAGATTAGCATGTTGGAGGAGAATTCAGTCAAGGTATGTCCCTCATATACAGTATGTCACTGACTGCTGCCTTGCATTTCAGGGATGAAACTTACTGACATTTTTCTTCTAGCTTGACTAAGTAATAATTTAATTTCACTTCCCTTTTAAGAAAAATCTATTTTAAAAAATCTAGATTTGAAGTCAGAGATAAACAAGTCCGTGCCAATCAGGAGAACAACATGTTAATAATGCTCGTTAGCACACCACTCAGATTTGTCCTTGTCTGGCTGCCTGGGCCACAGTTTAGAGCTTTCGTATGTCCAGGCAGTAGGCTCAGTGCATGTGCATTTTGCATGCAAGCATACAGGTTATATGTACACACAGCCACTGTCTGAAAAACAATGTGGATGGAATTTCACTTAAATGTGGACTGGAAAAATAATTTTTAGCACCTCAAGGAATCAACTTTATTTTGGCAACCTACAGTATTACCCAGACAGAACAATGATGCACATGAATACAGAGGGAAAGGACTTGCTGTTGTTTGTGAAGTTAACTTGGGCAGCAGTGGTGCTTGTCACTGGGTGTTCTCAGTGAGGATGTAGGATTAAGTCCAGAATGTGGAAAGATCAGCAGATCTACCTGTGACACACTTTTAGACAGTGTGATTGTCTTTTTTTTTTCTGTTGCTATCTCAGGAAGACTATACTGGACATGCATTAGTTGATACACCTTTAGTTTACTTAGTAGGAAAGAACTGCTGTAATTGTTTTAACAAGCTTTCTCAGTCAAAACCAAGTTGTTTTGCAAACACAAAGCCGCCTACTATGCAAATAATCTGTGTTAATACAACCTAGATTGATACAATCCTTTATCTGCATTAATGTGATTAATCTATTCCAATCACCATTATGCAAGGGACAAGGAGTCCTGTAAAATGATTAATCATTCCTGAACAGCATAAGCCCCTCTAGAAATCCTTTCCTTCTTGATTAATCATCTTTGAAGTCCTACTGAGGGGGCCAAACCTTATACGTTTTGCCCCCGTTTCCATTATTGGTGCTCAGCGCACAGGTTTGAACGTAGATAAGTAAATGCTGAGTGTGCTGCTTCTATCAGGAATATTTAAAGTGGGTTTTAATTTTTAATATGTAATACTAATTGAAATATTCTAATATAGTCCCTGTTTGTGAGGGAGATCAAAGAAATGTTCTAAGAAGGCCCTAAGCTAATGAACATCAGTGCATGAAATGGACTAATATTGTTGGTAGTACTTAGATTTTGTGACTCCTACTATTCTTTATTTGTTGGTAAATATAAAAATAATTGAAGGCTGAAGGTGTATGTTGATAATCTTTTATATTGTATGTAAATGTTCATGCTGTTAGATTTTTAGTAATAGAATACAGTTAAAATTGCTGTGGATGTCTGTTACTGAACTGGACATCATATAGTTTGGAAGCAGAAACTCACTAGATTCATCAGCCCCAGCTTTTATGTGTCTGAATCTTTATTAGCTCATCTAAAGAAATTCACAGGATGATTTAACTGTTCATTAGAACTTGGTTCACCTCACATGGCAATGACATTGTCTGTCTCTTAGCTCAAATACCACAAGTGTACCAGTGATATAATCAAAAGCTGACCTGTATGATTGCCCAAACATGGAACAAGATTCATGATGTAGTAATGAAAGCAGCTTAAATGGCATTGTGTTATTTTTAGCATCTCTTGTATGTATTTATTTTAATCTCTTCTTTTGCTGTTACTGTTGTGAAGTAACCCTTTTCTGGTTAATAGAAAAACATGTTTTTAAGGAAGAGATCATCTACTTTATTTGGCTTAAAGGCTATGATGCTCTCAGATCACTAGTTTGTCTGTGGATCTCTGTGATTCTGAAATAGATACCCTTGCAGTTGTGTATAAACAGCTTGTAAGGCATTTGCAGCTTTTTGTCTTACTGCTAATTGCTGTGTTTTGATGTAAACACTTGTCTGCAAAAACCCTTGTATATTGAAATGAAACAAACTTTAGTGATGACCTGTGAGTTCAGCAAAACTTCAGAAGGATATATTAGATCCAAGATTGAATTTCTGCTTCATGCCAAGGAAAATCTGGGAAACTTGATATGTTTTACGTGAGCACCTCATGGGATGGAAAGAAATCATTCCTGATCATCTTAAATAAGAAGTCTCTAGTAACCTGTTTACAAAGGGTTTTTTATTTATTTCTCACAGCATTTTTTTATACAAAGGGATACTGATTGTATATATACAGATTTCGAAGTAGCTGGTTTTGTGTTCTATTATGAAGAATTTCTTTAAGTGACTGATTCCTGGCAATGGTTCTCACCAAATAATAGAACTCTGAGCTAAAAAATCAAGTTTTAGGTGGCGTTTTTACTAGTGACCCAATCTACCCTTAAGTTATCTTTGTATTTCAGCTAAAGATAATCTGTCCCTGTTTGTCTTGTATCCACAGGTGACATGTTATCAAACATCCTTCTTTCTGTGTGTGGATGTTTCATATTTCCTTTGCTACCTTGTTAAAATTGTTGGAATATTCATGAGAGAGAATGATGTCCAGATGGAGGTTCTACCTGCAGATGTTAATCTGGACGGACACAGATCAGCTCTCATTTGTTTCAGTTCATGGAATATGGCATTTGTTTAGTGCCATCTTTTAAGTCTTCTACCTTTCTTCTGTCTATCTTTCACTTGCACTTTTCCCTTCCCCTCAGGTACAACAACAAGTGGAAATGGAGACTTTGGTGACTGGAGTGCCTTCAACCAAGCTTCTCCTTGTCCCAGTGCTTCATCTGGTGAGCTCTTCAGCAGCGCAGCACAGCAGCCAGCTATGGAGCTCTTCAGTGTCTCACAGCCAGCTTCTGGCCAGCCTCCAGCTGCTTCAAATTCTACAGATCTTTTTGATTTGATGGGACCCTCTCAGACAACCATGACCTCTTCACAAAGTATGAATTTCTCTATGATGAGCTCCAATGCTGTGGGCATCGGTTTACCCATGTCGAGGTCACAGGTATGCTGCCTTTTGTACAGTTTCTAAATGAGGTTTCTCAGTCTTTTCCCTCTCCTTAGTCACAACGTTGAAACTGGATCCATTCCACTCTTGAAATCCATACCTAGTCACTCAGATGTTGTGACCAGCATTACATCAGAATATTTTGTCTGAAAATGACAAAATGTCCTGTAAATAAAAGGTGCTGGAAGTTCTTGAAAGGCCTCTTTTTATAAGCTAGTCTTCCCTTAGATGATCTCCATTGTTCTATGAAGTGTTGCTGCTTTGTTGGGGAAGAAGAGGCTGATGACATTTTAAACCTTAAAGCCATCATCCACTGGATGTTACAGGTTTACAGCCTCAGGTATGTGGAGGTGACAACCAGTCTGTTTTCCCAAAACCCAGAGCTGCCTGCTTATGTGGAGAGCCACAGAATTTTTTGGAAACCGTAACAGGTCAACTTGATATTGGGAATTAAGAATCATCATGTCTGAGTTCAAAACTTGACTATAGATGTTCAATGTAATACTGTATAGAGTTATGTGATCTTGATACTATTTTAACCTATTCTAATGATGTAACAGCAAACAGCAATGATGCTTTGGAAGAGCTGAAGTTCATAGAATAATCTCATTGGCTTTTTATTGTGTTCTGTGGAAATGTAAATACTTGCTGTTTAGTCCTGAAGCCTATTAGTAATGTTGTTTCCAGTGTATGCCAACAAACTTTTTTTTTCATAGCCCCTGCAGAGTGTGAACACTATGATGCCGAAGCCTAATTCTCTTTATAATGCAAGCACAGAGGTGGTACAGAAGAGTGCAAGCAAAACTCTACCTTCAACTTGGTCAGATCCCAGTGTAAATATCAGTTTGGACAATTTAGTACCTGGGATGCAGCCTTCCAAACCCCAGCAGCCATCACTTAATACCATGATACAGCAACAAAGTGAGTTTCTGTTGATGCTGTCTTGCTTTCACGCTTTCTCTGGGTGTTTAGTAAACTATCCTTGAGATGAAGTATTTTACTAATTACTGTTTTCCTGTGTTTAGTCACAGTTGTTTTTTTAAACTACTGTAATGCTTCTGACACGAGTCGTATTATCTAAACAGAGGTTGACAAGATTGACAAGACTGGTAACTGCATATCTTTACAGTAAATTTTGTACTGTTGCCATATTTTGATTTCAGGCTTCCTGAACTGCTAGAACTTCTCTAAAATGCACATAGTAGTATTTTATAGCAGTACATGCTATTTAAAAGTTATTTATAAAATGTTTTGAGTCATCACATAGAAAATGTGGAAATGAGTGCAGTAGCTACATTTTGGCTATCATATCTTTCTTTGTTCACAGTGCATCACATCTTTATTCTCACATAAGTTACCTAAAATAAATAAACACTTTCAAACAGACCCTGATTATTTTTGCATCCTTTTCTCTTTTTGCAGATATGCAACAGCCTATGAATGTCATGACTCAAAACTTTGCAGCTGTGAACCTCAATCCTCAACCTAACATGATGCCTGTTCGACCCCAGACAAGCCCAGTGATGGGAGGGTCCATTCCTGTGGGGATGGGAATGTCCAGTGTGATGCCAGGTACGATGGGGATGACTTCCATGGGACCCATGCCTATGTTGAACCAGGGAATGAACATGAACATGGGAGTGCCAGCTACAGGAATGGGTTTGATGGGCACAATAGGAATGGGAATAACCAATATCTCTATGACCTCTATGACTCCTGGGACTGTACAACCCAAGCAAGATGCCTTTGCAAATTTTGCCAATTTTAGCAAATAAAGATTGTAAAAATAAATAAAAATAAATGGGCAGTCTGAATGAAGGATTTTTAGCTGTACAAATATAGTTGGGAAGGAATGGAAAACACCAATCAATACATCTTTTTTTTTTTTTCTTTATCAGTTCAAGTATCTGCATAAAGAACCAAAAGCTATTTTCTAAATGTTGAAATAACTAGTGTTAAAATTCTGGAGAGATGAAAGGTTCTTCTAAGGAATGTATTAAATGATTTTGCAAAATAATTTGTATTGAGACCATCAAAGCCTTTCCTAGGTAGAAGAACCAATTTTAAAAGTGGGACTTGATGGAAGACTGGAATGGGAGTTGAGTAAAAATGATTGAATCTAATTTTATACTTTTCTTTTTCTTGAAGAGCTTGACTTTCTTTTTCCCCCTCTCCCTGATCACTTTGTCATGATTGGATCATTCCTTTTACTACCACTCTAAGTCCACAATTGAAGTCACTGAAGTACAATAATCAGTTTTTTATAAGAATATATATTTTTGTCCAAAAATGGCCTACATAATGTGATTATGGCTAATTCAAAGGGACCTGGAATGTATATACACTTTTGCTAATGTTCCAGCCACACTGCTGTATTACTCAAATTTTTATTGTAAAAATCGTCTCTCAGCAATTTGGTGATCACTAGATTTTTGGGGCATTATGTGCCACTATTGTTATAACTGATATCCATTGCAAGCCTGGGAGAAGATTTGACTGAGACTGCTGGAAGGTTTCCTTTTACAAAACTCCAGAAAAATGCACTTTCTTGCAGTTCTTTTACAGTGGAAGTTAGCATCATTTATACTACCAGTATCCCTATGGAACCACTGGTTTACAGCGTCAGCAGCAGTCAAAAGGCAAAAATGTTAATTTTTTGCATCATTACAAAAAATAACAAGATGAATTACACTGTTAAGTAAATCTATAACCCTATCTAATCCAACAGCATTTGATCCTAGCTTTCGTATAAATCACATTTAGTGATTCTTTTGTGTAAATATGACATTAGCAACTGTGGAAGCCAATAGAAAAATAAATATATATATTAATAAAGGAAACCTGTAGCAGTCAAAGATTTTACTGATTTACTGAAAACAAAAGAATGAATTACGGTTTGTTTTTTTTTCCTTCTCTAATTCTGCATCTAAGTTCACATCAATCATGATTCTAGAATGTGGAATACAAAGATATTGTTATATTCACAAGCTGGGAATATTGGTAAGAATAAGCACTATGCTATAGGTATGAAATTTATTTCCTCCCTTTTCTTACGTTGAATTTCTTTTTTATTATTAAGTTGATAAAACTTTGTTTCCATTGTATTCATAATGTTCTGTTATACATAACATTAAAATGTTCATTAAAATCAATGTTGGGCTGCTTTTCTTTTCATTCCATTTGACATTTATGAGAGCATTTGGGAAAAAAAAATAATTTTAATTTGGGCAAAGTAATTTTTATAAATAATTTAAAATTGTTTAATGACTTCTTATCTGAAGCCTTTCCTATCTGGCTCTACTGTTAGGAATTAAAAATGAAGCAGGCAAGATATCCTGACCCGCTCCAGCCTTGCTAATGCTCCATCTACAACATTTCTAATTAGGCAGAAATTCATGTACTTCAGCTAAGTGGTAATGAAAAGTGATTCATTTGCTGAATAAGAGATGAGAGTGAGTGTAATTAGCTGACTGCGGTTTTTAATCTTTCAACAATTCAATGTGTTTAAATTAGTTTCAAAGAATAGGAGCTTTCAAGTGTTGTTACATCAAAGTAATCAAGGCAGGCTTTAACGGCTGAGTAGGAGAAAGCGCTCTGGTTCCTCTTCTGAAACCTTTAGACTTCTTTGGAATAACTGTCCTCAAAACCTCATGCTGACAGATGGGAAGATTCAAACTGGTTCAATATATGCAAAATAGTAGTGGGAAGAAAGGTGGTTCTGGAGGGTAGATGGGTGACAAGGAAAACTAAGCCTATAGTTGGTGTTGCTGTCTTTAGAAGGCTTTCTGGTGACTTGGGTAAACCTGTTCATTATACTGTCCTCTTAAGGTAAGTTCAGCTGGTTAAATAGTAGCCATTGAGTTTCATGATCATGTTGTTGTTTACATTGCTCGGATCTCTTTGAGGAACTGGTGATTTAGCTTTTAATTGAGTGATGAATTATAATTAAGCATTTATCAGAGTAATGCTGTTGGAAAAGGCTCGGTCAGTCCAGAGTGGATCTTTGGATTTGTCAAAGATCCCTCGGTGGTACGTGGGCTTACAGACCAGTTGTAGCACTGAACTGATTCACTGCCCAAACCGTACATCATTCTTTTTGTGGGTTGATGTTCTAATTGTGAACAGGGCTGTATGGAGTGTGAGAAGTTCCTTCATTGATCGCTGATTTCTGCAGGTAGGTGGGAGGGAATTCCTATAAATAATCGTCAGAGAAGATGATGTGGTAAGATCTCTTAGAACATAGGTCATGTGCATCCTGATGCAACTTCTGCCTGCGGTGATGAGAGCCTTTTTCATGGAATTTCATCCTGTTCTCTCCTTTACTTAAAGTGAAGGACATAGAGTGTAGGTTATTGTGCTTAGCAGAATATGGCTTACATCTTTAGAGGCAGAATATTAAATGGATTGTGAGTGTTAAGCAAAATATATTGAGCACGTTCAAGATGGATATCATAAAATTCAGTATTTCAGGTGTGAGGAAAAATAGCATATTAAGAACTGGAAACAAATTATCCAGGTTTAAAATGCAAATGAGCTGCTGTGTGAATGGTGATAGTTTGACCATTCATCAGCTCCTCCCCAGTATAACTAGAGATAATCTAAGACATGCTCTTATGTTCTTGTTAAAGCCAGGTCCAGCTATAACTGCAAACTGTCCAAAAGCCTAGCATGTATGTAGCATGTGGCTACATGGTATGCTGCCTTATCAGCATGGATTTAGCTTTGCCGTGCTGGCCATTGGCCAGATCTGACATCCTTGCTCTTCCCCCAGACCAGTCACAAGTCATGGCAGTGTGCAGAGCGCTCCAGGTTGGAGGACAAACTGTAGGCAGTCTTGAAAGTCCTGTGACTGCTGGCAGTGTAGCAGCATGGCCTTTCACACCAAATGGAAGAGCAGCAATCTATAACTGGAGTTTAGAGCCTACAGGGAATAAAGAGGGGATGGACTGTATTCTGTGGTAAGAGGCTTTAGAAGCTACAGTGCAGAGGTAGTAAACTTAAGAAAATTGTAGTCAAAATAAGTGAAATCCTTTCTAAAAGTTGTCTGTACTTCAGGAAATTTGGACCCATTCCCTGTGTGTTTTTTTGAATCCTTTCTTAAAAAATAAACCTTATATGTGCAAAGGAGTAATAAATTGCAGCACAGGTGCAGGTTCAGGGATAACTAGAGCATCCACAATGTTCTACAAAAGGAATTATATTCAAAACAGCTAAACAAGGGTATTTATAGCAGCATCTGTTTCAGCTATATCTGTCAGCTAAGAGCAGTCTGACACTGCTTAAGGGAGGTGAGGGAGGGATTTATCAATGAAGTGTTTACATAATGCAGGCAGGCATTGTATACTCAAGGTGATGCCAACTCTAACAGGATAACAAATATCTAAAGACACTTTTATTCTCCGAGGCCTTTGCTCCAGGAGTCACTCTACAAAATTGCCTCTGTGTTCCTCTGTGCGTGGTTGTAAACACTTTTATAGCATATGACATTTTATTGTATCTTCACTTGGTTCCGATTAAAGCTTTTCATGGAGATGTAATTTTTCTCCCCCACCCTCCAGCTATTCAAAGCCACCACTCGCTAAAAGTCCCAACTGTTTCAGGCGAACCCGCAGGGTCTGACTGCACATTGAAAATCTTTGTTTTAAGCAAAATATTTGACTGCTAAGGAAACTTTCAGTCAGAAGTGTCAGCACACTGAAAAATCACTTGATGTACTGTTCTGGGCATGAGCTGACAGATTTGACTGGCAAAAAGAATGACAGAATTGGAAACCAGATACTGAATACCTGCCTCTGATTATTCCACCCAGGAGCTCTGCCTGCTGCAGGAGAGCAGTTGTCCTCTTCTTCCCCTACTGGTAATTGAAGCACAGCTCCTTCCTGAGGACAAAGCAGCACTGTGTGCTGCTCCTAGGAGGCTGGGGCTGTGTGGTGATGGAACGTGTGGCTCTGCAGCTCGTTCACATCAGCCAGAAGCACACAATCACTGTGAATGTTTTCCAGAGCGCTCAGATTTGGAGCAGACCCTAATGTTTTAGATGGCTCCGTGGGAGAGCTCCTGGGCTGGTGGGAGAGAGGATGGCTATTGTTGTAGCTGCACTTCTAAGATGTGCCTTATGGGAGCTGCTTGTAGAGCTCCAGAGAAAGAAAGGCAAAAACAAGTTGTAAAGACAACGTGGTGAGCCCTGCAAATATTGTGATACAAAAGGGGGTCCTGTGGAATTTGAAATTCAGTCTTTGTGGCTTGGTCTGGTTACAACTTTACCTAGCTGGGATCTACAGAAGTTTGGTCCTCGTCAGGTACAGCAGCCTTTAAAAATTGAATTGTCTATTTTCTTTTTTTGGTGTGATTCTAAGTTTACCAGTCAGATACGTAAGGATAAGCAGTGAAAGGAAATCTACTGAGTGTGGCAAACGAAGCAGGGAGCAAAACTCAGTGTATCCCTGTATGTCTGGGGCTGGGATTTCTTTACGTGGCATAAGCCAACTCTGTGTCTTCAGTGCTCCATGTGTACGGTGCAGCTCAGCTCCGAGTTACAAAACTGTCTTCACTGTTCACAAATTTACAGATTTTTCTTCTTTTTAAATCATGTGCCATACAGTACCAGTTCAGTAATTAACTGGTTCTTTAATAGAGCTACAATTACTTTGTTTCATGGGAAGGAAAAGAATGCATTCCGAGACAGAGCTACTTTCGACATCTGGGAACCTCCTAACAGCTGGCTATCTAATGAATATGCATCTGCTTAAGAGGCTGTAGTCCATTAATAAACCAATAGATATAAAACAGAAACAATCTTTGTCAGCTTCAAATGAGATTGGATGCAATGTGCTGTGAAGTGTCACTGTCACGCTGAATCGAGCTGGGGAGGTTAACAGTGGCTGTGTGGTACGGGTGGCTCTGTGGCACTGCGTCCTGCTGCGAGGGGGGAGGGCTGGAACCTCAGTGCTTTGTGGCTGCTTTCTGCTGCCTTCTGCATCCTTTTTCCTGGTACCAGTTGAGTTTGAGGCAGTGTTGACCTTTGATATGCAAGTCCAGCTAGCGTTTGGTTTCACAGAGGAGGATGTGGGTGTTGTTTTTTTTCCTACCCAAATGATTTGGTAGGCGAGGAAATCCATGCATGTGAAGAAATGACTGGGGGGAAGGCACAGGGATGTGATAAAAATGCATCTATTTGTGAACCGGTACTTTGTTCAAGGGACTGAGGACAGCCTGAGAGCTGTGCTGTACAACAGGACTGTGGTAGGTGAAATAGTCACTCCTAAAAACCATGACAGTGACCCTATTTGACTGCATGAATGTCTGAGCTCTTAAGGGTTTTATCTGTGCTTGTTCCAAAATACGTCGCATAGTGTGTTATCCCAACCTGCAGCAGCATTTCTTATTTTTGTATGAGTCGTTTCCTGTAACACTTCCTCCTTTAAAATGTGGATTTAGCATTATTTTAAGCGTCCAAATCCTTCTTGCATAGGTGTCTAATCCAGCCCAGACTGGTCAGATACCTTCTCTTGCCAATGGATGATCATGCAGAACAGCAGCCACTTGGAAGCATCAGTAATTATTTTTGATGGGAAACTGTTAAGGAAGTAGAATTGTTCTTAGAGAACTTACAATTTCATTTTAAGTCACAGTGGTGGTAAAACTTAAAGCCAACTGTTAAATAACCTGCTTGCAGATGCCTTGGGATGGAGGTGTGTGCATCTTTTGTTTTGGGAACTGAAATAGTTTCCTTGCTTAGAAAAACGTGGAGGTGCAATTCCACTGCCTGTAGAAGTGGAAAAGCCAAGAAGTTTGGGCTGGTTTTGCCCAGGTTGTGTTGCAGGTTATAAAGGTAATTATTCTTCAAGCATCCAAGCATCCAAGTATCTTCCACCTCCCTGTCCTCCTCACTTGTACCGCCCATCCTGCTGCATGTGGGCAGGGAGTTTGGCAGCTGATGGATGCTCCTTTGGAGGTCACTGAGAGCTCGTGCTAGATTGATAGCATCTCTAGGCAGGCTAGTCTAGTCCAGGGTTTGGTTCTGTTGTTTTCTCTTATTTCCTACAGATGAAAGACTCCTCCTTCCCTAGCACCTTGTCAAAATGTACTCCTTGCCCTGCTCTAGCAAAGATGCGAATCCAACCAGCAAAGCTCTGGTTCTCCTGAGGATTGGGCCCCTCGTCCATTTGGAGTACAGCAGGTGGGTCACTGATTAGCAGCACACCTTCCCTCCCCCAGGAGCTCTGCCTTTCACCCCAGAACTAGCAGCAATAAGATGTTATGGTTTTATCTTTCTGAGATGACAAAAGAGCAAACCATAATGGAGGACTGTCCTTTTAAATACTTTTACTTTTCAAGGTCATTTGGAAGCTTTTATCAATCAGAAAGCTAAATTCATACAAAAAAAAAAAAAAAGCATCTATAATGAACCAAGTATATCTCGAACCTTATCCCTTCAGCTGAATACAAATTATCTAGGAAGGTACATTCCCTGAGTTCAGCATCCTTGTGAACATTTTGAAAGTAAGTACAGAAGCTGCTGTTGTGGGTTGCCATCTATCAATTTCTTGTCTTTTTTTCCTTCTCTTCTGTAATTGATTTATTAATTGTAGCATCTTAATGATCTATTTAAAATAAATAAACCATTTACACCATTTCAAAGGTATTTTGTGATATTCAGCTGATATTAAAATAGCACTAGCCTTATGTGCTTTTTCAGCAAGTGACCTAATTAGTTAATAAAGTAATTGAATATTAAAAAGGATGTTGCTACTGATTAAAATTTAAGAGCCTTCAGAACATTATTAAAGCTATAAATCATACATCACTGTTTTAATTTGCATAGCTACAGAATTACTAATGGTCCCACATGCATAAGCTACTTGGCAATTAGTCTTTTAACAAACTGTTGGTAATACTGAAATTACCAAAATCTTTCCCCATTTCTGACTTGCAAACAAACCCAGGATGAGGGAATGCTAAGGGTTAAGTTTCTAAAGGACAGGAAATTGGGTTCCTTCACAGGTCTCTCTGCAGCAGTCTCTGTTCAGCCCTTGTCTCTCACCCTTCTGGGTGGAAGACTGCATCCCCTCCCAGTCCCACTGAGGTGTTAAGAAGTGAGAAAGGAGCATCTGTCTCTTTCTGAGCCTACACCACCCTGGGTGATTTTTTTTTTTCCAGCCCAGTTCAATGTGCATGAATTTCCTGACCCGGTGACGGAAGTTCTGTATTCCTGTCTCAATACATGGAAACGTCACAGTGATGTTACCCTTCTTCATCACCTGGATTCCAAGCACTGATGGGAGCAAGCAGAGAGCTCTGGCCCATGGATGCTGTCTTTGGGCAGCAGGCAGAGCCAAACTACTGGCTTGCCAACTTCCAGTCTCCGTGCTGGGGTTTGCAGCCTCAGAGGAAACCTCAGGCATCTGCAAACAACACAGGGTTTGGAGAAACACCACTGATGGGGAGCTGTGTGCCTGGCCCACTGAGCATGGGGCAGGAAGTGAGGAGGAGGATGAGGGGGAAGCAGGACAAAAAGATGTCTCACTCCCTCACGGCAAGATAAGGACAGCACTCTGTGGCTCCTGCTCTGCTCCCCTGTTCCTTCCCATGCACACTCCCTGCAGGCACGCTGCTGGTGCGAGCTGATATCACCACGTAAGGCGCAGCTCCTTTTCCTCTGGTGAAAAGCAGACCTCACAGAACAGCGTTTTCCTGCAAAACAATGTCATTTCCACCAAGTCAGCAGAAGCCTTGATGTAGTTTTAGCTATTGAAGTGCACTGACTGCTCCATTACCAAGAGAATTCCTTCTGGGTGCTGCGAAACTTTTCATGAGCTCCTTTGAAGCTGTTACTTGAGGTCAGGGTCCACAGCCTCTTGCAGTATCTCCCTGTCAGCCCGCAGCACTCCCTGAAAGCCCTTACACTCAGTATCGTGACAAATAGCAGCTCTTTGTTCATTAGTTTACACTGCAAAATAGACACGAGGCCAAGGATGGCTCTCAGCAAGTGCTTCACGCTAACACTGATGTTTGCTGTTTCTCAAGAGGTTGGAGACAGTACAACCTGCTTTTTTAAGGGTCTGTGTTTTTAATTAAAACAGCAAGCTGAGGAGTGGGTAGCTTCAAAGCATCCTGGTTGGAGGAGGAATGACAAGAACGCAGCTGTTTCTAAAATAAACTAATTACTACCTGCTATCTTACAGGTATAAAGCTGTCATTGCCTGATGGAGGTGGTTTAGCAAACATGCAGACATTACTGCATCATAAACACCAAGCTGGGGGGCAGAAGGGTGCTGGAGAAGACAAGTTTGTGCCCATTTGCTCTATTTGGCTGAATTTAGAGCTGTTTAAGTCCTAGCTCTGCCACCCTGGTTCCACCCAGTTCACTTCAGTGCTGCAACCTGGTAGCACTGCACCCCAACCACAGCTTCTAAACCAACAGCACAAGGATTACAGCAGCTAATAGCACAGGCATGAAGCGTATCCCTCCAGCATTGTTTGAGCTCGTTTACCCCAGGTTTGAGCTGGAGGTAAACTCCAACAAGGGAGCTCTAGCAGGGAGGTCTTGGTAGAGCCCCCACCTTCCTTCCACTTTCCTTGTTCTCACTTTGGAGCCTCTAAGCAACTAAAATCAAGCATTCTTTCAGTTGTTTCTTCCACCTTTTTGAGAACTTGGTGACGCTGCCCAACATTTACCTGTACTTCCCAAAGAACCATCATAGCCCCCTTCTTCCAGCAGAGAAGTGTAAAATCAGTCACTTCCTCCTTTCTGGCTCACTCCAGCTCACTCAAATACAGCCACAGCTCTCTACTCTGCTCTTTCTGCCCCTTGCGGTGCAATGTCCTGTTTGCCATCCTTCGTACTGCTACATCGGTCTGATAGCATCAGATTTTCCACTCAAACCCCCACATCCTTTTCCTGATTGCTGTGCTGCGCACTTGTTCCATTGACCACACTGATGTGACAAACCCCCTGTGCTTGAGCTGGTCCCCAGCAGGGCACAGCAGAAAGGGGGGCTGGTTCCCTTCCAAGCCTCTGCTGCAGCTGTGTGTGACCACCATGACAGCGCCCACGGGCTCAAAGAATATTATTTCAGTACCTTCCACACCACGTCACTTCCACGTGAACTGCACAGAGATGTGGTGGGCTCTCCTTATCCAGAGATACTCAAAACCCAGGAGGATGCTTACCTGAGTACCATACTGCAGGATCCTGCTCTTAGTGGGGGGGGTGGGGCTGGACTGGGGGAGCCTCAGAGATCCCTTCCAACCCCTGTGTTCTGCAATATAGCATTCCAGCCTGTAAATCAGGACAGAATCGTTTGAGTTGGAAAAGACCTTAAAGTTGAGACGTGTTCCAACTGCTCTGCAATGAAAGGGATTCCCACAGCTCCATCACTGCTCAGAATCCCCTCCAGCCTGAGCGTGGGTGGCTGCAGGGACGGGGCACCACCGCCTCTCTGGGCAACCCGTGCCACCGCCTCACCACCATTCTTGTAAATCCGACCTAAATCTGAGCTCGCAGAGGGATCTCCTCCCCTTCCCATCCTCCCAACCCCTCGGGATCTCGGCGGCCGCGGGATTCCCCTTCCCCTGCTGCCACCTCGCGGCTGCAGCGGGCGGGGAGCGGCGGGGATGGATGCGGGGATGAGCGGATGAGACGTGGTCCCAACCTCCAACAGCTTCACTATCGCCAGAGAAGCCCCACCTGTTCACAGGTTTCAAAAACAGAGACAAACTGACACGAGAACTGTGATAAGTGTGCTATATGGAATACCTGCACAGCAGCTAAGCTCAGAACTGGAATTTCTAACTGTGCCTTATTGCTCCAGCCCTCGTTTCCCTTAACCTGAGCAATGGTCTCATTGGATATGAGACAATGAGCACAAGTACTCTCAGATGCACGTCACCTGCAAGCAAGTACACCCCACAACCCACATGTCTGAGTCAGCATATGAGACTGAAGTTTCCAACCATGCTTTAGCAGGCCTTTTTACACTGGAAAAGCTACAGTTTAGGTTTTAATAGCTAAGAGCAGTAGAACAATGCAAAAAGCTCCAGTTTTCCATGGCAATGCCAAATTTGTTTCATGGGAAGCTCAGGGATACAACTGCTGCACTTAAACCGACTGCTGTGACTCTGGTTAGGGAGGTATTAGAGCACGTGCTTCACAACCTGCAGGAACATCAAACAACTACTCATGTCCTTTGCACTTGTCAATTAGACAGAGCTGTAACCTAAAAGAGCAAGCAAGAATCCATTGCCACTCTGACTGCAATGACATCAGAGAGATATCAGACACATGGCAAAAGGGCATGCTCCTGGGGTAAAACTACACTTTAAAATGCAAATGAAAGTCACTGGGTACAGACCTCTGTGAATTTGCTGCTGTCTGATCCTTCTCATTACATGCATCCTCCTACTGCTGCTCGTACCTTTAAACTGCAGATTTTGTATTCTTTAAGCAGTTGGCAGGTTGATTCCTTTAGAAAACACCTGAATTCCACAACAGATTTGTTATCGCCTCTAGCAACCTGCACCCATATATTCAGCACCTGTGATCCAAACACACCAGCACCGTTTACTGTGGGACCAATCAGCTTCCTGGCAGTCAGAAGCTGTCTCTGCTCACACCTGCATGGCAGCTCTGGAACTCTCCAGTTCCTGGAAAACCCCTCCTGGTGGCACGGTGGAAGACACATCCTATGTATCAGCCCTCTGAGTGATCAGGATGGTACTTACATTCTTCAGTGTGAAGCTCATTTCATTCCTGCATCTCTAAAAGACAAGTATGGTGATGTTAATTTGTGGCTAAATACACTTTTGAACACAAAGACAACTGCTTCACCTGAGATCACACACACTGGATAGAAGCACTAGCAGTTGTAACTTGTGGCCCCACATCCATGTGCCTGTCCTAACCACTGTCATGAGCATATTAGAGCACAAAAAGCAAGCTTTGAAGCCAACTGTTAAATGGATATTATTTATTGCAGTATAGTCTTAGCACTTTTAAATATAAACATTTATATCTGGAAAGCAGAATATTGCAAATTTGGTATTATTCAGTATGTTCATAGCAGCATCAGCTTCCTAAGAAACAAAATAGGAAGACAGAGAAGGAATTACAAACAAGTTACATCCTTATTTATCAGTTTGACCCAAACATGGTACTGCAGTGTGAAACAGATCCTGAAGTCGCTGATCTGACCTTGAAAACACAAGTAATTCCAGGACTGAAGTGCATCATTACACCTGATGTCTGGCACACCTCCCATGTACCAAGACACAAGGCTAACAGTCGAGTGCCTGAAGAAGGCAGATGATCTATGTATCTGCATTACCTGACATATTATCGTTTAATAACAATACTTAGCACTTGTGTAGCGCTCGCTGCTCCCCCAGATACTGGTGAGACAGGCAAGGACTGCTCTCAGATGGATTGCAGCTGTGGAGCATATAGGAAAGTGACGTGCCAAGGCCATTCAGTGAGTGAGTGGCAGTAGTGAGGTTGGAATTTGTCAGCACCTGACTTCCAACCCCGTATGGGTCTGGTAGGTCGTGCTGCCCCTTTGTGTTTCACTGGGGGAGCTTTATAACTGACTAATTGGTTGCGAATCTCAGTCCATGCAGCTATATTGGATGCATGCACCATCTGGAAAGAGGTCAATACAACTGTTCCTCTCATAATGCCCATTTTAGTGTTAAAGAAATGGAGCACTTCTCTCATTTTCTCATCTCAGGATGATCTGTCAGGCAGAAGATACAATGACACAGCTGCACTTTGCTCAGAAGCAGTGCAAATCAGAAGCAATCACTAAAGGAGCAGGAGCAGCTTTCATTTCTTGCCTGAGAGAGAGCACTGATCTTTTGAGAGGAAAAAAAAGATGGATATGTTTTTACACAAACTGATCAAACTACTTTTCATTCTAAACGAATACAAGACTGACTGAAAGTCTCAGGTGTACTAATTTTCTTCAGCTAAGTCATCCAAGTGTACACTGTGAAGGTAGCAGCTAATAAAACAGTTATCCAGGAACATCAGAAGCCATTTTCCTTCCCTGACAGGCCTCCACTTCTCCCAGCTAAGAGCAGGAGCACTTACAGTGACATCTGAAAGGACGTGTAAACATCATGAGACAAGCCAGCTCTGATATTCCCCTGCTGAAACAGTCCTTCCTCCCGCACCCCCAGAAAGCTAACGAGGAAAACCAAGCCTCCTGCCAGGCCTGCCTCAAAAGAGGAAATTTGCTTAGTTGTTTGTTCTCCCACTGGGTTTCCTCTGCACATTTTTAGAGGCAGGATCAAATGTATCAGGTATAAGGGTTGGAGCCTGGCAGAGACCCTTGGGGCACGGTTCAACGAACGGAGGCTGCACTACAGAATTGTCTCTGCACACTCACTGCCGTGTCTGTAAGACACAAGGTAACACAGGACAGCACACCTCTAGGAACTGCTGTAAGACATCTTGTGGGAGACAGTAACACCAAGAAAACTGCACACTGCTAGCCTTGTGGACACCTGATTGCTACAAACTGGAATTGCTCTTCTAGAAACTTTCACTGTAAAGTTAAGATTGTTTGTATTCAAGTGGGCAAGTGGAATCGTGTCTCTTTGAGCTCTGTTTGTGATTGTACCTAAGCCACTTTGGGTTTTGGGTTGTTTATGTCCATCTCCCATCAAGCATGGAAATGCTGGGAGAACCAGCTTGGAAATAACTACCTCTCTCCATGAAGATCATCTTCCTGCACTAGAAGGGAAGGATTTTTTTTATCTTCTCTTGTTCCTACAGTGGCTTCATACATTTCCATTTTTGCATCTTCATAGTATTCTTCAGAAAAGAGGTTTTTGGTTTGTAATGCCTTAATCACAATAATACAACTTTTGGTCACTGTATCAGTCAGTATCACGTAATTCCATAAATCCTGTAATCTCTTAATTATTAAATATCATTTCTAGTAAGCATTAACAAGGCAGTCTTATAATTGCTATAGTACAAGCTTCCAATTTTTAAGCCAATGCCAAGAGGTGAAAGCAATGAACTGAAATAGTTCTGGGCTGCAGAAGACACACAGTCTAGCATTTCTGCTTTACGCTTTGTGATGCAGGCAGAAAACAGCTTTGTATCATCTCACAGTATTGCAGTTATGCTTTGAGGCAGCCACAAACATATAACTCAACAGCTTCTCAGGAAAGCGTGTGCCTGGATGAAGCAATCACTGCACCACTGCTACTGCTGCTGCTTCGCCTCTGAGGGCTGCGCCTTGCAATTGTATCCAGCCACACAGCCTTCAGCTTAAACTGCTGCTTATAGTTCTGCTCTGTCTAATCAAAGACTGAAAGTTTACCTACAGTTATACATCTTCAGATACTTAAGTTTGCTGACCCATCCGCTTTTCCATTTTCTTTCAAGACAGGATGAAATCATTCTTTGTACAGATTTCATTTCAGTCAGTGCCACTGGGCAATAGAAAGGGCACTGTGGGCAGCACACTGTGGGCAGCACGTTGGACACAACACTAAATTCAACAAAAATCAGACATCTTTTATATCTGCTGTCTTTTTTTCCTGAGAACTTCTTCATCCACTGCAATTCATGGGCAATTCCAGCTGCATCCTGCTGAGACCTGCTTCCAAATAGTGCCCAGGGGAAAGCTGCATCAGAAACAAACAATCCAGTAGCTGAAGGAGAAAAGCAGTCAAAAACTACTGCGTGCTGCCTATTTCAGTAACATCTAGAGTCAGGTGCCTAGCATAATCAGAAAAACTTTCAGGCAATGAGCAAGCCAGACTAGTCAGGTGAGAGACTAAAAGCTTTCTACAAGCTCCTTTCTAACACTGGCCTTATCTATTCTGTTACCACCCCATACTTCCCAAGTGTTGATAAAAATGAAGCACCTGAGTAAAAGTTTCCCAAGAAAGAACAATGCCCACAGCTACAGGCTAACACGGCGGTGCTCAGTCTGGTTCTCACTGTTTTTCCTCACTTCCCAACAGCATATAAAGGATTTGTCCTGTGGTGCCATGAAAATCTCACTCAGACTGTGTGAAAAGGACTTCAGAATTATATCACCATTCAAAAAAACCCAACAAAACAGCCCTTCTTAAAAGTATCATATGACTTCATTCCCTATTGAACTATGCTGGCAATAGAAAGGTACACAGTGACACTGAGAAGTATCTATGACACCACAGTTTAATTCTAAAACTATTCCATTATGTCATATGTACTGTACCATGTATCTGCAGCTGGCATTGTGACGTTGCACAAGTTTCACATCTGCTATTTCAGGAATTATCCTAAAATCATCTCCAGTGATCACAGCACTTCTTCAAAGACAGGTCAAAAAACATTGCTCCTGCAATCATTTGGTACTTCACAATAAATAAGCTTTAAGAATCAGCGCTTACCAACAGCCTGAAAAACATCCCAGAAACACCAGGCAGAATGCAACCAGGAGAGTGATCCCTTCCAGGGATTCTTTACATTTGCCTCAAAACCTGCTGACCTTTACTTTGTTTCTTAGGACTGCCTCCTGCTCCTGCTCTCGGTCTCTAGTGTAGTAACTTCAGATCTCTATGCTCACACCTTCTCTGTGACACTACAGCAAAAGAGGAATGCAGTAGGAGCCAGCTGCTGAATGAAGAACCCAGATCTGTGCTGTGTCTAGAAAAGGCAAAAACACAGAAAGAAACAACCAGAAACAACAACCAAAATAACCAAGTGGTTTTGGCTTGTTCAATTTACACGAATACTTCAGTGAGGTAGAAAACTTCACTGCAGAATCGCATTCAATTTTATTTAAAGAGAGACTTTATCTGAAGTATTAAACATGCAAGTGACAACACATACAGCATCACTTGCTGAGTCATAATCAAATACTACGTTTGAATGAGACAAAGTTCATCAAACAGTACTTAGATAATGGGCCTTAAAATGATACGCTGTCAGAAAAAGTAGGGAACAGGAAGACTAGGAGAATGGAAGAGGCTGTATTTAAGAAGCAGCTTGGAAATAACAAGAAGTGAGTGGGTAAGAATTAGGAAATAAAGGAAGAACCACCACACAAACCATTACAGCTAAAGTGTAAAAGAAACTTAATCAAGTTCAGAAATAAGAAAGCAATGAGAAAAGAGGAAGAACAGTTTAATAATGAGGTAGAGCAAAGAGAAATACAATGGTATCGTTCTTAACCAGGTTTGTGGACTGAGGTGATGACTGTGGAAGAACAGGTCAGCAATATAAAAATCAAGGCACCAATGCAAGTGTGAGCACCAGCATTTCTCATAGAATCTAAAACAGAAACGCACAGATGTGAAGCAACAAACACCTGTAAGATTCCAGAAAAAAATCTTTTATGAAAGGAAACACTGAGACTTGTTGTAGTAAGTGAAAATGATAAAGTGTCAGTGGCATGAAAAGAGGGCACTAAAGTTGAAAGAACACTCAAGGCAGCTGTATCTTATTTAATGTGTAAGAAAGGATGAAATAGGCAGACAAAGAGAAATACTGATATGAGGTTAGAAAAATAAACCACAAGAATTGAATGGAAGATCTGACACACAGGCCTGAGTGGAGATACAGCACCCCTTGGTCAAGTATGAGAGAAAAGGGAGAGGTGTCAAACCAGCAGCCTTTGGCACACATGAATGGAAGAGGCAGAGACAGTCAGCCCACAGAGATGAAACAGAAACAAACCAGTCAGAAATTGGAGGAGAAAAAAGAAACACCAGTGAAAACAAAATAAAGAAAAACAGTAATTTGCAATGAAAGTTGCTGAGAAGTCAGGAGCAGAAAGAAGTTCCTTGTTTCTAGCTTCATACGCTTGCAATAATTTGTGAGGATTCTGTTCAGCTGGCAAGTGCAAGGAAAGGCAACCAGGAGAGGTTCAGAAAGAGTCACCAGGGGTAAAGAGATGAACAATGTTCCGAAAGCAAAGTTAGAAAGGAACATCCCGAGGAGAGAAACTCCTGAAAGAAGGAAACCGTGTACGAGGGAACAGCAGACCACATCAACACTGCACAAGAGGAGGCAAGAACCTTCAAGGGAGGAATCTGCTCAGTGCTGAGCTCATAGTAGGAAGGAATTACAGCAGTGAAGTCACGTGTAATAAAAAATAGTAAATATTCTTTTTTTCTTAACTCTGTGAAACTGGTTTTTGCCTCCACAGTACTTCTCAATCTGAGGTACTTTTGTCCCAGTCTGAACTCAGATTTGCTTCTCAGTGGCTGTGCTGATCAGTCATCCAACCCCACCTCAATCTGAAACACTGACATAAAAGTTTCAGGCTCCCCCAGAGACTCAAAGCTGCTCTGTGTGCCCAGGAGCTTCTGCTAAATGACTTCTGTAATTCACTCAACCACCAGATATACTCCTAATGACAAGCAAGCAATATGCCACCTTTGTTGCAATAGAAACACGTCATTCAAGAGGGCACTCGCTCAGTCTGAGGACTCATGACCTCAGCATGCAATACAAGACCTGATACAAAGCACTAGAAAGCTGTTTTACCTGTTGTCCTGGCAATTTCACATCTGCACACCAGAGTTGCTGTGAAGCATAAGGTAGATGGTACGAAAATGGGAATAGCAGCATGAAATCTAGCATCCTCTGCCATCCAAGAGAAAAGACTAAGTAATTTAACAGCATTATTTACCCTCAAACTTTTGTACATAGCTCTTAGAAAGCAGTTTATATATGCAGAAGCCTGACCTGATCTGTCATAGCTTAAGAACACTGCTAAAATAAAATGACCAATGAGATGAGTTTGGCTTTTACACAGATAGAAAAGAATTGTGACAATTTGTGCTCCACGAGAAAAGCTGGAGACAGGGCACCTCTAGTTTCAACAGAGGGAACTTAAAGGCTCTTAGATACAACACGATGTGCTCAGCACGAACACTTGTATCCAAGAAGGAAAAGTACATCTCTGCAGATATTGCTTTGCAACAAGAAGCAAACAGGTGAGAGAGAAAAGTACAGTTTTCCATATGCATCCACAGCATTCAGAGAGATTCTCCAAATGTGGAGGGCCCTACATCAGCTCCATTAGCTGCTTGCTGGGGACACACGGCGAGAGCATGGCACTGCAAATAGGAGCATAAGCTTTGACATTGAAAAAAGATTAAATCCTGGCAATCATTAACAGAAAAAGAACAGTCTTCAACTGAGAGGTTTTCTGTCACACATAGCATTACAGAGCTAACGATGAAGCCATCAGTAGCATGTCACCCCACCTTTTCACACATTATTTAATCTGACTGTCAGAATTACATCTGGAAGAGAAGACATCCGTGTAACAATGGCAGATAAACAGTTGGTTTTGGAACATGTGAAATCAGGGATTCCTCAGAACATGCAAAATATCATTTGTGATTTGTTTCAGGTGGAGATCTCATCTTCAGCTCCTTAAACATATGTCACAGTTCGCTCCTGTATCTGACTGCACAAACATTCTCTACCAACCGTCCTGACTCAGCTGTTTACTTTTTAAGAAGCAGAGGGCTCTGTGCTCATCTCCCTCATCTCACAAAGCAAAACTGTGCTGCTGACCTCACCCTGAGACCCTGAGCAGAGACTGAAGGAGGCTGCTTTGGCAGTAAGCTCAGGATACTCCGGTTAGAATTACTTCCCCTACCTTGTTCGGGCAGTGGGAAACCTGTCACAGTACCACATTCACAAGAATGCTAAATAGGAATGAGAGCTACCACAGCAATTCATGCTATCAAATAAATACACCGATGAAGGCTCATCCAAGTCAATGAGCTAAATGGACAAGCAAGACGTTCTCTCCTCGAATAAAAATCTGGTTAATGTGACGTGTGAACACCTGCTGATAATCCACTTTGGGCCTCCTTTTCCTCCGTGCCTGGCTTCTTGTGCGGGTACCACCAGCAGTGGCACCTCCTGTGTGAGCAGTCCCGCTGCCCACATCAGCTTCACCTCTGACAGCCAGATGCAAACTGTCTCCTGGCACCTTCTTTTCTCCACCTCTGCCCAAGCGTTTCTGCTTCTCACGCTCATCTTCTTCTCTCCCTCGTTCCGATCCAACTTTCCATCCAGGCGGCTGAGAGTCATTTGTCAGGGCTAGCTCCCCTGATACAGTCTTTGAGTCAGCTCCCTTCTTCACAGAGGCATCCTGCAGCTTGAGTCTGTCAAACAGCTGTAAAGGAACATTTCTGTACGTGACCACTCAGAAAACAAGGAAAGCCTCTTGTTCTGCACTTCTGTATGGTATTTGAGTACACGGTCCCAAACCAGTTCGCATAATACTCAATGAATGAAGAATCTTTACCAGAAATAAATACTATGATACCATGCTTTGTTGCCAAAGTGAAGCTGTGACGTAAGGTAAATAGATCTCTTGTAGGTAAATAAGCATATTTACACAATGATTAAGGAATGTGGGGAGCAATACTGATGTGCAGTAGCATTTAACCATGGTCAGGTACAACAGAAAGCTACTACGTTGCTCTGTTAGCTCGCTTTCCCCAAATCTCTTGTAATGCTGTCAAATAGAGAGATTTCCATCCTTGTGTCCCCAGTTGGGACACATATCCTCAAGATAAGGAGCCTCAAACAGCAAGGAACGTGTGCTGAAACATTCCTTGTGCGCCCAAAAACAAACTGAAGACGACCTCTTCTGGGAGGTGAGCAGATCAAAACCAATAAGAAAATAATTAAAGCTACAGTAGCAGATCCAAAGCACTGCATGAGCTCATTAATCCAAGAATACATGATACAGAATCTGGAAAAAGGACTGTTTTTACTCTGGAAGCACCAAGCTTTTATGAAATACTGACAAATGAAAAGGATTCTTGGTGAGGCGGTCTCTTCCTAGCAACAGGACAGGTAGTGAGATTCTGTGAGAGCTGGCTAAAATTAACAATGACAACTTGATTATCTTAAACTATTTTTTTTTTTTAAAGAAGGGTGGGATCTATCAGAAAAGAGATTTAAATGGCAGGAATTTAAAAGCAAATTCCTTGCAATGGAACCATTTAAAGTTTTTGTGATGCTCCTGTGATGTTCAGAAGGCCCCAAGCTATGCCACTGAATAGACACAGCCCTGTCACATTTTCCTTCATTGTTCAGAAGCTCATGTATCATTTTTTCAGTTTTCAACTTCACAAACATGTGATTGCAGCTGGATCCTAGAGTTTTGCTTTGCAGCAGCATGAAGAATCTTGGCTTTGCAGTAGCTGGGCTAGAAGTTCAAGTGACAAGACAGACACACTGCTGGCTAGAAAAACTGTCACTCCACAAACATTAGTACCAGTTAGGCACTGCAAACCACTTGGTGGAACAAATGAGGACTGGATCAATCACAAGTGCAGAAAGTGCTTTTGTACCAAACTAGCTAGGGCACAAAATGCCAGATTTATGCTGGATTTACACTGGCTATCAGAGGGCAAAAAATGTAGTAGTGTAAAGCCTGACAGTGTAGAACAAACCAGTCAAGAACCAGGGACTGAGCTTATTGAAGATCAGTATATTGTACGAAGCAGTGACAGCAATTACGATCTGATATTGCAATTGTAAAGCAGAACATCAGTAACACTGAACTATAGCCAAAGTACTTTCAGAAGTTCAGAAAACTTAACTTTTCAGTTCAAGTCATTTTAGAGTCATCTGTAATAAAAGGAGGTAAAACATTTCAACTGTAAGCATAGTTTTCCAGTCCATGCTCCTCTTCCACTACACTGAACAATGAGATGCTCAAAACATTAAATGGCAGAGGGTTACCTACCCGGGTTAGTGAGAGCTGAGGTTCTGCATAGAAAGCTTTGCCCAGGACTGGCTTCCTGTATGTCTCATCCACATCTGTCAGGGCCTAGAAGAACATTAAAGAGAAGGAAAGTACAAAATTAAAAAAAAACAAAAACACAGAGACTCCAGGCCAGCTTTGTCTCATAGCATTATGAAATGATGTTCTAACTGAGAGAAAATCCACCCTAGGAACAAGATGTGCTTTGGACATGGTTTCTTGTCATCTGAGTTCTACCAAGGTATAAAAGTAACAGCAAAGCCCAACACTCATCCCATATTACTTACAAAATCTTTCTGAGCCCTGCTTGCAAAATCCTTGTGGTTTTTTTTTTCTACCTACTTCCAAGCTCTTCACAGCCCTAGGCTCACAAATTTGTAATAGTTCCTCTCACAGTCACTAAGATGTACACGTAGTAGAACAGAGGGGATAGCTTTTTCACCAAGATGCAAAAGCAGCTTATCAGTGAAAGACATCAGAGAAATCTTTGGAAGCTCCTGATATTCCTCATATTCCACCTTCCTGGGTTCTTACATAAAACCTTTGAGGCTCTTGGGTACTCTTCAACATTTCTCCATCCCCACCTAAGACCTATCAAGCAGCTGGGGGTCAGCCAGACACACCAACCCAATACCATGCACCACTGAAACCCAGCACTCAATGCCAAAGCATACAAGATTTAGGGACCACAATATCACATCTATAAACACAATTTGCTTACACCTGTTGCAAATTCCAAGTTTTCAGTGTTGCAGCTAGAAATGAAGGGCTTGGAATGGTAATTACCATATTCCAGAACTTGTCAAATGCAACCAAGAAACCTGTGCAGACTCCACGGAGCCCCTTGAAAGTGCGGATGTGAACGTTGATTTTTACACCGTCTCGGACACAGCGGTGGAGCTCCCCCAGTGGGCTGCCTTCATGCACTAAAACAGAAAGAGAACATGGTTGGTCTTCAACAAAATACATTCATAATAAATGTACGGACAAATTATTTGCTTTACAGTGGAAGCACAGCAGGTCTTGGTACAAAACAATTCCTCCAGAATGAAAAGTATTTACTGAAGTCCTCTTGCAGCTTTTCATATGAACAAAAATATCTCCACCAGAGATGACCCTCCTCCTTGCATTTTAGGGGCTGCAAATTCAAGGCTTGATTGGATGTGAGGAAAGGTATGCACTGCAAACCTCAAATGTTACTGTATGGCAGCTGATGTGCAGAGGCTGGCTGCATGGAACGGCTCCCATGAATTAACCTGAATCACTTCTTTTTTTATTTTGAGATCCAGTACCTTCTTTCCATATCCACTGCCAGGACAGCTGGAGAAAACTGCCTTCACACCAATACAAGCTGCATCCTTTACTCCTAGTTTTGATTTGAGGGCAAGCAGAGACTTTCTCCAACCCAACTGACAACAAACCATGCTCTGAAGCACAGGTGACACAGTCACTACACCAGACTGATGTTTTTAACCACACACATATTTTCAAACCAACCCTGAGAACTCACAGGATCCTTTTAGTTCTTTCAGAGTGCAGGTTCAGATCCCTATGTTTCTTTTTCAGAGGAACCTTAAAAATATCCAGGTATTGTGTCTTAGCAAGTGCTGTCTCATCCGATAAGCATGAATATAAAATATATGTTCTTAATGCAGACGTGAGCTGTTTGCTGGGCCGCCACTACAGTTAATTTTTACAGTGTTTTTCTTTTTTCCTTCTGTTTCAGTCACAGTATTCCAAGCTCAGTCATCATATAAAGCCACTGAAACAATATTTAAAGCCAATCCTTCTGGGAATCCTAAACACAAGGAGATTTAGATTCATAGAGCACCTGCAGCAAGGCATTCGTTATGCTTTGGCACCCACACAAGAAAAAACTTCTGCCTCAGGCATTCACAACCGAACGTTTTGAGCTTTGCATAAAGAATCGCGCGGAGGTGACAGCGCTGAGATGCTCTGACCGCAATAAACCCGCAGTATTTTTAATAAAATACCAAAAACCGTTCGGAGTCCCACACACAGCCCCACACAGCCCCGCACAGCCCGGCCCCGCACGCCTTACGCGGCATCCTGGTCAGGACGTTACGCGGCGCCCTCCTGCGCCGTGCCGTGCCGCCGCCCGCCGCGTCCTGCTCGGGGCCCGCGTTCACCATCAGGCTGCGGAGGCGCTGGATGCGCTCGGGATCCGAGGCCGGAGGACCGCGGCGGGCGGAGCGCCCGGCGGAAGGACCGCGGCGGACGGAGGGACCCCGGCGGCCGCGCGGGCGGAGCAGGCCGCGCTGGAAGCTCTCGTACTCGGCGAGGTTGTTGAAGCAGGGCGCGGAGGGGAAGGGGAGCGGGGTGTCGGCGGAGTACAGCGCCAGCAGAGGGTCGAAGCGGCTAGAGCTCACGTCCAGGCGGCTGGGGCTGGGGGAGCGCTCGGCCCCGGGCCGCCGGCGGGGGTGCCGCTGCTCCGCGCCGCCCGCAGCCCCCTCGTCCTCCTCCATGCCGGGCTGCGGGCGGCGGCGCCGCCAGTCGATAGGGGGCGCTGCCGCGCCGCCCGCAGAGCCCCGCGGGGCGCGGGAACCGAGCGGGGAGGGGCGGCGCACGGAGCCGCCCACGGGCGGGCATCGCGCAGCCGGGCGGTGCGGGGCTGTTGGCCGCCAGCGCCGCTGCGGCAATCGGTGACCCCGCCGTGCAGCCGCAGCGTCGGGCGGTGCTGCTCGGAGCCCGTGCACGAGGCGAGCAGCACAATCTTCCTTTCAGTCCATTAAATCCTATACAGCTCAGAAACATTTCTCAAAGGAAAGGCGATGCTGTGGTACCGTCGCTGTGTGTTTTTACTGTAACAGATTCCACCGCCTTTTAATTAGTATTTTGTAACTGGCTCACTGCTTCCTGCTACAGCAAGAGCTGACACAGTTACCCACTAACGACACAAAGATCCACGTTTTCAGTGCAGTCAGGCCCTATATGAAACTACACATGAGAACACCACATACTTGAATCCATTAAGCACACAAGGTTGAGTTTTTTTTCTCCTCCCAGCATTGAAATTAACAAAAATGGAAGGCTGTGGCTGTGAAGCCAATTCATAGCTTGGTTCCAGTGTCTCCCATCCATACAGTGTTTACTTACTGCACGTTGTAAGGATGACTTAAATAGAAAACACTCCAGGAATAAACCTGATAGCTCTGTTCAGACACACACCATGTGCATGCTTAAGGAGACAAAGCACAGCATGTATCAGACAGTCACACTGTGAGATTAAAAACCTACAAAATACTGTATTGATACTGGCACAACGCTGGCAGCAGAGGCAAACCCAGTTGGGCACAGCCTTGAGTGTGTATATGTGTGTATATCACATCCCCTGTCATGCAGCAGCCCGTGGAAAAATTGAACAATACAATACCTACATGAGACATGACCATGGTTGCAATATTTTCTCATCTTTACTCAGGCTGCAAAACCCAAATATTGCCACTTCTGGAGCGGTTGCTCTACAGGCAGTGTCTGAAATTAGGTACCAGGCAGGAACACGGCTTATAAGACTGAAGAAAATTACATTTCTGATTTTAAAAATACACATCAAAAAACCCCAAGCCACCAGAGAAACAGCTCTCAATGACTGCAGCAAAATGATTCATACAGAATCGTCTCTCACACTCCCTCATATTCTCTTCCCAGAAATTGTATGTGCCATTCTACCAATTAAGTATATATTATTCTTATTGTTCAGCATTAATTAGTTCAGAATTAGGATACATCATGGAGCTTCCTGTCCTAATACTGTAACTGCACAGACTATCTGTTCATTCTCAGAAAAAGGAAGAAGGTGCAAGTAGTATTTCAAAACAAACCAAAATGCCCATTTATGGACTTTTGTTTTTCATTTAATAAGAATTGCACATTGCCTTAAATGTAGAAGTTCTTGTGAGAAGAAAAGCAAAAAAGCAGATAAACCAACTCAGCTCAGCACTTACGTGATTTTGTCAGTACTATCTGATCCTCTTTCCATTTCTATGGGTGGTCCCAACTGTAGTTTCTCCCTTAACAACAGCTTGCCAACCAGATTATGGTTCTAGCACCATGTTTCTGAAACCAGTATGGTTAAAAGCAGTAATATCATTCTTATAGAAATACAATTATAATGATGTAACAAGCATTTGTACTGAAATAGGTTATTTTCCTCGAACTCCCTTTCTCCTGGGGCAAGTCCCTTTACGTTAGCAGAAATGTTTCTGCTCTGAGACGCTGCGTGATTTGTTTCAATAGATTAACTAATAGTTAAACAGTGATGAACTTCAGCAACAACTCACTCCCCCATCCCCAGAGTATACAGTCATGACTGCTACATCTGTATCTACCCCAGGAAAACCAGAGAACAGCAAGAAAAGTTCTTGTTAGCATAATCCTTACAAGAAAATTCTCAATTTGCTGCATTTGCCCCTCCATTTTAAGTAGTGGATAGATGACTTCCCAGGCTACAGAAGATAAGAGCACGATGTCTATTTATGCCCTAACAGAATTAAAGTCTGTACAGTTTCATTACTCTCAGACTATTTGAAACCTTCACTAATTATTACTAAAAGTCCCAGCAATGAGAAAGTCCAAATAATAAATACAGAAGGAAGAAATAACTGTTTTTTAATAGTTTAAAAAGTATAAAAACCCTGTACGTTTGACAAAAGCATTTAAAATCAGTCATAGGAAACTGCTGGGGTAATTCATTTCTACTCTGTACGGATCAGTCATTAGGAAGTTGAAGAGTTTTTTCACTAATGCCACAGAAGCCTTGAAATTTAATACTAAATGTCACTTGAACTGACAAGTCTCTGTCTCTGAACTGAAAGTAAAAAAATAATGACTTTTTCCTCTGCCCTTAACTATTCAATATGCAAGTTTTTTTGTAAGCTGTCAGTTCAGTAAAACATCCCATGATTTACATGCTATACAAATACATAACATTTCTATACACTTTTTCTGCATGTATATACAAGCATCAGTCAGTCAAGATGAGTTCTTAACATTTTAAATATAGTATGACTTAAGGCTTTCCACATGGATCTATCTTTATATCAGACGACATAGCAGCATCTCATTTCCAGGCAACTTTACAGTGCTAAAAGCAATGTAAATGTTGGAGACAATTCACAGGTTAAAATCTGTCAATGACAATCCATACTTTCCCAGTTGCCAACAACTCAAGCAGAGCAAAATGAACTACCAGTTACACTCAGAGGTATCAGCTATCCTCAGCCAGAATCTCAGGATATTCCTCCCAGAACTGTTCTCCAATAATGTCACAGTGCAGGGGAACAACTTTAGTCCGAGTCCGGGTCACTTCAACTTCCTTTTCCTCTGATTCCTTTGGCAGTTTAATTTTCTTAGTCATTACCTCGTTCACCTGAAAACAGTTGACACATTAGCAGACATATAAGACATATAAGAAGGGATTCACAAATGGACAAGAATAAGAGTTATAGTAAAAGTAACTATCAACCCTATAGCATACTATAGAATTTGAACACAGAAACTTAGAGTCTATTTTGTTTGACAACTGATACATCAATAGTTGAAACTGCACATCATCACCATGTAGCTTGAGGAAGTTACCTCAAACTCCACACAACTGACTGCAAGTATCCTTGAATAAAGCACAGTATTTAACTCAGAACCACTTAAAGTAAATGGGAAACCTCAAAAATGTCCAAAATCAGTAAGAAAAAATAACGTATAAGGATCAAGTGAAATATATTCCCAGGTGAGAGCCTCTACTTGTTCTAATTATTTCAAATGAACTAATAGAAATCACTGGCTAAAATGGAACAAACAACAACAAAACACAAAAAAACAACCAACAAACAAGCAGATTAATACTTTAAATTTATACAGACACACACATATGTAGGAGTCAAAAGATAAAACAAATTAAAGAGAACTCTTAGCATGGACTGATTGGGTTCTGATCACATGAAACACCCATATTACTAATTAAATACATCCTTCTGAGGTAAAAAGATCGAAAGCCATGAACATTTACAGTTTCCTGGGACTGACTTCATACAGAACTGGTATTTCTTACACTAATTCTGCAGCCGTTACGCAGAATGATGAAAATTTCTGAGTTATCCTTAAAAGGAATTCTCCATTAAGATCTGCAATCTGTAGTATGTACCTTAACATAGGCAAAGGGTACTAAACATACTGCCAGCTGAGTTACTGAACGTGTTATTGAATGACTGTGACTCCTTTGCAGTGAAACTGACAACAGTTACTAAAATGTACTTTATTCCAAGAAGCAGAAATTCCTAAATTCTCAAAGCTGCTATGCTTATAGACGTGGTTATTTAAAAACATCTTCAAAACACTTAGTCACCTTTCACTACATCATATGGAAAGTTTGGTTAGTTTAATATCTCTAAAAATAAACATCCACAGAGCATTATTCCCATTTGGTGATCACTCAGACTAGCTTTCTGGCCACATTGTAGCTATTTAAAACAAGAACATGAAGCAAGTGATAATAAAGTTTTTACCTTCTGCCATATTAAGACAGTTCCTTTTCTATACATCAAAGGTTCGTTGTTGTAGTTGATGTTGAATTCAGAAAATAAAATTTCATTCTTATCTCCAGCCAAAGTTCCCTGCAAGAAAATGAAAGCAAGTACTCTTATAGAAGAAGACAGAAACAAATCAACAAGGTTACAAGCAAACTGAACCTGCAGAGCAGAAGATGGATAAATACAGGAAGTAGTAATGGCACTTAAAGAGGTTTTTCATCTTTGAATTACAAGGTGTAATTGCTCCTCCCCAGCACAGGAGTTATTTTCAACTGCCAAACAGGGATATTAAAAACAGAGGGTTTTTTCAAGTCTGTCTTACATTTTCAAGATCAACAGAATGTCAACAGAAACCAAGAGAAAAACAGAAATAATCTCCTGAAATCTGCACAATGAGACAATAATACAAGAGGGATTGGGAACCCATACTAATTGAATCCTCTCTTTATTTCTTGCTTACAGACACCAATGTTTACATGATGTTTTCAAAATTTCTGAACTCACTAAATAAGAAATTAAAATACTGGTAAAATTCCAGTTAAAATGTGTTATTTACTTATCATATTATCATCTTTACAATTCAAGAAGTTGTTGAATATGCACTCACAAAATTATTATACCAGGAACAGAAAAGTCAGCCAGGGCTGCTGAGCAAGCAAGGAGCAACTTGACAGACCAGATGATTTTCTTTGTACCTAGAACATAGTCTTGAGAGATTCTTACCTGGAGTCTATCCTGTGCTTGCACTGGTGTCAAACCACTCCGCTGTACAAGCATCCAAAACACTGTGTTATACAGGTTATTGATATGGCCTACAGAAGAAAAAAAAAAAAAAAAAAAAAAAAAAAAAAGAGTATTTACCAAATCTGACTGAATACTCAAAAAAATAAAGAGCAATTTAATTCCCAGAGTCACAACAAAAAACTTCAGAGAATAAATAATATCATTTGGTAGAAAAGATACAGTCTTTGTGATGCATTTTTAAATGCACTGCATATTGTTAATAACTAGAAGACAGATTAATGGAAGAGCAGAGGGAGAAGGAAGTTTTTGTATGATCTTAGTTATCTCAGTTTGAACAAGGGCTATATGTTAATGGACCTAGAAACGAAAGCAAACACTCTCTTTCAGCATGGTATATGCAGCCCTTTTAACCTCTATCACTTTCCTACATTTTAGAAGATTTTCATTTAAGATTATTTTGGTTAAAGAAACCCAGGAATATGAAACAAACAGTCACAACCAAATTCTATTAATATTTCCTGTACTGAATTCACACCCAACATGCAGCAAATTCAGTCATCATCTAAATATTCAGAATTCTAGCTAACACTTCTGCATCCAGACAAATCCCACTACAATACAAACACTTCCTATTTAAAAAAATACCACCCTCCCTGCTGTTCTTTAACTGACAAGTTCCATATACAAACACAATGGCAATAAGGACATTTCTATTCAGAGAGGATGAGAACTCAACCGTTCCGTTTTCTAGAAATGCTTACAATCAGCCTGTCTCCAGCTGAGGTAGTCCTTTAAGTTTTGGTTGCTGGGATACAGCACAATTCGTCCATCAAATCCTGGTGGGTACAGAAGTTGCTGGTCCTTAAAGTAATCCTTCCAATAGAAAACGTAACTTGAGGCAAACTGGGAGACCACATGAGTCATGAACTTACTTGTAAACACAAAACAAAGGGAAAAGAAAGGCATTCATCAGTATGACAATATGCACCTATAACCACGATGTATCAATAGCAGTAATCCTGGTGGACATTATGACAATATTTCTTATATAGTGGTCCAACAGCTCAATGGCATAATCTTTTATAAATCAAGTACATGAGTTTGGAAAACAAAACACTTTGTTAAAGGAAGCCCTGTTTTACCAAAACTACCTAAAGCCCCACATCACTAAACGCTACAGAAACACCGCTTGCAGAATTCACATTAAGAACCAGAACTAGTTGTAGTGTGCATTTCCAAATACAGCCCAGCCTGTAGCCTCTGCGTACAGATAAAGGCAAGACTAAAGATGAGGGCCAAGGCAAAGGCTTAGAGACAAGCTCACTTTCATACCAAAGCAGGTGTTACCTTGCTCTTCTTTTAAACCATTTACTCTTCCTTTTGAAAACAAAACTGTATTCATCGCTCTGTCCATAAGCAATAGCAATATCCTCCAACTCCTGCATCACTGTCTGGGCACACTTGGTCATCAGATGAAGAGCACGGTCATCATTTGGCTTTTTGAACTCATGTTGCTCAGCAAACCTTCAAGGAAAAAATGGTAGAATAAGAATCCTTTATAAGGTCACTCGGAAATGTGAACTGATTCATTTTCATCGTATTTAGTTTTTGATACTGATTTACAATATTCAGCCAATACTAACAGAGAATTCCTGTTATTTTTTAGAGAATAACAAAAAATTGGTTTTACATAAGAGCTGATCCAAAAGTAATGCCTCCTATGCTGGTCCACGATATCAGAGGCAGATGTTGGTGGAATGGCAGTAGTGGTTGAACCATCCCACCAATATTCTGTTACATTTTGTTGCCATGTGACAGATGGCAGCAGAGGGGCAGTCTGACATGGAAAGGACATGAAGCAAAGGTATAGAACAATACTCCTCTGGGTGGAAAAAAAAGGCACCCACTCACATTCATCACTTGCTGAATGTTTATGGAGGCCAAACAGTAGATGTCAGCACTGTTAGGCAGTGACTACTGAGTTTTAGCACTGCGACAGTGGGTCAGCTCTGCCGGTGCCAATTCATGCAAGTGTGGCATACAGGCTCTTATTCATTGCTGGCAAAATGCATAGTTCATGGTGGTGACTGCATTGAAAAATAGTGTTTTGTAGCTGAAAATCTTCTATATCAAACAGTGCTATTGTGCTCTTTGTAGCTGTTGTAGTTTTGAAAGAAATAAATCGGAAGCATTATTTTCAGAGTAACCTGCATACATTACAGAAAACCTTTTCTCTTCCTCATCATGCTCTCACCCTAACCCATCACTCTTATTTCACCTGGATTCAGATGATGATAAATACCATTTCCTGTAATGCCATTTCCTTTAGGGCACCTCAGTCCTACCGAGACAACACTGCCAACAAACACATCAAAACTCGGCAGCTTTACTGAAATCAGACCCGAGCAAACCAGAGATCAAAGCCCCAGCAACAGGACTTATCCTGAAGAAAGGTGAATGCTGACCCCAAGCACAAACACGGCCCCTCCACACCAGCTGCAATCCCTCCCTCCCCACAGGTACACCGTGTCCCTGTCACAGCCACACTTTTTAAGCGGGACGTGGCTCTTACAACCAGACACATACCCCCAATACCAGGTCCAGGCCATGGCCGCGTTGCTATAGCAACCACCCCGCAACAAGCGGCCCGCCCATTGGCTGCCCGCCCGGCCTTCACCTGTGGAAATTGCGGCCGTCCAGCCGGACCACTATCCAGCAGTTGGGCAGACAGGTGTCGTCCGTCTCAAAGTCCCGCACGTACTCGAACTTGCTCTTCGCCATGGAGAAGCGACAGCGCACACAGCCCGCCCCGCGATCCGCCGAGATGGCCGCCACTGCCGCCCGCAGGCAGCCCAGCATGGCCAGAGCGGAGGCGGAAGTGCAGCGCTACGCTCCCCCCCCCCCCCCAGAGACGGCGCAGCATTGAGCCCTTCTAGGCGCCTGGGAGGACTTCTCTATGGATCTCGGATGCGGGTCTCCATGGCGACCGCATTGTGCGTTGGTGGGAGGGGCCGAAGGGAGCGTTGCGCTCTCGTTGGTGACGGCGGCGCGAGGGCGCTGCGAGCGTTGGGGACCAACCGCAGGCGGCAAACGGCAGCGGCGTCATGGAGCGGGGCGGGGGCGGCGGCCACGGCCCGGATTCTGACCTCGATCTCTGCTCTCAGGGTCCCTCAGGCGGTGAGGAGGCCCAAGCGCCCCTCCAGGAGACGCGCGTTAAAGCCAAGGAGCTGCAGCAGCAGGACGGAGGCTTCCCCGCCCGTCCTGAGGGCAGCAAGGAAGCGGGAGGGGAGCTGAGGTGCTCCCCAGCTCCATGGGGGGGAAAAGAGAAGGCAAAAGAGGATCGAGAAAAGTGCGGCGAGGAAGAGCAGGAAGACGTGGTGGTGGTGGAGATCAGAGGAGGCGTGAAGGAGCCCCGTCCAGGAGCGAGGGCAGATGGGGATGAGGACGGTGCTGCAGGCAGGGCCTCGCGTGGGCCCGCACACGTCAATGGTGATGGCGGCGTGGCACAGCCCGGAGAGGGGCTGGGGGTCCTCCCTGAAGACCTGAAGATCCCCCTGGTGCTTCGCCCTTTGCCGCCTGGTGCCCGTATACAGGTCCAAGGCCCCCTGCTGCCAAAGCTGATCCAGGTGTCAAAGGGGCCCGTGAGCCAAGTGCCTCTTAAAATGCAGACCCTGCTGGAGCCTTCCGTAAAAATTGAAACTAAAAACGTTCCCCTCACAGTACTGCCCTCCGATTCAGGTATTATGTTAAGAAGCCAAGTCGGCAGGGTTTTGGTAAGGGACATGCAGCTGACAGGTTATCAGGAGAAGTGGAAAGACAGCACTAGAGACCTATCCCTCTGGATACACTGTAGTTTGTAAAACCATCTAATTCAGTGTAATGTGTGAGCTACAGGAGCACTGAGTTCTCTATTGGTTTGTTGGAATCAATATAGAGCTTGCTCCCTGCCTCTACTGAACCCCTTTATAAATGTTTAGAACCACACTGAATTCTGATTGCAAGTTGCAGTTAGGTTTCTGCTTGATTTTTAAAATGGAGAGTTCATACACCTCTCTAGGACAATTTGGGCATGTTAAGTGGTGAACATTTTGTAGTATCTGGGTTAGATGCTTAATTGTTCTGGAAAGAAAAAGGCTTTTAAAATTTATGTTTTTTTAGGCTTTTAAAATTCATGACTTCAGCAAAGTTCTAAAGATAAGAAGACCTTCTCCCTTTATTGATAGTATGGAACAGTTCATTTCTAAGCCTTTTGCTGAAGGATCAGCTGTGAGGGTTCTGGCTGTTCATTATATCACCAGTTCAATCCAAACACAGTCTGTGTTTACAAAGATGTAAAGCTAGGTGTCATGTAACAGTCAGTTGGTAAAACAGATTCCTCCAGCAAATGACTGTCCATATCTGAGGGGAAAAAACCCATCTAGAAACCCAGCACAGCAACAGTCTCAGCAGAGAAGCCAGAGACTGCACAGTAGTGGGACTGAAGTGCCATACCAGTGCTAGGTCTTGCCTGTGCATCGTTAGGGCTTTTGGATACACAGTTCTGGGGGAGATGACAAATTTGCAGTGATATGGTCTATGCCATACTGAGTTCAATTCATAAACAAGTTACAGGAAGCGGTCTAGCCAAGTGAAATCCAAACTGTCTTAGCAGTCACGTGTGTTACATATTTTTAAAAAGAGAATAAACAACAAAAGCCATGCACATGATTCCTTATACAGTGGTTCGGTGGAGGTTAGTAGAGTCTTAATTATTTTTCTAAGAATTGCTCTCCACATGTGCAATGAATTTTGTGTATTCTGAAGCTCTAGAGATTCTTTTGACAGTCACTGAAAAGCCTTTTGATTTGATCTGTACTGCGTGTATTGCCTGGAAGATGATCTTTCCTCATTTTGTTGCATAGGTATGCCAGATACTCCATTCAGCAAGGACAAAACTGGCCACGTAAAGCGTCCAATGAATGCATTTATGGTGTGGGCTAGGATTCACCGACCTGCCCTAGCTAAAGCCAACCCCAATGCCAATAATGCTGAAATCAGTGTTCAGCTGGGTTTGGAGTGGAGCAAACTGACTGAAGAGCAGAAACAGCCCTATTATGATGAAGCTCGGAAAATAAAACAAAGGCACAGAGAGGAATTTCCTGGTAAACATGTATTGATTTACCTCAATGTTTTAGTAGTGCAGGATTCACAGGAGAAAAAAATATAAAAACACAAAAAGGATTTCTTTCATTAGAGCAAAGAGAAGAATTAGAAAACATGACACAAATTTCAAGCACTCAGTCCTTCTATCAGCTTTCTAGTGCTTGTGAAAACGTATTCATCTTGTAGCATTCAAAAATTATGTGCATCTTTTAGAGCCTCTAATGATTCCTACATTCTCAGACCACCACAGCTCTTCTGGCCACATGCAGAGGTTATTGTGAGCATTGCTCCAAAACTCTTAACAAATTTGTTTATCCACAACACTGCAGTTTAGTTAATAGGATAGTAACAAAACATAAGAATTTGCAACACTCTTTTTGAAAGCTGTTAAGATATCAGGTGTTACAATCCTTTTTGGTGCCATAATGCTGCTAACTCACAATTATGGCTAGACGAGACCTGATTAATATGTCATAAATAAGCAAAAGATGAAGTGCAGTGCTCTCTCTCTCTCTCCCCTGGGCTGCTCAGTGTAAATTCACAGTTTATTTAAAGTCTGCTAGTGTTTAGTTAATGTTATATGTCAGAGGCAAACATATTTTTTATTGCTAAAATCTATATGGGATTCCTATTGAATCATATTTTCCATTGTCTCTTGTATTATGTAAAATTTGTGGGGTTAAAGAAAAAATCAGAAAAGACCCACATTTTGAATACAGTCATGATTTCCTTCAGGACTGGAAAGCCAACAGTGTTGTGTTCTCCTTACCATGCTTTCCGTAGCTGTGCCCTGTCACTCCCTACCCTCCTGTATTTCTTTGTCTCACTAACAGTTACAGTTCAGAAACACAAACACTGCCCAAATGTATCCATTTCCTTTCCACCTCTGATAAAGCACCCCATTTACTCGCTCACTGACAGAAAGGCAGTTTTGCTATTGAATTTTGAGAGCATTTTGAGAACTCTTTGACTTTTTTTCTTATTTTTTTTCTTGAGTATAAGGTTAAAAGAGAGAGAGAGAGAGAGAGGGACAGAAAAGAAAAAGAAACAGACCATCTTATAAATGGTATATCTGCATTTTTTCATCTCTGGCAGGTTGGGTTTATCAACCACGACCAGGCAAGAGGAAGCGTTATCCACTGGCTGTCTCTGCTGTATTTTCCAGCACTACCCAGAATATCATCACTACAAATCCAGTTGCTGTTTATCCCTTTCCATCGCCTGCATTCCCTGCTGCCATGCACAATATTCAGAAAAATACTGGACATCCAATCTGTGAGTTGCAATAGTAAATGATTTTAAAAATCAGGAATTTACCTGTTATAGCAGAAGTTATATATCTAGTCATGTAGATGTATTTAAAAAATGATTTCTCAGTCTGCATGGACATTACTATTTCTTTCAGTTCTCCTCTGTACTGCACCTCTGCCTCCTAGTTTCTGCCTACTGCTTCCTCACACTTAGCTGCTCTTTAATTCTGTCCCCCTCTTCATCCTCCACAGGTGCTATTGTCTTTGTAGTTCCTAGTGCCTCCTGGATCTCTCTGGCTGTCTGTTATTTAACACTTGCCTCCTGAAGAGCTATAATCATTTCACTTCCCTGTTCTGTCTCCCTCACCCATATCTTTCCACACCAGATCTAATTGCACTAGCATTCAAACCTGCTCTATTAAGCCTAGAAAGTTTTATTAGCTTATTACCCTCCACTCCAATGTTAGTGTTCTTTGCTAGCAAAGCACCACTATTCTAGGGCTCAGCAACTTATGCTCCACACAAGGAGGCAGAATTGTCTGCAACGTGATTAGAAATGAAGTTAGAAGAGTGTTGGTAAGGTGTGATATTAGAAGTCACTAAACCTGGAAAAGGAATTTTTCTCTTGCATGTTTTCCATCAGTTACTTGGGTGTTTTGTGCACCTCTGGAATAGTTCTATGCGTAGCTGTTACCAACTTACACACACGCATAGTCTGAAGAAATGCATTAAATGTTGCACCTAACCTGGAAAGATCTTCCTTTTTTATTAGATATTTCAACAGTGAAATGGAGTTTATTATGAGAGCCCACGTGCAAACATAAATATCTAACCTGCAGTTTCTCGTGTTTTGTGGTGAAAGAGTTCTGGCTCCATAAGTGCACGGACAGTGGATCACGACACAGCTTAGATTCAGGCACTGGACTTTAGTGAGACAAGAAAAGGAAATGCCTGTTAATGCTGTATGGTAATATTTGGAGACATAAAAGAGAGCACTGTACTTTGTTCTGGTGAAGTTTCTGAAGTAGAGATGTGATCATTTCTCAAATTGTTCCATAAATTTGTCAGAATTAAGTGTTTTATTTCTTACCCTAGTGCATCTTACAATGTTATAGTGTCCTCAGATGCTACTATGTTTCATTCCTACTACTGTGTTTACTATCCTATTGAGCTTGAAATCACTCTCAAACACAAATGGTAAAATCTAGAGGCATTTAAGTCTCATTGACGCAGCATTTAGATGCTTAGACTACCTAGTGGTTTTTGGGAACACTAATGTAGTGTGTTTTGAAATCTTATTGTGTAAAGGCAGTCTTTAACATGAAATATAATTTGAAAGTGTACATCTGCAAAATGTTTTAAAGTGAAACTGGCCAGTGGAAATGTTTGTAGGTGAAACAAATAAGAAAACATATCAGAGAACTGTTCTGTAACTATTACTTCTGCTCTTCACTTCTGCTTTGGCACCATGCAGATTTATTAAGAATTTGGCTCCTGCCACCTCAGCTAGTAGACCTGGGATTTCTTCTGATCTTCAGGCACTAAATGGTAGTTCATTTTTCATTCACCATTGTTTTTGTTTTGTTTTGTTGAAGGAAGATTAAGCATATGGACTCCAAAACCATGCCAGACACACATAGACCAATTGGCATGTGACTGTGAGTTGCAGGGAAGCGATGCTATAAAATGTTTTGGAGGAAATGGTTCTGGCTCCAGATGTGGTTTGTTATGTCACTATTTATGAAATCTCTTCCTTTACTTGCGTCTGATAAATAATTCCTCTCTTTCCTAAAGGTGAAGCTCCTTCTGCCACCCGGCTGCCAGCTTCTTCTATTCAACGTCCAAGTCCAATTAATCTTTTCCGACCTGCTATTGCAAGCACCACTCCAGTAGCAGTTCCAGCTCCAACCCTGCCTCTGCGCCCTATAATTGCATCACAGCACTTTGCTGAGCCTACTCAGAGAGAAGCTCGTGATGTATCATCTGGATCCTATTGCTTTCTGAAGAGATCAACACCAATCGTTGTTGATCTCTCCAGTAGAAGTTCAAGTACCACAACAAACACTAATGACAGATTTTCTGTCCCTAATAGCGAGTTCCCAAAGGAGTACTCAGGGATTTCTGCTTATCCCAGAGGTGTACTTCTTCCCCAAGTTACACCTCTTCCTCATTCGCATCTCTGTGAGAGTCCTCCCATTGGCCAGGCAGCCAGTCTGTATGGAGTACCTCCTCAGTTTTCATTTTATCACCCCTACTTCGTTCCTGGACCTCACTATTTCCCCTCAAGGTAATGCAACCCTTCATTTCAATACCATTTAGATTAAGTGTTAAAAGGCTTTAACTTTCAGAAAGCAGATGGAGCGTTCTTGAGACAAGAACACAGTGCCAGAAAGGAAGGGTGCTCTTCTCTTCCCATGACTTCTGTGTGCTGGGACCTGCTTTCCTGAGGCTGCTTGTAATATATGCATAGTTATTGAAGGCTCTGTGGTATGATTTTAGTAATTGGCACTCCCAAGCCCACAGTAAATAGAAGTATCTTCTCTCTACTTTGTGCTCCTAAGTGCAGTTAGATGCACTACATATGATCTCTACAGAAAAGTATTAGGTAAATATACTTTCAAAATAATCAGATGGAATTAAGTAGGTGTGTGAGATGTCTCCCAGCTACTTATATGATTGTAGTTGTCATAACTACCAATATTTCTGAAATCTGGTCCTGTGGGAAATGTCTTCAGAATTATTACATCATTAATAATTACTAATTTATCCTTTGCAGCCTCTGGGTAGTAAATCAGAGAAGATGACCTAATCAAAGTATTTACAAACTAACACATGTAATAATACCCTGTTAGTATTTCTTATACTTTTTTATATCGTTCTCAGTATGTACATTAATGTACTGCAGGCTTACTTGATTCTGTTTTATCCATGACATTAATTCTTTAAAACAATGGGGTTTTGATTGTTTGTAAAGTAATGTCATGTCTGTGTTTACTATGAAAGGATGCATATGCAATCCTTGCTAATACAGAGTCTGTGTATGACTCTTCTTACGAAACCAGTGTTTAAATTAAATTTAAATTAGTTTAAATGGCTCTAAAGTATGTACTTTGATGGTTTCATGTAAACTAACTTAGACTAACATTCTGATTCTCTTAGTTGGATGAAAGTCCAGGCTATCTGAAGGACTACTTTCAATCTCTTTCATTGCAGCACGTGCCCATTCAGCCGTCCCCCTTTTGGCTGTGGGAATTTCTCCAGCTCAGTGCCTGAATGCCTCGGCTTCTATGGAGACGGCTACCAAAAGCAGGAGATGAAGTTTTCACCTCTGGATAGAGATTACTCTTTCAGGGGACACCCAGGGGGAAGCATACGTGAAGATTCACGTGTCTGCACACACCTCGAAGAAGTGACCTCTCACAGCAGCCACAGTGAAGAGGGCTGTATAAGCCCCATATCACAGCTAGACACTGGAGCACTTGAGAATGATTTGCCATCCACCCCACCTTCTCCTTCCAGCATCCAGCTAGTCAATGTGACTGACAGTGAGGACGAAGAAGAAAAAAAGGTGTTGCAAGAGCTGTAATTTTTAAACCAATTGATAATCCAAGAAATTGTTGTAGAAGAGGAAATAAACATTTTCATCACCACCGTCTTCAGAGAATGTGTTCAATGGGAAACCCATGTAGCCTGAGCAACCTGTGCATGTCATTTTGAGGACTCTAATGAACTGTTTATATTTTGAGAGGTCACATACAGGTTTGGGAATGTCTAAAAGCTTTCTGAAGTTTCACCTGGTTCATCAGGGCATTGCTTGGACTCTGGCTTAGGAAAGCACATACACTCAACTCAAAACATTTGACAATGTATTTTCCTGAGGAGAGATATATTTAAGCACATCCTTTTATTGCTCCTCTGAATTAGAATACTGCTTTTTATTGTTTACAGATGTTCTAATGGTATTTTCCATATTTTTAGGTGTTACTTTAGGAATTTTAGCAATAATTCTGGCTGCAGTAAAATACTCTGAAGCCCAGAAAGTGATGCCAAGAATGATTCTGCAGTGCTTTTTATTGTTACTTTCATGAGACAGTTTTAAGTTTAATTTGGTTAATTTTTACTCTACTCTGCGTTTGTAGTACAAATGTTATATAATGCACTGATAATATAGATCAGTTTGAGTAATATCTTAGTCTGTAACCAGTTCCATTAATGAAAAAGGATTGCCAAGAAGGCAGGTGGATGTGTGGTAGAACCTAGAGAGAGGAAAATGGATGGGATCTAGTCCTGTGTCTTACATTAGTGGACTGTGATTTCATCTGAGTGTAGTTATTACTCTAAAGAATTCTCCAGAGAATTCCAAATTCCCTGAGGAATATCAAAGACTTTTAATAGAGGGGGTGTCTGTGCTGAACTCAGAGTGAGGAAATTCAAAAATTTTTGGCCCAAATATGTAAATAATGTTACAAATGTTTATGTTTCTGTATTGCCAAAAGGAGGTCATTTCTGTCCAGGAATTCTGTTATCTTTCTGTTGTTACATTTGAATAAACTCACCTGAGTAATGTTCCCCTAGTTTTTCATTTTAACATGAACATCGAACTGATTTCAGTGTCAGTTGTATCCTGTGTTTTCCTGTGAAACCAGAACTGTGTGTGAGCTTCAGTGGGGTGAGGCATTCAGCATCTGCTGTGCTGGGTCCACCTGCTAATGAGACCTTGTTGTTCATTTAGGAAAACACATTATCATATCCTCGATGGAAGTCTCCTCTGTTTAATACCACAAAGACCATAAGAAGAGAAGACTGAAGCTTAATGTATCCTGAATTTCTTAACTGGAAACAAAATGTAAGACTGATTTTCCTGCCTTTCCTCTTAGAGCTCAAGTCCTGTATCAGACATACAGGATCTGTGTCTGCAGATACAGCATTAGAACCAGCTCTCTCTGCTGTTTACCTTAATCCAGACTAAAAATCACCTTGCGTGCTTCACAGTTTGAAAAATATCAGATGAAGATTTTCTAAAGATATTTGGGGCTGTGAGCAACCTGGCCTAGTGTGAGGTGTCCCTGCCTATAGCAGGAGATTGGAAATAGATGGTGTTATAGGTCCCTTCCAACCCAAACTAGTCTACGATTCTGAAGTTTGTTTTCCTCTTGCTGCTAGAATAACCTAACAACTTTTAGTAGTGTGCTTCTCATTGTGGTCACTGCCTGTGGCTACGCTTTTGCAGAGATTACTTTCTTCTCCAGAGTTATTGGACATTTTTATGGGCTGGGGTCATTAGAAGCCCTTATGTCATTAAACCTGTTCCCCTCCTTATAAGCATTTGCTACTTTGGTACAAATACTATTGGAAAAGTTTGTAGTGGAGAAAACTGCAGTACTTTAAATATACAAATATAGTTGAAAGGATGCAACGTGTCAGTATATACAGCCACATACTGATCTATTCATTTCTTTGTAGGAATTAAGTAAAATTAGCAGCAGTGGCCCACCCTTAAAAAAAAATAAAAATGGAAAGAGCACTTTGACAGTATTTCAGTAACAGCATACTGGAACAAGCCCTTGTGTGGTACCTGATCATCTTACAGTGCTTCTCCCTCTTTGGCAGGCAGCTGCTCTAAGGCTCTCCCAAGTATTCCTGCTATCCTGCTCGGATGGTGGAAAAACAAAGCTAATCAGAAGATCCTTTGCTCAGCCAAAGCTGTTCTCAACTCTTAAGGCCTGAAATAATGAAGTTACATCACCAGTTCCCTTCACTGATTCACAGCCTTCCTCCTTTGATCATTTCAAGTGATCTGAAAGAGGAAAAATGTTCTGAAAAAAGGAAGACTTCACACGCGATTCAAGTTAGCCAAGATGTTTACCATTGGTGCATCAGAAATGCTGAGGTGACACAGGACAAAATGTCATCCACATTCACTTACCAAGATTTTTTGGTAACACTTTCTCCAATTTCAAGAGGCTTTAATGGTGGTTCATTATCAGCCTTCCTTATTTCTGAACAAGGAGTTCAAATGAAATTTTACAGAGTTCTCAGTTTGATACACACTCAAATCGTTCCCTGTGTAAGCCTGTTTCCCTCACAGGCTTCTCTCCTCTCTGAATCTATCTTTCTATGAGCTTAACTCTTAGTATACTTCTAAGTTACAACAAATGGAATGGGAGAACCATCACCTTTTGCCTGCAGCCAACCTGAAGAGTTAAACCACCTTGCATAGTGCAGAGCTAGTGCAGAAACCATGCTGTAAAAGCGTGCTCAGCAGCTCTGACTGGGGCAAATGGAAACAATTTCCAAACCGACCGAATGACTGCACCCCCACCCTGTGTGCTGCACAGGAGCTGCTGCTGATAGGTATATCCTTGCCTTGGTCACAGGAGATGTCACGGACAGATAAGGCACCAGGGAACAGACCACCACATTCCCAGCTGATACTTCTAACCAGGCAATTGGGACTGTGGGGGAAATGAGTCTGTGTAATTCCCAGATAACAGAAAGCTTGATCTTGCTCTGTGAATCAAGCAAACATCCCATTAAGAGCTTTTTGAAGAAGTGGGTCCAGGGCAGGATCTGAGTCATGCTGTGCCAGAGGCAGTTAGCATTACAGCATCTGAGCACAGCTTATAGGGCTGGGATACCTGCAGCTTTCCATGCAACAATGCCTGAGCAGTGTAAGCGATATATCATATAAATATAGATTAAACTATTTATAACGATAGCACAGTATGTGGTTATATTTTTATAGAGGGCCTTACTGCTGATTATAAATTAAGATATCAATTCTCATATTACTAAATCCAAAGATAAAAATATCACTATACAGCAAATGCAAATGCTGCATATACTTTATTTTTATGACACTTGAATTATGACCAAAATCACAAGCAGCTAAGCAGCAGTTATTGGCCCAACTATTGCAGCAATTTTAAGATACATTCCTTTTATTTCATTTTAAGCTTTTTTGAGCTGATCTTTTTGAGAAATAGGTGGAACAGCCCCGTGAAAATTCGTCATACTGGGAAGATCTGTGACAATCCTTCAGTGCAAGTGTAGGTATTCCTCATCAAATATTATTTTTCTCTGGACAGAAATGTCATGCAGGGATGAAAGCAGAATAGCTGTCTAAATTTGGGTTACATTTTTACTTCTTTGTAATAAAAGCACTGGCAAGAGTGCCGTTGTTTTCTTCTCTATTACAGGCAGCTACAAATTAATGGGAGAGTTCACAGAAAGCTCTGGGTTTCCTTTCAAGATACTTGATGGGATTCAAAGAGCTGATTTGGTCCCTGGATTTCCACCCTGAGAAACTGAATTATCTGTGCGAAGGACATTTGTGACCTGTTTGTGGGTGAGGTATAAAGTCATTTATGGCATGGCATTTCCTGTGGGCACAATGATCACAGCAAAGATCTTCAGTTAAAGAAAGCCCAATGATTTCAGTAGTATATATAAACCACTGGACCACAGGCAAAATCATTACTATTATTCTCAATTGTAAACACATTATTCATTTCCTATTGGCCTTGTTTAGCAGTTTATTCTGCAGTGTAGCCAGGTGCAGATTCTCCCTGTTCATTACGCTGGTTTTCCTTCCTGGTGGTTCACTGACAGGCACATTAAGTACAGAGATGAATGGAAAGGGTGTTGTGGATAAAGCAGACCAATGGCTGAAGTGTATGACCAACAGGCAATGCCTTTTCTTGCTGTTCAGAGCCAAGCCCACAAAAAATGCAATCATCCTCCCTCACAGCCTTGTTGGTGTAACTGCACCTTGAGATGGCAGTGGTTGTGCTGTTAACCAGCTCATGCTCTGCCAGGCTGCCAGCACCTTTCTCACCAATATCCCTGTGCCAGTGTCACCAAGCCTGAGTCAATGCTGCCCAGCATCATCCTCATGGCAGAGAGCTGGCAAAGGGATGGTGCAGGGAGTCAGCCCATGGGTCAGCCCTGAAGGGTGCAAAAGAAGCAAGGGATACTTGCTTGGGAGCTTCATAGAATGAGCAGGGACCATGAACTGTGTGTGCTCCTTCCAGCCCCTCTGTCTGTCTTAAGGGGAGAGGAGCAGTGAATCTGGTTCTGCTTCTGCAAAATCAGCATAAATCACAGCCTATTCCCTCAGCTGCCCATTGACAATTAATTTCCAGAGAGATAAACGGTTTAGGATGCCTTTGGCAGCGTGGGTTCAGCCATGGAGAGTTTGGTTGGGTTATGCAGTAAAAAAACAATGTCATAGCACAGCTCCTTTGGGAGCTGCTTGAAGGCGATGCGCCTGCTTCCTTCCAGCAATTCCTCCCTTCTTGCTGCCTTTGCGACGGCTTTCTGCGCTGACAAAGGAGGGAGGAGGGAAAGACAGGAGGGTCTTTGCATGAAAGCAGCCCAAGCTCCCACCGAGCACCCGGGGCTGGAGTGGAGAGAGGAAGAAACAGGCAGGAGCTGTAGGGCGTGTTACGGGTGGGAGGAGAAAGCCGAGCCGGGAGCTTCTATATATGAGGGGTGCGGTGGCGAGCCGAGTCCAGCCTGGAGCCATGCGGGGCCGGGGGCTGCTGTGCGGCATCGCCCTCTCGTTGCTGCTGCAGCCGCCGCGCAGTGAGTGCGGGGACATCGGGCTGGGCACCGGCGGGGCGGGGGGCACAAGTGCGTTCGTTCTGCCGCATGAGCCTCGGGGAGGATGGGTTTGGGATGGCACGGGGCTTGGGACGTAAGGGTATCTATCTCCTCCTGCTCCCCTCCTCCCAGCTTCTCGTTCTCTATCTTGGTGCTGAGCCGTTCGCCTCCTGTTCCCTATCCCCAGGCGCAGAGGCTGGTGGCGCAGAGCCGCAGCCCGCCGTGCTGGTGCTGAGCTGGGACGCGCTGCGGAGCCCGGGCGGAGAGCAGGTGGGTCGGGTGCGGTGCTGCTGGGCTGGGCGCCCCGTTCTACGCCGAGCTACTGCGGAGCGCTGCTAGGTGCAGGGATGAGGCCGCGGTTCCTGCGAGCCCCCGCGGTGCGGCTGTGTGTTCTAAGCTGAGCTCTGCGATGAGGCTGAGAAGTCGGCTGCAGTCAGGGTGCCGCTGCATCCCTCCCGAAAGCTGGGGAACGCAGGGCGAGCTGGCTATCTGCTTTCGGCATGCTGCTCCTTTACACGTGCGTCCTTGCTGCCCTCCATTGAGGCTTCCGATCGCGTCTCTCTGACCTACTTTAAAGCTTTGCTTTCACTGAACTGAGATGGACCACAGCTGTGAGGGTGTTTTCCTTAAAAATATATAAATAAACCTCATACAAATAAACAAAACCCAACAACAACGCCAAAAAATAAAAATAAAATAAAAAAAAACACTCAAGAGCTCAGGTGCAGATCGTAGTGACAGAATGTTTTGGGTTAGAAGGGATCTTCCAAGCTTACCTACTCCAACCCAGCAGACCCGGCTGCTCAAAGCCCCATGCAGTCTGAGCACTCCCAGGGATGGGGCATCCACAGCTCTTTCAGACCACCTGTGTCTTGTGCCCTGTGTGAGTACAGACCTTTCTCCACTTATCTTATGCTCTCAGTGGTCTATCTGCAGCCGTTCTGAGAACTGCTGGATGTTGGACTTGAATGTCAACCACAAACCAACCACAGTTTCCTAGCATCTGTGCTGCTGATATCATGAAGGTATCAAATTATGACAGGGGAAAATCCAGATAAGGTTGCTTAAACTGTGAACCAGAAAAAGGAAAGCTACAGCATTTTTGTAAAGAAAACTATGGCAGCTCCCTGTAACTGTTGTTATTCTGGGCTTAATGTCCTTTCCATATGATAGGAATTTCTATAACTCCATTGTGCTGTATAAGGAAAAAAGCTGCAATGGCTTTCTCATGCTCTTAATTCTCTAAAAAATGTTCTTGCAACATAGGCTGGAAGTTTTGTTTCTCTCTGTTATTGATAGTGATACAAATACATCTGGACAGCATTTGCCTTTACATAAAGTTGCTGTGTCTCAGGGGTCTTACTTGGTTTGTTTCGAGCAGATTCCTGTTGGCTCCCAAACCCATGTTAGCAAAGCTTATGTACAGCTGGGATAGTTCTGTTACATGGCAATCAATGGACTCTGAAACTGAGTGAAGGAAAGCATTATTAGTAATAATGATGAAGAGACGTTACAGTCACAGAGACACTCAAATCCCCTAGTGAAGGCCAAGGCAACATCTTCTGCAACTGCTTACATCAAAACAGCAGACCCACTCTGTGGTGGACTGAGTGTGTAATTTAGTGAACTAAAACTCAGCCCCTTGGCATTATCCTTTGTTGTATACATTAAGGTATTTACTCGTTTTGCATCACCTGATGGAATGCCCTGGAAACTGAAGGACAGATGGACAAAACCCAGACTATGAGCAGGGAGCTGATGAAAAGAGAAGCTTGTAACCTGGAGCTGACAGAGTGATGCCCAAACATACCTCAGGGCTGACAGCCTTTTAACAGAGCATCCTACTCAGCTTTGCTTTATGTTGCTTTCAGTTGATCTGTTCTGCAGAATCCCCTCTGACACTCAATAAGGAAATACATAGGTTGACTGCCTCTCACTGGTTTTCATAGCTTTTTTTTTTTTTTTGGCACACAATTTAGGTGAATTGAGAAGTCTGTTCTTATCAGACGGCTTATTCATGCATTTCCTTTGAGAGGAAAAGCTCATTCAGAAACCTGAATTCAGCTAGCCCTGCTTTGACAGGGAGGTAAACCATAAAGAAATCCAGAGGCTTCCACATTGGGCTTCTGGCAAACATATTCTATCCTTGACTTATTTAATTAATATTTTTAACACTGCTTTTGCTGTCTGCATTGCTCCTTTCTATCGGCTCTAGTAATGGTGTTAACTCATCCAGCTGTCCTGCATCCTAGCTCAGGGCTGTGCTTTGGGCTATTTGTGGGTTGCAGACTGGGGCTCTGGCTGCTGTGCTTGAACTCTCAGGAAAGCTGCTGCCATGGTTTCTGCAGCCTGGGACTCATACAAGAGCAGCTGTGAAATAATGTCCCCCAGACTCTACTAGGAGTCTGAAGACATCTAAGGGATCCTGTTGCCTGCATCTTACTGGCATTTCTAGGGTGAAAGGAATTTTGTGTAAATCTCTGAAAGAGGCATAATTCCTCTTGTCCTGAAATAGGCTTCTAAAAAAAGCCTTTTTCAGCTGGGACGACAAAGGAAGCTTTGGTGAACTTGCTCATCTGTTCAATGTGTAAACCTCAGGGGCAAACTGAGATGTCCCATGATGCAGTCCTGACCACAGTGTGCCCATGAATGGGCTCAGTGCACACCAAGCACTCCAGCACCAGGACTCACTGCCACATCTGAGCCCATCCCTCCCCGTGGGAGACTGGGGCCACTGGCTCAGATGCAGCACACTAGCAGCACAGCCGTGCTGCTTACCAGTTCTCTGTTAGTTGGCTGTGCTGTGGGGATGCAGCAGTGCATCTAGTGCCATTGCTTCTCCTCTCCAGCAATGAAGGTTACAGCCTTCCCCTGTGGAAGAAGGCAAGGAGTGCTTTAAGGTCAGCTGCAATATCTAGGGGAACAATTTGTTTTTCTGGATGTGTTCATAGTGGTGATGATTCATGAGTAACAGGCGCTGTCTCTTGCATGCAGCATCCACTCCGAGCTGAAGTTAGGATACAGGCAGAAGGCCAGGAGCTCATCTTGGACTTAGAGAAAAATGGGTAAGTGTGCTTTGCTCTGCAGTTTGACTTCTGCTCACTAAAGCAATGAATAAGGATTACAGTGAAGTCAACAGGAAAACCTCCACCGACTTAACAGGATTTTTATAAAGGCAGGATGAGGAAGTACTTTTTTGGATGTCAAGGTTATCCCAGGTCTGAGTCCTCACTGGTGTTAATCAGACAGTGTTCACTTCAAGAAAGCTGTCAGTAAAAAGCAGACTGTGACCTGGTCTGCAGTCTGGAAACTTACATTTATATCACAATTCTTGCATTAACCGGAAGATGTTGCTGATGCAGAACGCACTATTTACCAAATGACTCACTGTGCCTCTAATGCTGTGATAAGAAGAGATGCTGCTTTTTCTTTCCTAGGACAAATGGTCTGTTTTTATTCCATTAGTGCCCTTCGTGCTGAAATACACTGAAAATATGCTTTTGCATTAACTGAAATGCAGCCTCCTCTTGGGCATGATCCAGCAACCATGTGAAAGTGTAGGGCATGATGTGTAAGGAGTCCAGCGGACACTACAGGAGGGAAAATTAAGTTGAAGGACCCTTGTCTGGAGGCTTTGCCCCATGTCTCTGGATTAGTTTCCAGTGGTGGAACAGCAGTTAGATATTTAGCTGTATAAGCTTGTTTTGTTAAGCAGTACTGTTAGTGTTTTAATTTTACATTGATCTGAAGAGTTATCTATAGAAACACAACCCAGTGTATGTCTGCTAGAACTAGTAGAGGGAATATTTACCTTCAAATAATAACTCTTCCTATATTTTAAATGTGTTGCATGGACATCCAGCTACAGAGCTTAGGGGCTCAGCTTTCCTCCTGAAAGAGTGAAATATCAGAGGATCTCATCTCTGATGGCAGTACGTGAACCTAAATTATATTTGGGGTGTCTTAGAGGAAAACCAGATTTTTCTTGACACTGTGTGCAGCATAGACTGATAGCTGATGCAAGGAATGTGTATCCTACTGGGTGCTTTTGGTAATATAAGCTTTTGGTATAAAAGCTACTGGGAATTTTAGAGCTGCAAAACCTGGACATGTTTCCCATTCAGTTGTACACCTGTGTAGGACTAAACAGAACAAGCCATTAGCTGTCTGTATTTCGGCATCTCTCAGCTGGGAAAATAGAACGATTAAAGAGCAGGCAGCATAAGCACTGCCAGCTTGGTCCTGTGTAAAGCAGGGAAAATATCTGTTGCAGGTGACAGTTTTAGCAGTGAGCTGAACCTGGAGGCAATGAGCCTGCAAGGGCTCTCCCTGGTGATAGGCTGTTGGTCTTAACGTTTGGCACTAACTGCAAAGGTGAATTTCCCTTCTGGCATGGCAGAAGTGGGGTTCCTTCCAGAATTATGTCACTGCGCTGGTGACAAAACAGCCAGGTGCCTGGAGGGAGCAGGGCTGGACTATTTCCAGTGCAAGCAGACTTGCTGCTGGTGTTGGTAAACACGATGATAAGAATAAAGGGCTTCCATTGTGTTTATTTCCTGAGATATATTTTCATTCACTGAGATGTGTATACACAGACTGAAGTGCACACACGCTTCCACTGCAGGATCAATCCCTTTACGAGGACTGCAGAAATAGGGCAAGTGGTTTGGAGCTCTTATATTCTGTGGAGAATACAAATGATTCATGGATAGCAGCACTTCATGTGGGAGACTTTCCAGTTCTCAAGTCCTTGTTCAGGAGATGTGATGGCACCATCCCAAAATGAAGGTCTGTGAGCATGATTAGAAAGGCTCTGAGAGCCGCCGCTTCCCAGACTTGAAGAGGTGCAGAAGTAGTTCAGAGACTCTCAGTCTGAAAGAGAAATGATGAGGCAGAAGAGCATGAAGTGCATGGGAGCCCTGTGGATGCTGTCATCGTTAGCATCTATAGAGCACTTATATGGGAAGTGGAGGAATGTCACTCCTTACTGCAGTCCATGGGGTCCAGCATGGAGCTGCTCCTGGCACCCAGAGATCACACTGGGGTGCTGAGTGATGACAGAACAGGGATTTCTTCCCTAAAGAGTCTGTCAGGCACTCAGGCAATGCAAGAGGAGCTGCCGTTCTCTACTGGGGTCCATCCATTGGAGCAGTTTGAAACCTGGCTGCTCTGGTTTCATGTTCCCTTGGCAGTGAGTGAAACAACTGCAAGGAAGCTACTTGGGACTTTGTGAGTTAAGAAGATCCCCAGAGGTCTGGGTCATTTCACTGACCCCTGTAGAGGGGCTCCAGAAAGCTGGTGGGTTAGGCTGCATGCACACTTGTTAATCAGTCCTTCTGGAGAGATGAAGGCGATCTTGCTTTGGAAAAGTGAGAGAAAAAGCCATATAGATAATTCTTTTGTTTGTGTATGTTGTAGGGACACGGTAGCTTTCAGTGAAACAGGCTGCTGTTTCCAATATGTGGAAGAAATGGTCACATTAAGATTCTGATTTCATATTCAATATAAGAAGGACATGGTGTTCATCTGCAGGGGTGAAACACAGAAATTATTGCATATACTTCTTCAAAACAGCACAAAACTGACTTTTGAAAGACCACCACACCATCTGGATCTGGGCTTCATATATCTAAGAATACAATCATTGCATTAGCAGTTAACATAATGTTGCATTATTTCCTGTTTGGGCACTTATTACAAAGAAGGAACCACACCGCAGTTCTAAGTAGAGGTCACAAAACCATGTCATGTTTCTGAGGAATAACAAAAGTATATTCCCTGAACAATTCACGCTTCTCTTAAGTGAACCAAAGCCACGTCCTGCAGCTGCAGGACTGGAAAGCTCAAAGCTGCACAAACAACAAATATATGGAAAGATGCCTATAAAACAGCTTTAAAGTTGGCTGGGGATTGGGAGCAAAAGAATCTGAGTTGCAAACATTGGATAAGAAGTGGCTTAAAGGCATTTTTTAATAAAAAGCAGCTTTGAGTCAAGCGTGGAGGAGATGCTGAGAGTCTTGAGTGTGTGGTAAAGCTGCCTGGTGTGAACCTTTTCTTCCTGGCCAAGGGATGAGCTGATATTTGTGCAGCAGAAACTTGTGTGAATTTTTTTCTCACCTAAATACCATAGAAATATGGAACACAGCTGTGTGTTGGCTGCTGCTCTCCCACAGCATCCATGGTTGTGGGGGGCAGAGCGTGCGTGGGGCTGGTGGAGATGTGCAGAGTTTGCATGAGGACAGAGCAAAGAAAGCCCAGAGCTCATCTGATCAGTGCTCTGAAGCAATCCAGTGGTTATTTGCTGGATGTGATAAGGAGCAGTATCACTTCCAAGCTCTCCTGGCCCTGTCCAGGTAGCTGATGATTGCTCCAGCCCTGGCTGATGCCCTCAGCAGTCTGGTAATGGCTCTGTATGTCACTTGTGTGTCACTGTTTCCTGCTTGTTCTCATTTCCAGGGCCTCCCTTCCCAACCAAGCGAGGAAAAGGGGAGGCTGCTGCCCATTCCCAAGCAGGAAGGATATCTGAGATTATTTCACTGATGGGCTACACGCTGTCAGTGTCTAATAGGTTTCCTGCATGGGGGGTTAAGGGTTATGTGAGAGAGGGAAGTAGAGTTTATCCTGCTCTGAGGTCTCTTGGAGTCATCAGAAAAAGAGTGGTGGGACGTGGGAAGCCATCACTGCTTTTCAGCCTTCTGATTCTCCTGGGATATTCAGTGATTTCTGTGCAGTGTATGGAGGAAGAGGAAATTGAATCCTTTAACTTTTCTCTCTGATTCACTATCAACTAATTTTCTATTTATTTTATTTCCTTTTTCCTCTCCAGGCACGTTCTATAGCTCCCACTGGGGGTTATGTGGCAAATTTTGCTTAGGTCCTGTAATGTGATTTAAACAGCGAGTATCAGATGATGCAGATGACAAAAGGGATTGAAAGTGCTTAGTAGCTTGTGGTGTTCTCCAAGATCTTGCAAATAGGTAGTTTAGTTCAAGGGCTGGGAATCTACTTATTCCTTCCAAGCTGCTGCTGTTTGCACAATAAACATGATCTCAGATATATCAGCACAGCTCCTGAGGGAGGGAGCTTAAGAGCTCTATGATTTTTCTGGATGAGATTTGCTGACACAAAGAGAAAACTTTGGAGTTCAGTGGTTTAACAGTGCCAGGTTTTGGCTAAATAATTTCAGGGAGGTGAAATCCCTGATTCACCATTAGTGATGGATACAGACAGCAGGCTCTTTGCATTGTCAGGGGTGACATTTTGGAGGTGTTTGTGATGGGGTCACTCTCAGGTTCTCGCAATAAATCCTGACTTGAGGGAATGTTTGAAGGGCTGGGAAGTGAGGAATATAATTCCCTCTCTTACCCTACTTGGATCCTGCTGAAAGGCAATGGAGTGGGACCACAAATCATAGATGGAAATCTAATGTCTCAGCTTTCTTGGGAAAATCAATTCCCTCCACCTCCAGATGCTGGCAGCCAAGCTGGACAGATTTATGGAGATTTATGGTGATTTGAGGAAATGGACAGGGAAAAAAGATGTCAAAAGAATTGGTGTTTCTTATAAGAGCTTCCTGGACCACTTGGCTTTTTTTTTTTTTTTTTTTCCATATACTGTTTTGGAGAGCACTGGGATGCTGCCTGCTGAGGTGGTTGGGTTCTTCCCCAAACTCTCTGCCATTGCCTCGTGTGAGGTGCCTGGCCTCCCTGGTGCTGTGTATTGGTGTGGTGAAAGGGAGATGCTCTGATCCAGAACATCAGCTGTACATGGCCGTGTGCAGAGCAGGGTTTTGTTTCAAACAATGATATCATTGACAGCCGGGAGTGGGTCCAATGCTGCTCCACGCCAGTCATTAGCAGAAAGTCTCGAGCCATCTGTATGTTATGGCAGCGAGCCACTAGTGCTTCGTTTGACTTCCCTGCTTGGATTGGAGCTGTATCCCAGAGCATTCTGTGGAGCAGATCCTGCCAAGGCACAGGCCCTTCCACCCAGCGTGCTGCACGCCGAGCTGGATCTGGGGCAGTGACTGATGTTGCCAGAGGCCGGTCGCTATGGGGAGGTGCGATGGCTGCCCTGGGGCACCCTGAGAGCTCCAGCAGTCTGTGTGGCTGCAGCTGCCATCACAGCTCTGCTCTGTCTGCTTTCCAAAATCATCTTCTCCTCTGAGTTCATCAATTCCTTGTGCTGATAACCCCTCTAATGACCAACTCCATGCTTTATGATGTGTTCTAGTGGTCTGCCAGCTGTGTGAACATTTGAGGCCTTTACACGATGTTATTTTCATATCCAAGCTTAAGAGGCATTCAGTTTTATCTACAGCTGTTGCAGAGGTGGGCCGTATGACAGGAAAGAAATACCTAATCATGCTGCATTTTTCTATACCTTTTTCCTCCATCAAGGATCTAAGTTCTGTGCTCCTATGAAAGCAGTGAGTTGGGTCTGTCAGCATTTGCACAGCTGAGCTTCCCTGGAAACCTGGCAGTGACTGTCCCAGAATGATAATAGATAAAGGCCACTGCTAAGGTTTGGGGTGACAACATCTCACTGATCTCTCCTGTTTACCCAACTTATACATATGAAGAAGAGGAATGAGCTGGACTGGTGCGCTATGAGATGTGAAGGATTCTTTTCTATTTGTTTATGCTTTGGTGGTAAATTTGATGCTCTTTGAGGAAGTGAGCTGGGCTGGGAGTGGACTTTCACAGGCTGTGAGGTTTAGTCGACCCCTGGGGGTATTGCAAGATGTCCTTTTGTCTTTCCTCTTTCCTCACCGCCCTCCTCTCTGCAATGCCCTGCTGTGCTGGAGCCACAGGGCTCTCCTGTTACAGCAGGGAAAGGCCTTCAGAACATAAGATGGCACTAATCAGCTGGAGGAGCCACATTCCCAGCACAGCAAATAAATACCTCTAAAAATGCAAGCATCCCCCCATGCGTCTGAGATTGAAGGTAGGAAGAGATGTGCACATGGTGTGTGCTGTATGCCTTTATTCCATGCCCAAAAAAGCCTGGTGCTGAGCAGGAGGTGGAGGGATAGATAAGTTGTGGCCACCAAGATTCAAAGCATGGGGGAATTTTATGGTGCTGGAAAAGAGAAAAACTAGCTATTCAAAGTGCATGCTTTCCATGAATAAAGGAGCAGGAGGCAAACACAGGCATGCTTGTTTGGGATTTAAACAAGTAGGCTGTGCAAGCCCCAGCTACTGGAAATCTACAGGCTGGTGTCTAATTCTGGCTGTAGCAGCACAAAGCAGATTCACATTGGTTTCATGTCTGCTCTGAAGATGACAGTCTCTTACAGAGACCAGATACCTGCCAGAACTCATTGCTCAAGGCAATTTCCTGCCAGTTAATGCAATCTGTTGATTAAACATTTGTTTCTTGCAGCCTCATGCTGAGCAAGCTACTGCAGTCAGGGAGATGAAGGGAGGTCTTTTTTGTGGGATGGCACTTCTGGGCTTATCTTCAGTTTACAGATTGAGATAGCTGGAAAGCAGCGATTCAGCCTTCTGGATCACTGACAAGATCTAGTGATGGGAATTAGCACATCAGAAAGAAACAAAATGAGCCTTCCTGGGCTACAGTGGCCTTTGGAAGTGGAGGTAAAAGCTGTTGAATTCTTGACACTAAATGCTGTTGAGTAAAATGGTGGCATATGGATCTGTTTGACACAAGGCTGCTGAGCAAGTGTGCTGGATAGATGGGGCACGCTGTAGGGTTTTCTCCAGTTTTTTTTGGAAATGAGGCTATTGTTTAAAGGAAAGGAAAAAGTTTTAAAGCTGTGTTATATTGCTGCTGAGATAGACACAGGATGTGACCTTCTTGCTTTGGCCCAGATTTTGACTTACTGTACTTTTTTACATCACTGTTTAGAAAATGCAGATGTTTAAAAAAAAGAGGGAAGGCTGTTTCCTCTGGAATCAAGTCAAAATACTTACTATTCAGGCATAGGAGCGCCTTTTATAGGCTTTTGGCTTGATCTTGGGCTGAAGACAGGGACAATATTGTCTGTACAAGGATGACATGATCAAATTTAAATGGGGGAATCAGCAGTTTCCTAGGACAAAGATGTGAACTGGCCTCCAGGCAGAAGTTGCAACAAGAAGCAGATTGGTTTATAACTGTGTTCAGATTTGGGCACTGAGGAGTCAGTCTGAGACACACACCAATGCCCAGATGTGTCCTGAGCTGGCCTTCAGTGTGCTTAACCTAATTCCATTACACGTGGGCATAACTTAGCAGCACAAAGGAAACTACACAGTGCCTTGTATCATTAAGGGACTTTTTTTTTTTTTTCTCCTTTTCCTCCTGTAACTGCAGAGACCTGTTTGCACCAGGCTACACTGAGACTCACTACAGCCAGACAGGACAAGCACGGACCATCCCTCTGGCCCACACTGTGAGTGCTGACACCTGCAGCTGAAGGGGAGGGTGGTCTGGCTTTCTGACCTGGGGTGTTCCAGCAAGAAAGCATCTCCATCATCAAAAATTGGTAAAAACACCTTCATGTATTGCCTGTACTCTGGTGTGAGAGCCAAGGTCAGCCCCCAGGATTGTTTCCCTCTCTGGGTGCTGGGGATTAATTCATTCCTCCTGCTGCTCATCCCCTTGCTTTTAATTCTCCCACTAGGTGCTTCATGCTGGGAAGAACCCAGCCTGAGTAAGTTGGCTCTGCTTGAGTAACAACCCCATGAATTACTGCTCTCACGCAGCCTTTGGCTGATTTACCAGCAGTGAGCACACAGTGGCACAAAGATGTGCATTGGTTAAGACATAAAAAATAAAAGACAAAATCCCTATGAGATCATTTTTATTGCTGCTGCCCCAGGGCAAGGGGGAGGGCCATGGTAAATACATTGGCATTCATGCCCCAACTCTTCTGGTCCCTACTAGAGACTGCCTTTGTTCTGCAGATGAGGACTTGCTGCTGCCCATGTTGTCACACATCTTTGTGTAGGGGACACATCTTTGAGGGCCTGACCCAGGGCCAGCTGCCACCAGAAGGCAGCTCCACTTACCAGCAGCACCGGGTCAGGCTTCCTGCTGCAGCTATTCGAGGTGCATCCTTGGGGATTTAATTGAGATAGATGCCACGTGCAGCAGAAAGAAAGCAATTACAGGAGTATTGGCTGTACTCAGCTGGGACTTATTGATATCTTAATGTAATGCATGTCAACCATGAATTGGATTGCCAACCCTTTGCCCCTCTGCCTTGCAGGAGCACTGCTTTTACCAGGGAGTGGTGCGGGGCAGAAAGCACTCCAGCGTGACGCTCAGTTCATGCCAAGGGCTGCGGTAAGTGCTGGGGCAGATCTGCTCCCCAGGGTCTTTCTGGTCAGATGGGCCTGTTCTTAAATTCCACCCCACCAGAAGTCCTGCGTGTCAGAGGAAAAGCTGAAATCTGGCGAACACTGATGACCATAGCTTCCTATACAGCTCCCTCTGCACAGGCAACATTAATCCATACATCGAATAACTCCAACATGGGATACCCCTTCCATTAAGTGACCTAGGACTGTGTCCCTTATGGAGGCAGGGACAGGGCTTGCCATGCTGCAGAATCCAGTTACTTCTCCCAGCTGGATGGTTTTCATGTTTTGGGGCAGCCTTCAGATCTGAGTTTCCTCCCATCAGCCCCATTTCCTCTCCTTGCTCCCTGCTTTCTCCCTGGGTGGTGCAGGGTTGTGTTATGCCTCTAAAACCTTGGCTGTGGTAGTAATGGAGTCTCTGGCAGAAAAAGGCAGTCTGTATGTGTTCATTTACACCAGCTTGGGGTCTGTTTCCTAAATACCACGTGCACTTTATTGATATTAGCGGTCATCTGCCCTCGAGAGCTGTGGGACTTGGCCCAGCCAGGAAATAGCCCTTGCCAAAGCAAATCCCAGAAATCTTAAGTGGATTTACAGCAGGCCAGAGAGCCCACGGAGATAAACAAGGCAGTGCAGCCACCTGTGGTCTGCAATAAATAATAGAAAATCAGTCACAGGTGTGTTCTTCTGCCAGCCTGCATGTTTCCCAGCTCTCCCCTCCTAGATCAAGGAACACAGCTGTCTGAGTGCATGTACAGCTTTCTGCACCCATCAGGCCACTATCTGGGGGTGTTAGGTGCTCTGAAGCCCCCCCAGATCCAGCACAGAATCTGTCCCTGTGCAGGAGACGTGACAGCATCCCGGCATGAGGGGTTATTATTCTGAATGCATACTACTGTGATTTCAGAGGGGCTCCGAGTTGATTTGTGGCTTAGGTTTTTTGGGAGCAACTGGAGGAAAAATGGGACAAAGGATTAACAACAGCTCCCTGCTTTCCTTGAAGCCATGTGGCTGCACTCACTCCTGTAGCCGTGGGATGGAAAAAAACAGGCATATGAGCTGTGCCCCTGGGAAAGCACTTTGAATATGATCCTGGCTCACAAGGAAAGCACTTTGCAAGATCACATGTATTATTTATTACTCCTTTTGTAACGCTTTTTGTCAGGCACTCTCTCCTTTGAGGGTGAAGCAGGGTTTCTTTGCAAAGGGGTGCTGTGTGGGGTGGTGGCATGGGATGGGGTAGGCAGCTGGAGAGGGTAGGGCTATGTAAAGACATGGGCTATTTGGGGGACTTGTGGTGCCCAAAAATGGCATTTGCTGTAAGGGAAAAAACAAAACTAGATTATTAATTGTTAAATGGAACAAAATGGGAGAATGTCTGTGTTGTTGTGGCACCCATTACTTATCCACGTCAGTGCTTTTTTTCTTTTCTTACACAATAAAACAGAGAGGGAAATGAAAGGGAGACAAGAGGAAAATCTGCAAAATGAAGGAGACAAAAATGCTGTTTTTCCTACTGACAAAAAGCTCCATGTTTTTTATGCCAGTTTTGTTGCAGACAATTTTTTTTGATCCACTGAAGGAAAAGCTATACTTTAAAAAAATAATAATAATACAAAAATCGGGCCTTGTCGCAGCACGTGCACCAATAACCCTTTAATTATGATTGTGAGCTCCCATTTGAACAGATTATGTGAAAACCAATGGATCACTACCTTCTGAACTCAAAATATTCCCATCCTTCTGAGTAAGAGACCAGCCTGGCATGGAGAAGTGCCTCACCAGGGCCAGCCAGGAATGCAGCAGCAGGATTTGACTCTATTTGCTGCAGTAGTAACTGGGTTTCCTTCTCGCTGCTTCCATTCCAACAGAGGCCTCATCGTACTGAGAAGCAATTGCAGCTATATCTTGGAGCCTCTTCCTGACAACCCAGACCAGCACCGGATCTACAGGCTGGATGATCTGAGGATGCCAGCAGGAGCCTGTGGCCACCAGGACTCCATGGCCATAGCCAGGAATTGGCTTGGGGACTTTGCAGCTGGGGTGAAATTCCCCAACCACAGGGTGAGGAGGGCTTCGAGCATCTCCCAGCTCACTGTTGTAACTCAGTCACACCTTGAGGTGTGATGGGGTGGGGTGAATGGCTGGTGAAAAATAGCCTGTAAGGATGTTTTATAAGAGTTTCTTGGGGAATGTTGGGGAAATAACTTGTATTGCTGCTGCAGGTGAGGCGGGAAGCTCTGCAGGCTACGAAGTATGTGGAGCTGCTGCTTGTGGCTGACTATGCAGAGGTAAGGAAGGGATTCCTGTGCCCATCACTTCTGTCCCCTCTGCTGCCTCCATCGGCCTGCCTTGTCCAGCACAGAGATACAGGCTGTGACAGGGATGAAGGAGTGGGATTGGGACAGTTCTTGTCTCGCAGGGTACCAGTGATCCAGGGCAGAAAGATCCCACATCTCTGTGGACATTTGGGAACTCCTTCACAATCCCTCATTGAGGATAGGAGGGATGGCCTTCAGCCTTGGGTCACCTGGGAGTTTCCAGGAGAGATGTGCATCTATATTTCATCTCTAGGGAAGATAACTAAGATTATCATCTGCTTTGAGATCTTGGCATGTATATAAAGAAATAATAATGACATTTTCAGGGCTCCAGATGATGGAATAGGGCTGGAAGAGGCCCAGTGAATTCAACAGTCCCTCCCTGTCTCCTGAGTGGATTGCATGCCAGACGTACTTACCGACAGTACAAATCTCACAAAGGAACATTGGTCATTTAATCTCCAGCACAGACTGGACTCAGGCTGATCCTACTCTTAATTTACAGCTTGAAGCTCCAGCACTGAAAGCCATGTAGTGCTCTGTGCTACAATTTATTCTGAACAAAAATGGAGACAAAATCTGTTTTGATCTCCTGTATTAGACAGCAGGATGATAGGGAGACTGAGAGAATATGTTACACCCAGGAACTGCCATATGTTGTTCACCATTTCGTTAGATGAGCTGCAGTAAACACCCTTGCAGTGTAGCTACACTTCACTGCCTTCCCTTGCTAGGAGAAAAATCCCAGCTTTTGCAGTCTGTTTAATAGAAACCTAAATATTTTGCAACTTTAAATCCTTGAATCAAAACACTTTTTGCAAATTAACTTATTTTCAGGTAGTTTAATAGGCAAATTTGTTCTTTTTGGTTGTTACCATATATTGTACCTGACAAATTTCCTGTTATTTGCATTTGGATTGCTCCACTAAGTTCCTACCACCCCTGGAAAGCTATCCCTGCAGTGGGATGCCAGGGGTGAATTCTGAATATACACCTACAGGTGGGCTTACAGCCAAATGTACAGCAAAGAAAGGCTTTTGAGCATCAGTTGGTAGTTACCCTCTTATTCCCACATGCTTAAACACATTTCAGCTCTTTCTAGTCATCATTGTGGCACCTGACATGGACATGTTTGTTTTGTTCAGGTTCAGAAACATCATTTCAACATTGAAGCAACAAGGCTTAAATTAGTGGAGGCTGCTAATTACGTGGATAAGGTGAGATCTGGTGTGCATGAACTTGGGGGAATCAAAGCCCATATTGTGCATTACGAGAATTAATTATGAGGGGGAATATTATCTTCTTGGGAGATAGAATAATGCTTTGGCAGCACTCCCCAGTGACTCAGAGAGAGATCATTTTTCAAGTAATTCTCTTGTTGGACACCAGGGGTGGGGTGAGGAGATCTCCATTCCTTACTTTGGAATCAGCATGAGCATCTCTGTATTTTAATGCATCTCTGTATTAACTGTGTTATCTAACTACAGCTGTTGACAAGGAGCTAAGTTCGCTTCTTTCTCTTCGGCTCTCTTTGAATTGTAGAAAGCCTCACAAATAGAGCAGGAAGGAGCCTTCAGAGCTCATCTTTGCAGTGGTACCCAGTGCTGTTGAAGTAAACATCACAGCTTTTCAGATCTCCCTTCAACTTCTTCCTCCTCCCCCTTCCTACCCTGCCCAGGAAGACTTGTCCTATTTGTTCTTGACGTGGGCAGCAGATTATTTCCTTCCTTTTTTCAGGGATTTTGACATATCTCAAGATTAACACGATGTCAGTCTCCAGTCTTTGTGTTTTTCTAGATTATATCTCTGTCATTCATTAAAAAATGAATGTTCACATCTCTAGTCCAATCCAGTTTAGTTTAGTGGGTGGTGCACTTTTTTCTTTGCAGAGCCATGCTGCTAAGTTATGATGCATTTCCAGAGAGGACATCATCATCTCTGGACGTGTGTTTCTTTAGTAGTATTTATCAGTGCTTACACAGAGGTCTAAAATGCAATAAAATAAATCAGTAATGCTCATTTTATTTTCTCTTTTCCCTCCTATACCTATCAGTTTTACAGGTCCCTGAATATCCGGATTGCCTTGGTGGGGCTGGAGATCTGGAGTAATGGGAACAAATGTGATTGCACTGAGAATCCTTACTCCACCCTGAAGTCCTTCCTGGCCTGGAGCAGCAAGGAGCGGGTGTACAGAAAGCATGATAATGCCCAACTAATCACGTAGGTTTATTTCACCTGAAATGAGCTGTTTCTGAAAGTGTGTTGAGTGGGTGGGAAATCAATATTTAAGGTTATTATTTTTTTTTCTAAGATTCAGAATGGAAAATTTAATGCTCAACTAGCATTAAGCTTTGGCACCCAGAGCAATTTCAAGAAAATCTGAACCATAAACAAGATCTGTAAGCACTTTGTAGAAGGTGTCCATCCCTACTTCACCCTGCTGAGATACAGGGAACACAGTGGTAGGAGCTGGCTGGGGATCTTACCTCACCCTGCTGATCTCATTACAGACAGCAGTAGCTATGGCCAGCAATTCAAATGCCATTAGAAGAAAAGTCTGCAGCAACTCTCAGACCTCCCTGCCTCTCCCATGGTAATTTATCATTCAGAAAATAGTGCCAAATCGAGCAGCAGGCTTAAGGTAAATTAAATATTCCCAACCAGTACCAAACTAAGAATCCAGAAATATTATTTTCTGTACTTACTGCAAAGCTCAATAGAGGAAACTTTCTTTCACTAAATAATTATAGGAAAAAAAAAAAAGATTGGCTAATTGGTCCATAAAGCAAACCATCAGTCCATGAAAATTAGGTCCTAAGGCTTTGTAGCTCTATTGTAATGTTCTGTGCTTGAAGGTGGTACTAAAGAAAATATGTTCAACTGACATGTACATTGTACAGAGCTTGCGGCTGCAGGATGCTTTTTTTCTCTGCCTCACCTTCAAGTGTCTAGTTGCCATTTTGTGGTCTTTCTGGGTTGATTTTAGGGGTGTGCCCTTCCAAGGTACCACAGTAGGTTTGGCTCCTGTGATGTCCATGTGCTCAGATCTCCAGTCAGGAGGAGTAAACATGGTAAGTTATTGCTAATGCCTGTTATGATGTTTCTTGTCAATAGTAAATACAAACAATAGATACTTCCTAAAGTCCAGGAAGAAATAGGCAGCAATACCTTCAGTAGATGTCTTCCATACATAACAGTGAGAAGTGCCACTCACCCCATTGATCCAGAGGTGCAAGGAACAGGCACAGGTGTCATGCTGACCTTCCTCTTTGATCTTGCACAGGACCACTCTGATAATGCCATTGGTGTTGCTGCTACTATTGCCCATGAGATGGGCCACAATTTTGGCATGAATCATGACTCATCTGGCTGCTGTACCACCCGTGCAGAGGAAGGAGGCTGCATCATGGCTTCTGCCACTGGGTGAGTCCCATGGCCTTGCTGGGAAATGCAGAGTTTGGTGAGAGCTAAAAATTCAGAGTGAAGTGGACCTGTATAGCCAGTGTGTTTATAGAGATAATACTGCTGAGCAAACACTAGTTCATGTGTCAGTTGTAATTTGCAAAATTACCATTGAATTTATTCCTGTATGAGGTTGGGCTTAAGTATTGGAGCAGCATGTGGAGCTCCACGCTGTTACAGAGGCAAATTTTCCTATCTTCTGTCCTAAGAGATGGTCTCAGGGCCTCTCTTATCCCTTATCTCTGAGTTTGTGCTTTCCACCATGTCCTACCAAATGATTTATCACCACAAAGCACATTCAGTACACTTACACACACACATCCTTCTCCACAACCCGAGCTGGCTATTGCCAGCAAGCACAGAGAAATGAGGGGTGACCAGAACATGTTGGGGTGTGTGTCACCATGGTGTTTCATTTATGTGCTGCACAGAAAATACAAAGATAGTTGATAGGTTTTTTTAAAGCATCTTCCAGAAAAATTAATTTTGTCGTTTATAACACGATGAAGAAAAGAAATACGATTCCTTCAGGAGAGAACTGATCTTATTAAAAGGCACAGTGACAGGGTTATACTTCTAACTCAGGAGACATGAAAACAGATCCATTGCTTCTTGTCATCAGCATACGGCTTGGTTTCAGTGAGCCATGGAAAGCCATTGAAAGGGAAGGAATAGATCTTCTTTGGAGAAAAGGGAAGTGGGTCATTTTGGAAACCCACAGGAATTCCAGAGCTCATTCTGGATGAGGAACCAAAACAGTTTCTGTATTTCAGTCACGTAAAAATGCTAGCCAAAGCCATTCGCTTAAAGCCATGTTCCTTATTTCCCCAAGTCTTCCTCTTTGGCAGTTCTAAACAAAATTGTCTCAATGAAATACCTTTTTTATGTGAGCTATTTCCTCCAAATATGGAAAAATGTTCAGATGAACATTGAAAACACGCTGGTATACAGGAGCTATTCAATGCAGCACATATGCATACATGCATGTTCATGAATAGAATGCATAGATTCAAGCACAGTTGCAAAGAATATTCATAATCCATGTAAGAGAACATATTCAAGTCCTTTGCAATGAGCAGTGGAAACAAAAAAGGAAACATTATTTTCAGCAGCTAATTTCATGAGTGGTTATTTATGGTCCAAGTGCTGATTCTCAAACTTTTTAGAGCAGAGGTGAGACACAGCTTCAGTGCTGAGCAGGTAAGGACTGCTGTCCTTGTCAGCAAGGACCAGGTGAAGTCTAACTCAACACACTTTTTTTTTTTCCCCAGGAAAGTTTGTTTTTAAAGGCCATTCCATTACTACACTGTCTTGCGGTGCAATCTCACCTCATTTCCAAATGAAACCCAAGTGGATATCAATTTGAACAGGCACACAAAACCACCATCCACTTTTATACAGTTTCATAGATTTAAGAGGAGTGGTGTTTTCTGGCACTGTTAGGACTGGTATGTGATCACTTTTGGTGCTCTGAACCATTGTCTGGATTTGTCATGATGTTTTTCTGCACTGTGTTCATATTCAGGCACCCATTCCCCAGGGTGTTCAACCAGTGCAACAGGAGAGAGCTGGAGAAGTATTTGCACTCAGGTGGAGGGATGTGCCTTTCCAACATGCCAGATACTAAGAGAATGTATGGAGGGAGGAAATGTGGAAATGGCTACTTGGAAGAAGGGGAGGAGTGTGACTGTGGAGAGGTGGAGGTAACAATTGTTCTCATTTACCTGTTTGGGTTTTAGTTGAGACACAATTATATACTTTACAAATACAATTATGTGATATGTAAACAGCTTTTGTTTGTGCAGGAGATAAGCTTTTCTGCCATGTATGTAAATGTATATGCAATGTAAATCAAGACAGTAAAGTATTGTATCTAAATTTATATTGCACAGCATAATGTATCCTGGAACTCAGGGGTGGTACAATCCGTGAGCTGATGGAAAGTTCATTTAAGAAAAAAAAAAAAAAAAAGTGATCTTATACATCACATCTTCATGCATATAGGTAAAGTGCACTTCACTTACAGCTCCATTCTCTGCAAAGATGGGCTTCTCACTTCTCATAGAATTGCAGCTTGCCTCTATATCTATACTTTGACTAGTAAGTCAAAGGGGAGCTGAAACGATCTCAGCCTTTAGTACCAATCCATCCAGCAGAGAACATTAATATGCAGCAGTATAATCCAGCAAATGCTGAGTTTCAAGAATATACTGTGGAAGAAAGGCTGATCCTCTGAATATTATTTATCTTGTGTGAGAACAGGTTAGTGTCACCATCATGCTTTGATGCTTTGATGAATTCTTGTCCTGAACTTGCCTTGTAAACAAACCATGCTGCATCCTGCTTCTTTCCAGGAATGCAACAATCCCTGCTGCAACGCCAACAACTGCTCCCTGAAGCTGGGTGCTCAGTGTGCCCACGGCAGCTGCTGTCACGAGTGCAAGGTGGGCTTGTTGAATTTTCCTAAAATCTTTGCATGCATTTGCACAGTGGTGTGTGTAGATCTGGTCTGTAGTCCCACGGCTGTAAATGAGCAGGACAGGGCAGGCATAGGGGATCATACAGTGCTTCTGTATCACTAGAGCTTGTGAAAAACAGTTTTTGATTTAGGAGCCAAAGACCTTAAGGTTTGACCTCAGATTCTCTAGAATGAACATAGGCAAATATTTCTCTTCAGTTTATTTAATGTTTGCATCTGTATTGCATGCTTTTAGTGACCTATCTTAAGCAGGTGAAAAAAAAATTTCCAGGAATCCATTTGGACTCCAACTCCTTTCACAAGAGACTTAAATAAACCTCCTAAATGTAATTGTGTACGTCTTTCCATCTGTGTGCATGGTAAACTCATAGCAGCTGGAGACAGAAGTTGCATGTTAGGAAAATGTCTCCAGCAGTGATGACAGACACTGAAACACACTTCCCAAACAGGGAGGATTTTTAGAATAGATTACATAAACATGTCAGAAATGGTTTAGGTGAATGAGATTCTACCCCTGTGTAGAGAGGTGGATTGATGTCCTTTTGAGATCTGACAGCCTCATTTTCTCTGCATGCTCTCGTCCTTACCTGGGAAAGAGATATGGTCACTAATTTAATTGTACACAGCTTACTCAGTTAATAAAGTTAGAGTTATTTGGATCACTGCAGACCTCAGAAAACCTAACACAAGGTGGATGAAGGGATGAATACAGTGGGATTTTTTTTTTTAATCTACAAAGACATTGTGCAGACATGAAATCATCAATAAGCCAAGCCATAATTCCATTTTTCCCCCTTTGTATCATTTTAGCTGATGTCTCCAGGAACTCTCTGCAGGGAAAAGTCAGGACTATGTGACCTCCCAGAGTACTGCACTGGGCAGTCACCATTCTGCCCCTCCAACTCCTACCAAATTGATGGGACTTCCTGTGAAGGAGGAAAGGCATATTGCTATAATGGCATGTGTCTCACATACAAAGACCAGTGCTTGCAGCTGTGGGGGCCAGGTAAGGACACAACTTGCAGTGTATTGTTCTGGGAACATATAATATTATACAGTATCTTGCTGTTATTCACTTTGTGTATGGCAGTAGTACCTTACATGTATATTCTCAGTGACAAAGCCTGAGGAGCATTTTCTCCTGCCTTACTCACTTGGAGGAGGGAGCACAAATTTCCCATGCTCAAACCATGTCAGATAAATGACAAGGGAGTGGTTGGCACAGGGTGAGGTGGCTGCCAGGTCTCACAGGAATCAGCCACGTGAGTCTCTCTCATGCAGGAGCATGGCCAGCACCAGACACCTGCTTTGAGAAAGTCAATGCTGCTGGAGATGTCTACGGGAACTGTGGGAAGGACGTCTATGGCAACTACAGGAAGTGTGAGAAAAGGTAGAAAGCGTGGCAGCTGGGAGTTGCTGTCTGGAGAAGATGTTTTTATATGTTACAGAATTATGGGCCAGTAGACTAAAATGAGCTATGCTTTGGTTTCCATCCCTCTCTCACACCTGGGAAACCAGCTGCTTCCTACTAGGATGGACTGAAAGCATTAACTTGAGCATTTTTCCCTACCTTTTGTATTTAAAAAAAGCTAGCTGATACTTTTTCAAGACACAGAAAAGAAGGATTTTCAATTCTTTAAGCTGAAATGTGGCTTTCTAACATGCTCTGTGATTTTGCTGAGGCTGGCCTACCTCCAGAGACAGTGGGTAGATACCATCAGCACCCATCAAATGATAGTGCTTGAGCTGGCTTTTGGAAGGTGCTTGCTTTTTTACTATTGAGCAATGCCTCACACTTTAATTCACATGCAAAGCTGAAGCCTGCAAAACATTCATCTAACCAGAAATAATCACTTAGCTTTTCCTTTGAAATCAGAGATGCTAAATGTGGGAAGATCCAGTGCCAGAGCTCTGCTTCCAAACCTGTGCTGCCCAATGCCGTGCCCATAGACACAACTATCTCCCTGCAGAGGACGAAGGTGAGATGCCGAGGGACCCACGTGTACAGATTTGAGAATGAAGAAAAGGAGATGCTGGACCCTGCCTTGGTGTTGACAGGAACAAAATGTGGCAGCCATCATGTAGGTACAGTTCCTGCTTGCAATGGTTTGTGTCATTTCACAGTATCACCTTCCCATGTGGAAAGTGCTTTGTGATTATTAAGGTGCTCATTTTTTTGTTGTCTGATGTCTTTCCAGGGGATTTTTATGTTTGTCAGAAATTAATTTCTTCTTATTATTATTAATTTATTATTATTATTATTAATTTCTTCTTATTATTATTAATTTCTTATTATTCTTATTAATTAGCTCACTTCTCAGGAGTTTCTGAGTAGTGGAAGAATATATACCAAAGGTCAAACCTTAAGGCTTTCCTAGATGAAGCCTGAGGCCAAAGCAAAATCTAGAGGTTGCTAGCTGGCTGAGATTGTTTTAGAAGTGAGACACACAATTAGAAATCAGGACATTCAGCAGCTTCACAGGTTTGGCCACATCTGTGTCGCAAATTACTGGCTTCTGAGCTCCTATACCTCCCTCTGATATGTGTTAGCTGGGTTATAGGCTAGTGGTTGAAAGTTTTCTTAGGCAGTCATTTGGTGTGTAACTTGATGAGCTTATATTGAGTTTTGGGATTCTTTCTCTGCAGGTTTGCTTTGAGGGACGCTGTCAGAACACATCCGTCATCTTTGAGTCTGAAAGCTGTAGTGAGAAGTGCAATGGCAATGGGGTGGGTGCCTCCTTTTTGTCTCTGTTCCAGCCTGAAGCAGGATGGGCTGCCATTCATCCGTGGATGGTTGTTTGGCTCAGTTCTGATACCATCCCTAGGTTTGATCTGTCCTTCTGCTCCTTTCCTTTATATTAGTTTACACCTATATTTCATGATTGCATTTTCTGGTCTAATCTTCAGGGTCCAGTTTAGATTTAATTAAAAAAAAAAGAGGAAAAAAAAATCAGGCTTAGGGAAAAGCATAGTAAAAAGTCTTATTTGGACTTTATTCCAAACTTTGCTCTGCTGTTCCCCCACAGAATGGAAAGAAAAGGCTGTTGAGAAAATTTTAGAGCTTTTGCTAGTGTTTCTAGCACAAAACATCATCACCTCTCCATCCCATTGGTCCATTTAGGCAAGGAAGTGGTAAACATGCAGCAGTGTGTGCCTTGAGTAGCTCAGGAGGCCCCAGGATGTGCCTGACAAAGAGCAGGACTCACCCCACCGTCACTCCCAGTCTGCTCCCTCTTATACGGTCCTCAAGGTTATAGGAAGCAAATAGCAGTTGTTGCACAGAATCAATTTAAACACTGCACTGAATCTCTGGGTATTCCTGCTGCAGGTCTGCAACAACAACAAGAACTGCCACTGCAACCCAGGATGGGCTCCCCCATTTTGCAACAAGCGTGGGGGGGGAGGAAGCTTGGACAGTGGCCCTCTATCACCAGAAGGTGAGTGGGACTAAGACTGTGGTGGCAATTCAGAAAGATTTGGGATAGACTGGGAACAGAGGATTTCCTATTTAACTTACTGTATGTTCTTGCCTTTCAGGCTCTTCAGCAGTAGTGATAGCTCTGGCCATCCTGGCTTCCATTCTTCTTCTCATTGGAATCATGCTTTTGTTCTATTATCTGAAGTGCTGGAATAAATTTGTCATCTGTTCTCTAAAGAAGGCTCCACAGATCAGGTAAATAGCCAGTGCTGTGCCTTGTCTGCTTTTACCCACCCACAGAGTACAAATCACAGTGGCTGCGAAGAATATAACTGTTACTTTGGTGTAATCAGTATTTGCTTCTCATTCTTTCATTTAAATATAGTAAAATACAGTGAAGAAAAAGGAGAAAATGCATCCAGTAACCTTTTTTCCTTTGTCTCATTTTCAGCGACGCCTCTGGAAATGGCCATGCAAACCCTGCCTTCAAATTGAGAACCCCCCAGCAGCAGAGGAAGGTAGAGGCAATGTCACTTCCAGCTCCCTAGGAGAGTTGCAGCTGACTTGCAGAGTGGGATGTGGCTCCCTCTCATACTGCATTGAGGGCTGGTTTTTCCAAAGGATGAGGAAATCAGACAGATGTGCACAGCTGAAAGTCAGTGGGAGCTGAGCGTAGCATGTATTTCCAACCATTTCCTACAGGGAGAGAGGTGAGATCCAGCCAGCCCTGTGGCTGCATGTCTGTCCTGGTGGATCTTCTCCTGTCACATCCCTTCTTTCAAGCCTTGCAGAAATTGCAAGCCGTGGAGTGATTGGCAAGCATTATTTACAGTGCTAATGCCTCTGTTACTCTATTTTCTTGATTCCTCTTTCTGCTTCACAATTCAAAGTTGTCCCAGTACATGTAAGCAGCACCTACTAGACATATATTAGATACAGCTGTTGCAGTCAGTATTTCCTGCTATGTGGCTCAAAGGTCTTGTGCAGACCCTCAAAGGCATAGCAGAGAGTGAAGGGGTTGTTTTGAAGCAGGCATAACCTAATTCCTGGAATTTGTGGGTCTTCTGCACAGGTGATTGGCTTCCCTGAAATCCCATCAAAACCTCCTCCCCAACCAGCTCCTTGCCTCCAAATTAACATGCAGCAGCAGTCTGCCTTCACCGGCTACAGCTATGGTACAGGAAGTCCCGCAGGACCCGTGCATCCAGCACTGGCAAAGGATGTGCCCCGCAGGACACCCCCAAGCAGGCCAGCACCTCCAGCTCCCAGATCCCCCCCTCAGGTATGAAGCTGTGTTGCTGTTCTGCAGGTGTGGTTTGGTGGGAGGCTTGGTCTGAGTGAAGTGTTTTTAACCAGATGGTGTTGGTGGGATGTGGTTATCAGTGGTTCTTCTAGCTTTGTCGTGGAGCCAGCAATGATTGCACTGGATGCTTAGCATGCACAATTGCTTGTTGTTCATTTCTCTTTCTGACCAACACCTGGAGTCAGGTAGTCTGGATCATAAAGTAGTATTTGCCTTACCAAGGTCAGGAAGCAAAGAGCTGTGCAGGTTTTTCATTAGGATAGCATAGCATAGCATATTTCTGTTTACCATTTGCATGCATTTTAATGCCTGGAAAGAAGCCCTGGAGATGACCAAACAGTGATAACTCTGAGGCTCAGTACCAAGTACAGGATCTCTATTCCTTCAGACAGTCCTCAGGATATATGGCATTTGGCCACTGCCTTGAGAGCCTTGCACAAATAGATGATGTTTCTTCATTTCAAATCAGCATAAACTGGCATTCAAACTATTCACAATTATTTATGGTTGTTTTTTTTTTTGGAGGGGGGAAGAAGAAGGGGGAGGTCAGTATCAGCAACAAATAAATTTTGTTTCACACAAAAGACATAGAACAAAGTTAGGTTTTTTAAAATTTTTTATTTTTATGGAGCAAAAATGGGATCATTAGTGTGTTGCATGGGAAACAAAAGGCTTAACCCAGACTGATCCTGTCTTATGTGAGCATCCCAGCCACAAGGTTACACTGAGGTTTTTAAGGCAATAGGGTATTGGTTTACTTTTCTTGCTGGAAGTTTTATTCTAAAATTAAAAGAGATTCCACATTATTATGGAAAAAACTGCAAATCACTCAGACTGACTTAAACCCATTTTACCAAAAAATTTCCCTCCTAGCTTTATTAGGTTAGGGCCTGCAGAGAAGGGCCTCAGCTACAGGGAAAGCAAGAGGCTGGCTCCCAGGCAGCCTCTCTAAAGGATATAGAAGAAAACGAAGCCAAAATTATTTTAGTGAATGAGATTTGTTTCTAGCTCCATTGTTCCTATGAGCAGCCAGCACTACAAGAGGAAAGAAAACTAAAACAAAAGCAGGAAGCTGACTGTAATCAATAAGGAATAGATATCCTTCCCAGCTGCTTGTTGACAAGTTCCTCACCGTCTCCATTGTGTTCCTTCTCCAAAGTATCCAGTCTCTTGATATCAGAACCACGCGATGGGACACTTGTCCTAGGATTTTGAAAGGCAACCTTGTCATTTTTTGGGTTGGAGAAGAACCAGGAGGTCCAGAAGATAGAGAGGAAGTCATTAATTTCACTCTTAGCTACTGTCAGTATCCTTCCTAGACATTTACAGTATTGACCAGACTTGCTCACTTACCATTCCCATAAGAGCTCTTTGGATCTGGTGCTCTGCGGGGTTTTTGCCTGCCTCATCCCTCCTGCAGTCTTTGGAGAGCAGTGGATCCCCAAGCATTGGCTGATACAGCCATTGAGCATCATATTTATACATGTCTGAGGAGACGGCAAGGTTTTTGGGTGCCCTCCAAGTTGTGAGCACAGCTGTGTTTATTAAATTAACACCTGTAAGCCAGAGACTTAGCATAGAAACTAAGCAATAACAGGCAGACAGCTCTTATGTGGGTAACTTCTCCCCAGGGCATACTTTATGCTGAAATTCATTAGACAAATGGAAAATATAATGCTTAGAGTATCCTATTAGTGACAGCTGCGTGCACAAACAAAATAATAACAATGGAGGTGGGTGGAAGGGCTGCATGTTTGTGTATGGGCACACATGTGCATGCACATACAGTTTACTGTATGACAGTACCTCCCATGTAATCTGTTAGGTCCTTCCTGCTTTGCATTGTACAGCCATTAGATTGTGCTGTTTCTGGGGTGAGGTCCAAAGCAGAGCTTTATGGTGGGCAGCTGTGTACACAGCCTGCAGTCTCTGACTTCCCAAAAATTAAAAACAGGTCAGAAGTACTTGTGGCCACGTACAGAGGCCTAGGCCATGTGATATGAACGTAAACGTTATCTCTGCTTTCAGGTTGGATATCTCTCCAGTCTGACAACTCAAAACTGTCTTTTTCTTGTACAGGACATTTCGAGGCCCCGGCCGCCCCAAAGAGCTTTGCCAGCCAACCCAGTCCCAAGCAGGTCCAGAGCACGGCCTGGGGACAGCCCTGCCATCCCACTGCCTCCTGCTCGGCCCAGGATCCCAGGACAACCCCAGCCTGCAGCAGAGGTGGGCACAGATGGGGAGCAACAGAGCTATTTGGGGAGTAATCTTGTGCAGCTGTGGTGGATGGCAATGGAAGGGCTGTTGGGTTCATGGGTTTTGCTGTAGAGGCCTCTGTTTTCACCTGTTCCCTGATAAGCATTTACTGTGTCAAACAATACACCTGGTCTTAATTCTGCAGCAAAACTGATTAACCCTCAGTGGAATGAGGCTGTAAGAACTGTTCAGTGCAGGTGCTGTAAACAGCCATGCCATGTTCTGGAATAACTGATTTACTTCTCCACGTCCCTGGGCGCTTCCTCAAATTAAGCTTTTGTGTGAGTGGGGCAAAGAGAGTGACACAGAAAGGTGACTGAAGAGCAGCAGCCCAGGAAGGTCCAGACAAGGCTTGAGGACCCCAGAGAGGATCAGGAACCTTCTCCAGCCTCTCCGATGTTTTCCCTGTGGAACATTTCCCAAAATAAGGACAACGAATAAGAGTCTTTGAGTAGCTGAGTTCAGTTCTCTGCAAACTGAACTCTCTAGCAAAAAATACCTCCCCTCCACACATCACAGGTGCTACCTGCAGCATACTTGAAGCTAGATGTCAAAGTGCAAATCCTGCATGAACATCTTCATGCTATGGGCAGACAGTAGCAGTTTCCTCTATGACCATTTAGAGTGAATGTACAATGTGAGTGAGAACAGCCTTCCCCGACTTGCTGTAGCATTAGAAAAGGTAGTGAGCAGGATTTTTTCTTTCATCTGTGCTCACTCCTCTCTCTCTCACCTGTTTTCCATCTCATTCAGAACACTGGTGCTAGGACAGCTGGAGCAGCAAACGTTCTGAGAAGAGGACAGCCAGGCTCCAGTGCACACCCATGAACTGGTCTATTCCCTGATGGTTCTGATCTTCATGAGGGACTGGATGGCCTTCATCATCCAGAAAAGTTTTCATTGGCCACAGGTTTTTTTCCACTTAGCCTTATCTGTTTCCTATGTGACTCAAGAGGCTGCAGGCAGACTTGGTAGGAGTGCACCCAAGAAGCGAGCCGGTACATGCCAAGCTGAAACCTTCTCTCTCTGCTAATAGCCTTTTCTTTATAGGGACAATTTGTTTATGTGGTATTTATATGTTATTGTGCAATACTCAATGCAGGGATGGGGCAATGTGGGCTTCACATAATTTTTTTAGCAGTTATTTGTTTCCAGGTAGTGCAGGTGATGGCCTTGATAGCCTTTCATCGATGAACTAGCCCTATTGGCTTCCTCAGCCCATCCAGGCAGCTGCAGGAGCAATCAGTGGTGCTATAGAGAAACAGCTGTCTCTTGGGAGACCAAGAGGCAGCTGCTGATAATTTTCTTCAGTTCATTCACAGTTTACAGTGGCCAGCAAGGTGGGCCACAACAGAGAGCAAACCATGGAAATATTCCTGGTTAAGGTCACTCTGGATTTTGGTCAACTTTCATAGAAAATATTAATTATTTTCTCCATAAAACTTTCTTCAGCAAGTACTCTGCAACCTTTCAGTCCTTCAGCACTCCTTGCCTTGGTGCTATAGGACCAACACGATCTGTGTGTTCTCACCTGTGTCTCTGGGACACAGCCAAGGTACGACAGGGACGCTCTCCCCCAAGACACGGAGCTATAATGGCCAGCAACAGCCAGTACTGAAACCTCCTCCCCACCACATGGTACCACAGAAAATCAATAGACTCTTTCGTGTGCATCCCTTCAGGCTTTTGGTCTGTGCTGAGCAGTGATTCAGCACAAGCCAACTACTCTTCATACCAGTAAGAAACCTGCTCTAATGTTGACCAGGTGGTAATACAGCAGAAATAGTAATGACACATGGTGCTTTTGTAGGACAGCTTTATTTACTCCAGGTTTCTTTCTTAAGGACTTGGATGGAGAGAGCTGTGTGCACTTTAAGCTGCTGATTGATAGTTCTGACCCTCAGAACCCTCCCTTGTGAGCTTGATTTTTTTTTTTTTTTCCCCTCCTGGTGGTTTGAGCTTTTTTACATTTTTTTTTCTTTTTCCTAGGGCTTTTAAAATAAGACCTTTTTAAATGCTATTTTTTAAATTATTATTTCCTTTTATTATTTCCTCCTGGGAGAACACAGGGAATTCTGGAGCTATATAAAACAATAACACTGTGTTGTGTCTGGTATTCCATGGACAGCTCCTCAAACAGTGTAATTGGTGCTGCACATGTGAAAAATTGTATCGTTGGCTTAAAGAAAAATATTTTTGTTCTGCTGGTTGTGTTTCCCTAAGTACTACTATTTAGGAAAAACAAAAACAACATCTAAAGCTTGAGCACTCATTAAGCTACACACAGAAGTATAGCTATAGGATGAGTGAAATCACACCAGTTTTTGCAACTTTACTACCTCTTTCTTCACAAGGAAGAAGTATACGGGGTCTGTCTTGAATTACTGGTTAATTATTCATTATCTTGATCATTTTAGACCTTTTCTTATCTTCTGTATGCCTGGAAAAAAACAACATAAATTACTCCTCTCTGAAATAAGGGATGGCAAGCAAAGACTTTGCCTTTCTAATGGCGATATATGTATATTCTTTTTCTATAGATGGGGTTTTTGCATATAAACAACCCTCCAAATTTGTTACTTTACTGCTTATAGGCAGGGGCCCAGACATCTAATTTGCAGTAACCTGGGTACAAATGGTGCTCACAGTAGTACAGGTTCAAACACAGGAACTCTTATGTCTGCATAAGAGCTTCTGATCTTTATTAAATGACCACAAAAAGAATGTTTTCAGTGCATTTCATGTGAGCACAGGTTCAAGCTTTTAAAAAAATATTCCCAGACACACAAAGCTAAGAGAAATCCTAATGGAATCCTTTGTTACTGGTATATCATAAACATACATTCTGGAGATTTTAAGTCTTTCTAAATTTTCACTTGTGCATCAGATGAGTGCATGATAATGGGAACTGCAGGAGGAGTAAAAGCTGCTAAAAAAAATGGTATTTTTTTAAAGGCGATGTTACTTGGAAGAATGCATACAAAAATACATCTCACTTTCTTCTATGTCCACATACTAAAGGTTTACAGCAATGTTCTCTGTGCATCTATGCAAATACTTGAAGAATGCCATTCATTGTGCCTTTTGCCTAGTTTTTAATAAACTGGTCAGGTTGTCTTTAACAAGTGTTGTGTCGCTGTGATATTTCACTACAGCAGTTCAGTCTTTCTGAATGTGCCTTTTGTGCAGAGGGAGCAGGATTTCTGGAGGAATTGTTTTCCTTAAATGTAGTCCTAGGCACTGGGAAGGATGAGACCTGTTTGCAATCTATTTATAAAAAGTGTAAAGCATTATACCAATTAGGATGCCAAAATTAAAGCAAGTGAATTACTAGGATTATTTCCTGCAAAACCAAATGAGGGCGCTGGTTTCCTTCTGCAAAATCAGCGAAGTCATTAAAATCTTTCAGATCCACCTTCAAAGGTTTTTAGAAAAAGCTTTTATTTCCCTTTCCACATTCAAAAAAAAAAAAAAAAAAAAAAAAAAGGTAATGAAATGTTATTAAAATAAGAGACTGCATCATCTTCCCTACCCTAAACTAATATCCCAACAACATAAAACTGGGTCTGCACAGGTACATGCCATGGTTCAGGGTAAGTAACTCTGGACCAAGTAAGCTTGGCATAGCTGGGTCAGGCTTTGCTGTGCCCAAATGGGCTCCCATCCTTGCATCCCCACCCATGATCCAAATACAAGGGAATTCTGAAGGTGAGCTGCAAGGTCACGACACCTGCTAAGAAAAACATCTTTAAAACATTCACCTGCTTGATCTTTCAGGCTGAAAGCATTTTTCATCAATCACCAAGAAGTGTTACAGAAATTGTTAGTTCTCCTGATGGGGGTTTACCCTGCTGAAGTTTTCAAGCTTGAGCAGGGGCTGCCCCTTGCTTGCTTGTGTAAGGTCTGGCTTCACTAACAGCAACACTGCAGCCTGGGCACTGCAGTTTCTAATGGAAAAAAAAAAAAAAAAAAAAAAAGTTGCAGAAAACTAATTAACACTGTGCTGCTGGGAAGCTCCTGTACCTCACAAACAAAAGCGTAAAATGATTTATCTGCCACAGTCCCATATAAACACTTTATGGCTTGGGTCCTGACACTTCTTCCAAAATTCACCGTATTTACCAATATTCTTCATCCAAAGTTGCAGAATAATTAAATGTGCATAAGCAGAATGTGAATAGCAGGAGTACGCCATTCAGTCCTCATTTTTTGCCTTCGTTTGAGATATTGTTCTATATTTTAGAGTTCATGCAAGTGCCTAGAAAGGAAAAACAAAAACAGTAATCAATGAATCAGACAAGGCCTATAAATAAATACATTGGTGATATCTCTACCCAGGGGTAGGAGTACAGAGTAAACACTAGCCCTGCCAACGATAAGAGATAGCAAGGGGCATCAAAGAGGGGCTTTGTCCCAGGAGTACCTCATTTCAAGAGGATTTTCAGAGACACTATACATTAAAGCCCAGTGTCAATTTGACATGCTCTTTGCTGCCACCCCATGCCAAAGATCCAGTGCAAGCTCAGTGAAAGACTTGGCTTAACTCTGCCAAGCTTTGGATAAGACACTGTTGATTTTAATTTTTTGTCTTTCTTTAAATTGCTCAACAGCACGTGGAATTCCGGCAACAACCTACTCAGATTAGTTTTATGCCCCACCTCCAAACCCTCAAATGTAACATGCTAAGTATAGATCATGAATACTTTGGGTTTATCCTCCGGAGCAATGCTGGAGTTGTCCACTTCTATCAAGATGTTCTTGTCATCTCGGGTGACCGGTGCCTCCTGTTCATTCTGGAGGACCTGTGGCAGATTCCCTAAATTGACATCCATGTCTTTGAAGGCATGGAGTAAAAACACTCCCAAAATGATGGTGAGGAAGCCGCAAACTGTCCCAATGATGTCCACTACAGTCATGGCCACCCATTCTTTAAAGAGAATGATGGAAGTTGTGATGACAATGGTGGTGAACAGAACGTAGTAGATGGGAAACACCAAAGAGGTGTTAAAAATGTCTAGAGACTTATTGAGGTAGTTAATTTGTGTAGTGATGGATGCTACCAGCGTGATGACCAGGATCCACGTCAGTGGGTGCTGCAGCACAGGCTGGCCAGCAAAGAAGCCCTTGATGGCAATGCCCAGGCCCTTGACCGAGGACACAGAGAAGGCTCCGATAACAGAGCAGATGGTGAGGTAGATGAGGATGTTGCTCCGGCCGTAGCGAGGTGCGAGGTACAAGATGAGGAGGAAGCAGACAGCCAAAAGGACTGCAGCATAAGCAAGAAAACCTGGAAGGGGAAAGAAACAAAGAAACAACAACTCAAACATGAACTGGTATGGGGGCCACAGCAGTACTTCTGCCCAACCCCAAACATGACCTCCTGTGTACCTGGCTCTTTTAGCTTAAATAACATTTCATCCAGAGTGGTGACCTCCTCTTCCTCTGGCGCATGTATCACCATCACGGTGCTGCCCACGAGGCTCAGCATGCAGCCCAGCTTTCCCAGCAAGTTGAGCCGCTCTCCCAGCAAATACGAAGACAGGATGGCACTGCATGGGACAGGAAAACAATGGCTGCTGTTACTTTGAAGTCCTTTAAAGAGGAAGCAGCATCTAAAATGATGTAGAGCATACGATACAAGGATACCAATTTGGAATACATTTGCAGGATTCCTGCATGTTATTACACATTCGTGTTGCATCTGCTGACAGTTGAACTTCCAGAGTTGGAGCTCTGAAGACCACAGCACATGTATCAGCAAAGTGAAAAAGTGCTGAATGTGTCAGCACATCCTGGGAGACATTTCCAAGGTTTTTTAATTCACTCGTGAGCTGTTGGGCATTATGAAACCTTTAGTGCCTGAATTCAAGGGCCATTGTAATAGAGAGGAACAAAAAACCAACAACCAAACACAAAATTGCTACATTAATTTTAACTTAATCATCAGAAATATTAAGCCCCAGAGAAATTCGAACATAATGGGGCTGTAAAAATGTCTGAAAAAAATAAAATAAAGAGTTGTTTTCCATGACATTGAAGCAATCCGAGACAGCACAACAATCTCCATTTGCTTATGCATTTTCCAGGAACAGAACTTCCACAGAACCTTCAGTGCCTGGAGCCTTTTTAGCAACCGTATGAAAACACTGCCTCAGAGCACCCTAAAAGCTCAGTAAACACAAGGCAAAAATAGAGACAAAGTTAAATCAAATGTAGTATTTCTGATATTTTTAGATTTTTTTAGTGCTATTTATTATTGAAAAAAGTATCCTTTTACTGGCTGAAGGCAATGGAAGAAGTCACACTGCTAACTACAGTAATTTAACATGAATTGTATGCAGCTGCTATTCACAGCCACACGCAGCATTGCAAGGGCACAGCACTTAATTCAGTGTTTTCTGGGTGATCCCCTCGAAAGGCAGCAACAGTTGGGGTATTTTTAGAAGACACTCTTTCCTCACATTCACATTACTCCAAGTATTCTTGTCTTATAGACAAACAGGTGAACAGATCAGCCCAGCTGCAAACCCCAGGCACGTACATCACCTTATGAGCACGCTGAGGGCCCCCAGAGGTGTGACAATGGTCGCAGGAGCAAAGGCATAGGCCGCAAAGTTGGCAGCTTCCCCTCCACCCACTGAATAAACACAGGAAAAACAAACACTGGTGAACTACAATATGCTTTTTGTGCTTTCTCTTGCAAGCTTGCAAACTAGAGATTGGGTTTTACTAAAGGGGCTTCATGCTGCTTCTAAATAGGGTCCCAAACTGGACCACAGCTGCCTCCCATCAGCTTACTAAATCACCAATCCAGGCACACAGCTGCAGTGCATCTGGGTCATTACTGGGTTGTTGGAGCCCTGGAGTGCTGGGAGGGCACAGACAGCTCCTCAGCTATAAATTGTCTCTGGGTATGCTGCTGTGGTTTCCTAAGTGGTTCCCTATGGGCTGTACAGCAGGAGCTGAAGAAGCAGAGCAAGGTGAGGGTATTCCTAGCTGCTACTTCTGTGGGGAGAGCCAGGAAAAACAGCTCTGAAAACTTTCCTTGTGGAATCTGCTACTCTCTGTGCAACTCTAGTTTGTAAAGGTGTTATATTGTTTTGTATACAAAGAAGGTTTGGAGGCTTATTCTAAGGGAAAAAAAACTTTCCTTTAAGAAAGGAGCTGCTACCAACAGCTTGTTATCACCCTTGCTGTTGCAGTGACCTTTCCCGATCTCCTGGGGCGCACACAGTGCCTGGTACAGCTGGTTGCCCTATTCAGTTTTGTCTTTGTGTGTTTTTTGATTAAGCAAAATGGAGCTGCTAAGTACTACCAGCCCTGCAGGAGGGCTGCAGCAGGATGGTGGGGGAGGTGTACAGCTCACTACCTCCTCAGGCCTTGAGAGGAACAGGGAACCAAACAAGGCTTTGAGCTACTGATGCTGGACTTGTTCATGCCTGGTTCAAGTGGACAGACCTGGAAATGCTGCAAACCCAGGGAGACAGCTTCTACTTACTCGTTAACAAGCCAGCCCACCAGAGCCAATCCTTCAGGTAGCCATGACCTCCATCTCCTGGGAAAGCAAAGCAGGCAGGAGTTAACAATGAGAAGAGACAAATAATCCTCTGGGGAGGGATAAGTCACAGTGAGAAGAGTGGCTTGGAAGGACAGTGCAAACATAGAAGTTGTGTTGGCTCAAGGCATAAGCAGAAAGTGACAGCTATTGGTAGACAGTGTAAATGCAACATAAGTAGCTGCTTAATCTTCATGGGAATGGCATGCACTGCCCCAGAGCAGCAGATTATTGGGATGGACTGTAGTGGTGCTCCTCACTGGTTCATCATAGTGATTATGCCTCTGAAGTCACCAGTGGATGCCTGTGCTGAGGTTCTGGGGGCTGGATGTACTTTGGCTTGGATGTTCCTCCCCAGGTGACCCTGGGGCTGAGGGTGGTGGTGGCTGTGCCCTACTGGATGCCTCCACACAGAGACTGTTTCCATGGAGCTGCTGTGCTGGACCTTGCATCCCCACTGGATCTCTATGAAGAAGCATGTGTTGGCACTAAGGTAAGGGAATAATTTTTTTTATGGCTATGGAGGAGGGGAACTTGTTGGTTGCATTGTGTGAGCCTGTGCTATATTAGTTGGTGTTGCTGTATTTTGTGCAGGTGAGAGTTCTAGGTGTCCTGGAGTTATCCACATGTTATCTGCTGCTTTATATGTTGCCTTGTGCTTTAGGGTCTCAGTCTGAACTGTCATGAATCCTAATGTTGCCTTTATATTAAGTTGTCATTTAGTGGCTGTTTCTGATAAATGGAAATAAGTGGCACGTGATAAATGATTCCTGGTATTGAAGCTCAATAAAGGAAAGTGTGAATAAAAATGAGGAAGCATGGGTGCATTGTGCCAGGAACTAACCAAGCTCTAGTCTTTAACCACAAGCTGTTCTATGGCAGGAGCTTGGGCATGGTGACTTTGTGAGGGTACTGGGTTGGAGAGACTGATAGCAGGAGCTGGTGGTAATGGTCTGTGCACTGCTAGAGCTGTCTTGGAGAAGGTTAATATGTGTGCATAGGAGGGCTGAAATACTGTGAGTAAGAGAAGGGGGAGAGGCAGGAGAAGGAGCAATGAAGGTGTGCACAATAAGAGTTCAGGAGGTACAGAATTCTTTTTTCTGATATAATTCAACTTCTGGTTCCTTAACAAGTGATGAAGTTTAAATATTATGCTCCGGTGTTTCTTAGAAATTATGAAATTGCTGGTTTGTTTGCCTGTAGCTTTTTTCTTGAAGAACTTTTCTTGTTGGCTGTGATTTTTTTTTTTCTGTCATCTACTCCTGGTAAAACATCCTCAAGTAGGAAGGAGTTTGCTTTTCTTTAATTAGATTGGCTCTGAAATGTTAGACGAAGTTGGGAGTTCCACAACTGAAACAACACCGATATTTCATGGTACAAATCCAGTGCTGAAAATCAAACTTATGTGAGTTCACCATTGCAAAGGGGACAGCCTAATGTATGGGGTAAGGATAGGAGACGGATATCGTTTTTCTTTGCTCACCTGCTGCTTAGCAGTCACCTTGTCTTTTCATGCCTTTGTGTCCCTGCATGGAGATGAGGATATTGAATTCCTTTGTAAAATGACTTAAGAGCACTTCCTAGACCACAGGTAGGAAGCAGTAGTATTTTAATTATCATCATTTTGTCAGTAGTTATGTAAGTAGGTCACCCGCCACGTAGGAATAAGCTGCTGCTGGAGCAAATGTTTGCAGTGTTGATGGGCTGTGCCCAATTGCACAGTGCAACTCAGCTCAGGCACGTTCCTCCACTGTGCCCATCCATAAACACACACCTCATCCAACGACCTCAGCACTAGAAGAAAGTTATCAGCCAACATGTTGTTGAGCAACATGCTTTGGATGTATCAATTGTGAAAACCACAGCAGGGCTCACACAAATTGCAGGGGTGCAAATGTGCATAAATACATGGCTTTTGCTAATGCAGTTCGAGCATATGGGGATGTGTCCTTGTTTCAGGGATTTGGTGGCAAAGATGCCTGATGTATCAGTGAGAGCAAGGGGGGAGGCATGAAATTGTACTATCTTGCTCCAGGCTGTGGCATGGGGATGACTTTCACCTTTGTGCAATGGGACCCATTTCACAAAAGGTCTTTTCCCTGCTGATTAAAGGCTGGCACATGTACACCAAGGTGTTGCCCTGCACAAAATCTTACCTGCCCTGGTGCCTCCCTTCTCCACCAGCCGGAGCAGCCCCTTCTTCTTGAGGATGATGCTGCTGCCAATGAGGAAACTGGAGAAGACAGCCAAGCCCAGACCAATGTAGAATCCATAGTTACTTTCCAGCCGTGTTACCCAGGAGGTATCCCCAGTCCCATTGTCATGGCCAAGGTCAGCCAGATCAGCACCTCTGACCACCTGGCACACAACTCGATGGGAAACGCATGAAATGGAGAGCAGAGACCCTGTGAGAACATGGAGATACAACAATTACTAACGTGGCTATCAAGAGTGCCATTCAGTGCTGTAATCAGTCTCTCATACTCAGGACACCTCTGCACTTGCGTGGAAGCAGGAGGATATTTGGTGATTGGTTTCTGGGATGCTGCTCAAGCAGCTCGTTGACACACTGTGCCTGCGGTGCCCTTTGCTGAGAACAGGAAGACCACAAGGGCACTATATTTAATCTGAATTTCCAAATATCTATGCTAGAGTCTCTCCACCAAACTCCAGTATTACGAGGTTGAACTTGCCAGTGTCCAGTATTGATCCAAAGGCTTTGGTGCTTTGCAGCCACCTAATCCTGACATCTTCCTGTTACCTGCAGCTCACTGCTTTGAGTTTAATGTGGAGCAGTGCCAGTATTTTGTAACTGTGAATCTGTCCCAGCTCTGTGTACTGAGCGAGGCCACGTGATTGCTCATAAAAAGACAACAGGTTTGTCCCAGATTAAAGGTCCCTCTCTGCATTGGTTTTATTCCCCCTATTTATGGACACTTGTGTGCTCATGAGTCACAGAATATCCCAAGCTGGAAGGCACCCATAAGAACCATCATGTCCAACTCCTGGCTCTGCAGAGGACCACCCGAGAATCAGACCGCATGTCTGAGAGTGCTGGCATCAAGTGCTAGCTAGTGTGGAAGGGGTGAACACAGGCATGGCTCTCTGCTGCCCACACAAAAAGCACCAAACCCTGGAGTATCCTGCTTGGGGGGTGTGTGGCTGTGTGGGCGGGAAAATTGCTGAGCTACCCCACCCAGCACATCTTCCTATTGCGATCAGAGCTGGGAGTTGTAGCATGGACAGTGTGACTGTGCTCTGCTGGAATAAAGCACCCAGCAGGAGTGTCATATACAAATCTGCCTCTAGTAAATGACAAACTTTCTGCCTCAAATCATGTTAGAAATATGGATGGAACAATTATCCCTCTGCAGGCTGTTTTGTGGCTCACAGCTCTCCAGGAGTTGGGTCTGACCTTATTTTTCCCCCAAGAAACTGCCTTAAATCTTCTGCAGCCTCCACCCATCCCCTGCACTTACAGCTGAGGGTTTGGATCCAGATTAGATCCATCTTTCTTTTTTCTAATGGAAAAAAAATCCAATGGCTTTTCTAAAGATTCTTTAAGAGATTTTCTCTAATGGAAAAATAACCTTCATTGTGGAACTGTTTTCCAGGGTACTGGGGGACATTTTCATAGAGTCACAGAATTGTTTGAGTAAGAAGGAACCTTTAAGGCCATCTGGTCTCATTCCACTGCACTGAACAGGGACACCCACAGCTCCGCCAGGTGCTCAGTGCCCCTCCAGCCTGACCTTGGCTGTCTGCGGGGACGGAGTACCCACCACCTCCTTGGGCAACCTGTGCCAGTACCTCACCACCCTTATCGTAAAAACACTTCTTCCTTATGTGCAATCTATATCTCCTCTCTTATTTTGAAGCCACTTCCATTTGTCTGCAGACCCTGCTTGAGAGTCTGCCCCCTTCTTTCTTACAGCCCCTTACACTGAAAGGCTGAGCTCCTTTACCTAGGCAAGTTGGACGCATCCAGCTCTCCAGGGAGCAAGCAGAAGGCAGTGGGGTGAGGCAGTTACCTACTGGCTAACAACCACCTGCGAAACCAACCAGTGACAAAGATCAGCCCCGGCTTTGGGGCACCCCCTGCCTTCCACCGCTTGGTGCCCCGCTCCCCCCAGCCCGGGCTGCACCCACCGTTGCTGCAGCTGCCGTTGGTCTCCAGCGGCTCCATCATCATCCCTTCAGTTCTCCGTGGGGCTCTCAGTGACCCGGTGTTGGCTGCAGGCACACCTGCCCGGGCGGCTCCTCCTCCGTCGCTGCGCTGCGCGCCTCGCGCTGCCCTGGGGGTTGGGGCTGCTCCCTGTGGTGTAGCAAGGAAGGGGTTCAGAAGGCGTCCCCTCAAATGTGAGCTTTGGTGTTTGTTGTTCCCTGCTTAGCAGTGATGTGTGTGCAGATGCAAAGGGCAAATCGTGGGGCTGAGGAATGTGTCGTTACTCAAGGAAGGTTGATGTATCTCAATGGAGATTTCGAGTGGGAGCAGGGATTCCCTCATTGTGTACTTGTTGCACAGAGGCACGTTCCCTAATCGCTTTTCTGGCCTTCGAGTCAGAGAGGGAGAGGCTGGGCTCCAGCACAAGCACAAAGCAAATATCAGCAGAGGACGTGTGTGCAGGGGACGTGTGCTGTGCTGCGGAGAGCAGAGGTGCAGGGCACAGTTTCACCTGCAGTTGAAGACTTTGCTGCCTCCAGCCACTAAAGAAAATAACTAAAATGTAAGATCTGAGGACTTAATGCTTGAAAATTGACTTTTTGATTTTTTTTTTCTCCCTCCATGAAATACACTGCTTGTACATTGCTACAGAAGTTGCCCTTACACCATCAAGCTGCAACATTGCCAGCACTGTGTGCATCTTTCACTCAGCGCCTGATTGTATCTCTGTACAACTCTGCTCTCCAGCAAATGTCATGTTTGAGTGTTTTGTGAGTCATCTTGACTTTAATTGGGCCAGTTCATCAGCCACACTCAGTGACTGGGAAAGGCTGTGCTGGCCAGATCCCATGTCCTGCCCTCCATCACAGGAACATCTGATAGCTGTCCAGATGGTGTGGCAATGGTTTCTGGTGTAGAAAGTTAAAGGTTTTTTATTTATCTGTGATAACTATGCTGCCAGAGCAGAGGTGATGACATGGTGTAAAACAAAAGACCCTTTGGATCACAGCTTTATCTTCCCTTGGTGGTCTGACTTCCTAAATGAAGAGTTGACCGCATTTGGCATCTTCACTCCCAAATGTATTTGACCCCATGGGCCTATTTTCCTGTATTTGGGAAGGGGCGAGATCTCCAAGAGAAGCTCTTCTGAGTTCTGGGGAGACAGGAGATGTGGAGGGGGGTGAGGTCCCAGAAGGAGAGAATTCAGCAGTGCAAGTTCATTGTTAGACATCAGGAGGGAGCATGTGAAGTTTTCACCACCACGAGAAAAGCTTCACTTAGATGTTGCAATCAGCTGTGGTACATGTGTGTCACATCTTTCTGGTATAGGGGCTGCGGAGATGTTGTATATAAAATCACTAAGTCACAGGAGTTGCATTAGATGGATTTAGCAAGGCTGCATATGGCAATACGGGAGTTAAAAGCCAGGAAGGCTTGGCAAAGAATTGCCTGCAACACTTTGTCAAGGGCAAGTTCAGACTGATAACAATAAAGCAGGGATGCAACCAGTGTCTCTGTTATTGGTTCATATCCTTGTTTTAATGGTAAGGCTGTAATTAGGGGAATTCAGCTCCAAGCTGTGAGCTCAGTGGTTGATACTCACATCAGGTGCTTCCTTAAAAATAAGCTCCAGCTCATCAGAAATCAGGGAGTCTGCCATAGTGGCTCATCTTGTAGCAATGTGGTTCCTCCTGAAATACTGGTTCCCCAAGCCAAAAAACTTGACTGGAGTCCAGAGGATATAGCAAAACAGCTTTGCATGCAAATGATATCTTTAGCAACATCAGAAGGCTTTTCTTTCTACTCCTTTTCTCTTCTTCTTTATTGGACTGGAAAAAAAATGGTGGAAAAATAGTTGTTACTCATCCTGTGTATTGCTATAATGGTGGAAGCATCCTGCTAACAGCTGATGTCTGCCCTTGGGTGTCTGCTAGGCATGGCTCTTGTAGGAACTTTGAGAACAAGGCTGCAATATTCAGCCATGGCTCAGTGTAGTTTGAGATCTATTGCTTTGAAGGAAGATAAATCCTCTTTCTGACAGTGACCTGGTGGTGTAGGGGCAAAAGGAAATGCCTGGTGTTCAGATGGTTGCAGCACAGCAACATAAAAGCTTGTAGGACTGGATGTGGTTGAGCAGACAGCTTTTAGCTCAAGTTATCTCTCCAGGTAACCCTGCCTGCAGTGGCTGGGGTTGTCATTTCATGCTGCAGCAGTTCAGATGACACCATCTTGGAGTCTCCAGTCTGTCACACCCACAATGGGTTCCTACCCTTATGCTGCCCTCCCTGTGCCAGAGTGAGTATCTGTGGTTCTGCTGTAGAGCCGCTGAGCTGTGCGGGTTCATAAGGCCATAATAAGCATGCCCTGCTTCACTTGTGGGGTTATTTTCTCTATCCAGATCAGTATAATGATCTGGGTCCCTGAGCCCCCACAAACTACAGATGCTGGCAGAAGAGGAATGATGGGTTGGTGATGGATAGGGTGGATGTTCTATGGGCAACGGAGTCCCTAAAGCTTCAGATCAGCAGCACGTGCTGTGAGGTGAAGTGACATGCAGGCAGCAGATTGTTTGTTTATAGAGTTCTTAACTGCTAGGTGTTTGCATCAGAGCTCTACATGAAGCAAAACTAGATTCAAAGCTGCTGGCTTGCAGGAGTTACAGCAAGGGTCTCTGCTACAGCTGAAATCGTGAAGCAACCATTCATGAACTGTTATTCTCACTGGCAGAGTGCCGTTAATCTGAGGACATAAAGATACTTAGATACACGAGAAAGAAGGAGGATGTAAGTCTGTGGTTTTGGTAATGATCTGCTAGGGTTGGTTATCCAACAGTCAGACTCTCAGAGCTGGATGCTCAGTGCAAGGGCTGGCTCCAGGTGGAGCCATGCAGCCTGGGAGCCTCCAGCATCTCTTGGGGCTTTTAATAGGAACCAAAGAATGGCTGCAAATGGAAATCTGGAAGAAAATAGCAAGGGCTGTCTCCTGGGATGAAAAGTCCCTGTGGAGCTGGTAGGGCTGTGGTAGTGAGATGAGCCCATTTAGCTTTGTTTTGACTAGGCCTGTCAAATGCTATTACAGATAGTTCTATAATTTTCCCCCTATTCCCTTCCACAAGTTTTCAAATGAAAGTTTGTGGCAGAAGTATGTTTCCCTCAAAAACCAACTTCCTGATAGGAAAATTTGTTGGCCTGTTTTGCTGTTGGCCATGAGGTTTCAGTTTCCTTTTTCCAAAATCTTGACATTTTTTAGCAACAAAATGCTGCCATCATCCTTCTTAATGTTCTCCTTTTGCCAGGTATGATCAGAGTCCCTCCTCAAATAACAGTTACTACAAATGACAGTGACACCATGAGATAAAGTTTGCCCATTTCATGAATGAGCCCAATTTTTATTTCTTTTCATCACAAAAGTCATCCCACGTTTGTTGCACACACTGTTGGTTGCTGTGTTACGGGACATATCACCATGTACCAGATGCTTTACTCTTGCAGAAGCATTTCTAATGGATATGGAAGCTTCTGTTAGCTGAATTTTAGAACAACAGCAAAAAATAATACAAAACCAAAATATCATCTTCAGCTGCATAGCAAATATGGATCAAAAATTTAACACTGTATCAGACCACGAGCGTAAATATACCTCACCATAAATAAAACTCATTGTACAAAATAACTCAAGCAGCTTTTCATACAAATATGGTACATTTGACAAGAGCTTTTGAGAATATTTTCTTTTTTTTTTACACCTTCAATTCTTTTTTCTTTTGTTCTCAAACACACACAAACCTACTGGACTGAAGTAACGCAGGAGAAAAAAGACTAATGTTGTTCAGTGCTAATAAGTGCTGCTGGAGTTTAAAAGAAAAACCACTGAAGTGCTAAGTTTGAACAAGTTTGCTTCTCCTTTCTATTGGATCTCTGAGAGTCAAGTGTAGCGTCATCCAAGAAAGGCATTTGCACTGCCAATAGTCACATTTCACAACGTTAAAGCTGGAGGGAACGTTACAATCATCTAGTCTGACTTTGCTCATTACACAGACCATCCTTTTCCCTCTCTCTAACTTCTGTATCAAGTCAGCAACTTGTCTTTGAAGTAGGCATTCCAAGCGATGATTGGTAATCCCCAAGGAGTTATAACTACTTTAGAGTAATTGGGAAAATGTAGGTTAAAAAAAGGTAAGCCCATAGTCAGTTGACTTAAATTATCCATATAGGGGTCCATGTTTCCCTAGGAAAAAATAATATGGGCTGTGCAGATTGAATTAGAGCACCTCTGCAAGGAAGACATCCAAAATTGGCAGAAAGTTTTCCAGTGTGGAGGATATGCCCAACCCCTTGGCAATCTGTTGTTTAGCTCTACTGTCACAAATTTTCTCCCCTATTTTCACTAATAATTATGACATTAAAAAAAAAAAGTATAGAAGAGAAAAATTCTGCTTCATTGAGTTCTTTGCAGATATAAGCCTGAACCTTTCTTGTATAGAGTCAAGGTGGGGGGGGAGGTGAAATTAGAAAACAAGCTAAAGACTATTTGAATCAGGTAGATTCTTAACATAAGGACAATAACATCAAATTTCAGAAGTGAGGACCATATGGTTATTCCTAGCTGATCTCATACTACTTGAGCAACAAGGCAAAAACATCTACAGTTAAAAACACTTTACATTTTGTTCATGCACTTTGGACATTTTGCTCAAAAATGTTTCATCCCTCAGAATTGGAAGGGGTTTGTTTCTGACAGCAAATCTGAGGGAAAAAAAAATAATAGATTTCCTCTACCTTTTCATTCAAGTACACCCAACTGTGTTTTGCAGGTTTGTGGGGTTTTTGTTGTTGTTTTTTTTTGTTTGTTTGTTTTGTTTTGTTTCAGAGAATTAAGCCAAAGCTACAGCAAAAGAATGCAGTGATAGTCATGTATAGGTAAAAAATCTCCTGTCTCACTGCAAACTTAAACAAGACACTTATATTAACTTAGGATATCCTGTTCTGTCTGCTAGCTGTGTGTGACTGGGCTGTGTGGCATAGCTCATCCTTCTGTTTTCTTGTTCTTGCTGGTTTCTGCCAAGGCTCCAACATCCCATAACATATCAGACATCATAGAACATTCAATTTGTGCTGTGCTCAGAGATGGCTCTGAGAGCCAGTCAGGGATCTGTGCCACTTCATCAGCAACAATTTCATACCAAAATAACAAGCACTTGCTATTTAGGTCAGGAAAATAGGATCTTGGTTGGATCTATCTTCCTCGTATCTTGTTTTTCACAAAAAATAAAGTGCTCAATTCTCCTCTTCCTTTTAAAAATATATATCTGTAAACTCCCTCAATTCAGTAGTTTCAGCAGTGTAAAGTGTTGGAACACAGTGGAAAACCAGAACTGGCATCGTTAGTGGAGAAAGTTAAATTGAGAGCAGGAGTCCTTTGGTATTGTTGGGTCTTGGATACTCTTGTGCTGCTCTTCTTCACAGTGTGAGGGAAACAACTTGCTTCTAGAGTCTGGATCCTTCCCTGGCACCCAAAGGGTTCAGCCCAATCTCCTGAGATGCCATTTGACTTTCAGATTACTGTGCTGCACTGTTTTCTCCCAGAGGTTCAAGCATTTGTCTCAGCAATTAAAGGAGACTCAAGGTGTAAAGGTGTTCAGCACTTCCATGTGTGGATTATTTGTTGATTATGAGGGAGGGAGTGTGTGGGAGAACAAATGCATCCCACACAGCAAGATCTCCTTTAGCTTGCTGTTGTTTTCTAAGATAATTCCAGCTGGGACATTTCTACTAATTAATAATGTATTTCCTTTGAGAGAATAAGGGCCCAGGCTCTGCCTTTTCAACATCTGTAGTAGCATGCAGGTTACAAGGCATGATGGAATGCACGAAAAGAACATATATTACCAAGTCTGTCGATTTAAACAGTAGTTATCTGCTGTGTCCTGGCTAAAACTGAGAAATAAAAATATTGCCAGTGGTGACATTAGCATAATTTCCTGCTGGAGCATGTGGTTTGATCTTCTTTAGCCTCAGGCATAAGGTTTTGTGTCAGTGTGGTGACAGCACCAAGAGGAAGCAGGGAAAACCACAAGTTTTGAATATCTCCTTAAAGTCCCTACTGAATTTGTTCCCAGTATCTAATACATCCAGAGATATTAGATGAGCTGAGTAGGAACAGGAAACAGACTCCAGTGTTCCCTCAGAATGCTTTTGAGCCTGGAAAATGCTGTTTTTGTTATGCTTTTACCTTTTCTAAAGAATCACATCATTTCTGTGTGATGGGAAGTTTACTTAGCCTTACTGATGGACACCATTCTCTTAAAAATAAATAAATAAAAATTGGTTGCTATGAGTAGGAGTTTATCTAAAACAAGGGAAAATAGCATGCCAGAACATACAAAAATTATGCATCCCAGCTCTCATCCTTGGCTGAATATCAAAGATCACACATGGTCAAGGTAAATACAACTGCCTCCTGTCAGGAACAGTGTCTGTTTCCACTCAAGTTAGCATGTGCAAAAGCATATTCATGTGAATCCAATACAACCTCTTCCATGGCCCATAAGAAATTTCATTTACTTCATGGAAGATGTGTCTTCAAGGGAGAACCCTTTGAAATAAAATAAGTGGACATCCCAATAGCAGTGGAAAAAAAAGCAAAATGGGCCTTTTTCGATTCCCCCAGCTCTCTGAAGTGCTGAGGACTTATTTGGCAGCTACAACATTGCTATTTTGAAACCCAAGTGCCAGATGCTAGGAAGGCCAACGACTTGGCAGAGAGCAGGAAGCAATCCACAACCAGCCCAGCATGGCTGCTCTGCACTACTCCTTCCTCAGGCTGCTGCCGTAGGTGAAATCCTGCCTTCATCCCCTCTTCCCCAAAAAGAAGTCAGGGTCTGTCTTCAGCCCTGGTGGCACGTGTCATGGGTGGGGTTGACTTTCCCCATTGCTTTTGCAGTGGGAGTGGGCTCCTGACACAGTAGCAACACGCAGCTCTTCCGACAGGATCCCCCACCTTTGGGGCTGCAATATGGCTTCAGATTTTTGTGTTCGGCTGGATGAATCACAGGGAAAACCAGATTTCATGGAAGAAAAGCACATTTGCCCTCCCACCCCCACCCACTCCCAAGTCCAAAAGCTACAAGTAAAATTGGTCACAGGGATGGAACAGAAGAACATGCACTCAACAGGGCCAGATGGGAAAATAAGTCCTTGTAGTGAGCATACCCCATCTTACTTTGTTGCCAGGTCTCATGCCATCAAATTCATCATCCCAGTCATCCTGGGCTCAGTCTCTTCTCCCTTCCCAAAGCACACAGGGTTAGTGTCACACTAGCAGGTGGTGGCCAGTGACTGGTGGATGGGAGGCTGGAAGCAGCGCACGTGCTCCACTGTGGAACTGTCTGTTTCCACCGACTTCATGTACTTGTTCAGGATGGCAAAAATCTCATTGTTCAGGATCTGATACTTCCTTATCCTGTCAGCCATCTTTTTCAAGGGCTGGAGTGATGGTAAGAAAGAAAAACAGTAGATGAAGAGAGTCTTATGTCATTTACTAGACAGAAAGTATCAGTACATTTGCCCTGCTGCTGAGAAACCTCTGCTATTACAAAGCAGCTATTACACGTGCTACAGTTCCACTTAGCAGCTACCAGAGACTGGTGACTCACTTCATTATAGCGTTTGATGACTCAAGGCAGAATTAACAAGGTCAGTGTGTGGTTCTATGTTAATCGATCTGGAGTCTGGACTCCCAGCTGTTTATTGATGAAGCCACAGAGATCAGAAAATGGTTGATGGAAATACCAGCTTCTCTGCTGCAGCTTCCTAACCCCAGGAAGAAAGGAAAAGCTTTGGAAGAAGAAAGATTTGATTGTCAAGCCAATTAAAATCCTGGCCTCTCTGCTGAAACTGCAGGTGGAAATCTCACAGCAATCACATCCAGCTTGAATAAGGTCAATGCCCGGAAAGTTTGTGATTTATGAATTTCAACAAGGCAAGTCAGAAAACAGAGATGTGTGCTAGTTCAGGTCTTTTGGAGCCTTACCCTTCAACTTACCACGTTTTTAATGATTTCATCCTTCCCGTCTTGCCTCTGCACCTTCAGCAGGTGGTAGCAGAAGTCAAATAGGTCAAAGCGTCGTTGTTGTCCAAGGAGAACAATGATAGAACAACCTGCCCAGTTCAGACCATCTCCAAAGCACTGCCTGGAATGGGGACAGGGTGATGGGATGAAGAGACAACAGGATGGAGTTAGATAAATGATGTCCTATCATGAGACAGGAACTTTCCTTGGTGGGGGAAATTGGTCCTATTGATGGGAAGTGGGCATGTAGTTAGAGAAAAAAAATGATCTTAGGACAGGACCAGGCTATGCGTGGTGCACCACAGGGTACGATGGATGAGGACTTTGCCTCCAACTTGGATCTGTAGGCTCATCTACCCATTTCTTTCTGCAGGGCACCTTGGGCATTTCTCTGTATTCCTCTTTCCCTTCTCTCCTTTTCCCAGTCGTTCAGATGGGAAGCTTTGGGGGCATCTCTTTAGGTCTATATCCAACAAGGTCCTGTCCTCAGGTACCCATATTCTCTCTCTACCTCTGTGCTGCCTGTGGCTATTGCTGCAGCTAAGGGCCCATGAGCTAATAGCAGAGCTGGGTACTGGACACTCACTCTGCAGTGAATTCATTGGTGCCCACAGGGATGCAGTACACAAACTGCATGGCACTCCAGAGCCGGTGGAACTCCACGCACTCATCCACATGCATGACCCCATTTGTTGGGGGTGGTCCACGCCAGATTGGGTCCTGCAGGTAGCTCCGAATTCGTGTCAGGATGACCTCGAACATGGACAAGCCGCAGCACAGCCGCTCCTTGGTCAGCAAGTCACCTTCTCGAGCAATGGCTATTTGCTGAAGAGGAGGAGAACCAAAGAAACAAGTGACAATGTAATACAGATGTACGTTCTGGGTGGACTTCACAGTTCCTGGTCTCCCTGGCATATCCCATGAATGGTCCAACCTTACCTCTGATGGCTGCTCCCATGGCACTCCCCACCAGGGAATGCTCAACCCAGAAGACTTAATATTGTGCTCAATTATATTTCACCAAACTGAGTATCTTTTGAAATAACTATACGCATCAGAAAACGAAAGTTGAAGGCAAAAGTTCTGACCAGAAATACTGATCCTTAATTCTGCTAGCATGCTATTCTGTTACACGAGCACTACTAAGCATTGCCAGGCTTAATTTCATGATTTGTGCAGATTATGAAAATGAAACAGGAGAGAAAACAGGCATTTTGCTTCCCAGGGCATTACCATCATCTCTTTAAAATGTAGATAGGCTACGAACTTCCTGATTTCCTGTGTAGTGGTTCAAAAGCTCTGAGATAAATGAGAAGCCATTGGAACCTTAATACTGGAAAATCTGTGGTTTCTAAGAAAGACAAGTATATATTTTCCAGCTGAGAAACTTTCCATGTGCAGAGAATTTCTGCGACATCCCCTCCCAAATTTACATGAACAAATTTGGAGGGAGTGGCTCCGTTGGATGGAGTTGATTTGGCTTTTACACCAGAAGAAGCTGAATAGAGAACTGATTTAATTTCAGCTCCATTGCTGCTCCAGAGGAAAAAAACCAACAAGGGTACTTAAATAAACACCAACCCCAGTGAGCTTCCTGCCTTCATCCTCTGAGCTGGGCTGGGCTGCATGCGTGGAGCCTGTCTGCCCCACTCCTTGCCATTTCCAGCAGTATTACTGCCTTCTTGAAGTGCTGCCAAAAATAACAGGGGAGATGAGAGCCAAGTGCTGTCAGAGTTGTGCCACGGAAATAGGAGGCTCACCCCATTACCTGGGTGATGGCCACATCCTGCTGTCCCTACAGGCAGAGCCTCTTACCACCTCACCACTTCAGCAGTGGCACTTATCAACTTTCTGCCTATCTCAGAGGGCTTCCTGGAACCCTAGGTCATTTTTAAGTTCTGCTCCATTTCCAGCTGTCCACCTAATGCCTATGAGAAAAAATGTCATCCTGACCAGAATTACAACAGAGGCTCAGAGCCTCTGCTACAAAGCACCTGCACATGTCCTGGTCAGACTTTAAGAATGTGAATTTTGCTCAGTTTATTTGGGTATTCTTTATTCTGCACTAAAAAAATAAAAATCTGAACGTGGTTATACATCCCCTTTCCTGACTACTGGTTTACATAGTCAGGAAGCTGACCTAAAGCCTTTTTAGTTTGGTAGCTACTGAAATGAAAGCATTACAACTCCTGCTTTCAACACAATTCCAAGGACATTTTGGGAGCTTCAGAGCAATTAATGTTCAACTAATAGCAAATACCAAGGGAACACTGTATTGCTGCCCAGTGGCCAGATGGGGGATGGGATCCCTAGATCTGTTAAATTCAGGAATGATGTCACCCAAGTTTCACAGCACACACTTGCACATATTTGCTTAGCAAGTAAGAGTTTATTTTATCCAGTGTGTTTTTTATAGCTAAAGGCAGTAGGTACAACTTATGTCTCTCCATCTGCATCAAACTTTTATGGCTAAAGATTAGTGTCTGCACACAGAAGTCTATGATGGCAAAATGGAAACACAGCAAGAGTAAAGTCTCTTAATGTGTAAATTAAGTGTTAGCATTACTGTTTGCTAAGAAATAGCAATAGAACTGGTATTTTTGACAAAACTAGTTCCACGATCTTAGCATGAAGAAATATTAATCTAGAAAAGGATGCACCTGTTTTCTAAAAAAACATTGTACCACTCACATTCACAGACAGAATTTGGTTTTAAAATTCATTCCCATGAATCATGACAGAATCGTGACAATAGTCGTGACAGAGCACGACTATTACTTGGCAGATATTTAACATGGTGAAGGCAGCTGGACAACTATTAGTCCTGTGGCCAAAGCTGCCTAGCAGCCTGAGGTCCCACTGACTTCTATGACCAGGAGAGGATGGGCGATTGAGGATAGATTGCCACGGGAAGACACTGTGCTGACTCAACTATTCCCTCTGTTCTCAAAAGAAAAAAAGCTCCCATGGCTTTCAAAGGAAAAAAAAAAGTCCATTGACAAAGCACGTTTTAAAGTCCCTTGCTAAATATCTACTCAGCATTAAAAGGGAAAGGATTCCTTTAACAATCTGCTGTGATTCCCTAGTTCTGTATCAATCACCTACCAAACAGCTGTTGGTGGATTTCCAGTGTATAGTATGCACTCCCTGACAATTTTCCTGTCACTGCACTAATTCAGTTATGCCATACCTCTTTCACAGTCTGTTAATGAGCAAACTTGCAAGAACCACACCTGAACACTGCTGGGAAGCAATTCCCTCTAACTTCAGCAGCTGTGGCTCAGACCCTTACAGCAAGTGGTTATGGGAAAACTGCATAAGGCCACCTTTTGGGAGAGGCATCCAGCAGCCAACTTCTGCACCTTCTGGACAATTGCTCTCAGGTGTTTCTGTGTTCTGCAGGAGAAACCCAACATGGCCTGTGTCCAAAACTGCATTTCCAGGAGCAAGCTAGAAGCTATGGAGGCGCCTACTGAATGTCATTTTTGTGTTCATTTATACCTGAGCTCAAAAAAGATCTGGTACTCAACTGTACCTGTGTGGTGAATGTAGGAACTGTTTACAGAAAAGTTAATTCAGGACATAAAATACCTTTTGTTTTCATCATTGTAACTACGGCAAGGATAAGCAACGAGTGGACTCTTATAGCAGATTTCAATGATGGTTTTGCATGAAAAGAAGGAGAGATAGAAAGACCAACACAAAGACACAAAAACACAGAGGTGAATTCTTTTTCTCGAGTGTCTCCTTTGAAAGGAAGCCAATGGGAAGTGAGAGGAGTGTCTACAAAGGCAGACAAAGCTCTCGGTTTTCAATCCAATTTCTTTGTTTCATATGATTTCCAGTGAAGCAAAGTTCCAAATCCTCAATCCATCAGAAAAACATGGAAGAAAGATGTGTAACTTTCTGCCTGCCATAGATCTGTCACCTCATACAACTGAGTATTTGTTCCATTCCCTCAGCAGTAGATTACAGAAAAAAGGCTGTTGATTTCTTTAACACTTTCAAATGATTTTTATCCTATTAAATCCACTAAGTAGATAGTGGACATTTGGCTCCTGATATCAATAGAACTCAATTCTACCCATTACATTGATTAAATCTGAGATATTTTTAGCGGTACTCAATTTCTGCAGAAAATAGATTTTTTTTCAAGCTGAGACCCCACCTCAATATGACACTTAAATGGAGCTGTAATTTTAAGCATGTGCTGAAGCTCTAAGCATGTGCTAGGAGGGAAACCATTCTCAGATGTACTCCTTGACAGGGATGAGCTTAAAAATATACCACCAGGCAGTCCTAAAACAGGATTCCCAAAAATGATGGCAATGAATTAAGCCAGGGACAGCCCTACAATGTTTCCCCTGGAACCACCCCAACAATTCTCCATTTATTTTTTTTTTTTAATGGAGAGGAAAGAGGTTTTCAAGGCTGTTTGTGTTCAGAGCTGGCTTATGCTACAGCTGCCTGCCAGCTCTCCAGACTGGAGGAAGCAACGCACTCTGGACCCACTCACAAATTTCCCTTTGATGTGTCCACTAGGGCAAGGATTCTGACTTTTTTTGTCTGGTTGGCATTTTAGAAAAAAATAAATAAAAATAAAGGATCACTTTCCCAGGGCTGAACAGGGCAACTGGGACTGCTATGAATTTTCAACAGCAATCCCTTTCAATGAAATCCTTACCTGCGGAGTGCCCAGCCTCTCTATTAGGGGAACCAGGTGAAGTGGGGCATACTTGGCTTCGAGACGCTTCATGCGCACCTCCAAGCGTTCTCCTTCTGTCAAGCGAGCAGCAAACAGTGAAATGAGAGGAGGAAGTGGAGACCCGCAATTTCCGCTGAGTTTGCTCAGAGCTGCCCCCCAGCAACCATCCAATGAGCCTTTGGATCAGAGAGCCAAACCGACAGCAAATGAGGGGACCGGTGATGCGGAGAAGGGTGGGATGTGCAATTGCAGTCTCAGCAGCAGCTTAACCAAACATGTTCAGAAGCATGTCCCTGTTCCTGATCACTCCTGTTGAGATGGACATTTCATGCTGTCATTCTCCAAAGAGGCTGCAAAATGCCTTTAAAGACTTAAGAGAACCCCCAGGCTATCTAAGGTTCCAGCCTGTAACTAGGCTACAGAAGATGCTCTGCTAGCATCTGTTTCCACCTTACTTTTGGCTGTACGCACTTATCTATTTAGAGGGGGAAGCAGGGCCAGAACTAATCCTCAGTTGAAATGGGAGAGAAACGGCTCTTGGAAGTGACCTCTGAGTCTGTTCACTGCTGCCCTCTGAGCTTCTTACCTTTGATGTAGACCCTGGGCAAAATATTTTGGAAGGGAGCAGCATGCAGCAAATCACAAACTTCTTCCTGGGACTGAGGCAGGAAGAAAGAAAGATAAAGTAAGTTAAAAAATACCTATAGGGCGTGACTGTTCGGCTCAGGGGTCTGTGCAACCCTACAACAACCCAATCACATCTACAGCACCTGGTCAAATCTAACCCAGCTCAGTAATATATCCAATAGTTTGTATCTAAATGGACTAAAACTGGAAGAAACAGCTCTCAGCTTAAGTCAGGAAGTTTCTATAACCCAAATAATTTACCTCATGCCTACACAAGGCCAGAGCTTCATATGTTTTTTGTTTTATTTTCTCGCCCACTTATTAATGCTGTGAGTAAAAGAGGATAAAGGCCATGGAAATTTCAGTTCTGTCTTACCCTGATGACTTCCTGCTGTTTGTTTTCACTGAGTGTGCCCAGGTGGAAGTTACCCTTTGGCTTAGTTGCTCTGGGATGTGTACATGTTAAATATACTGTTATAAATAGATACATGATACATTTGCCTGAAATTATTTGGTTTTTCAGTGCTCACGGCCAGTGCTATCAGACCTAAATCCCAGTGGTGGAGGCACCAGGGAGAATAATACAGAAGTGCAGAGAGTAATAACATCATGAGATGCCACCTGAGAAGATGCATGCCAATGCACTAGAGAAAAAATAATCCCAAACATAGATGCACGGAGAAACCTAGAAATAGGAAGGTGGAGACTGAGGAGCGATGGCTGACAATACATCATATACAAGTCTGCAATGGGAAACAGCAGCAAGGAAAACCAAAGCTGTTCAACACAGAGGCACTGCATAACAACACGGCAATAGTTTGCTCCTGCAAAACTCTCGTTCTAGGACATGCTTGCAGTTCTGAGCTTACCAGAGAGGTTTAGACACACTTGAGAGGAGGTCATGACAGAGCAGCAAAAGATTTTCAGGGCCAGATGGAATGACTCAGCTGGGTCTGGTTGGGGTCCATGGGTGGGTACCCCTTCTCCCAGCCCCAAGGCAGAGGACAGAGTAGCATGGAGCTGCAGGAGGCTGCACTGGTGCCATGGATGCTGGCATGAGAGTGAGTTTGTGGGAGTGCAGTTTGTGACACAGTGCTGGAGGGACAGGAACAGCCCATGGCCTCTCCATGGGCATGATGCTGATGCTATCAGAGTGTGCATATTATCTTTGTTATTCTGTTTGCAATCATTTTTGTTATTCTGTTTGCAAAGGACTCTTCCTTCTAGATCAATATGGTTTCACTGCTCTTTCCCTCTGATAAAGAGAGCACTTTCTGCATTTGCAGGCTGCATACACCTGGTATCTGTTCTGAAATTAATCATGGGAGACTTTCTCCCCAAGGTCCATTACCTGAGAGTAAGAATTCCTAGAAATTTAGTCCCAAGCAACACTTCATTCCTCAAATTTAAACAATAAAAAGGGGGGCAGACTGGAGCAGATTTCTAATCTTCACTAGAGCAGCTTCTGCCAACAACTACCACCAGCCTTAGATTAGGCTGACAGCTATGAAGATAACTGTGCCATAAAAGTAATTGCTCCTTCTACAGAGGGAGGGAAAATCTTGTTATGCAATGGCTCTAAGCATATGACAGCCTTCCAGCAAGTGAGAACCAGTGGCTGCTACATGCAAAACTCCCTTATATTCTGAATCAATTTCTGTGTAAAAAAACAGACATCTTTGGTTAGCATGGAAGGTGGGCAGATGTGGACTTGGATGGGCAGTCTTTCTAAAAAGAACCCCAATGTTCTCACTGTCTCCTTTATTTTCTGCTATTCTAGGATGTTATTATATTGCCAGTGTACAGCTCCAGAGACAGGAGGAACATTTTTGCAGTCAAATAGGGATTTCTAAAAGAAACCACCATGTGTCCCTTAAGTATCCATTTAGAAGATGGGACATAAAAGGCAAATGCAGAACATCTAGCATAAAATTCAGCACAAAATAGCAGAGAGCAGTGACAAAGCCACAAAAGAAACATAAACTGCCAGGATACTGTCTGGTCATTCTATTAGATAAAACCCAGCTGCTAGGTGATATTTATCTCTGTTTGTTAAATCTTATGCAACTACTGCTCACCAAATATGTTTGATATACCATATAAGGAACTAGAAGTCTTTCTACTGGGGTTGTTTGCAGAGATTTTCAGTTTTCCCTGTGTTCTGTAGTTGACTAAAGTTGGAACCTTTGAAGTTTCTTCTGGTTTTACTCTGAACAAAATTTTATGGCTTTGCTTGGAAATCCCACGTGTGCTCAAGAAGGCTTGCTGAAAAAAATTCGGAAAGATCTGACATTACCCTGCCAAAACTATTATGACATGAAACATGCATCTTAATGCAAAACTGGATTGTTGTTGCAACTCTCAGTTGGCTCTAACATGTTGCATTCAGCCATAGATAGCCTTTGCCCCATACCAGCCTACTCAGGTTAGAATTGGCATCACATGAGCTAAGAGGCTGAGAGACTTGTCATGCACAAGATGCTTGTGCAAGGGCTAATATCACGTCATCACTCTAGCTAAGTTTTTAGTGAAGATTAAGTCATAGGAAATATAATCTCTTCTGAGATTTCCTTCCTTTTGTATTGCTTTATCCTTACTGTCATTAGAACCAACTAGTTTTTCCATTGCACTACCACTCCAAAGAGAGCATTAGAAAAAGTAGTAATCCCTGCCCCAAAGAGCTTACAATCTACAAATATCTCCAGTTGATTTTTATTTCTGAGATGGACAAACACGGGATAGCTTTGGGTTCAAGAATTAAATCTAGATCTTCCAGTATTCAGATTCTCCTTGAGCAATGCCAGATGTCAGTGACCCAGCACCAATGTATATCATCCCCACAGACCTCAGCAGCAGAGCCCTAGAGAGACCCTGGGTACATGATAAGCTGGAAAATTTCCCCAACTCATCCGCTGGAGAACCCATTTCCACTCAAACTCTTGAGCTGGCAATTTTAAGTGGGATCTGCTGGTGCAGGGTATGTTGCCTTACCAAAGCCTGCTCAATAAGGAGGCAGAAGAGAATGGCATTGCCCACTTCTCTGAGGCTCTGGAACACATCAGTCTTCAGCTCTGCATACTCAATGATGTCCTTCAGTTGGTGGTGGAAAAACTCCAGGATTCCTTAAAAGACAAGGGAGGGCAGTGAGTGCAAAAGCATCCTTCAGTGGTGTGGATTAAAAGGCAGTCAGGGCCTGGTGCTTCATTTATTATGAACTGCAAGAACTGCTAAATGGATAGATAGGGATAGGCACTGGGCAGAACCAGCGCGCAGTGTGCATTTGCTGACCCATGAGAAATAGGGAGTAATTCCTGTGAAGTCCTTGGATTTCCTCATTAGAGAAAAAAGAGATTCAAGACCGCTATGGATGTCTTTGTGCTGGTTCACTTATAACAGTCAGTTTTCACATCCAGCTGAGTTGCAGACTGCAGTCATACGGTAAAAAAATCTTTCCATCAAAGAAGTAGAGCTTTAGAAAAAGTAATAGTGAAGCCACTGTAACAAAAGCTTAAAAATCCTGAAAACAAAACCTAAACAACCAGCAGACATACCCTTATCAATCATCTGTGTGTTCAAAGTGAAATCTGTAACAGGAAAGTTGTGTCACAGGGAGCACCAGCACAGTGGATGCTCATCCTTGTTTAATTGAGTAAATGCTGTGCAGGGATTTGGATGAGCTCTTGCTCAAACCATGACACATCTCACTGTAGTACCTACCTGGAGAGCCATATTCGTGTCTTGGCAAACGGCATATCTTGGGCATGACTTCGATCAGAGTCTTCACATACTGCAGGATGGTGCCTTGCAGCTGTAAGAGACAAAGAGGGGTTAAACTGGAAGGATGGCTTCTTCTGGCCTTGGTTTTAAAGGGAACAGACTGTGGACAGGTCCCTGTCCGACAACAAAGGGTGAAACTTTAGTTGGAGTCTAAGAAGAACTTGCTTCCTTTGGATTTCACCCAAATATGAAGTCCAGCCCAAGTGCATGGAGTTTTACAGCTTCCTCCTGAATAATAAATAATGGTTGCATGGATTTTCTACTTCAAAATACAGCTCATTGTGTTTGCATTATTTGCAGCTGAAATCCAAACAAGGCTCCATCGTAGATCCAGCTGGACTTGTGTTCCTAACCTAAAAAGCATTTCATTGGAGCTGCTAAAGGAGCCATTCCACAGCACAGGAAATGGTCTTCCCACCTGAGGAATGATTCTTGACACTGAGAGTTTAAAAAAAATTTAAAATATATACAGATAGAACAAGTTCCTGCAGATTGGATGTTTTGAACTAATATGGAGAAAAGTTTATTTCTTAGTTAAAAATGTTTGCTGTCATTTGGAGTTATATAAATACATCCTGTAGACATATTACATGGGATTATGTGATAAACATAATTTAGCCAAATGCAAGATCTCTATCTTCTCACTGAATGCTGTCTGATCTCACACAGCAGTTATGGTGCTTTCAACTGAGTGACACAAATTACATCTTCAATAGCTACCGTGCTTTACAGCAGAGAAGCTGGGTATATGCTTAAGATTTAGGTCTACATTGCTTTGCTAGATAAGTTCAAAATTAAATCACTGCAGCCAAAACAGAATTTAAATATTTATAATGAATTAAAGTCTTCTCTTTGGTAAAACAGTTTTGGGTAGAAAAGCGTGACCTGAAAAATGATAAATTTTTGCACGCTCCCTCCTGCCTTGTTAATGTTCTGTATTGTTGGTGCCCCTAGGGAGCACTTCCCTGTGGATACCACATCTCTCTTTTGAGAGGAGTACAAAGCAGATGGAGCTACTGGCTTCAGCATATCTGATGGGAAGGGCTGTATGGCTTGAATTCTTAAGAGCTCACATGTAACAGAAATTTCCTTGCAAACTCTTTTTTTTAAGGTATCGTGTCCTCCACCTTAGCAACAGCAGAACAAGACCATGAATACAAGTGTTGCAATGTGGATAAAGGGGCAAAGAGGTGCCTAGATTTCAACAACCCAAACCAAAACCTGAAGACTAGGCTGACCCTCCAATTCATGCCTCTCAAAGCATTGACATTTCTCTGCTATCAGTGTCAGGCTCAGAATTACCAGGCTCTTGACGATCTTCAACAGCTCTTCCATGACCACAGCGATCCCCTGATAGCCAAGCAGCCTGCAGATTGTCTTGAAATGAGGTGGCCCCACAAAATTGCGGTAGGAGCTATAGATGTGACTGTAGGCAATGTTGAGAGGCTGAGAAAATAGAAGCACAGTGACACTTAGGCACATTTACAGGACTTGCAAGTAATTCTCTTATTGTAGTATTGTGTTCCATCACTTGAAATCATTCTGAAAGAAAGCAGGAGAAATAATAATTCCTGTAAGAAATTTCTTACAATACTTCTTGAGGTACAAAAAGATTGCTCTTCTTTCTGTGTAGTCATATATATTCTACTCTGAAAAAACTGTCATGTCACAAGGTTTATTACACTGCTCCATAGCCAACACCACTTTCATTTCCAAAATAATTTGCTCTTCTATGTATTTGCAGTCAAGGATTTCAGTTCCCTGGCCCTTTGCCTCTTCAAACCCAAGTTCTTCTCCACCAAAACTGAAAGCTTTATACATGAATAACAGGGTAGAATTTTTCCTATTGACATTTGCTTCAAATGAGGAACAGTAAGAAAAGTAGGAACTAGAGCATCTGAGCCTAAGACCAGTTGGAAGAGACATAGAAATGATCCTTTCTGCATCCTATACAGCCCTACATACTGGTACTTGAGACATTTACATGTGACTGAGCTCAAAGGGAAGAACCTGACCCTTGCCTAGGGAGCATACCTGGGGCCCTGGGCACTAGTAAATTGTTAGCAGCAAAAAACAGAAGGCAACTTCCAGGAGCATATTTTATCAATATAATGTTGGAAATATGGGAATTACTGCAATTTTTTGGCACTAGAATATTTTTTTGATTCATTTGGTGTAAGAAGAAGAGAAGTAGGGGAATTAATTCACTTGTGTGATTGGCAAAAGAAACCAAAAATCAAAAAGAAAACTGATTTTAGCTGAGACACCACATGTTCAGCTTGGCATCTGTAAGAGAAGTGCTGGCACCATGACTCAGCCCCACAGAGAAGGGCTGCAGCCTCCCCTAGGAGATCTGTGACAACCACAGCTCCAGTACACAGCACTGAGCCTTAGAAAGACTCTGGCATGTAGTGCCGCTTCCAGAAAAACACAGATGAAATCCCTGGCTCAGGGTTGCTAGAAGATCTTAAGACAAATTAAACAAATTAAGTTACATCCAAATGTGCTGTGCAAGGCATGCTGCATCCTTCCACAGCAACTACAGACTCAACTCTGCAGGAATTCCCTTCCATGACAGCACCAGGGACAGACTCTGGCCAAGGCACCTGAGAGACCACCACTTTGGAGAGCTTAAGATGAAAGGCAGCAAGCACTGAAGTGGCAGATGAGGACAAAATGATGGATCCTCAGCTCCTGCAGCTCGTAGCAGTTGCAATACAGCCAGTTGTGCTCGAAGGCTTCACTCATCCACTCCTTCTGACTCACTTCCACAAGCCTAACAAGTTAGGAAGTGAAGTCATTTGCTAGGAATCAGAATACTGTTTTCTTTTGCTCTCAGATACAGAATTTCTGCTGACTGATGTACTGATAGCTCTCATGGACTTGACAGTTGCTTTAATCAGTGAATTAATTGTTTTGTTAGAGCCCTACTGCCCTGATCCAGCAATGTATCACCTCCTATGATTGCTAGGTACTCCTCTAAAGAGCTAGCAGGAAAAAAAGTTGGAGAGCCCCCTGCTTCTCTTAAAACTTCACCTTTGGCCCTGATAGACAGTGAAACTCTTCACCACTCTTCTGTGCATCAGTACTGTTATGTACACAAAGCCAACCTTGTAGTCTCTGTAGTGCATTCATTCACAGCGTGCATGAAGTTTCTCCTCCATCAAAACTAAGCAATAGGCCTCTGAATAGGAAGGGTCAGAGTGAAATAATTTTGGGGAGATAGAATTGGTCACATTTTCCCTGGAACGAGGCTGACATTTTGCTGCGATCTCTTGGTGCAGCCTCCTGCCTTGCAGCAAAACACAATGCTGCTGCAGCGCAGCTTTGAAGCTGTCTTTTCCTTCGAGTGGGGGTCCCAGCAATAAGCCTGATTAGGAGAAGATACATTTTAGGCTGTGCATGGGCTGCAGATGAGGAGAGTGATTCATCCCCGCCTGTCTGCAAGATAAGGTAGGCTCATCGAGCTCTCTGCACAGCGCATTAGCAGCAGGCTTGCGTCTAATAATAATACCCTGTGAGCAATTAAAATATACCTCCATTTAAGGGCGAGATACACAACTTAGTTTAAGGACTGTAGGATGTAAAATATGACACCAGGGTGTATTTTAAGACAAACCAGCTGAACACACAAGCTGGCTGTGTGGCACGCTCACTCCCCCACATTGTGCGGCCACTGCCACCCCCCGGGAGCAGGAGCAAAGCCCCTCTCCTGCAGGCCCACAGGATGCTTTACTGTTCACTGGAGCAACAGTCACTGAACACATAGCGGTTTTCCCTGCCTTTCGTTTAGGGCCAGACAGGCAGGTTTTGGGGCTGAGAGGCTGGGTGGCAGGCAGGTTGGGATCTGTGGCAGTGGCACAACCAAAGATTAGTCCTGACTGTCAACCTGACTTCAGTGCCACAGTTGAGATGGTGTCTAAGAAAGTACAAAACAACTATAAGACTTTTACGCAAAGTGAATTGAATCAGAGAGTCATTTGAGTCCCTTAGAGGCTACGTAGTCCAACTGCTGCATTGAACAGGGACATCTACAGCTCAGTCGGGTGCTCAGAGCCCAGATCAGCCTGACCTTGAATATCTCCAGTGATGCAACCTGTTCCAGTGCTTCACTAAAATACATATGTACAAATCATACAATGCAGTAGGCACTTTTATATACTGTATTTAAACAATCTCTCTGTCTATTCCATGCCTTAGCATAATGCCTTGCTATTCTGACTGTAGTTTTACACACACACACACGTACATACCTACATACACTGCTATAATGTATAATGAACCATGGCAGGAGAGGCAGCACATCCCCCACAGCCTGTTGCAATGGATCAGCATCCCCCACTGCCAACACCACCTGCAGCATCCATAGCCCCTTCACGCCTCAGTGTTGCTGCTGCAGACGTGGCAGCATAAAATAGAGTGGTTCCATCCCATTCACACAGCATGGCTATTTATACAGCTGTCAGCAGCATGCCTTGCCTTTCAGGTTACATCTGCTCTCACGCTTGCTAAAAATGGGTGGGCAAAGTCAGCAGTGAGAGGGAAGTTGTGATTTTCAGTGAGTCTGGCGTGACCCTGGGTCCAGCAGTGCCAAGAGAAAACAGAAACACTCTTGAAAGTACATAAATGAAACCCAATCTGAAGCATTTACAGAGCTAAGAAGTGGTTAGCAAGTGGTAAGAAGTGGGTTGCTGTTGATTTACAGCTCCTTTGTAGGAAACTTGGCAACCTGCTGCATTTTCTAAGTGGCTGAGTGACAGAATTGCTCAGTTTCTGCTGACCACTCAAACACATTCATGGTTTGCATCCCAGAGGGTAGAGTGGCAGGCAAGGACAGCCAGGGCCACTGACAGACGTTATTTGGGTAGAAGGGAACAAAGGTGCTGGACCAGCCCAAGCACTGACACAGTTTTGGTGTTTTCTTGTTCACAAAAAAAACAATTTCTAGTTTATCACCAGTGTAAACTGGTGCTGACTTGACTTTGGTAATGCCAACAGCACTGAAAACTTTGGTACGGTTCCTTCAGAGCTCGTGGCATTGATCACTGCATAGAGAAGAGTTAGCAGGATGCAGCTATTCCTGTTTTCTGTGCTTTCCTCTGTTGCTGTTAACACGTTATGTGCAAACAACTGAAATTTAATTTTGAAACAACTGTGAACACCACTAACTCAACAACCCATCTGCAGAAGAAAAGCAGTACTCCCATGAAGTATTATCACATGGTGACACCTTTCTGAGCACAGATTTGTATCTTCAGCTCTCTCCCTGCAGGCAGGGATGTACTTTCTTCACAGCATGGGAGCAGCTGAGAGCTCTCCATTCCCCAGCTCCTGCAAGGAGGACCGAGCGATGTAAAAGGCTGGAGGCCGCCTGGGAGCACTTTCATTTCCATCCCTACCTATAATTATTTTCATCTTTCCTCCCCATTTTCAGCTCCCTGGCAGCTGCAGCCCACTCAGAAACTGATGGAAATATGGCAGGACTTGGAAGATAAACACGCACAGAACTGCAAAGTGTCAATCAAAAGCAACAGTCACACGTACTGCCTGGGCTTGTAACAGCCTCTCCTAATCTGGTTTGCATCATCTCCTCACTAATGACATTGTGAAGATCTGTGAAATACTGCAGGCACCTTCCTAGCAAGAATGGAGAACTAATAACTCCATAGCCAGAACTGAAATTTATTTTGCGAAAGTTCCTCTCTTGAATATCTTTTGGCTTCACAGAGCAGCAAGTCATTTCTTCAGAGCCTCTCCTTACCAGTCCTGCTGCCACATCTGTTCCCTCCTGTCACTTCCTAGCTATGGGCTCGGGCTGCTTTCTCAATAGCTTTGCCTCTCCTTCCTTCCCTGGGTATTCAGAGAAAACCCAGTACCTGCTCCTATTACACAGCTTGGAAATAAATTAAAAAGCAAATGGACTTGCCTCAGTATCAGGGATGAAAATCTACCGCTCACTGGCTTTAAATGGCAGTTTAAACATGCAAGAAATCATAGCAATAAAGACAAAGCCCCTGAGTGCTAACTATCAATAGGCCAGGATGCTGGATTTCACACCATATACCAGTATGGCTCTAACTCCAGACTCTTCTGGAGGCAGTAGCTTTGGAGCAGGGCTGCAGATAAAGATTAAAAAAAAAAAAAAAAAAACCACAAAAACAAAGTAGAAAACAAAACAAAACTGGCTTGCTCATTCTGCCTTGGAGACACACTTCTCTCAGGCAAAAAGCTTTTAGGGACAACATTCCCAAATTATTTGAAGATGCCTGCCCATCCTTTCCTACTGGTTGCTATGGTGAGAGATGACGGAGCCCAAGATGGGTATAATACGAGGCAGCGTGCGGAGCAGGGATTTAGCAGAGCAAGAGGGACACAGCGGTGAGAAGAGGGGAAGGTGCTGCGCCGCTCTCCTGCACTGAGGGGCTGCTGCAGAGGTGCTGGGGAGGTAAGCCGCTTCCTGTGGCTCTGGGAGGGCTTAGTGATGGGTGCATGTGCTTTTCTGCTCTGTAGGAATGGTTCAATGGTTGTTAAGATGAGCTGCTTCTTGAGAGAATTAAGGGAAAGTTAGTTCTGTTAAGGGAGAGGGGAGGAAGAGAAGAAAAAAAAGAAATGAGATCGATTGCTTGCAGCATCTGCTTGGAGTGCTCAGGTGGTTGGGGGAAGAGAACCCTGCAACAAGGCTCAGAGGGCACTCTGGTGCCCTAAGAGAGTGATGTACCAGCTGTTGTGGCTGTTGTTAATCAGGGATGGGTTAATGAGTAGTCTTTTATTAGGGGGAGAGCTTTGTCATTCATACACTTGTAACCCCTTAAAGAATTACAATATTATATTATATTATTGTAATATAATATTGAATATTATATTTCAGCAGTTTTCAGATCTCACAGTTACTATCCTGATATTACGGTGTGAGATACTGTAGTAACAGAAATACTTTATTGTTTATTAATCAACACGTTAAATATGGAAAATTCAGTGACAGCTTAAACAACTATTGAATCATTATGCAGCTTTTCCATATGACATTTAGGTATAAAAATTAATCTTTAGGAAATTCTACCGGGCAAGTCTAATTATCAGCTTATGTTAATCAAACTTGCAGTATCCTTTCCATTCAATGGGAATGTGAAGCAAAAGAGCTAAAAAAGCTTCCTGTATAGACAACCAGTCACAAAGAAGAGGTTTTTCAAAATCTAACTAGACCATAAAGTACACCCTATGTCCTACATATTTGGTTGTTGTTTTTTTTCTTTTAAGAAGCAGGCTGATAACAGTAGTCTGGGAACCAAGCAGGTTTCATCTTTGGTAATTTTAATCACCTAAGATCGAGCATCTAATCTAAGCTCATTAGGCATAGCCCTTCTGCAGCCAGTGGAAAGAGCTCCCTCCTAGGTTGTGGGCAGCTCAGTTCCCACAGTCGCTTTCTTTTTGCCTCTGTAAAGGGGAATATGACATTTTCTACATTCAAGGAAGTGAAGCTGTGGTGACTGAGGGAAAAGATGGTAACAACTATGAGTGTGGAAATCATGGAAACAGCAATATTAGAAATGAAACTCTTGAGTGCAGCAGGTGCCTCAACAGATTGAGTTTCATTTCCACAAACTCCCCTAAGTGTAGGAGTCTATGGTGAAATGGGCAGGTTTTGAAGCAGTCAGCTGAGTAACTTAGCTTCTGAAAGTTTGCTGAAGACCCTGAAGACAATTGCGATGAAGTTTTTTGTCTGCTAGAGAGCACCTGCAGTGCTTAACAGTTCTAAAAATGCAGTATTTTTTAGTGTCAACCACTGGCAAAACACTTAAAAGAGATTTCAGGGACAATTGCGACTTATCCAGAATGCAGTGTGTTTTAGTAATTACTTTTACAAAAGGCACAGAGAGTTCAGCTGAAGCCTACACATGCCCAGTCTAAGGGCCAGTAATACCTTGGAAAGCCTTCACTGATGTCAGTGGCCCTTAGGACTGCACATGCATTGGGGAACTCAGCCTCTCGCTGGTTCTGGTTTCAGGGACATGATGAACATCGAAGTGCACAACATCACCTACACCAGTGCCACGGTCTCCTGGACCACCACCAATCCCTGTCCGGAGAACTACTACCATGTCATGTACCGCCCCAACTGGAACAGCGTCTTTGCCGGCTATTTGCGCCAAAACTTCCACCGTGAGGAGCGAGTTCCCCACTCCCTCAGCTCCATCATCCTCCATCGCCTCACGCCCTCCACCATCTATGTCCTCTGCATCACGTGCAAGAACTCCTATCCCTCCAGCAACCACTGCACCACGTTTCACACGCTGGACCAAAACCCCCTACTTTTCAGCAGCTCTAAGCACGAGCCCACCACCTCCATGTGGATGGTGAGCAGCTTGTTGCTGCTCTGCTTTATAGCTCTCTTAGTCTACGGCTGCCTGCAGTTCTGGGCTGCACAGTGCTGTGGGCCTTCCAGGCCAAAGCAACATGATGTCAGCCCCGAAGAAGTGGGTGAAGGCAGCAGCTCGCTGGATGGTCCTCTGAGTGATGGACTGAAAGAAGAGCTTCTAGAAGTGCCCATGACCACTGTGCTCATGAGGACCTCTAGTTTCACGAGGGAGAGTCCATATAGTTCCCCACGCTGCTTCTTCCCCTATAAGAACAGTGATGATAAGACAGCCATCTTGCCGCAGCATGGCCTTCAGTGAGAGCAAAATAAAGAGAGGCCCTGTCTGGCAGTCTGGTTCATGCTGCTCTTTCCCAGCTCTTCCCAGTTTGTGTATGCACAGGGGCTGTTTGTTCCAGGGTAAAACATGAGGTAGGAACATTATCTGCAGGGAGAAAAGCTTTTTCAAGTGACAAAAATACTATCATTCATTGAGGGGTTTTTAAAAGGAAACACATTCTGGGAATGGCCATGCTAGGCTGACTGTAGTGTCACTATCTAATCTGCATCAGTGCTGTAGATCACATCAGTCATCAACCAGCATGCACAAGAAATAAACTCCACTCCAGTAGTTTCATGCCTGAGTGATCCTCCACTAGCATCACACCCCAAGCCCTCCTAACACTTGTATAAACAGTCATCATGGCCTGACAAAAGAGCTTTTTGACAGTGTCAAGTAGTTTACATTTGCACTCCAGCATTTTAGTAACTCCTGTTTTGAACTACAAATGGGATTCCTGCAGTAGCACCTTCCTCGGGGAGCAGCACCGTACTGGAACTCCAGCTAGCTCTCCTCTCTCTGTGTTTAAATGGATGTGACTTGGTCTCAGCACCACCAGCAAGCAAAGGGTGGTGTCAGCACCCCCTCACAGGCATGTTATGGAGAAAAATATGGGAAAGCAATAGCAAAAAGCACATTGAAGCTGCTTCTTTCATGGCTTTTTTGTTTCACATGGCAATGTGATGCTATACATTCGCACTTGTCACGCTGTTATTGAACAAGATATTGCATTTGTTTCTTCCTAAATAAAGGATTCCAGCATCCACCCCTGCTGGCTGCCATGGCTCATTGACTGACCTTGGACCCGTAGAGGTAATATGGTTGAACGTTGGCTGGTTTGTCCCGCTGGGGTTCCTGCGTAAAGGGGATTGCTGTCCTCACAAACCTGCAGCAGGCACAAGAGATAGGGAGGGAAGTGGTCAGTGCCTGGTCAACTGTGAGCAGTGCAGACATCACGCGGTCCAAGAGGAACTGTGGTTGCACACTAGTTAGGAAGTCATCATCCGAGCTACATGTGCAAAATCCTGCCCCAACCTATTTGTGATATAAAACACATCAACTTAACATATTACAAAGGTTTTGGTTTTTTTTGGAGGCAGGCAAGAAACCCACATCTGAGCAGGGACCACAGCTCTGCTGACAAGTCACAACATTCTAGACTGAACTACCTCAGTTGTTCATAATCTCTGTCCAACTTTGTTTGAATGTGTTACTACAGCTTCCAAGACCAAGGGGAGCTGGTGGACTTTATTTTAACTCTCAGTGCTGCACATCATAGGGAATAAAAACTTCCCTGCAATGCATGGAAGTTTTATGTGGCAGGTTTGAAATTCTGGAAAGAGATGTAAGGTCTCCAGGTGCTCTGGTTTTCCTCCTCACCTGTTGGTGGATCCATTGTAGCAGTAGTTGGGTAGAAAGTCAAAGTTGAGCTCCCAAAAGACATGGAGGGTGATGCGCCCATAGGGTGCAGAGACGTTGTGGTTGGCTTCCCGGAACATAGCATCAAAGCTATCCAAAGTCATGTGTTTGCACAGCAACCTGTGAGTCAGGCGATTTATTTCCAAGAGCCACTCCAGCTCCTGCAGCACACAAAGCAGCGGCAGATGACATGTGTTACCAAGATGGCAATAGAAACTGTTGGTTCAGTTGCCAAGGGATGATATTATATCCACACCCACACAGAGAACTTCCCAGGTGAGGATGAAACAAATGTTAAAGACAATGATTTCACTCAGTGACTGAGGCCAACTGCACTTCTACTCAAGGGGGTCCTGGTCCACTATCTCCTAAACCTGCAGGCAGCAAAATTAATTTGTTCCCCACTGAGTGCTGGCTGGCTTTCACATCAGAATCCTTCAGAGGTGGAAACTGGTAATTTTACACTACTTGACTCTGATACTCCTTTTAAGTATCAAAGGCAGAAAATCCTGCACAAACGATCTCAGCTACCTGTATTCAACAGAGGGAATTACAGTCAAGATTTCCTACTCTCAGATCACTGGACTCTGTTCTATGAGCTCCGCAAAATCTAAATACTGACTGTCACCTTATGATTTACACAAATAGTTCATAGTCTAATAATAATGCAATTAAGTCTTCATAAGTAGAAACAGTAGAGATTCAGTGTCATAAAGGAAAATACATGGTTGGCTGAACCGTACTGTAGGTGGGACAATTAGCAGAAGATCGCTGACTCTGTATTCCTAGCAGTGTATTATTCTCTCAATTCATACTCTCAGTAATAGTTCTTACCACTATGGATGTCAGGTCCTCACTCTCAAAGCGGCTAATGGCCTGGTCTAATGATTTGTACATCGCTGCTGAGATACGCTGGGTTATGAGCCTGTTCAGGTCAATTGACCTGCCCAGCAACTGGGAAAAGAAGAAAAGATAGGTGTATGTTACATTCAGATGGGGAAAAGTTGGTAGTAAACCCTCTATTTGGTTTACCACTACTTGGGAATAAGGTTGGAAATATGGAGTGTAACTCATTGATCCCCCTCAACCCAATGTCCTGAGTGCAGTGAGATAGATAGATCTTCTCATTCCAGTGCTGGTCTCAATTGAGCCCAGCACTAGGATGCCAACTAAAGGATAATAGAGTAAGAGCTATGAATACTACTTGCTTGCAGTGTACCTGGACATGCCTTTGCTTGAGCAGTGTCTCATAGCGGTTTGATGGTGGGTATGGAATGATCACCCCATAATTCTTGCATTCAGCCCGGAAACGTTTGTCCAGCAAAACACTGAAACAGGCAACAAACATCAGCAAAACGCAAACACACAATCATCTTCTCTCTGAATCTCTTCCAGAGCTATATTCATTCTTTTCATCTTGGTCAGAATGCCAACAAATGTCCACTTGCTTTGCTTTCACTTCTAAGTCACAAAGCAGCAGTTGTCACCATGGTGACTTCCAGGCTGCTACCATTCTTGGCTTTTATGGCTAAAACATCCAAAAATATAAAAGACTGTGCTGAAAGATATCACTAGTACCAAGTAGTGGAGTGGTCTCTGTTTCTAAGACCAATTGTGATCTAGAAACAAAACTCCTTGCAGAGTTAAACTAAGACTTGTGCACATTTGGAGACATGAGAGGAGATTAGAGTTCATCTGTGCTCTTTAAATTGTTAAAAGGAAATGTCACAGAATGCTTATATCCTCATCAGGGAGCAAGTAACTGCAGAAGTCCTGCAGTCTGAGGTATGTCCTATGACTGTGTATCAATTTGGCTATTTTAAGTCTTGATGCTCTACTAGGGTTAGGACAAGTGAATATCCCTGCTTCCTATAGCTGGGAGGCTTCCAGTACTCATCTGCCTGGTACACAATCAAAAGTCAAGCAAGGACATGTCTTCAATAGGATTGATCTGCTCTGCTGCTGCTCCAGAAAATGGTACTCAGACAGCTATATAGGATATCAATTATTTGTATTTCACTGTTCGCCATGTCCGCTTGCCACCATTAATTTATTTTCCCTATCTACAGTGGTCTGACATGGATACTAAGCTTGGTGAGACAAGAATAATCTCTTGTCTTGTCTACCTGCAGTGACTACTCCCTGAGGGGTACCTTTTGGTTAACCGCAATATCATCACTCATCAGCAGCAGTCGGGTTCTCCTACCTGCCAGCCATTGCTTTATAATAGGCAAAGATCTGATCTGCCAGCTTGTACACAAACTGATCAAAGCATAAATTCACCTGGGGGAGAAAAAAAAGAAAATCACCGTTGCAAAGTAGCTCCTTCCTACTCTTGCAAGATTGGTATAACTCAATACAGAGCTTATAGTTTCTGCATGTTCTTACAGATCCCAATCTTCCCAACCCCAGTCATCCTTTGCTCTCAGAGATCTCCAGGTTGTCATTTTTCTCTGATGTCTTATAACCCTCTGCCCATCAGACAGACTCTTCCAGGCTCACAGTGTCTGACAGCATTTGGCTTCCCCTGGTCCCACAGCACTGCTAAGTTGAAGCCCTTTGTCAACAGAGCATGTAAGCTCTCTGAATATTTTGATCTTCTGAAAATCTCAGTCTGATGGAGTATATTTTTCAGGAGACGCCCATTATTGATTCACTGAACTGCTGGGTTGGGCTGACAAACAAGACAGTGTGACCCCCGTGTGCTCTTTCCATACAATAAAGAGGAACTTACTTCAGCTTCAATTTCATCGTACAGGAACTGCTTTTTGAACTTGGTCAAGGCATAGTATGCACTGTCATTATAGAGGTCCAAGGGGTACAGTACGTATCTGAGGACAAGAAGACATCATATCTTCAATTAACCTTGGAGATATCAGCATAAAGAGCAGCCACTCGGTGCAAGAACTGGCATTTTTCTGTCTTTCACTCCTTTTACCTCCATTCACTCCAGATCCTCAAGTTCCCTCATCTCACTGTCTGATTTGCTGGAAGCAGCAAGAACAATCTGGTGTATGCTGTGTCTTATTCAATCAATGCCATCTCTTTCTCTGCCCTTATAAAAAGTGTTGTCTTGCCCTCAGTCCAGAGTGCCTTGCCAATGGTTATAAAATGGAAAACAAAGCTTCCTTAATGAGGAAGATAATATAAATATAATTATACTTGCATTACAGCAATTTCTCTGATCATTTATCAGATGTACAAAAAAATTGCTTAAAGTGCTTTATCCAGGGTTCATGTCCCTGTCTGACATGCTGTCTGACTGCTGTATGCAGACCACTACCACCAAATTGAGTGGATATCCTAATGCAGCAATTCCCAACTGCTGGTTTATGATGGATGAGCAAGTTCCAATGTCAAGAAGCAGCCAGTGTGCATCTGCTAATGAGTTATTCATACATTACACACATGCAGTAGCACGTCAAAAAACATATATATATATTTTTTCACCCTTCTCAAAGAGATAGTTCATCCCCAGCCTACCCTTCACCAATCAAAATCTCAAGCCCCACTGAAGGCACAGCCCACCACAGCCCATCATCTCTTACTCCATCATGGAGGGTTCTTTGGTTTCCAGAATATGGTCCGTGAGGATCCAGGGCATGGACATTTCAATGGGGAACTGGATGCGGCGGCCCATCGTCAGCTCCAGGAAGAACTCCCGGAACCAGAGCTGGGACAGGTCACAGCACTGCTGCAGCGCTTCTGCAACACAGAGAGATCCCCCAGTGGGAGGACTCAGAAGTCATCCTAGGATGGAAAGAAAACTCCACTCCTAGAAACTAAACTACCACTAATGGCTCTTTTGCTATTGCTGACTCATTCCTGTTCTCATCATGATTACTACCTAGAAACATGCCTGCATCAGCCAGAAGTAGAACATTTGGGAAAAATCAAGGAAAATCTTCTGTGCAAATCAATGAGGAGCAAAACTACAGGTAAACCTTTGCCTGTCCAAGAATGTGAGAGTTGGATTCAAATCTCCCCCTGCCACAGTTTCACTCACCACTGATGTTGAGAAGGTGGGTGAAGAAGAACGACTGCTTGTGGAACTCCTCAATGGCCAAAACTATCGGCCCATCCAAGCTGCTCCTCAGAGTCTTCTTGGAGCCACTCTTGTCTGCTATGAGGGACTCCAGCATGGTCCGTACCATGTAGAGCTTAGGAAGGAAGTTAACAGTCACTACTCTGCTGTGAGATACCACTGCACGCAAACATGATGCTCTGCAGCAAAAAACACTTCTGCTTCTACTTCGGCTTATGCTCTACTTTCTGCACCCTTTGGGCCACCATCATTCTGAGATAGAAATAATCACACCCATAACAAGTGAGACTTAGGGAACTATACAACAAGCTAGGCATCAAAAAAATGTTTAACATGTAACATGAGGGTAAAGACATTACTGGAGAGCCCATGAAAGGAGCTGCTAACCTACAGAATGGAAGATTCCTACATGACTGTAAGGCCATTAATTCCATAGAAATATAGATTTACATACCTGTGTACTTGATGGTCCTACCGCTCGCCGTGGGACTTTAATATCAAATCCACCCTTGGGGTCCTTTTCACCTCTCAGGCAAGGATCATTTGGTGGCTCTCGACCTCCCTCCCAGTCACAGATTGTCTTTCGAATTGCTTGAAGAACACTGGAATGGGTAGGGAGAGGGAAATTAGTGCTTAACTTGATTTTACTGCAAGGCAAAAACATTCACAGCTATGAACATTAGCAGGAGAAGTATATGGAGTGGGGAGTTACACTGTTGTTTGCAGGGGAGTCACGTCCAAAAGTCACTATGGAAAGAATTGCTGGCCAAGGTATGTTGACTGACTGTATAATATTAAGCTGTGTACAGGACTACATACTTACATAGTACACCTGTACTACATACTACACAAATAAATACATTGGCTTTGTATTACATTCAAGAAAGACCAACCTGATCAGGACATTCTTCTTCTTCCTTACTGCCTGCCTGAGTGGCTCTCGCAGCGTCACCTGGGCAAAGTCCTGCAGAGCTGCATAGATAGTGTTGCGGATGGCTTGGTTAAAGACACTTTCCATCCGGCCCATCAACACTTGTAGACCTTTGATCATAGCAATTACCTGAAACAAAAATTAAAAACAGATGTACTTCCTATTTTTTCTTTTGTACGGAGAGGTCCATAAACATTCAGATAATTTTATAATAAATTCTATTCAAGTAATTTAGGTACAGCAAATAGGTGGCTGATTTTTTTTTTCCTGTGTTATATGCTTTAAGGATCACAACAAGCTGGGGAGAGCATTTCCACCACCAGTTTCTTGCAAATGGACCTTGTCCCTTGGTAGGATCTGTTTCCACTCTTGATCTCTTGGTATCTTTAATAACACCTAACCCTGGGAAACTGCACATGTTCCAAATGTTCTTTGTGCCTGATAGGAAAACAGCCCTTGCTGGCTCTTAGTCACTCTTAGCATTTTTTATGCAAAAATCAAAACTTCAAAATGCAGAAAACTTGATCTCCAGGCCATTCTCTCTGCCATGGCACTAAGGAGCAAGGCAGTAGATGGCACCTACCTCCACAAAGGCAAACTTCTCTTCGCTGGTATAGTTGTACCGGGTGGCTCGTTCATACTCTTCTGCTGTTCCTGGACAGTCCTTGTTGCAGAACTTATCGGTGGGATGAACCAGCTTCCAAGAGTACTGGAAAATGGAAAAAGATACTGTCAACATTGCAGTGAGTAAGAAGCAAGGCTGGAGACAAAGAGAGCTCTGTCCCTGGACATCAGTATACTTGCTTGACACAACTTTGGGTGCAGAATGTGTACTTTTTCCTGGCTTGAACATCACTGTATTAAATATTGGTTTTGTTTATTTGATGGTTTGCCAGTTATATTGGGCTTTTGATATCTATGGGCTTTCTATCATCATTTAAATTAGTTTTACTTGCTCAAGACCCAGACTTGTCATGCACCCTTCGATACTTAATGTGGACACCCCAGAACATATGAAGGGCAGTGCAGCTCTTGGGAGAGATGAACAAGTTTTCTTTCTCTATTTGTTGTAGAGGAAGTTCAGAGTGATCAGCTGTCTGATTTTAGTATGTTTGTTGAAGGCTTGAAGTAAGGTGCATGCAAACAGCCTCATCATTTCACAATCTATATCGCATAGCCTGCTAACAAGTTGACACTCACTTAGGAAGAGGAGGACATTACACATTGATGCACTCACCACTTCCATGACATGGGCACTCCACTTGGACAGCAGCTGCAGTCCCCGTAAAGCGAGATCAAAGAGCTCCCGGTACTCTTCATCGGACTTCTGGCTGTCCAGCCCTGAGCCGGTGACCACCTGGAGGAGATCACATCATGTCAAGGCCGGAGTCAGCAACTTGCTGCAGCTTCAGTTGAGCCAAACAGCAGCAGCAGATCTCCTTCTCAAATCCCAGCTGAAATGAATTCTCCATGATCTTATGATTAAGATAAAACTGGGCTGTGCATGTATTCTCCCTTGAGAAAAGGAGTGTAATTTGGCAGGACTCTTACTACCCAGGGATCAATTTATTTCCTACAGAAAAATGAGTTTGACCCGTAACCTCAAAGCAAATAACTGACCTTTTCATTCCACTTTCCCATTTTTCTGTGGTAGTCTAATACCACTGAACTCCTCTAGCATTTACTGACTTAAAGTTCAAATAAGCATATACAAATGCCAAAACAAAAGGGCTGAGAATTCTAACAATTCACTGAACTAACAGTGATCAATGAAGATCAGGCAATTGCAAAAAACAGTCAGAATTGCATCAGAAAAGGCTCTGACATTCAGTAATGAACAGAGAACAGTGAATTTCCCTCAGAGCTCTAATGGCCCCGTGCAACAAAAAAGGCCCATCTGCAAGACATGGGTGTTCTGCCATCCACAGCTGATGATAAACAATTAGTTGCAAAAATATTTCTACCCCTTATTTCAACTAAGCTCTGGCCAAAAAAGTAATAGCTTTTGGAGTAGGTCTCCCAGTGCACAATTTTGCACCCACAGGAACCTTTCATAACTCATTTTCTTTTATTGCTGGATCGAGCAGCAGTTTGTTCCACTTGTGTCCTTTCACCCATCTCACTGTATGTCTTGGCAGACCATACTAATGCCACATTTGTCCTTTCCCAGCCTTGTCTGTCTAATGAACTCAATTAAAGCGACTGCCCCTGAGCTTACCTCACTGTTGCTGTAGCGAGCGAGCTCAGAGATGAAGCGAATGTGGTCATCTCGGATCTGGACCATCTGCTCACAGATGTTGTACTGCGGACTTATGCTGCTCTGAGTGCACGTCCACCTGAGCAAAAAAGCAGCGGCTTCAAGAAGAGGACACGGGGCTCAGCTCAGACACCCCAGGAACAAAGCCTTGCACTCAGCTGCTCTCTTCCTTTCAGTGTGCCCAAGACATCCCACCTTCAGGACAAATGTCAGCTTGTATCCTCCCTCTCACACTTAGGGCATGTAATGTCTTTCAGAAGTGGTCTCAGGGGTATGACAGGATGCTTGCTCCACATTTCTACCAGAACATCTCTGCTCCATCTACCCTGAAGGCTGCACTCCATTATGGGTTACTTAACCCCCATATGCAGAGGAGACTACTTCCCTGGCTGCTGTCAGGCAAGCTCTCAGGGAAGAACAAATTGCAGAGCACCATCATCATTTGCATCCTTTCTGCTAAATATAAGGATAATCATTTCTTTAGAGGACATCTTTCTGAGTCTGAGGCTAGGTCATGCCTCTGCTGCAAGGAAATACCCTGCAAGGAGCCAGCAACAAAATATCCCTTCTGCTCTACTTGGTTCTGGGTCATATTGCCAGCTCACTGAAAAACCCTGAGTGTAAACAATGAGCAGGATATGGTCAGATGAACTAGATTTGCATTGAGCCACATGTACCGTGTAACAGTGCAATGCGCTCTTAAAAGGAAGACAGTTCTCCCCTTCCAGTGGCACAGTCATATGAAGAAGTGGTCACAATAAGCATGAATCAAGTCTAATTTAACATCTAATTTTTCCCAGATCCTTATTGGCTACAGACATAGAAACAGAATGGCTCCGCTAAACTGATTTGTGCAAACAAACATGTTTCCATCATCACAATGGTTTTAGGTGGTTGTTTTTTTTTTCCAACTAAATAACTGGCCATCTTAAGATAGTCTTCTCCAGTATAGACTGGCCATACAAAAGGGAAGTGAGAAACTTGCTTCTGACATGGACATAGACACAAAAACCTATTCCCACAGTTAACTGTAGGCGCCTGTTGCCAACCTTTGTGGTGCTGGAAGGTGCTGGAAGTGCTGGACCATGTCACCCCTCGTGAATCCAGCCTCCCACAGTCCCATCACTCCACTCTTACCCGTTTCAATGTCCTGTGTTCCCCACCGGACAATTGGCAGGCTAGCAGGAATTGCCAGGGCTGCCCCAGCCCTTCCTGCTACATACAATTTAGTCCACAGTGCAGAAACAAAACGCCATGCAGGAAAAACACCAATTAAATCCATTTTCATGGAGACACGGAAAGAAAGTGACAAAAACAATATTAGTAAGAAATGGGGAATATATGGAACAGACTTGGCAGTTAATGCTGGAAGCCCCATGCAATTTGCTGAGAAAGCAAGTGAGTGAAGAAACGTTAGTTAGTAAGGTGCAGCACAGAGACCTGGTAGACAGATTTTGAGACAGACATTAAATTGTGCACAGGTAAACAGCCCATGAGCTACGTCGGTTTTGAGATGAGAAAATGAAATGCAGCTGACACATTTTGTTGAAATGTGCTTTCTGAATGGTTTGGGGAAAAAAGGTGTATATTTTTAGATAATCTTCCTTTTCAAATTTAAATTTTTGAAAATATTTTTTAAATTCACATTTTATAGAATTTCTTTTTCTTTTTTTTTTTTTTTTTCACAATTTCCATTTTGCTTGGGAAATTCTTCCATGTTACTCTCATTTTTCTCATGCAAAGTTGATTCGCACTTTTCAACCAGCCTTCAGGAGGGCAGGGAGGGTGCTCCTGGGGCAGCCAGGCAGTGGGCAGAAAGCAGGACCCTCCACAGGGAAGGGGAAAGCAAACAGGCAGCCTGTAGTATAAATCCTGTCCCGACAGCTGTTCAGCTAGACTGCTGCTCAGTGACAATGAAGAAATCTGACTTCTGCATGACCTGGTCCCATGGGTAAATGGTCACTCAGTGGTAAAAGCCAGTCTGCAACCAGTGATGAAAGCAAACACAGCTCAGACGGGCTTTGCTTATGTGCAGTGGTAAATGCTATTCCTAGGATGTCCAAACCCACCAGTGATTCTCCTAATAATAACTGAGCACTGTGCAAAGCTACAGAGACAACTAGGGCTTGGACACAAGTGGTGGAATCTGAAGCAACACCTGCAAATCCTCCTGATGGCTCTGAACCGGTGCTGTGATGCAGTGCTGCAGATCCCACGCCACAGTGACTGAGTGCTCCTGGAAAGACTCAATTTCTGCCTTTTTTTCCAGCAATATTCATTCATTTGTAATGCATCTGACCCACTCTTTTCACCTCATTCCTGCTGCCTTCCTGCAGTGCCTGAACTAGAAGGCACAGTGCCTGGCTACTGCACAGATAGACCCAGCTGTGTTCACGCTCTGAAGGATTTTGTCCTTGGGATGGAAAACGCGGATTAAAATCTCTCCAGAGCAGGGACACGCTGCTCGCACTCACACAGCTCCGGGCACACACGTCCCAAGCACTCAGCGGCCACCCCAGAACTGCGCACCATGCCTGCTCACCCGCCTGCACACACGGGAATGGCTCCATGGAGCTGGCGAGGAGATGTCTTCCCATGCAGGGACACACAGGTACACACGTGCACACAGAGTCAGGCACGCTGGGTGTGCAGCCCCCGGGGACACACACAGGTACCTGTGCACAGACCTCACGCACGCCGAGGAGGGAGATGCAGCTCCCACAGCTTTCAGGACACACACAGAAGCCAAGAGACATTATGGCAGGCACTCACTTGGATTTGTTCTCCTCATAGTGAGCACTGGTCTTAATGTATCTGGCCAGTTCTATCTGCATATCGCCGAATAAAGGAACCACCTGCAGCTGCTGGAAAAGAAAACAAAAGATGGTTGAAACGCAGCAGAGAGTCCCTAGGGTGATGCAAGGGATGAAGAAGTGGCATTCTGCGGCTCTGAAGCTCCAGGCTGTTCAAACCTGGTTGTGGGATCTTTTCACACTTAGAAACTGACTGAAAACTATCACAAAGGGCTTGGGGCAAGGAAGATCACCCACTGCGAGTGCTTTGGAGCCATGGGCTTGCCAGTACTGGCTTGGTTATTGCCAGAATGCTGTAACCAGCATCAGCTGTGAGAGAAAGGTCATTTTACACCACAAGGAGAGAAGCATATTCCTCATTGGGGCTTACTTCCTCCCACCATAAACCTCAGGGAGAACAGAGGCATAAAACCTGGCACATCAGTATCTTGGCAGCATGGCAGGGAGGGGAGGTGGGGGCTGCTCTGCTCTGCTGGAGATGTGGCCTCTTTCTCCAGGGAACTCAGATTTTACTTTGGCACTGTGGTTGCTAGTGATGTGTCTTACAGTTTCTCCACAAAAAGAAAAACACAGTCATTGTCTGCCTGCACTACAACATGGCTCTGCTCTCCCTGTACATCTCAGGAGGATTTTGATGAGAAATAAATTCTAAGTGCACTGAACATGTTTCAAGCTCACAGAGGCCCCCACTGGACTAAGCTTTCAGATGCAAGCAAAATTCAATCAAGAGCTTTCTACAGCTCTTCAATAAAAAGTGAAGCTTCAACTTCACCTAGAAGAAGCCTAGCCCCAAAAATCAAAGAATAAGGTGGCAAATTCACTGTCCTATTATATCACACACTTCTTTTCTGAGGCTAGCTTGTGTGGAGGATGTGCAATGCTGTCATCAGGAATTCCCAGTAGCACTCTCCTAAGCAGTTTAAATGAAAGGGTTGTTCTTTTTCGCTACTCAAAGTCCTGGTCAATCCACTAAAAATTTAATCAGAAGGCAGTAAGCAGATGTAGTAAGAGGAGCAGTCGGCTTTTCTTATTGAGATCTGATAGTCTGGAGTGGTACTTAACTGATTGGGTGAGACCACAGCAGATGTTGGAGAAGAGCTTGCAGAAAAAAGCTGGAAAGGAAGAAATTATTCCATGCAGTGGAAGATACTGTACAGTCCATTTCTCTGATGGACCACAACCACGGATGTGCTTGAGTGCAGTAAGATGACCAAACACTACAGATTATGCTGAAGACTTGGTTTAAACTGAGGCAAAGATTCAAACTAGGAAAGGTGAACTCAGAAAAAAAAACCAACTCAGAAAACTCCAAGAGGTGGTACAATAAATCTCTTTTGCAAAGCTGCATTCTTCAGCCATCTCCCTGGTGACTGGGAAGTATTCAGCCACCTCATTATCCTCCCCATCTGTGAGGTTATGGTGTCTGTAGTTCCCTATAGGCGGTGCTTGAGTCTTGCCATTTCTGGGAGATGATGCAAATATGGGTGAACAGCTCCTCACTCACTTGAGGTGAGGATGCAGCAGCAGGTACATCAGCCTTCCATGAAATCAGCCATCCAGGCTCACCAACACATCTGTCCCTTGCCAGATCCCAAAATGAGCTGACCTGTCCCAAACCTGGAAAGTCTCCAACACTCAACCTGCGCACAGAACCAAAGGGCAGGAGAAGTCATTTCATCCTGCCAGTGCCCAGGAGATGCTTGTAGTGTGCTGAGCTCAAGCAAGTCGTGTAATCAGGCAAAGACTATGCAAAGTCAGCCCTACTCTCCATATGTCACTGACAGCTTGCATACACACATTTGGGGAGGAAGCAGACAGGGTTACCCCAAACATTTCTTGTGCTGAGCAGCCCTGTGGCAATGCTTTCCTCCATACGGCCTGTGGAACATCAAACCTCAGCCCCTTGAGGTACTCCCTGAACACCTGCAAACTGCAACCAATACAAGCTCCCCAAGTAGCTTTTTGTCTCCTACAGGGAACAGCTTATATACCAGGTGAGACTGCCAGTGGTATGTTCGCTGGCCAGCTTTGTCCCTTGTCCCTCAACATGCCAGCTCAGCAGTGAGCTAAGGGACAGGGTAAACCCACCAAAAAATCATGGTGCTCTTCAGGAGACTGCAGCCCTGCCTGAAAACTGTGCCAAGCTAGATGTGGATATTGGCCTGGCATACTTTTCCCTTGTCCACAAAACAGACTTTCCTTGTGCCATTCCCATCCTTCAGCCCTTGACAGAAGGGCCATCATCTCCCATTTCACTCATGCTGTTCCTCTGTGCCTATTCACATTCATGACAATCCCACTCCTCATCCTTCTGTCTAGATAATTCCTTGATCCTTTAGTGTTGGTTTTTTTGTAACTATAAATGACTCCTGTGTTTTTTTGTTGGCAGCACCTGCAGTGATACAGGTTGGTAGTTCACTGGTCTCCAGTCTCACCCAGACGGGTCACTGACCTTGAAGAATTTGTCTATTTTGCTAAGGTTGATTCTCTTCTTGGCATCCAGTTTGTAGATGTTGCTGACATTCCCATCCATAAGATACAGGCCAAACCCCATCACCTGAAGAAGACAGAAAGTCTCATTAACTTAACAAGTCAAAGGCAATTCTTGTTTGCTTAGCCAACCCACTTCAGGATCCTGTGCCACCTGGAACTCACTGAGAAAACAGTATAAAATGTGCACATATTTGCAAGGATGTGTGTGGTAGGTAGAGTACACGTTATGGAATGCTTCTGTTTTCTTTGCAAAAATGCATGGTTCTTAATTGTTCCTCCTCTCTCACAAATAAAGACAATCCAAAATTCTTTTCCACTCATATTTTAGGCAAGCATTTGCTCCCAGAGAATTGAAAACATCTAAAATATTCTTCTGAATTGATTTTTCCCTTTAATTCAGTGCAAATCATTATAGATATTAAACCTACCCACATTATCCTTCAAAGAATCTAAGCTGACTCATACCATGGTAATGTTGTTCTTAGGGTAATAGTGACTGTAATCACTGTAATAACTGACTTACAATAAGGACAAACATACTAACTAAGCAAGCTGTGTGCCCATAAGATATTGGCTTTTCAGAAAAGGGATGCATGTAAACCCAAAGGAGAAAAAAAAGTAAAGAAAATGAAGACAAGTATTGTCTTGGAAGGGAATTTCACTTTACTAAGTCAAAAATGGAACTACCCAAATGCCTAGCTCTGTAAGTACAGCCAAACCTCACCTTTAAAAGCATATGCTTCTCACTGGGTGTGAGATACATCTTGTTTTCATAGTAATCCACACAGATGTTGACAATATCAGCCAGCAATTCCTCGTAGCCAGGGATAACCTCTAGTTGTTGGTGTAGACACTGAAACAGCAACAGGAGACACTTTATCCACAAGGGCGGAGGAAGAGCAGGAATGTTTCCAGAGGTGGAAGCATACTTGAAATATTAAGAAGATAATGAGGTTTCCTAAAACCCTGTCTGCACTTTTCTTGAGTTACAGATAGAAGATTGACCTCATGGTACCACCTATAAAGAAACACGTTCTGTAGGAGAGCTCTCCTCTTCAGATTGATGACAGCAGCCAAGCATCAGACAGTGATATGAAAAAAAGAGTCTGCACAGAAGCACACCTTCTGACTGTTTCCTGTCTCTGTGCAATATTTTATCTAATTAGCAGAATCTGTAGAGCCTGTGGAGTGTGGAGGTCCCTTGTGTCTGATCTGCAGTCCCTATGCAGCTGCAGAGAGACTGGATGGATTTCTGGAGAAAAATAGGAGCAAGGTTTATGGTAGAAAGCCTCCTGAGAGCTCTTCTTATACTTTATCCTTGTCTTGACATAAAAAGACCTCCAAAGCTACCCAGGATAACCCAATGGAGAGAATTATTACTAGACTTACGCAGCCTGAGCCAGTCACCAAGAATCATCAGAAATGACCCAACAAAGAAGGCAGATATTGATGCAGTCCAGCCTGAAGCACCTGAAGCATGGAAGGATCAATTGGTTCAGAGGAACGGGACTTGCCTGTGTGATGCGGTTGTGATTTGCCAGGAACATAGAGAGGTTCTGGGACTCCTGGATGGACTGGGGGTCCGCCATCTTCCGCAGAAACTGGGCAGCTCTGAATGGGAGAAATCCACCATCACCACCTGTTGCCCAGTGCCAGGCTTTCACCACCCATCCTCCTCACTTCACTTGCAGCTGCAGAGCAGCAGCTTCACAGCTCACCTTGAGCAGAGCTTTTCCCTTTCCTCATTTTACCAACAGGGAAGTGAAACACACAGGAGCTTGGTCTTTTTCTCACAAAGAGCCCAACAGCACAGATAACCGCCCTCCAGCCTCCCTATATCTGCCTGATCCCACTGTGAGAAATGCCCACTGCCAGACCAGGCACAGGCTCAAGCCCTGCTCTGCCTGCTTCTTGCCCCTCACCTTTTGTAGGCTGAGTGGTCATTTTTGACACTGCACTTCATGTTCTTCAGCTCATCCAGGACAGCAAACATGTTGATGAACTTGCCCAGGGTGAGGAGGTAGGCCTCAGAGACAAAGTCCTTCCTCCGCTCAGCGTGGCACAGGCGCTTCACCTCGCTGCAGAACCGCTCGATAGCCTTGCGCTGGAAGGCAGTGGGACAGGGTCAGCACATGCAAACCACCACCCCTACAGCCACCATCCCCTTCCTTCTCCTGGTGGGATGGCAGCTCCAGGGTCTCGCTCTGTTGTCACCATGAAATGATGCAGCATTACAGACCCCTATAATAAATGTCCTCCATGCTGGAGGGGAGGAGAGCCTTGAATCCTCTGCCCAGCCTGTCCAGAGAGAAGCGTGATCAGTCAAATCATGCTTTAGCTCTTTAGGTGGAGCATTAAGATCTCATGGGACACAAAACCCAAAGGCAGTAGTGAAACCCAGTTGCAAATGCAAGCAGTGACATGGGGTGCTCCCTTCGCCCACAGCAGCTCTGTTTGCTTTGTGGTCACTGCTCTGCTGGGATCTGAGTGCGTTATTTTCTCAAGTGTCTCAAATGTAGCAACTGTTAGCTTTGGTGTTTGACACTGGCCAGGTACAGTGGCCAGAATGAATACACCAGCTGCACCTTCAGCTCTTTTTGTCTTTGCTTCAGATGGAAGAACAGCAGAGTGATCTATGCTGGCCCTGCTAAAGAACCCCAAACCAAAGACATTATTTTTGTCAATTCTCTGACTGCTTACCTGAAAATACATGAATTTCATAAGCTTGGTGACTTCTGGCTCCAGAACTTCTACTGTCTTCTCATAAATCTCCACTCGGTTTGGCTGTTCATTACATTTCACCTGCAAAGACAAATGATGATTGTCAGCATTAGTACTTCTAACACAGCTGTCTTGCTACAGCCACTGTCTTCTGCTTGTTTCACACTGAGCACTGTCCCCATTTGAGGACAATGGAGTGACTCAAGAGGGAGATTTTTTTCAAGGCAAAAGGTGATGTCAGAAGGGGCTATTTCTCCAATATGAAATTCTCTCCATGTGTTATAGACAGGCACAATCCTGACTCCAAGAAACAAAATCTTCTAATGCACTTCTCAGTAGAATACATAAAATACAGAGTCTGGATTACCCACATGATGTGGGAATGTTTTATCATGAATTTATTGAAGATTTTGTGTTGCAAAGTCCCTTGTACACACAAAGCACCATGCCGCGGCTCTGCTCTAATTCTGCTGGGATAATTTTTATTCTCTTGCAGAACCATTAAAAATCCCTGGGCTTGGATGTGGCTAGCAGCAATGAAGTGAGTCACCTTTATCAGTCCTAGGAAGCCACATTTAAGGAAAGACGTATCCAGTTGTCACCCACCTCATTTTTAAATGATGACTTGGAGTCATCACCAAACTTTCGGGAAAATCCCCAGCTGCCCAACAAAATGCATTCCGCTGCTGTTATTCTTTGTCAGGGAATGGATGCCAAGGGCCTTCCTACGGTGTATTTTGTTTAAAGTTGTTGCTGACAAAAGGTTGTGATGGGGCTCAAAGCTCTGGTACAAATTTAGCAGCCCAGCAGTTGATCTACAGTGTGTGAGGGGGACAAATCAGCAAGCTTTACATGTGGGCAGCTGCCAGAGTCACTACAAAACAGCCCTTAGCCTCTGTTCAGCAAAGAAGGACTGGGGAGAGCAGCGATACCACAAGTTTCATGCCCCTTCAGGTGGCATGAAAATCACAGGAGCAATAGGGATGAGAGGACACTAAAACTCCAAAACAGAAGATGATCCGTAGTACTCAAACCCTGCCCAAGTTCACAACCCACATCTTGTCTTGCCAACAGCTCAGCCATGGCCTGCCTTCTGCTAGCATGAACAGCAAAGGCAAGAGCAGCACAGCAGCAAATATAAATGGGAGATAAACAAAAAACTAATCAGCATCAGCAGTCTCCCCATGGCTGGGTCTCATCAGCAGAATATAACCAGCGGGAACTGAGATTTGACCTTTCCTGGGGAATTGCTAACACAGGCAATACCAGCCATGCAGAAATATTTTTTCCAAGCTCCACGGAAGCCCTGCAAACCCTTTTATCAGTAGGGTTAATGCAAGTGTGCTACATCTGCCTGCAGTGTTGTCAGCCTGCATTTTTGAAGTGATGAAGTGAGCTCTCACGTGGCAGAAGACAAGCTTTGTGTTGGAGTCTGAATCACAGCTCAGTGGGCAATGTGGGCAACCTTACTCATGCTTGTAGGTGTTTGAAGGATGGAACCACCAAAATTCAGGTTGGAGAAGGACTGAAAAACATTTGAAACAGAACTTGCAGTAGAAGGGGAGAATGATTAAGCCTGGGATGTTCAGGTACATCAGCAGCAAAATAGGACATTTGGTTGTGACCTGACAAGGAAGCAGATATTCACTCCAGAAATGCTTCTGATATAGCAAAGAGCTCCTTCATGCACCCTAACACAACATCAATCCTTCTGGGGTTCCCCTTGGAGCAGAAAGGGCCCCCACATCCAGGCGCCAGTTGGGGACGTAGAAACCTGTCCCAGCTGCCCAATGCTTTGTGCAAGGCAGGGACAGCCCAGGTCTGCCATGTCTCAAGAGCACCTGCTGCTCTCATGTGATGCTGGCCATATTGCTTCTTCATGCAATCACAGAATCATTAAGGTTTCAAAAACCACTACGATCGTCTAGTCCAACTGTCAGTGCATCACCACCATGCACACTAAGCATGTCCCATATCTCCATGGTTCTTGAACACCTCCAGGGACAGTGACTCCACTACCTCCCTGCCTTTGCCTCCTGAAACTAGAAAATATATATATAGCTGAGAGGTACTGTTAAGAGATGTCAGGGATGGAGCTGCTGCATCTTCTATACATGAAGGTGCAGAGCAGAGTCCTTTGCTAGGGCAGCAAAAGGGATGTGCTTCTTCTGGAGTGGCTACCTGCTGCAGGGATTAGTGGTTGAGACTTTGATGGGGAGAGGAAGGCAATTTGAAGAGTCTATGGTTTCTGTTTTCAACCATTCTACCCCCTTCAGTCTTTGCTTTTTTTCTGCCTCCACCCCAAACTGACCACACTGAAGACAAAACCACATGTACCTGGGGAATGGCTCTTGAGCAGCTCCTCCACGTGTACAGCATCACAGCATACTCATGGCCTTCTTCCAGCATTTCATTCTGAAACACAGAGAGGTGTTGCTGGGGCATGGCACCCGCTGTGGTGTGGCATTGCTGGGCAGTGCCTGGGAACTCACCATGCTGGAGTGCACTGTTGCCTGCTCGATGTATCTGGCGATTCCTGTCACAAAGGCATTTCTGTCTTCAAAGTTTGTGTCAAAATTAGCCTATGGGTGAAATGGAGATGAGGATTAAAATATGCACAAGCTAGATGTTTGCTCACCTGATGCCATGTGCTGTCAAGTTGTTTTAGAAGTACAGGCAAGAAAACTCCCAGCAGGCACAGGGAGAAGCAGGAGGGCTCTTGGGACATAGGGGTCAACCCATAATGAATTGGAGGTGCTGGAAATCACTGCATCTCTAGGGATAAAGTAGATTCACATATACAGTTTGCAGTGTATCTGAATTCCACGTGTTCATTAGAAGAAACCCTGCAGATGATGGATGTGAAGATGTGGCCACTGAGACTGACAAAGCCTTCTAAAATCAAGCCAAGCCAGTGGTGATCAGTTATACAGAACTGCAGCCACACCAGTAGCAAGTGAAATACTTCAGTCTTCTAACTCAGAGAAAGATGCAACCTCATTAATTTCCATTTGTGCCCTGGATGCTAGGGGAAGACCACATCCTGTCAGCAGGAATTGCAAAGGATAAACATAGAAAGAGCAGGGAAAGAGATATCATAACATAAACAAAACATAACATGAAACATAAACGTGAAAGTCAGCACTCAGCGCTTAGTGCTAGTGCTGCTCTTGCAAGCTGATGCTTTGGGAGAAACAGTTGTTGTGAAACCTGAGCTACTGCTTTGCATGCAGTAGCAATGTGGCAGTAAGAAAGTGCAAAGCGAGGCAGGAGGTGAAAGCACAGCTCCTCCGCCTCATTCACATGCTTTGGGCTTGGGCAATTTCCTCTGTGAAGGCACACTGATGCTATCTCCTGCAAGGCAGAGCACATACAAGTCCTAAGTGCACAGAGCGATGTCATCAGCAGTGCAATGACTGTGTTCACCTCAATAACTGACTTCCTGAGCAGCTGAGCCGGGAGCACAGAGCTGTGGCCATAGAGCTGCTTTTCTTCATGCCTCTATGACCCTAATCTGATTAACATAACAGCAAACCTGAGGCTGCAAATGCATTTTTGAGTAGCAGGGAGAGTGCTAACCCCAAAGCAGGCGTGATGAGGAACCAGGCTTGGCCAATACCTCCAGATCCAGTTTTGTCATGGTCTCAGTAAGATTTACAGGCCCAGCTGAGAGCACACGCTTGTGGTCATGAAGCACAAGTGAAGCTGTGCCATTGGGCAGAACACTGAGCCTCCCATGAGCCACAGGCCAGCAAAGAGTAAAAATTACTTTGTGAAGATAGATGTTAAAATGTTACTAAGATTTTCCAGGGAGAGCTGAAACTTGAACAGCCCAGAAATGCCTTTGGGTCTGATAACCCAAAGTGATACCAATGCTACTGAACAAGCCCACAGTCTGACCTGCTGAAAGAGGTACTGTAACTCCAGCACCCTGCACAGGCAGCACAGCAATCACCGTATGGTTGCATTTATGCATGACCACAGTAAGGCGTGCAGGCAGGAATGGTAGGATGAAGAAAGTAACCCTGTGTTATATTTAATCCTGGGAGTGTGCTATAGGACAGGGTGTGGTAGCCAAGCAGTCGTGGCATCCCGCTGTGGGTCCAAAAGCAGCGCTTTGAGCCTTCTCTTGGGCCCATGCCAGGCTTGGGCAGAGCAGCTGCAGATGAATCTGTGGTCACTTGAGGCAGAGCAGTGGTTATCACAGAATCATCGACTCGTTTGACATGGAAGGGACCCTTAAAGGCCACCTGGTTCAACTCCTCTGCAATGAACAGGGACACCCACAGCTCCATCAGGTGCTCAGAGCCCCTTCACCCTGACTGTGGGTATCTCCAGGGAGGGGGAACCCCCACCTCTCTGGGCAACCTATGCCAGTGCCTCACCACCCCACTGCCTGCCCTCCCCCAACCCGCAGCTCCAGCTGTGCGCACAGTACGGGACAGACAAATTCAAGCTGAACTCTGATTTTGACCTACTTAAACACATGCACTTAGCATTTAAAGGAAGCACAGAAATACACACATAACAAAACACTGCTGAGAACCTCCTGTTGTTATCACAAATCTCATCTCTGGCTTCTTATCCATTCATACACTCTGGTCCTCATTTTTAACTTCCCTATGTCTTGCTCAGTGTTAAAGAACCCTTTTCCCAATCTCTGACAGCAGAGCTGTGGCTCGATCTGTTCTGAACATTTCCTCTAACACGCTGACTGGGAGCACTTTCTGCTCCTTCTCCCAGCACCACGTGCCCCTATGCTGAGCAGAACAGCCCCTGTGCCCTGTGGGTCTGGAAGCTGTGGGTACCTGGTACATGATGGAGGAAGGAGGCGGCTCGATGCATGGCTGTTGGTCCGGCAGTGGCAGCTCCTCCAGCAGGTCCACATTGGACAGGGCATCCTCCAGCGTGACGTGGGTCGTCATGATGCCAGCTGTTCAGTTTCCACACTAGATCCAAAGGAAAAGACAGAATGATAAACAGCAGCCGGAAAACTGAGTGGGAAAGCACCAAAGGACTAAACTGGACCTAGGCCTGCCTTGCACTGCAGGGGACACAATCACAGTTTATCTTGTTTTCCTTTTCTTGTGTATTTAACCTATATCTCTGTGTCATCTCCCTTTCCACAATTCAGTAACAGAGCAGGAATGCAGAATCAGAGGAACACAGCCACCCACCCAACTCCTTCTGTGCTCAGCTCTGTGCAGAACAGCTGGGTGCTGCGGTGCAGCCCGAGCAGCTTGAAGTGAAAGCGTGAGATGCAAAGCGGTGCTTTCAAAAATATCTCTCGAAGCAGTGCAGTGACAAAAGCATGAGCAGTGCTGACACTCACATGGTGCCCTCCTTACATGAGGAGGCATTGGAAACTGTAAACAACAAAGCACATTTTTGCAGGTGAACTGGAAAGGCTCAGGTTCTGGACAGCTTAGATGGTGAAAAAAAAGAGGTGGTTGTTAAAAAAAGTATTTATTTGCTTTTACTGTGCAGTGCGTCCCCTGGTCAGGCCCCCCTTGCCCTGGAGCTGCCACCAGCTGTGTCCTGAGGTAGTGCCAGCTGCACATGACACAAAAACCAAAGGAAAATGTTTCTGAAAGAGCTCACTGCTGCTTACCTCTGTGCTCAGCCAAGCCAGCAGGAAACACAGGACAAACCTCTACGTCCCCGATCTCCTTTGCTCTTCACCTTTGCAGTGAATGCCTCACCATGGACGGACCCTGCTGTCCTCCATGCTGAGCACTTGTATAACCACAGCCACTGGGCTCCCCTGGTTAATGCCTAATCCCTGTGCAATGGCTGTGCTGACCTGGAGTGTGTCTCCTAGAAAACACTCAGTTGCACTTAAACATTTGAAAGGAGAGAAATAGCTTTAAATATTGACATGTCGCTCGATTAGCAGATCACTCCCCTTTCAAAAACTGTGTTGTTTTTTTGTTTTTTTTTTTCCAGTTGGACCCAATTAGTTTCAAATTGAATTTATCACTTTAATCTGTAAGACAGCAGAGCTCTGTTGGCAAAGTTTTCATGAGGATAGTCCCGGATTTCAATAGGAACACCCTGCAACCTTTGAATTAGCTCAGGCAAGTGGGCTGAGCTCTTCAATGCCTTGTTACAGAGCACATCTCCCAATCCTTTAATCATCTCTTTGGCTTTTCTCTAAGCTTGATCCCATTTTCCAATTTTGCAGCTTTTTTTGGTGAGGTGCAGACAGCATAGCAGGACACGGTGCTCCAGCACTGTCTGCACAAACACCAGACACAAAAGCAGCACAGTGTCCCTTCTTGTGCACCACCACATCAGCTCCTTTGGTCACAGCAGCAGTCCTACAGGCGCTCCTGCTCAGCTGATTATCTGCCTCAATTCTCTTAGGTCCATTTTTTTTGCTGTTTGTTTTTTTAATTGAGTCACTGCTTCCCAGACTATAAGTTTGTTTTTCATTTCCAGCACTGGGAACATGGAAGGACAATGGCTTTGGGTTGTCCATAGATAGACACACACACACACTCAGTAAGGAACGCGGCCCAAGGGGATGGATGCATGCAGACCTGAGTGGCTTCATGCTGGGTGAGGGCAGAGATAAGCTGTGCCTCTCATTGCTGCTGCCTGCAGCGGGAACTCTGAGAGCACAGAAGGGTCTGGAAAAACCCCTGTCACCTCCACAAATGCCTCCCAAAAGCAGTGGGCAGCTTTTCGGGTTGTAGCAGGAGATCTGGTTCCCAACTCAGCATCTCAGACCCACAGTGCAGAGTACTGCACAAACCTGCAGGAAGACAACGGCCCTGCACTCAAACGCAGGAAGGGAGGAGGCAGCAGTGTGGAAATAATGAACAGAAAAGGAAGCATCGAGCAAAGCAAGCAAACAGCCATGAGCACAGCCTGCCCCATGCTTAGTCTTGCAAGAAATAGGATCCAGGTGACAAAACTGCACAAATGTTCTCATTTTAACAGATGAATCTTTATTGCAACATCCTCGGAACCCAATTTCAATTGTATGCTTTCTTGCACAGAATGGCAGAGCCAAAGCAGATGAAGGGGCAAGGTGTGGGTTGTGAATGGTGCCTGCGGTGTATCGGCAGTGCTTCCTGTGCCAGCACACATCGCTGCTTGGGGTGGAGCACAGCGTGCCCCACATGGGGCTTTTTTGCTGCCCGTGCATGTGTGCAGAGGGGTGAGGCTTTCCTCCTCGCACAGGAAACATATCCTGCCTGCGTGGAGCAAAGCACCGCCACCCAGGCTGCTAGAAGCTGCCTCTCTAAAGTATTTTGTTCTGTATATCCTGCCACTAGAGCCCCGCCAGCCCCATGCATTTTGGTAGAACTGCACCCTGCAGGAGCCAACCCTATCCTAGGGAAACCCTGGGGCCATGGGGCTGATGCTACTAATGCTGATGAGCGATCTGCTGCTCACACTCTGCCTGTCCTCTGCAGAAACTTCCTCCTCTCATTGCCACCATGATGTTCAGTGCTCCCCAACCCATGTGCCAAACAACTGCAGCCCCAGGTTCACCATCCCAGAGCTGAAAAGAAGGTAAATCTGTTATGAGAACAGAGGGCTGGATTTAACAGTCTGGAGGAAGGCTTTGGGAAGGAGCGACCATGGACATCCCAGATGGCTGAGCTTGTCATTGCAGCCCAGTCCTACCTTCCCTATCTGTGCAATATCATCATCTTCACAGCAAGAGGAACAAAGGAGACTTCACCGTTAGGGCAGCTTGGGGGAACAAAGGAAGACTTTTGAAAGTGGGGCCATAATGAGTATGTTGCATTCATGTGCGCTTGGCCTCGCAGCTGCACAGCTGAGAGCTGTGGAGAAGTGGAATGGGCTGCTTCGGGTGCTCAGCACTCCTGCTCCCACAGCAGACATCCATGCTGGAGCTGCAGGAGAAGCCAAGCATAGGAGGGGCAGCAACAATTGCCCTGCAGACTGGCAGTCATTTGAGATCCAAGCCCTGCAAGCCTGGGGTGAGTTGCTACAAAATGACTTTTGCTGGAGAGGTGGTGACATGGAGGAAAAGGAGGAAAACACCTCCCAGGGGATCTGGTGCTCTGCTTCTGCTGTGCAACCTGGGAAAGCCACATTCACTTATTGGGCCTTGTGATAAAAATTTCACCCTCTTACTCCAAAAAATCATTTAACTCGTGGTCAGAAACCACCCTGGCCCAGCATGCATCCCGGCAGGCAGACATCCTGGATACATAGCAGCACATTTCTGATGCCCATTGCCTCATGGTAAGAGAAGGGTACATGCTGCTGGCCAGCAATGGATTTTGGTAAAGAAGAGTGATTCCAGGGTGCAAAAGGATTGTTCTACTCTTGCTCCAGAAGCACAGGATTAACATCCCCTATGCTGCAGAATGCATGTCATCAACAGTCTCCTCACATACTCTAAGATTTACTTGGAATTGCAACCACCACAGTCAGGAGGTTCTTTGCACGAGCACATCAACACAGCCAGGATGAGCAGAGCTGGACTGCTGCCCTCCACAGCCACGGCCATTAATAACCATGAAATTACCCATCCTGACAAAAAAAGGAAGCCAAACTGCACCACTCCTGAAGCTGTCTGTATTTGCACTCGAAATTTGCTGCCATCCCACTAAGGCTGAGCTCCAGATATCTGTGCATCTCTGTCTCAGCAACATCGTTATTTTGGAATTTATTTCTTGTAGAATAACTTCATTTATCTCTGGCCAAGTAAGAAGGCTGCTATAGGAAGCTGCATTTCCAATATAGCAGAGAAATGTAAAGCAAGTTTGTGAGCAAGATCCTTTGCTGACAGTCAAAGCACTTCTTGGAAGATAATATCATACAGAACAGTGTTGTTAGTAGTTGAATAATTAGAAATGTTCCAAAAGTGATCTTCCTCTTTTCGTGCAAAGACAATAATTGTTTGTTAATAAAATCATTGTGATATCAGGATATTAAGTTTTGCTCGAGACCCGAGTCAGAAAATGGAAGGCTTTTCCATATTCCTCAGGCTTCACTAATAGCAATTAGCTGTACAGAGAAAAGGAGAAAGGAATTATCCTTTGTAGGGAACTGCCCCAGAATTACACGCAGTGACAGACACCAACACAGCAGGCGGTCTCTGCTGGCAGTGACCAACCCCTGACAACAATTGCCACCGTGCAAAGCACGGCTGTGGGGCAGGAGTGGTGCAGGGCAGGAGGGTTGCTGGGGTGCAGCCCATCCTAATTGCAGGAAATGGCTGTGATCTGAGGCCAAGGCCAGAACCCCCGCAGAAAGCGGCAGATGGCAAAGAGGCCAAGCTCTGCTGCTGGCAGCGTCCCTAACGGCACACAAACCAGCCCCTTCCCCAAATCAGACAGCGGCAGGGTTCCAACATGTGTCCCTTTTCCTCCCCAGCCCCCCCCCAGGCTCTGCAACCACAGAGATTTCCTGCCGCGTTCCCTGCTCAGCTAGGATGCGGATGGCATTGGCACAGTGTTTCCAGCAGCATCCTCGGCCGCGAAGTTCAATAGAAAGAGATGCGTCTCGCTCGCAGGCGACCCCGCGCACGGGAAGGGCCGCTTTGCTCACCATTTTGCCATCACTCCACACCCGGCGCTGACCCTCAGCCCGCACCCCGCGGCCGCCTGCCCACCCTCCCCACCCCCCCATCCCTCCAGCCCCATTGCTCCCGCGGAGCATCGCCGCCCCCCGGCTGCCATTGCCGCTCGCAGCGGGGCCTGCAGCGCCCGCCGGGCCCAAGGCTCGGCTTCATGCCCCTCCCTCGGTGCGAGGATGGGGATAGAAGGAGATCTGTGCTATTTTCCTATTTTTGCTATTTTCCCATTTTTGCTATTTTGAGATTCTCCCTTCCCTCCCATCCCCTCCTCCTCTTCCACCGCCTTGCAATAAACGCTGCAGGTAGCCCTGAGCATTATGGGATACATTCTGCACATCCCGGCCCCGCCGGGCCGCCCGCCCTGCCCCTACCCGGAGGCAGCACCTGCCCCGGCGGGGGCAGCCCCGGCCCCGCTGTTCCCCCCGGAGGAGCGCAGCTCCGGGCCGCGAAGGGCTGAGGCCGCGCAGCCCCCGCGCAGCAGCGCCCAGCCCCGCGCCGCTCACCTGGCGCTGGGTTCGGGGCTCGGGGCGGCGATGCTCGGATGCTCCGCGCCGCCCGCACAAAGAGCAGGAAATGGCTGCAGCAAGTGCACTTCCGCGGCTCTCCGCCGGCCTCTCCGCGCGGCGGCGGCGGTGCTGGTGGTGGCGGCGGCGGGGGGAGAGCCCCGGCCCCCGCCGCGGGAAGGGCTGGAGCCGTGCGCTCCTCCTCCGGGGGATGCGTGGGGCCGCATCCCCGCCCCTCCGCCCGGGATGGCCCAGAGCAGGGGGCAGGAGGGGTCCGCAGCCCCCCCGGGAGCCCCGGCGCTGGAGGAGTGCGGTGGGGGCCCCAGACGGGCAGAGCCCGGCCGGGATTCGTCGTCGCGCTCCTGCGGGGCTTCGGGTTGCAGCCTCTCCGCCCCTCGCGGAGCTGTACCGCCGTTAGGTTTTACCTACCGTGTTCCTGACAGCCTGCTGTGTAGCGTGCTTGTGAAACCTGAGCTGGAAGGGACCTAAAGCAGGAGGCAATCAGTGCCTTGACTTGCAGCTCCGAGCCTTGTCTGAGTCAGCTCTGCATCCAAAAGATCTTCCTTTCGGCGTTTTGGGCATCTGGCATTTCTTCACTGACAAGTTTCCTGTCCTTCTGCTCATGCTGCTTTCTAAAGCTCTTCAGATCCAGCGTGAAATCCAAACTGGACCGCTTACAGCCTCCAGAGCAGCAGCTCCCCGTGGTCATTGATGCAAGCCCTTTGCGGGGCTTCGGTCATTTCAGGCAGTGCTCCCAGCTCCTGCTGCTGCCTCTAGAAAGACACTGATGGGTACCCAAGGACCACTGACGGTCTTGAAATATATAACGTGTAGATAAATTTCCTTAGCTCCCCTGGCAGTGTGCCTTTCCTGAGCACCATTCTCTGCTCGCAGTCGGCTGCCACTTGCCCCTTGGATCACAGGAACCCCTCCTGGGGCTAAGTTTGCTCTGGATTCAGGCTCCCCATGGGTGTTGGCTGGCTCTGCAGGGAAGTTCGGACACCTATAGCTCTGCTGCTGTCAGCTAAATGGATACAGTGGGCTGAGGGTACGGGGGTCCACAAGCTGCAGAAGGAGAAAGACAGTCTGAGAAACAGTCTTTGTGTTAATAGACAGACCTGCACCTAGAAAATTCTGTTAATAGCATCTCTGGGAGCGGACCCTTCTCCTTCCCCTGTGTTGCACTTCTCCTCTCTCACTTGTAACTCAAATATTTTGCAGCCATCATTCCCCTTTCTACTATTTATTGCTTGTCAGAAAAAATCAGTAAGTGAGCATTATTATTGCAGGTCCAAGAGATCTAACAGCTAATGTTACACTGCGACTGTGGGTGAAACAAAGTCAGTCCAACAAAACCATGGCAGTAAAAATTGTTTCTTCTTTTAAGATTGTTTAACCTTGCTTCCATTATCAGCCAGGTTCAGAGTGATGGTAATTCCACGAGTGCTGTGATATTATTTTAATTTTCTACTCTGTGCTTTCTTAGATCACTGAATAACGAATGAACTTCCTTGCATTCATCTTGTAGATCACTGCTGGATGGAAGGACTGGCAGTGAGGGGCAGGCCCCACACCACTGCAGGTATCTACATGGTGTATAGATTTACCACCATGCATTTGTCACATTATGGCACTGTCCTTTTCAGATTCTTGAAGTTTCTCATAAATATTAGTGGGGAAATACCTTTGGGAGAACTAGGATGTTATTAACCTTGTTTTAGAAGGAGCCGGAGAACTTAAAGCCATGACACCTGACATTTAGACTTGGGAATCTCTGTGTCCATATGGTAAACTACCCAATTTGCAGAGATTATGAATACTTCCTAACCCCATGAACCCAGCATGTCAAGTAACCCCAGAACACAGCCAGAGCTCTGGGGAATGGAGATACTTCAGAAAGCCAGCTTGCTTCTTGGTGGGAAGGATGAGAAAGGGCAAGCACACGAGTGGTTTTTGCATTGCTGCTAATGTATAGTGAAAACCACAGATGGGACAAAGTAATTTTATTGTCTGTAAAAATACATATTGTGTACATAGAAATACAGCTAAAGAAGACCAAACATATGACAATGATATTTTGTGCAGTGCTCCCGAGCTAATAAATATTACATATATTTCATCAAACATAAATATAATCTCAGAAATGTTTCCTAAAAGAGCAATAGTGCTGCTTCTTCAGTCTCATCAGATGCCTGGTTGATCCCAAAGAGCCAGAAGCTTGGCTTTGTGAGCATGCAGATAGCCCTGCCCCAGGCTGAGTGCCTCTGCTCAGGGAAAAGTCATTCCAGAGTGCCCTACAGTGGTTCGGATTGTCTGAGTGGAGCAGGGGAGAGAATGGGGTTACAGCCAGCTGGCCTCACACTTAGCTGTAAGTGTGCAGTTCAACACGTGTAGGGCTACTGGAAACTTCACTGCCCAAATGCCAAATTTAGCACCATGGGGACGTGACAACAGGCTAACTTGGACTGAAAGGATGAGAGAGAGAAACTTAGCTTAACTTCACCATAGGCAAAAATTCAAAGATGTTTTATGGATGCTCATTTTCCACATATTGGTTCAGACTGCTAAGAGATTTCTATGGAAGTCCTGGCTTGAAGGTGGCACTCTGACCCTGTGACATCCTCTGGTCTGTATGTTAGGATTCACCTTGCTTGGGAGAGTCACTCTGGGTGGTATTAGTAGGAGCAAAACACAGTAAATAATGTGGAAATGAAGCAAAGTTGGAAGATATATATGGCAGGAACTACGTCTTGCCTGTATCTATAAGCCTGAAAGGATTCTGACTCCTAAAGTGAGTCTAGAACCATGGATCTGAAAAACATCACAAATTCAACCTCCTATGAAGAAATAGTTTGACACAGGATATGTGAGATCATGGGATTACAGTATTTCCTTGTTCCATTTTTGTTGGCAAACAACTTTGAACTTGAATTCTGTAACAACAGAAGGAATTGCTGCTAGACGTTTCAACCTCAAAGTTTCTGTAAACTGCTGTCACATAAAGTTTACCCATGTCTTAGCTTGCCCAAACACAGAAACATCAAAAACATATTTCGCATATATGCACATATCTTCTGTGAGTCCCTTTAGCTTCTCTAGTTCTTGTTAATGCTTAGCAGAAAGTCCTGATCCCATTTACAAATGCTGCAGGACACTAACACCCACATTTCTGGTTTGGAGGTCAGTTATGTCAAATCAGTGTCTGTCCTGCAGTGGAGATGTGGATGTTAACTGAAGTACCAACAGATGGATATTGCTCATACCTTCTTCTGCTCTCACCACATGGATCTCCTGGAGCATCAAGGCAGTCTGTTTGCATAAGACTTACTTTCTTTGATCATTCCCTAGAAGATTCACCAGTTTGTTTGCAGAAGAGATGGAAGAGTCTTTACTTGTGATGATTCAGTTACTCTTTGAAGTAAAACTTCTCATTAGCACTAGTGCACTGATCACACACTCTGCATGTTTCCTCCTCATGGCACACTCGTTTGGGAATAGGTTTCTCTGCCTCTCCCTGACACGGGATGGATGCAGTCTGCTCCTGGACTGGAGGCACACAACACTCTGCCCTGCCATGTCCTCCATGCTCAGCTAGAGGAAGAGGGTGGAGGTTATTTATTTATCTTCTGATTTAGAAAGACTGAAGAAAAAAATCAATCGAAACTTTCAGATTTCAGTTTTTTTTCCCCCGGAACATCTACATGTGCATCAGAGTCCCATTTTCCCACTCACTGGAGAAATTTGAGAGAATTTCAAGACTCTTTATGACACACTGCTTCTCCTCTTCCGCACTTACGAACTGCAGACACCTCTTCATCTTTTGGGGTATCAGAATCCTGTTTCTGTTAAGCCACAGTTTCAGAGGAAGTCATATAAAGGGAGAACAAAACAACCTTAAAATGTCAGCATCAGAAATGCAGTCACTAAATCCAGCCTGTTCCTTTGTACCCCAGGCTTATTCCTGTTCAGAGCTTTCAGGTCCAGCCCACTCTGAATTAGAGAGCCATGGAAGTGTCTAAGTGTTCCTCCTTAGTCAAAGATAGGGTTTTTCCCCAGGGGAGACCTTCATTTGGGAGTTTGCAGAACTGGAACATCAATGCCAGATCTCGTAGTTTTGAGGCTGCATCTTCATGAGAATTACACTTGCTGTGTTACATGTTGCAGGAATTTCTGCTCATTTGCTGGTTCTGCTTGTAAGATGCAAACAACATTCTTGGCCAAGCCAAACCTCATGTCTGCCTGTGCTCTGGAAGACCTGGGAATATCTCGTCTGTCTGGAAGTACGGGCCTCTGCCCTCTGCTTCTCCTCAGGCATACAGTAAGTTTCTGTGGTGGAAGGATTCACGTTAATGCTTTGTGTGGGGAGAATCCAGCTGTCTGCCCTATCAGGACTTTCTTAGCTTCATGTAACATCCAGTGCCGTGATTACAGATCAAACTCAGAGATTTCACTCAGCTGATAAAGCAGAAGAGAAAAGGATGGGCGGTCTTCTTTCCTCTGAGTGAAGGGAAGAGAGAGAGAATATTAATGTCAGTGTGGGAGGTACGGTGAGGTTAGAAATGAAAACCTTGTGAAGAAAGTGAGTTTCAACAAAAACAAAATCCGTTCTTATAGAGAAAATGCCAACAGAAGGATGATATTCCTTCTGCACTGTGTTTCTTCCCTGAATTTTCCCCAGAGGACACTAAGTACTTTGTAATGGGCAGGCTGTCATTTTTACCATCCATGTTAAAGTGGAGCACCACTGATTCGTAGCTTTCTTAGGAAGCAAAATGGTGAATTAACTTGAATTAGGTGCACTGCATAGACTCTTCAGTGATGTCAATGCATTCTATAGAGACAGCAGCTTAAATAAAAGGCAAAGACCATAAGGTTTAATTCATCTTGCTAACACAGACAATAGCTACAAAGTGCCTCTTCTCCAGCATTGTATCTTGTATTAGCATGTGAGGTGTAAACTCTCTCTTAAATGCCAAAGAAGAGAGAGCTCTTTTTGGGAAGCAGTGCTTTCCCAGTGAAATACTAACCATGCTCCAGCAGTGGCTCATCACCTCATAAATAGACTTGGAGGCCAACTTGGGCTTGTAGAGCCGAAACCCTGCATTGATTTCTTCCACCACTTCTCCATTGGTGCGATTCTCATAGGGCATTTTGCCTTCGCTGAAGACCTCCCACATCAGCACTCCTAAAGCAAACAAATGGAAACAATTACAAAAACACAAATAACATTCTCAGCAGGCCCACACACCCTTTCTACCCGCTCATCTTTGCCGCTCAGTGTTGGTGTCTGTTACTTGGAAAAGCATTTTTGCTTAGATTTGAAGCACACATCAGAAAAATCAGGGCCTAACACAGCTGCACAGTGCAATCATAATGGAATTTCAAAGGACTGCAGCACATATTTTCTCTTTTCCTAAACACTCATATAACTTCCTATGATTACTATTCAGAGCAGTGCAGAAACTTGTGCTTATCCAGTGCAGTAGATGATATGCAAAGACACAACTACTGTGGACATTGGCCGGAGTTGGCCATCATATCAGAAAAGGTCTGCAGATAAAGTGAATACAAGTTCTGGTTTTATTACTAGGTTTGCTTTCTTTGGTCATCTGGTGTTAAACTGTGTTCACAGTGTAAAGAATGGAGAGACAGACTGATCTGACATGGAGTTGCATAACACTGCAGTCAGCTTTGCTAAAGAATTCTTGCTTTCTAGCTTCTAATTCTTCAAATAGGGAGGTGCAATGAGATTGCAGTCCCTCACCATTGATATTGGCTCTGCTGAACACCAAGCAGTTGCACTGCCCCAGTGTGCAGATTCCCAGCACTGGGAATTTCTCCCACCCATTTTGTTCTCATGGGTACAGCAGGACTTCAGGCCTGGCAGAAGGGATGAATGCATGGCAGAATAGCAGAGCAGAATGCTTCTCACAGTCATGAGACCATGACAAGACAGAGGAATCCTCTTATGCAAACCCCACTGGAGGGGCAGATAATGAGTCTGACAGACGTACTGCACTGGTGCCTGCAGATTTCATGGAGGGCTGACTGTTGCACACACAGCTCACAGCTATTTCACTCAGCCCTGACACTGGTGTGAGCCAACTTCACTCAGCTTGGCTGGGCTGTAAAACTCAGTATACTTTTTGGAGGCATTTGGCTCTTACAGTGGCCCTAAATGTGAAATGCCACTCAGGCAGTTCCTGATTTGTGAAGCAGATGAGCATTCTTAGCGAGGTATCATCTCGTCCCATGTCACTGCCACTTTGCTGTGAGGTGTCAGAGCTGGCTGTGCTGGCAGTGTTGCCCCTTATTGTTATGTGGGAAGTGCTGACAGCCTCCTCCATGTGCCAGGGGACATGAAGAGGACACAGAAGAGGAATAGTGCTTTGGAAGCATCTCTGGGTTGGGTTCTCAAAGGAGCTTCCACCACACTGCTCATAACCCACCCCAGGGATGCATCATTTCAGTCAGCATCAACCACAGAGCTCCTAGGAAGGGCAGAGAGGAGCGCAGAGCTCACAAGCACAGACTAGCCAAGGGTATAATCCTACATTATTTACTGTGAGGCATGGAGCTGAGTGGCACCCTATTGACTGTGTGCTGTGCTCTGCACACTGTACCGATTCATTCTGCACTGCCACTGTTTGCATGTTAGCTGGAGGTGGGCCAGGCATATCAATTGGCCAGATCAACAGGCCAGGGAATAGCCTTTGTTATCTCCAGTGCCAGTGGTTGTGGGGAAAAAACATACAGCAGCTTTCTTATCTATGAGGATCCAGAAAGGAGATTGAAGAACAGATGCAAATCATAAAACAATGCATTGGGGAGTGGGAAATTAGATGAGAAAAGGTCAGCACTGAAATAATATTTTCAAATCAACATAAAGCAAACAGTCAGCAAAAACAAACTCTGAGAGGCAGAGGTTTAGAATGAAGCTTCAGTGCTTTGGACTAGTGATCAGAGAGGTGAAATGCCTAAATGTCTGTATATCCTTTTTCTTAGAAACCTTCTGACTCTTCCATATTTTCTTGGTTACTCATTCAGTTGCATCATAAAATAGAGATTGTTCCTTGGTATTGTATCACATTGTACAGGTACAATACATTATATTGGCAACATCTGGAGTGCTTCAGAGTGTGTAGGTAGTTTACTGTTCCTTTCTTCCTTTCACCTAGATTATTTAGGCTTGATTTTCCAAGCTACTTTCAGGCAGAACACCATTGGAACCCTGAAGATGTAGTGTTTAGAACATTTTACTTTAGTACTGAGACCCTAGGTCTTTCTGAGCTGCTATTTCTTCTTCTCTTTTTTTTTTTTTGTTTGTTTGTTTTTTGTTTTTTTTTTTGTTTCATTCTGATGAAGGTTTCTTACCAAATGACCAAACATCTGATTTGGTGCTGTAGTTACTGTAGGAGAAAACCTCTGGGGCAGACCATTTAACTGGAAACTTGGTCCCTGTGGAGCTGGTATACTGATCGTCAAGAACAATCCTGGAAAAGGAAAAGAAGGGAGCATGCTGAGCAACCCCAGTACCTCACCACAGCCCCACATCTGCAGCCCCTGTGGTATTACCTTGACATCCCAAAGTCAGACACTTTGACCACATGAGATTCCCCCACCAGGCAGTTCCTAGCAGCCTACAAAAACAGAAAAGGCAGAAGGTCAGTCCTGAAAGACTATCACTGCTGCTTTATTGCTTTTATCCTGTTTTACTCAGGGCTTCAAAATAGGAGAATCAGAGTGATATCCTATTATACAAAGAAAGCAAGAACTTTAAGTCCTAATGCTTTCTGTGCATTTTACAGCCAGTGTGCTTCTCTTGCCAGCAAAGCCTTCAGCCATCAGTCTGATGCATGCCTTTGCTGCCCAGAAAGAGCAGAGAAAGACTGAAATATCCACAGCTGCCAACAGTCCTGTAGTAATATGGCAGCAGTGCACAAGGCAGCTTACTGACCACTGCAATAAAAACTATTTTATCAGCAATGCATGTTGTTTATTCCTATGTAAGAACAGATCTTTTTGGCATCTTTGCTGTTTTAGACATGAAAAGCGGTGAGATTCTGTGAGCTGTGGGAAGTAAAAGAGTCCACTGAGGCAAAGAGATGAAATTTATGTTCTCGTTTCTTCTCTCCCAAACACAACAAAGGGAAACAGATTTATCAGTGTTCCAGAGGATGCTTTTTCTTTCTAAAGCTTTGGTATTGCTTCTGCAAAAAGAGGATATATTGTTCCTCTGCCAGTGGGTAGGCAGGAGGAGTGTGAAAGCTGAAACTAATGAAGAGAGAAAGTCCAGTTGGAGTGGGGAAGTCTGTATGGAGGCAACGTACCAGGTCTCTGTGGATGACAGAATTTTGTTCCAGATAAGCCATTCCTTCGCACACATCTAGGCACATTCCCAGGAGGGTTTCTTTTGAAAAACTGCCCCGCTGGCTCCTGAGGTAGTCAGACAAGCAGCCATGCTCCATGAACTCAAACACCAGGCATATGGGAGTGTTCTCAAAGCACACTCCATAAAGCTGAACTAGTTTGGGGTGAGACAGCTTCCTGTGGGACAAGAAGAGGAGGTGGAAAAAGAGGTTGAAGTCTGCTCAGTCCTTTCTGTCCTTACGGAAATTGTGCATACAGAAAATGACCAGTTTTTTCACCCTGTTTCACCTGTTGCATTGTTCTCTCTGCAAAGACCAACTATGAACACAGAAAAGAGAAAATATGTAGACGAGGTCTAACTTCAAGCTGCTTATGATTGAGTGTATCTCATTTCAATGGTAATCAAAAGACATTCCTGCATTCAAAATCATCCAATCAAACAGCAAAAAAATTGTTTCCTCCTACTTTGAAGAGAGATGTAAAAAATACAAACAAAGGCAAATACAAACATACAAATATTGTCAGCTGTGCAAATAAAAACAAACAAAAAAGCAGGCAAGCTTTTAAAATAAAACTTCCCTTAAATTTTGAGATGTCTTAAGCTAATTATTTCTGACAAAAACTTGTCTCTCCAAAATGCTTTAGGAATGAACCCTGCCTTCTAGAGCAGAAGAAATCTAGAAAACAGTTCTGGATATTGATAGAATTTCAAGTACAGGAATTCATCTACACTTTGAACTCCATTCCCTTGTAACCCCCAGAGCTCACAGGTCTCTCTATACTATTTAACTAGATAGCAAATAATGTGAAATTAAATTCCTCATTCATATTCCTGAACATTATCACAACACTTTGTCTCAGTCTACTCAGTACAGGGTCTGATTTTTGTGGTGAATCTACTGCTTACATCAAGACCTTAGCCTCCTCGATGAAATCCTCTTCAGACATCGCTCCTTCACGAATGGTCTTTATGGCAACTTTTGTCTTCTCCAACCAGTAGCCAAGGTAAACCACCCCAAACTGACCACTGCCTATTTCCTGAACACGGGTGAGCTCAGAGGGATTAATGACCAATTTTCCTGTTGATTGTAAGAGAAAGAGTAAGAATCTAGCAGAAAAACATCGAAGAAAAAGCTTCTGTGGGTTAAATATTAAGACAGGACTCTAAATAAGAATTTCTGACTCTGACTTAAATCATCTGTGTGACTTTTGGTGGCTCATTTACTAGTTCTGCTGCTCACATACCAGAATAAGAATAACAGCATTCCCATTTTTTCCTCTATTTCTTTTGTCTATCTAGTTCTTCAGGGAGGATTGTTTCTAACACATGTATATATTACTATGTACAACATGTTTCTCAGTTCTCTTGATGCTTCTGAGAATTACAACGTTTGGAATGGTGCAATGTAGAGATCTGAAGAAAACTAATATACTCATGGTCACATGAGAATTCTTCATTCTCCATGGGGATATTTAGGTTCACCCAGAAAACCAAGGGGGTGTGTGATTCCCATATGGTGAAGAGAGTAACTCCATACCATAGCTCAGCCCTGCAGTGATTGGGGCCTTTTTCTTCCAAGAAGACACTGCATACCGCAAACGAGTAACAAGACCTGAATAACAGAAGGAAAGATGGGTTCCAATTATTGTCACAGTTATGAGAAGTGTGGCTGTTCTTCTCCCCAGAAGTGAGTCAAGATACTTGCAGCACATTTATTGTACTGAGTTCTCAGCTCCACTTGAGGGCAGCTGAATCTCTATTCAGTGTGATTTCCTGCCTGCTCAAAGGAAGCCTATTCTGATCAGTTTCTGCTTATTTTTCATTCTTGCTCTGTCAGCAAGTGTGAGTCTATATTAAGTGATGAAATTCCAAATTATACATTTATATTTTTGAAGCCCACGGTTTCTCTTGGTACTCTGAGCTATAGTGTTTGATGACTCCCATGTTTGGCAATGGATCTTGGTCATGCCCCTAAATTTGTGTCAAATCAAGGCCCAGGGATATGCCACCTCCAGAGCAAGAAGGCACTGTAGTTTATCTCAAGTAAGTAGCTTGTCTAGCAGTTGCTGACACACTCCCATAGACTCCTGAGAATGAAAGGGCTCTCTATTGTTTGTCTGTATGACATCTGCATTAGTCATACTCAGAAGGATCACCAGAATGAAGAAGTTGGAAGCTTAGCCAAGATGGTCATTTTACAGACATTCTAGTGCCAGGGTAACATTTCAGTGTAAGGGATTGAGAGCCTTCCTTCCTTGAGAACAGTCACCTGGCTACATGGCGAAATAGCAACTTCCCTATAGCTGGTGTCAGCATTCACTTACCTCCTGCATTGTGCTGGTGGTAGTTGATGAGTTCAGGGATGCAGTCGAAGACGTGTTTTTCTGCCAAATAGTATCTCTTGGGAAAGTCAGTTGTCTCATTGATGTGGTAATGTTTTATAACAGGGTTGTTATCCGTACTGAAAAAGATGAAGTTTTCTTTGAGAAAAACTAGGTTACAGCAAAAAGCTGTATTTGGGGTATAGGAATTTGGGGTATAGATGGAAGAGGAGAGAGCAAAGAAATGGGACAACCTTCCTTACAATGAATGGGTGAGGAGTGAGGAGTGAGCTGCAATTGCTAGTGAAAACTGTACTTCTATATTTTCCCTCTCACTAGTAGATAGTCTCAACTCTAGAAAGGCTGAGGTTTTCTCAATAAGAACGAGTTGAGTACTATGTTACTCTGCTTCTTTATGAAACAAAACTTTCTGCCCCATGACAGAAACCCTTTCACTGGTCCTGTACTATCCACTTTGGATGAGTCCAGCACATAGCCTGTGTTGATCCTACGGGCACTTCAGCTGGGGAGGAAATTTCAACAAAATTACAAGCCTGGTGATGTCTAAGGGACTATTTATAGGCACTTATTTAGATGCAGGGTGAAGTGGAGCCTTTAATATGCTTTGCTTTGCGAATGGCAGCTAACTCTTCTGCCTTTTTTGGAAGCATTTTTCTCCATCGTTTTAATGAGCCTTCTGCTCTATCTTCATGATGCCAAAACAACTACAGAGATTACTCTCTCATAGAAGCCATTTCATTGATGTAATTGATGTGAAAAGCTGCTGAGCTCAGCTGTACCTCAATGCTTTGGTGAAAACAGAGACTGTGTACATGCCAGGCTGCCTCGAATCTCTCACCATGAAGGCACCTTCTCTACCCTGTAACAAGATCAGAGGAAAGAAAACTGGTTAGAGACATCACAGAAAAAGAAGCAGGCCAGGGGCAAAGCTCTGCTCATCTCATCCCTGTCTTCTGCTCAGACATGAGGATTTGCTAAAGATGTCGGAAAAAATGGAGCTCTCAGCCACTCCATGCTCTTCCCTGGGTGTATGCCCAGGGACTGCCGGTACACCCAGCTGATCTCTCTTGGGTGCCATGTATTTTTAGCTTGATTTCCTGAGGAAATGGGACTTATGCAATCATATTGAGTATGTGTGGGTGTAGGCACACATGAATGCACGTCTCTGTTCCTCTAAGCTTCTCCTCTAGAAATTTTGATTGCTTTCAACCTTATCTGAGAGAACACTGGTGATCTTAATTTCAGACAAGTTCAATGAAAATGGGCAGCTGAGTGGAAAGGCAAACCCTGCTGAGTGCCCGTCACAGAGAGCAGTTACAGGATGAAGGTGCTACTTATTCAACACCAAAGAATCCATATGAGAGCATATGAGAGATAATTTATCAATATACCAGAAATAGAAAAAGCTTGGACAAGATCCTTTGTGCTCACAGGTACACCAGCCAACCAATATCTAAATATAACTGCTTAGGAAAGCAGGCTACCTCCACTCAGGCATTCACAGAACAATTTTCCTTTCTAATTTTTCACTGTAATTGTTTTCTACTCATCTGAATGCTAAAATGTTCCATAGGCCTGCAGGGCCAAACATTAACGAATCAGATAGCAGGGGAGAAGATTCAACATAACAGTTTGGATGCAATGTGCTGTGCTGACTCTACATTGATAATAAAAACCATAATTTTTTTATGTTTGAAGATAAAGATACTTTTATATCTGACACTTCCAATGCTTGATTATTTTTGCTTTGCTTTACCTGATGGAATCCCTCCACTTATATCTGCCCAATTTTCTTTTCTACATTTAAAAAAAAAACAACAGACTTCCTTCATTTCGACACTGTTAGTATTGACAGCAGACACACAGCAACCTGTGAGTGTCTTTTGTCTGACAAAGCTGGAAGGAGCTTTATCAGCTTTACCAGACAAATCCCATCCGCAGCACGTGGTGCAAGGCTAACCACCAAGTGCAGCCTGTCTCAGCCTCCTGCTGGCACAGGTAGAGGAGAGTTGGGGGTAGCATCCTGCTGAGCTGCTTTCAGCACCATTCTTCCCTTCCCTCTCAGATGGGAGCAAGGCTGGCTGGAGACAATTCATGTGTTTGGCTGTGTGTTTGGAAGCAGCTGTAAGGGATGAGAGGTTTTGAACCAGAAGTGTCTGCAGCCAAACAGGGGTAGCAGCCACAGAAAAGCTGTGATGGAAGGACCAGAAGGAAAAATAAGTTCACTCAATCCTGCATGGTTAGTAGGAGTTCATAGGAGATAAGAGATTATTTTAAACCGCATAAAAATAAGCTCCTATTTTCATAAAGTACTGTCATTCAGCATTTTATGTTGGTCTCCTGTTAGTGTAAGAGCTGACACTGTAAAAACTAACATTGTGTTTGTGTGGAAAATTTGAACAAGAAGTGTACTCTTTTTATTTGCATGACAATCTTCATTGGAAAACTGTCTCTACTGAAAGATTAGAGACGCACGCATGCACATAACACAGAGCTAAGCATAACACCAACCCATGCTTTTGGCTTTCACCCAAAATACCACAGCACAAGATTAGCTCGATTTTCAGAGAACTACTGGCATTCGCCAACCTCCAGCAGAGTCGTGATGAGCTACAATCTGAGTTTTCAGCCAATCTGTTCTGAAAAAGCATTTTCCATCATCTCACTGCCCTGGTTGAGGGTGGCAAAGCTTGCTGCCCGCCCCTGGCTGCTGTGGTATCGGGGGCTGCTGGTGTCTGGATCCCTACCAGCCCCGTGCCATGCATGGCCCAGGGACAGCAGCACAGCAGGGACCTGGCGCTCAGTTTGCCCTTGCACAAAGCAGCACTCATGGGCTGCTCCTCAGTTCTCATTTATTAATTATTATAGCCCATCTGACCTGTACGTAAACACCGACTTACCTCATCCCTGAGGAGCATTTCTGCTTTGCTTCTGCTGATGTTCTTATTGTACCATCTGAAAACAGCAAAAGACTGCGTGTCAGCATTTCTAGGCTATTAAAGTTCCTGCTGAAAAGCCTCTGCGCTGAGTCTCTAACACAAGCAACAGCATAGTGTAGGGTGGGGACCTTTGAGGTTTGCAGCTTCTGTAACAAATCCAGCATTTAGAGGTACAACAAAAACACGGGAACAACTTACTCATATATTTGCAGGTTATCGGGTGATTTTTCCGCCAGGTAGCTACTTGGCACATAGCCTTCATGCCTGTGAAAATGTGACACAGCACGTGTGAGCTATGGATAGGATTTTCTCTGCATCCGCGGAAGTCAGCCCTGAAAGATTTGTTGGCCAGATGCCTTGTTCTTTGAATGATAGAAATGCTGGGTTTTATGTATTTTGTAGGGTTCCTGTGTGTTGGAAACAACTATAACCTCCCCAGCCCAGATAAACATGGAGAACTGAGGAGAAATAATGCATGGCCTCCATCACTGTTCATATTGAGGATCCTATAGTCTGATTTTTTTTGTGTTACTTATCCCCACAGAGTGCATTCTAGTTTCCACAAGTTTTTCCCCGTAAGTTTGACAGCAAGTACCAGTCTGAGCTAAGGATTGCTCTTTAAAAAATCAACTTTGGGTCCCTTTTCTTCAGCTGCCTAGATACAAGCAGCATCCAAGGGAAGGATCCTTCCATCGCTCTTTCTTCTATGTATCAGAAGATACTTTGCAAAAGTTGTACTAGAGGCCAGATATATTCTAGTGGATGAGCAAACTGGACTTAGAAAGGATTTGTAAATTTGATGTTGAAAAGGGACTTACCCATTCTTATCTTGAATCAGCCACCAATGTTCCTCAGAGCTGTCAATCACATGATATTCCTCATTGTACTGTAACGTCAGCTCCTGCGGATTCTGGGCTTCATAGTCGTATATGGCCATGACTAAGGTTTCCTTTGTGTTTAGCAGTGATTTCTGCACCAATTAGGAAAAAGGCTCATCATATTCATGTTCATAAATGTCAATGGCATGCTCTCTGAAATTATATTCCCCTGACAACACTGGTGTGCTCTGTACTCACTTCTTTTAGGCTTAAGGCAGAATTAACCCTGTCGGATCTGATTTTCACAGATGTTTCCTAAACTCCCATTAAAAGATACCAGTGAGAAATTCTCCTTGCGCTTCTTAGATGGACCTAACAACCTCACAGCTCCTCACTTCTTATTGTGACTTTTTCCATCCACAAGTGGGTTTGGAAAACTGCTTATTCTGCTCCTCTTCACAGCAGCTTTTGCAGATATAAAGGTTTTTCTCATATCCACCCCCTTTCCCAGTTTCCCTTTCTACAGAATGAAAAAAAAAACCACCACCTTTGAAGCTTTCCTCACCATTGGAAAGCTACTTGTAACACAGCCATCTTTGAAGGACTGAATCCAGTGTAGTGGATTGCAACTGATTATTTATAACTTATGGGGAAAGAAGAAAAAAAAAGGAAAAGGGAAGAGAAAAGCCCAGGGAAGATTATCACAGTTGATTTTCCAGGTTACTACTCCATGACGAACATTACTGAACTTATTTCCACCTTTACTAATTAAGCATACAGGACACTAAGGACAGCATGCCTTGCTGTACTCACCCAGTTATCTTCAGGAGTTGGAGGAAGAGGCTTCTTTGAGGCTGAAATGAAATCAAGAAAGCTAATTTGAATCAGATATAGACAAACCCTACAGAAATAGAATAGCTAGCCTTGATCGTTTAGAGTAAGATGTGCCAACTGCTGCACCTGCACAGTGACTCTCAGCAACGGGTTTGAAACTGATGTGCAGACTGAATAAGGAATCACAGAAATACAAGGGGAAAAAAAGTCTTGAGTGTAAAATGATTGACTTCCCTGTCTGCCAGCACTTACATTCGCCATTGATACTACAGAGGAAATGTGGGAAGGATAAAATAGGACACGTGGGAAGGAGTGCAGATATCTTAAAAAGTTGTTGTTACAGCTTGTTGAAGGACCACAGCTGATCAAGTTCTTAGGTTTCAGTTTCACTCCTCAGACAGAACAAAGCATTCTACAGAGGAAAATATTAATTCAAAACAAAGAGTAACGTGTAGTGAAAAATAAGCCAAAACAAGGAATGTTCAAAGAAGACAGCAGCTTGTCTCTTGATCAAAATGTAACATGGTGTACTTTCATGTTCTGCACAAGATAGATTTAATCTTTTACTTTTTCTAGGAATAAATATTTTCAGGGTCAAGAGACTCTTAAATCTCATACCAGTTTTGGTGGGGTCATACTCTATACAGCCAACTGCCATCTTCTCTGTCTGAGCACAGCATCTCCACTTGCCATCTATCCAGAAATCTGGATGATACTTTGAGACCAAACTGTTGTTGCTCCTGGTTTCTGGAAAGTGTTACAGTAAGAGAAAAAAGGAGGAAAGAGTGGATTTCTTTGTATTGACATAATCTCTGAAAGATACATAGAACTGAACAGAAATAATCTGCACTAAAGAATCTTATTTTTTTTTTCAAATCATTATTCTATGTGAATATTATCAGCCTCATCCTTTTCTCTCTTCAAACTGTTAAACACCAAAACCACAGAAAGAAGGTTTCAAAAACAGAAAAAAACCTAGTGCACCAGGTACTGATGATTCTCATAGCAAACTGCTTCTCTGCAGTACGTATATACATAGGACACAGACTCTGCTGCTTTGGCTTGGTGTTCAGAAGGAGCTGTACCAGTTGGGATTCACCAGCTCTAAATATTTTTGTACATGTAGATGCCAGCTGTGAACTTCTGTATGAGCAAATAGAGGTCCTTTGGTTTGAAACTATTTGCCATAATAATTTTCTTAAAAAGACAAAACAAACAAACAAACAAACAAACAAACAAACTATCCTGGCCTGTTTCTGTTTGATCAATTCAAATAAAATTGTTGTTGACCATTCAGATTGTCTCAACATGCTGAACTAGAGGAGATGGTAAAGCAGAAACTCAGAACAGGTACACCCTAGAAGGAGAATAACTGATTGTAAGACTAAGTGCGTGAACTTAATAATAACTCAAAAAGGCTTAAAGTTTTCAAAATGAACTAAACAGCAGCTCACGTTACAAAGCAGGAGAAAGCTATGAGGGAATCAGGGTGCAATTTTCATGTAACTAAAGAATCTCTTCCTTCTGCATGCAGCGGTTAGTTATTGTACCTTCACTTCAGAATCATTGTAATGAACCACAGAACAATTCAAGAGGTGAACAGGAAATGAAAGCTACCCACAAAAATGTTTCTTAATAATCATGATTCTCTAAGAAGGTTGTCATCTAAACAAAGTAGCTATTAATCAGCGCTGAGAACTCTAACCAGAAAATATTGTAACTTGGATTACGTGTCCAAGTTTTCCAAAGCTTTTGAAAACACACCCACAACATTTGCAAATGTATTTGTTTCCATAGCTGCGTTCCCAATGACCACTTTGCATGTTTAGATGTAAGAAATCAACTCCTCTTGCATGTTTTCTCAGTATTTTAGCTTTTGAGAAAAATGACCAGGAATAACTAACTTCAACAGTTAAGTGGGTCTAGGGGTTCTGTTACCTTCCTTCAGTGTAAAGACCCATCTCTGCCGGCTCTCACGGTTGGGTGCGAACACGTAGAGGATGTAGTTATCATGGACAATCTGGAGAGAGGAATAAAGATGGAAGCCAGCCATTAGAAACAATCCTGGATGTACTGGGCACGGTGGAACCTTGGAAAGAAACAGGCAGCAACCCCCATGTCAACTACGTAAATCCATGCGAAACGATGCTGTGAACAAGTGGAGTACATAAGGCCTGTTCAGAGGCATCCCATAACCTCAATGTCTTTTACTTATCTAAAACTGAGTACAAAACTTGATCAAGAAAGAATTCTAGATGGGTATTTTTTTTTTAAATCAATTTTTTTGTTGATAAGAAATGCCAGTAAAACCAATGGAGATGTTGCAACTTCAATCTGCACAGAAGCCAGACCACTACATGTTGGCTATAGCCTATTCTTCTGAAGCACCTCCGGGGAAATGACATGTGTTTCTCAAAAGTTTCTTTTAAGACATCTTCACTTAAAACCTAAGAGCCAAATTTAGCTTTTCTAGTCAGTATAAATTCCAAGCCATCCCCTGGGGATTCGCTGTACTACTATCACTCTAAAGTACTTGCTAGCTTTCACTAGGATTATGGTAGGTAAATAAGAAATTAGAGCAGATGAGCAACGAGCAGTCAGGATGCTTGTTTCATAAACTTGTCCTTAGTGATGAACAAATGATGGAAGAGAAATACAGAACATTCGTGAAGTTTCAGACTAGAGAGTGAAATAATCACAGGAACAAAAATGACTCAGAATCTTAATCAGATGACTACATTTGGGCCTAAAACGTGATGTAACACATAATCTATGTTTCTTTTCCAATATTTATCTCAAGAATTTAAATCCAAATGAGACCTGGTCTCTTTGATGTGCAAACACTTCGAAAAAACTTCAACCGATATCTTTAAACAGAAATTTCTAGAAGGCAGCATCTGTTTTTTCAAAGCTTAAAGCAGTGTAGATGAGGCAATATTAATAACTGTTTAAATGACAGGAAGCATTTGCTATCTCTTGGCCTGATGCCCCTGCAGGCTCACGCAGACAGCTATGTGACTCAGTTGCTTTGCAGTCTACAGAGAGAAACATTATAACCTCTGTTTAAAAAAAAAAACACCAAGGGGGGAATAATTCCCACTCATTTAAAGACACTCTTGTTGATATTACAGTTGTGTCTGTAGAATGTTTTGACAATTTAAGATGGATTTTGAAATGCATAGCAAGCAGATCTCCAGTAAACATAGCCATGAGCATGCACAACTGCACAAAATCCTCCCTTCAGCTGGGGGCTGACCTGCCAGAGGAGCCACACTGAGACAATGAAGGGACAGTGGTGCTTCCTCTGTAGGTTTACAGCCGTGTGCAGTTGAGATGCTTCAGACAAAATGGACAGTATCGTTTCACAAAATATCACAGAATTGACTCTGGGAAAAAATTCAGATGGAATACAAGCAGAATTCCCCTGATCTTGGCAGAACATTGTCTAAAACAACAAAGCCTCTGCCACCACCTCACCAGTACTGGCACTACCTGCACTTTATTTTGTTCTGTAGAATTGGAGATGGGGAGATGTAGATGGAAATTCAGACCCAGAACTAGCAGATCTGAACATTTGTTCCTTCTCCCATCCTTGCTTACCCAGGAAAGCTGCATTGTAATGTGGGAAGGGAGGAAAGAGCAGTTGAGGCTCCCCCACCAAGCTTTTCCCAGCTAGGCAGAACCCAACCAGCCCTGGCTAAGAGCTGTCCCATCAGGCTGCTCATCAACAGCTGTTTGTAGCATAAAACAGTGTCTTCTGTTGCTCCTAAAGGCCCGTAGACAAGGCTGTAACACTCGGATTGTTTCAAGTCATGTGTGAACAGATTGTCCTGTATTTGGGGAAATTCATACGCCATAATTATCATGAAAAATAGTGTCACCAACGAGATAAAATTCTGATTACTGAGTCTTTGAGTCCTCAGTTCTCTTCAAACCTCTCTGCTTTTTCTTCATTTGATAATATTCATCTCAGTGCTGACTTCATTAAGGATTTCAATGTGCAGGAGAATTTTAGTGAAAGACAGAAGTACTATCACTTATCAGTATATCCAACAGACAGACTCACCTGGAAAGGATATTTATATTGGCAGGGGATGATGATGTCACTTTTCACAATTTCTACACATTTAATCCTGGAAAGTTCCACAGAACCCTTCAAAGTCTTTTTTTTCTAAAAGACAGATAGAAGCACTTGGTTAAGGTTAGTGATTGTGGATTATGTACGTAATGAGACAAGACTGAGATGTCCACAGGAGATTTCTAATTTTGATAGAGACAAACCAGATGATATAGTAGGTATAAGTACAAGAAATTATTCTCATATATGTCACCTCTATGTACGTGGCACATATACAACTGCACACAGATATATTTCAGCTCAGCACATGGATTCTTAGAGAACCAATCAAAACTTTGGGTTGAAATTCAGGTTTTATCTTTTCCTTCCAAGAAAAGTAGATCTCTTTTTAACCAAAAAGAACTACTTTCATGAAACTTTTGGTTTGTTAACACTCTTGTTTCATAGAGAAAATCCATAAAACAATATACTTTGTTAAAGGAAAACTTTGGGGTACTTTGATTTTCAAAACGAAGCATTTTATCTAAAATATAATATTTTTACTGCCTGTATTTTCTAAGAAAAAAACCACTCTGTTTTTGGTCTTTCTAGGTTTTTAGCTTAAGGAAAATATCAGGAAATTTTAAAATAAATAATATGCTGAAAAACTTGCCTACAAAACTACTTTTCTGTCAGCTTCTGCTGTGTCAGGAGAGCCAGTCAGGAGAGGGTAAGTACAGAATGGACACCCCGTACCCAGCTGCCCTCAGCATGCCTTATTTCCCACTGAAGCACTGCCTGTAGCTCCCAGATAGTAGCAGTCAGTTCCAGCAGGAGAGATGGGCAAGGAAGATGCCAGCAGAAGCTATCAGATGCTTGCTATCTGGTACACGCTTCTGAGGGATTTGCTACAAATGTGTTTGCTCTTCAGAGACAAACCAGTTTCCTATTTTGTTTCATTTTCAGTAGGGATGAAACATTAACATTCTCCCAGCTCAGATTTGCCACCCAAAGAACGCTGCAAAAATTATTTTTGCTTCATACTTTGCCCTTATATACCTGGACCTGAGGAAAGAGAGGGAAGTTATTACAGTGTGGTCTCACATTTCTCTTGCCGGACTTTGTTGGTGTATATATCTCTTGTATGTGCTGGCAGTTCAGCCAGCACCTCTGGGTATGCTGCCAACTCTGTCTCTTGTATTTGTCATTTGCCTATATAGCTCTGTGGGGTGGAATGGGATTTTTTTAATCGATAAACCCAAGGTTGTAAGACAGCTCTAAATTTAAAAATCAATTGACTAGCAAGAGTACTGCCAAATCTTAGAAAGCCTCCCTGCACTGCATTTTCTTTCATTCTTGTCTGTTCAGTTCTTTCTTCCAGATTTGGCTTCCTCTGTCTCTTCTCCACAACCTCCTCTATCATTTGTTCTGCCCCTGGGACTTCCACTCTGCCATGAGACACAAAGCCATTTATTTCCTACAAAACCCTTCAATTTTGTTAATGCTGAGCTCTCTTTCAGTTGATTATTTTGAAGACCCAAGGTTTAACCACACATGAGGCTTTCAGAGTTGATGCTGCCCGTTGCACCTTCTATTCTTTCGCCGCAGAGAGGATTTTGTTGACGCATTTCCATTCTCCAGTGAAAGACAGGGCTCAGCCTTCTTGAGGAGCTTTACGCAGTTGTCCTGCAACTCTCTTCACCTCCTGAGCTTGTTTTAGTTGTGTAATTTCAGCAAAAAGCCCCCATCACCTCAAGTTAAAGCACATCAGGCTGTGTGCCAAGTTGCTGTATTGCCTAGCAAGTCCTCCACAGATGGGACTTTGCTGACAGAAAGCAATTATAGTCCTGAAGCAGCACAAACTATAGGAATTACCATTCACAAACCAGGCATTACCCAGCAGCAAGCTTAGGAACTAACCATACCCCTGGTTTTGTGATGCCTGACTGCTTTCATCTAACCAAAGCAACTGAGCCATTTGGAAGGGAGGGGAGAGAAAAGACCTCTTAAAAATGGTCTCCAAAACCTCAGAGACTTGTTTCTAAAAGGGCTAGACTAAACATACTGAGTGATCTCCATTTGTAGTTTTCAGTCTGCCCAGAGTATAATTAAATAGATGTTTTAGTTGGTTGGTCAGAAAAACCATCAGTTGTCTTGCTGTGTAATGTGTGTGGAAAGATAACCAAGGCACACTGCTGTCCCAAAGGAAAAGCACAGTGTGTGCAGATCAGTATGTCCTGCCTTATTGCTATATGGGAAAGGGGAGCTAACAGCACTGAAAGGGAGCTGAGTGCATCACAAACTCAGTGCAGTATGGTGTTCAACTCTGGTGTTTCACCTCCTCTTGCCTCACAACACCAGCAGTTTTAGAAATGATCACAATGGTTTCTATTTGCCTTAGATACTAGTAGTACTAACTTTGGAAGAAATAGGTGGGAATTTCCGTACTAGAACTATTCTGTAGTAATTTCTACCTGCACAGTCCTACCCTATAGCACAGAAGAGGACTCTCACAGTGCTCATTTAGGGGAAGATCCACCTTGTGTTTTACCATGTGCTCAGCCTACACAGCCCCCAGCACTGCAACACAACCAGCACATGCAACTCAATCAGTGGCCCGCTAATCCTTTCCCACCAGCTCATGTCCTGCTGGTTCCAGTCAGGCCTTTGTCAGACAAACATGGGAAGAAGCAGGGCCATGGGCTGGGCTATGGGAGGGCAACCAGTCAGCAGTGAACCCAGCGCAGTGCACGGGTGTGCTTCCTGGCTGCGGTTCTGTACTCGTTGCTTCACAAACGTCTCCGATTCTGTGAGATATGGGGCTGTACAGTCTGAGGAATGTGCTGCTTTCTGGTTAACGCTTTGCTGTTGCTATTTGTGGTCCTGATTCATCAAATGTGCTGAACCAAAGAATCACGAATCTTGGTGGATGCTTAAAGCTTTTGCTAAATACCACCTTATTTATCAAAGGGAATTGGCAGTAAAAGCTGTAAACAGTGCAAGAGCAGAGGGAAGGGAGGGAGGCCAAATGGCAGGGAGAGATGGGGTGAGCAAAGCTTCACTCCACGAGCTCAGGAGAGAGAAGGCAGAACCTTGAGCAGGCAGAAGGGCAGTGTGCTGTGTTTCACAAAGCTGACAGAGCTCAAAAGTTGTATATGAACTTGCCTCTTTTGTTTTTGGGGAGTAAGGAAAAAAAGCAAGCAATTAGGGTTCATTTGGCCCCAAACTCCTGATCAGTGCTCACTTCCCACAGCTCTAGTGTTTGCTCTCCCCTTTCCTCATTTCTCTCTACTTCATCCCCATCGCCTGCCACATCCCTACCTCAGCTATGCCTACTGGTCCCCCTGCCTGGCCAGGAACCTCTGAAAGGAGCAGGTTTCCCTGCAGCACCTCTGGGCCCCTACGTATATTAGACCTTCCTCTACCACAAGCTCAGCCCATGGGTCTGTGCTCACCCACTGCTCCCCACTGAAGGCCCAGCTGCAGCTGGACACTTTCCCTCAGTAGGTGGAAAGGGGAAGGAAGCTTATAGCTGCAGCGGAGAGAGGTAGGAAATTCCAGTCCTCCGCAAGCAAAACCGCAGAAACATTTCCATCAGTAAAAGCATTTAATGGCCTTCTCTGCAGTGCCAGCTTTGCAAGGCTCTGGCTGATTTACATCCCTGCTTTCATTTGTCAGCTTGAATAGAAGGAACCATTCTTAATTAACCATCTTGGTGATGAAGCAGATGAGGGGTCTTTGCTTTGCCCCAGTCTTCTAGTGCCTTATCACCAGCTCCCCATCTCTCTGCCCAGTGAATAGCCTGGAGTAAGAAGAATTTCCTACTCTGTGAAAACGTAGTGGTGAAACAAAACAATATTTATTATTATTATTATTGTTTTTAATGGCACATACATTCCTCCAAACACAGGCAAGATTAAAACCTCAGAAGATGGATAGGTCAAAATGGGTTGAAAGGGCACAAACTGTTTTCTGGGAGCAGAGGCAATGAGGCAATGAGGCAATGCGCTGCCCTGAGTCAGTGCTTGAAAGAAGGCAGAATTTAATGTGTACCTTTTCTGTAGAGGTTTTTCATGAAAATCAATTAACCTTCCAAAAGTTGGGAATACAAGTGCTCAGCTTGCATCTGTGTTGCTCTTCTTTGGCTGACAATAAGTTGCACTTTTTTTTTTTGAAATTTCAAAATGATTGAAAAGAAATATTTAAAGTTGAAGAGTCTTTCTCTCACATGACTGACTCACCTCAAAAAGGCAAAATAATGTCTGAGTTTGCATGGTCAGTTCATTTCAGATATGCTTTCTTAGCTTCCAGTAAAACATTTGAGGCTACTTTCATAGTTTTACGCAGAGCAGTTGATACTGACCAGTCTTGGAGACAGGCCACTTGGTTGATGGGTCTGTTGTGATCAAAGATCACGCTTTTACATTCTCACGTGCTTAAATTAAGCTCTAGAAATAATACAGAAACATGTGTATGCCTTTCTTGCTCTGTTTTCTCTGCTCTTAACTGTAAGAAATATTCACCATAGCCACACATTTTATGGAGGATAGGAATACATGGTTTTCAGGGCAAGATGCAACATTACAGTTCAACCACTAGTAGGAAATAAGTGGGTCAGTGTACAGACCACTTCATTGAACCTGCCTGTCTATTTGCAGGCAGATTTACATCAAAGTGAAGCAGATTCATTGTGAAAGATTTATCTCCTAGGGATGGAGAACTCAATTTGTTGAAGGCTGGTGAACATCTCCTTTTTTAATTAGTGACAAATCACTATTTTCCAACTCTGATTCTCTTCAGGCCTTGTTGAGCTTCTACACTATAATTTCTTGATTTGCTGAGATGTTCAGATTTTGTTTATGCCTATGCTGTTGCAGAGTATCCAGTTTATTCAGTAACTTACAGTATCGTTCTCTCATAGGCACGTGTTGGCACTAAGAGCAATGAAGAACATAGAAAATAGTAACTAGGAACTTATGAGATATCATGAAATTAGATGGATTCTTAACAGCAATTCTCTTATAAAGTATTTTTCCACTGACCAAAAGATTTGTACTTGAACTTGAACCTCCTTGAAACCTGTGCTGATACAATTAATTTCTGTCCCTTATCTTATCATATCCCTTATCTATACACTGGGGCATATGTTCTTTTTATCATTAACAGCTAGGATATACTAGGATATAAAGAACTGTTGATTGCTGGATTTATAGAAATCTTGCTGAACACTGACATTGTTCAGTATTTTGAGCCCTCATTCTTACAAGGAACACCAATAGACTGAAGTTTTATGGGAAGTTAAACAATTTAAAAATGAATTTTGGAAACTAATTTGGGCAATTTGGATGTTAAAAGAAAGTTGTAAGGGATTTTGCATTGCCTGCCAATACAAAGTACTCTAAAGGAAAAGCAGAAAGAGGTGCAATTGGTAGTACTGGGATTTTCTGTAGATCTCTGACTGTTGTGTTATGCTGTAATAACACAAGATACTCTGTTATATTTAATATTTCAGTTCCTAAATGTAGGTGCTTAATGCATATATCTATCACAACTATTCTGTCCTGCTACTTTAATTAAAAAATAAAATAAAATAAAATAAAATAATCTTGTTTCACAGCTGTTTTTACATCTAAAGATAGGGAGGTCTTCTAATGATGGGCTTAACCTGGATACAGAGTGCATCGAATTGTGTTAACGACAAAATTAACTGCATCTGGTGCTTTAGATGGTCCATGTATTTAAGTAGTGCGACTAGGAGAGCTGTGTCTGCTTTGCTTGTCTGTATTGCCTGATTGCTTTTGCATGTAACTTTAGCAGCTGCAGTCAGGATCTTCTTTCTGCTTTGCTTCTTTTCTTTTCTTTTTTCTTCTAGGAACCTGCAAAGATCTCTGTGTTTGCAGCCTCACCTACAGTGCAGGACTTGGGCGTAGACCTTGCTGAGGAAGCTGAATCACAGCTGGCTCCTATGTAAGTAAGTAAATATTTTGTCTGCTAGTGAGTGACATGGTGCTGCTTAATGATTGTGCTGTTAGTACACATTGTTTGCATGCTATCAGCTTGCTCATCACTCATTGTCATTCCCAAAAATTAATTTCAGCATCAAATCTTGTTTACAGAGGTAGTAGAACAGTTTACAGTCGAAGTCTGCTTCATGCTAAACAATCTCAGTTTGTTTTCACTTTACTTGGATAAATTTTCAGTTTCCCTGGGAATAGCAACTACTGAGAAATTACTCCTCCTGTTCTTAAGTCCTATAGGCTAACTGTGGTATTGGTATTTCCAATAAAATCATTTTAAACCATGGAAATTTTAAAACCTCTTAAAACAGGTAGAAAAGTCAATAGAACTCAGAAGACCTGGCCTGCAGCCAGTTAGGAGCTGGCTGTTGTGCTGTCCCATAGTCCAGGTTTCCTAAGGTGCCTGGCTTTCAGAATTATGTGAGCCTAAATCTAGAAGAGATGCAGAGGGAGATTAAAACTGTAGTCTTTCTACAAGTTCTCATTTTCATGGACTATGTGAATTTAAGGTTCAAATACCAAAGGTTGGATGGAAAATCATGCTTGGACATCAGATCATTTTTCCTTGGGCCCCCATTTGCAAGGCTCCAGTGTTTTCACTAAATTTGTATTTCAGTACCTGCCGAAGCCACTTCCAGCAGTCGTACTGCTGTCCTGTCTGAGGTGATTATCAAGGTGTGTGTCCCTACTATTGGCACAAGTGGTTTGAGAAGAAAATCAATATCATTGTTAAGGAAACAGAAAAGAAAAAAAAGATTCTTGGTTTTCGAACCAACTTCTTAGTATAACAAAAATAAGTCTTTTACGTTATAGAAAAACATATGGATCAATTACTAGGTATTACATGAATTTTACCAAAACTAATATTGACTTGCAAAGTGGGAGGAGTGGATAGCAGTGAATGAAGGGTTCAATGATAGAAGGAAGCTAAATTAGATCTACTAAATGTCATCAGTTTTTCATTAAAAATTTATAATTCTTAAAGGGTGAAATTTGGTCAGAAAGAGTAAAAAGGTATAAAGCAATAAGAAGGCATTGCAACAACATTCTTACAATGCTGATTATGATATAAAGAAAAGGCTGGCACTGGAAACAAAAATGGCTACAGTAAAAGTCTAATAAAAGATTTAAAAATCTCATCGTAGCATATTCATATTAAGAATTCCTTTTTAAAGATGAAAGAAGAGAGAGAACAAATGTTGTCTATTAAAAGAAAGATTAGAGCTTCATGATTTATGGAAGTTGGGAGTACTTGACATTTCCCGGGGGAACATTGCTCAGAATTAATTTTATAAGAAAATCTTGGAATATTGAAGAGCAATAAATACCTAAGGAAAGACCTAGTAGGAGCAGAACAGTGTCTGCAAACACAGTGGTAGTAGAAAATACTTAAAATTCTGGAAGATAAAATGAGTTATTAAAAAAAAAAAGTAGGTTTTTTTTCCTTATCAGATTCTATCACATGTTTGTGGAATTAGTGAGGATGTAGAGAGCAGACCTAGAACAAATTGCATTTTCTTAAAGCAGAAGCACAATATTCCCACCCAGAATCACAGTGCAGAAGAAAGTGTGAAAGAGAACTCTGATAGACTCAAATTTTGTAAAAATCTAAAAGTAATAATTGGTAAAATGTTCTGGAACAAGTGCCAGACCAAAGCTGTGAAAACTTTACCTCTGTGTTTCAAGCAGTGGCTAGCCAAAGCCATTGCTGACTTGTTTTAGTGTTGGCTATACAGTCCTGCTCTGAATATTGATCTAATGTTGGCATCTGCCTTACCCTGAGCACAAAGTCTGACTAAATTAAGGTGGGTCCCCCCAGTCAGTTTTCCAGTGAATGTGATTTTTACAATAGAAATTAGGATTATTGTGGCAAACAACATTAACTTAATCATTCCTTAACTCCTGTAATACAATTAGGAGTATTAAAAAAAAATTCATGATATATTCACAGAGATGCTAAAGGATTTCAAATTATTACATGGGTTTGCACCTTGTCTCTCTTATTTAAGGTTATATTGATTTTTTTTTTAATGTAAAGTAATAATTAAAGCAGTTGTGATGTAGGTAGATGCCATGCCTGATTACTTTGTGAGTGATATGTTTATTATTAATAAATTAGTTTGAGATACACATTGGAAGGCAGCTGGCATTGCAAATGCTGGCAAGCAAATAGGATTTGTTAATAAATACACAATAAGTTATGTGTCAGTGCATAGATCATTCTTCATACCTTTATGGGGAGTTATCTTCAAAAACATCTTTAAATTCACTGAATATGAGGATTATAATTTCGTCTGAGGTATCCAGAATACACAAAGCTTGTCTTACATTAAACAGTAAGAAATGGTATGGACAGCCATTGTAATTAACAAGAAGGAACACCAAAACCAAGATCTTCAGAAGCAAACTCCTACTGTGTTTACATTAGTCTCAGTGAGGAAAAACAAGCCTTTCCAGGGCAAGATGGGTACATCAGGGTCTCTGTAATCAAGGTAAAATGGAGTTCCAGGGTGAGAAGCAAAGAGATTATTGTGTTATCATGAGTAGCTGGACTCTTGCAAGTAACACAAAGCATAGATAATGCAACAGGAGCAGATAAAGTATTTTTAGGATCCCGATGAAAGGTTTTTTCAGGTTTATTCATTTGTTCTGGAATGATAGACAGAAAGAAATTTCCTGCGTGCCCTGAAGGTGTCATCTTTATGTCTGAATATCAAAGATTTGAATGACAAAGCCCAGGACAAGGCTGACTCATGCTACGTGACCTCTTGAGCATCTGACCAGTGTTGGGAGAACAGTACTGATATAAAGGAAGAGGAAACTGAGTCCTTAAAAATAACCACATGCCTGAACTTCCCAGGTGTTGGAAGCAACTTTACCAGCTTTGAAATATTTCTCGGTGTCTGCACTAAGAAGATTTCAAAGTGGAAAAACTGGCACAGGGACAGATTTTACATTGTTGGTACAGTAAGGCCCCAGCACTCTCCACATTACCAGGCTACCCCAAGAGGAGCAGCTCTGGTCCACGCGCTGTATCTCTGGGACCCTGAGACTATCACAGAAATGTGTGTGCTATAAGTTCCTCTGGTGAGGATCAAACCCACTGAAATAGTTAAAATTATATCTCCTATGTGCTCACTCACTTGCATGCTCAGTAACTATAAAAGCAGTCCCCAGAAATAAAGAATTTTTGCCCATGTAATTGATTTGCATGTTGCAATAAAGGCACTTCTGATGTATTTTAGCAGACGGGGGCTGAATACATGTGCCTGTTATCAGGGCTTAGCTTTATGTTAAGACAGCCTTGCATTGTGCTCCGGATAATGAATTCCAGAAAACACAGCTTCTTATTGTTGTCAGTTATTGGGGGCTCGTTCTCCTAATGAGACATGTAAATATCTTTCATTAACATTAACAGCGATTGTATGCGTGGCTCTGAGGAAAACAGTGCCTTCTGTTTAGCTGTGTGCTGCTGTGACAGAAAATGCCATTACAGCTATCGCAGAAATTTGCCTTTATTATGTTGGCTGTCTTGGCAGCTTTTGATATCATTTACTAAATAGTCTGTTACCTCTTAATCTGACCTGGTTATTTCTTTGCTTTGGACTGCTACAGTAAATTATACATCTTTTTATATTCACAATGTCTGAATCCAATGAAAGGGGTGGGTTTTTAAACTCTTTAAATACAGACGGAACATGTAACTGTGCTTAACGTGTAAGGATATGCCTTACTTTAAGTCACATCATTGAAACCATTGGGATTTCTCAAATTGTTTAGTAACTTGCTAATTGTTTTATCTGAATTTATGTATAGGCTGCTGTCAATGACATAATAGAGGATACAGTATAGTACTGAACTTTCCGGTACAGTAAGGTGTTCTTAAAGAAACTCTTTGAAATCTCTGGCAGCAAACATTCACAGAGATTTCCCTGGAAAAAAAATATGTACTTGAAAAACCCAGGCAGAAGCTGGTCCCATCTATCCATTCCAGCACGCATGCCTGAGGATACTCTCCATCTCTATGGCAAGCAGGCAGAGAGAAGCTAGCACCCATAAAGCTTTGCCTTCTGAATATCCAGAGCAAAGGTGTCACAAGCAAACTGCTGATTTCCAATAGTCCACAGCCTGTCTTATTCCCACCAATTATTGGAGACTCTATGTGGAGCAGAGCCAAACCTGTGCTAGAGAGTTAGCACTGCAGGCCATTGATTTTCTTGCATGCTCCTTGGTCCTGGTTGGCTCACCAGACTGGACATTATTCATGTGTCAGGCAAGTATTGTAACTGTCTCCTCATGGGCTGTGAAATCCTCTCTGGGGCTTTCACTCTGTACTTAGCATGGACAAGAGGGTGCTGGGAGAGTCTGCCCTAAGCTTTGCCTCCAGAACAGCCATGAGCTCACCACATGGAAGCCTGACCAGGATGATCTAACTTTTGGCTGAAAAGGCTGAGAGTTGCTTATGGGAGTACGTCACAGGACAAAGTCTTTTCTACGCATTCAATACAAAGTCCTATTCGTGTAATGACCTGATTTTTGACAATTTGTTTCAGCAAAAAGTCAGTGTTTTGTGGAGAATTATCTCTGTAATGACATATATGCATTCACAGAATCGTAGTACTGCAGAATGGCTTAGGTCTTTAGGTAAAGACCATCCAGTTCTAACCTCCCTCCCTTGGGCAGGGACACCTCCCACCAGCTCAGACTGCCCAGGGCCCCATTCAACCTGGCCTTGAACGTCACCAGGACTGGGGAACCGGCAGCTTCTTTGGGCAGCAGTGTCAGGGCCTCTCTACTCTATGAAGAAAGATTTTCTTCCTAATATCTAACCTAAGTCTCCTCTCTCTTAGTTTAAAACTGTTTTCCCCCAGCCAGTATATAGGCACGCACGTATACACAAAGGTATGTCAGCTGTCACTTGGTGTGCAATCAGATTTTGCGTTTGTCATATAACAGCTTGCCTTTTAAAATCTTCCATATGTTTATTTCATCAGCATTTTAAGATGTTCTCGAGTTGCCTAATTGACCTTTAGGAAGACCTGGGGACAAAATTTCCAAAGGCAATCATGTAGCATATGAAATCTATGCCTAGCTGAAAGTTTCTGAATCAGATTTTCCAACTGATCTAAGTCTCTAAAGATGCAAACACTCAGCTAGTGTTAGTTTGCAAAATATTTTGCAAAATATATGTCGATTCCTCCTCAAATCCTTCAAGACTCACCAAGCACCAGTGAAAACTAGGTCTGAAAACTTCTCAAAGTACCTACAATAGAATTACTTTTGAAATGCTTTTGAAAATTTTAACTAGGATAATAGAATAGTTATAATAGAACTTAAAATCTTAATGCCAACTGAAAGACAGTTGGAGTAGCATTCTAGTAGAGTCTCAATACAAATACAGATGTGTTAGTCAGCGATAAACATTTTCTTATTCAAATAGAGATAAGAAAAACACTCATAAAATTAAAGCAAGAGAAGTATCTTGTGCACTCTTGAGAGAAATTACTTGAAAATAAGAATGTTAGTTAACTTTTGAAGCTGGCGTCCATTATACTTTGCTTTTTGTTGGGTTCAGTTTTAACTTAATTTTCTTTGTCTAAGTGATATGAGATGGTCTGAAGGTGCTGATGCTGGATAGCAAGGCAACAAGATCCCCATTAGTGGTCTGTGCACATAACAGTGCCTGAACTTTATGGATTAACAGCATGTTATGTGACTGTTGGAAAACAAGCAATATTATATATAACCATACTGAGGCTCAGCAAACATCCAGCTAAACAACAGGGAAATAATTCTCACTTCACTAGAACACTTAGCATAATAGAGCACACGCTTTCTTCTTTTTTAGCGAATCAGGGAAATGCAAGCCTGAGGAAACAATGCCGAATCTGAGCATGTGTCTTGTCATCACATCCCTTTTGGAGTTAACTCAAACCTAGGCCTGTTAAGCATGGCAGCTGAATTTATCTTGAAATGTAAGATTGCTCTCCCACCAGCCATCAGTCTGTTGCTCTAAAGGGAAAGAATGAGAGTGAAGACCTCTGCAACCAGAGTATGTGTGCGCTCTCTGCCATACAAGTCTCTCCCATACCCATGTGAGCAGCCAGGAACAGGCTCATGTAGCTGTTACAGACAGTGATTTTAACAGCCAGTGCTAAGTTCCTACAACAGAATTAGACGCTTTCTATGAAGTTACAGCGTAGTCTTATTCTTCCAATTGCACCAAATGCTCACTGACCAGAAGATCTGAAGAACCCATGTAACCACTCTACAATTTTCAGCAAGTGGTGCTGTAATAGAAACCAGAAGTGTTACTAAAATATAAGAAAGAGTTCATCCTTCCCTTCATTATTCTATTATTAGAGGAAAAAACGGCTGACATACCCCATGGCGATGTTCATAGTAAGCCAGCTTAGATTTGGTTAAGACAAAGAAGCGCACTTTAAAGTTGGAGGGTGAAGTTCTTCTCTTCTGCTGAGATTTTTTGATCAGCTGCTCTTCCAGGAGCACACAGTTATTCATGACTGGGCAAAGAATGGTCTTCTCCCAGGACATGAGATGCCTGCCCTACACGCTGAGTACTCGTCCAAGAAAGAGACACAAGGAGGAAGACAGTTGAGAGTTTTGCTTTTTTCTGAAAAAAAAAAAAGGTATTCAAAAGGCAGCGTAGGTGCTTTAAGCTTTATCTTTCCATCTACAGCAAAGCTTCCTTTCTGCCAAACCATAACCACATCCTCTCTGAAGTCATAAAACGAAGAGTACATGCTGAAGCAAACTCTAGGGCAAATGTTATGGAAAAAATAACACTTGAGGGACATTCAATAAATGTGAATCAATGATTAAGGATGAATTAGAAGGGTGTGACATGATGAAGCATCTGTCTCTTTTAGTAAATACAGTTATAAATGCACACGTTGAGCATGGATATATAGGATGAATGACTCTCTGGTCCTTTTAGAAGTAGGTCGTGCATCCATACTTCTTTTTTGAAGGAATATTGCCTTTCCATTCAGATTATACAATCATTACATTGTGTCTGAGAGATGTCATAAAAAGTGTTTTAAGTAAATTTTCCATGTGAAGTGAAACTTCATACTGCACAAGCAAAGGCAAAAGGCCAACTGAACATGCAAGCTAAATGAAAAATGATAACCAGGATTTACTTGTACAAGAATTGCTTAATATTTGTAGTCATTAGACATTTAAATTGAAAACAAATGGTTAAAATAACTGAAAATCAATTATCATTGGTTACTATTCACTGATTATTGACTGCTTCAAGTGCACTGTCTGGTGGCTGAGTATTCCAGGAAGAACAGGCATAGTGTTCCGTCTGTGGATGCTTTGAGATCACTGTAATGAGCAGTGAAACAAGCACAAACATCAAAGCCAACATAACTGATTTCCTCAGAATTCAGGGTACCATTCAGGTCACTCTACACCAAAGTAAATATAGAATTACTAAGGAAAAAGTAATGTGCACCTGATGCACTCAGTATAACAGCACTGATATGTTTTAAAAGAAACGCAATTCATTTTCTTCTGGCCTTCCATATTTAATATCTTCTGTATATTTATTTTTGTTAATGATGCATAATTGTGTTGATTTCACTGAGCATTGGAGTAGTGAGATTGGGTGGTATGTGAAGAATCTACAAGACAAGTATTTTCATGAATTATGTACTTTTGAAAACTATTCTGGTCTAAATCATTTACTACTGTGACTTTTGACATTGGTGTAGTATTAGGGCATATTAGGGACCTTCCTAAATTGGATGTGTTTGTAGAGCTCTTCGCAAAATTCAGAGATGATACTCTATTTAACGTGTGGGGGAAAAAAATCTGAATAAGTATCCAAATTTCAGGCTCCGTTTAATTTAAGATTTTATAGGGCAGCTCATGAAACTGCAGTTCTGAATATAATGTTCTGGTTATTCCTCTCTGGTCATTCCAAAAACCAAACTGAAACAGTCAAACCCAAAACGAAGCAGGTAGGCTACTGCTTCCTTACTATTTTATGTTATATTGAGCCTTTCTTCAGGCAGAATATTCCAGAGATCCTCAGAAGTTCCTGATCTTTTAAAATGCTAGTTGAGAAATGATATTTACCATAAAAATACAATTAAATATAGCATCTGATAAACTGATCTGACTTGCTCCTGGCCATGCTGTACGTAGAATAGAAATGGGGAGGAACAGTAGCTATTGCCTGGTTCACACCTACATTACCTCCCTGGTGGTCTCACAGCATAGGTTGAAACATCACATACAAATCTAATGAAGCGGTTTTGTTTCCTGGTAGTGACTGAGTTACAAGGAAGTCTTTTGGTTGAACAAGAAAGATGACACAAGTCTGTGATCTCCCAAAAAAATGTCACTGCTGCCAAAGGGGATTTCATAACTATTTGTAGAGTAGGATTAATACCAGGGCCCAATTTCCCAGTTCTTCTAGGAAACAATGCAAATGTATATTAAAAAAAAAACAACAAAAAAAACCCAAACAGCCTTCTGTGAGTTTTCTAAAATTGCACTCTATATAAACAGCAGCCATGCAGATCTCATTTACATGCTTGCACCTCTAAAGGATAGGGTTACTTTTGTGTGCACATCCTTTTCCTTATCTGTGAGAATTTGCTTGTTGGAACTATGCTTAGAGATCCGTTCTCATAACTAATAAAGAAGAACATGGACTGTAGAGTGCCCTCACACACTGTAAGACTTCATTTTTGCCAGTCTTGTTGACTTCTCTGTAGCAAGGACTTTCTGAAAAGTCTTCAGAGCTTGTGCTACATGAGTTTGCAGTTGGAGATTTACATGTATTTTCAAAACAGTGGATACAAATAGAAGGCCAAGGCTGTGATTCTGCAGCTGTGCAGAAGTGAAGCCTCCAGGACAGCAAAGAAGTGAGAAGCCAACAAGGTGGCCTCAGGGGAGCAACATTACTGAGGGCAAGAGGATGTGAAGGGAGAAGAGATTCAGTGGGGCTGGCAAGTAGTGGGGGGAGTAATTCTTTAAATGCAGTGGAAGCAACTTGATTTCTTCATGAGATAAGAAACGAGATCACAGAGGGGTATGAAGGAGGGAGTGATTTGATCAAATGTTCAGATAGCAGGATTTGGCAATTGCGTTTCATACGCTGTGAGCATGGTGTGATGCGATGTGTTGGTCTGATGGGAAACTGGCATCAGTGCTGCAGGTCGGACAGAGAGAGAATCGAGGCCCAGATGAGATTTGGCTCTATGCAGATCAACTGGACAGGCTGAGCTGTGGAAGAGAAGTTGTGGATTTGATACGAACATATAGGAAGAAAGAAACAGATTGCTGTAGGAAAAAAATCATTAACTTTGCCCTGGAGAGATAGAGGATCTGGTAGTTGTGTCAGAATTTGCAGGATTCAGCAGGTGAGATTAGCCATGGTGAATTCCAGATGAGGATGGGTCAGTAAATTGAAAGGAAGGAAACAAGTAAACATAAACAGATTTGGATGTTATTGTAGTTGATTTCACTGAGAGCTGCTGCTTGTTTTGCAAATTTAATGGCCTTAAGTTGCACCAGGGGGAGATTCAAGTTGGATATTAGGAGAAATTTCTTCTCTGAAAGAGCGGTGAGGTTTTGGAACAGGCTGCCCATGGAGGTGGAGGAGTCACCATCCCTGGAGATGTTCAAGAAAAGAGTTGATGTCTCACTGAGCAAAACCATCTGGAGTCGTCACAGGCAAGGGCTGATGGTTGGACTGGGTGATCTTGGTGGTCTTTTCAACTCTTCACTGATGATCTGGGGAAGAATGTAGGGGCTGGGGTACTTTTGTATCCACTCTCGCCACAGATCTACACCTTCCTGTTCCTTTTTCAGTTCAGTCCCCAAACCCACGTATAGTAAGCATGCATATCTTTAAGTGTAGCAATGCCAAAATCCGAATAAGAATGTACTTTAATGATTTTAAGGCTGGGTTGACATGCATGTACAAAATAATGTACATAATAACTGTATCTGTTTAATTACACATTTATGAGTGAGTAGCCTGCATATGTGTATTTGAAGTGTATTTAATTTCAAAGATTGTTAAATGAACAATTTAAATTGTTCAATTTTACAATGAAATTTTTCTTTTTTAAATGAAATTCTTTGTTTCTTTCAATACATAAAATGTAGATGTAAATCAAATGTTGTCATCCTCCTAATGACTAGCAGGACATAATTCTTTTTAAGCGAAGACTCAGCCATTTAAGAGCTTCAAGACCCTCCCACAGTGGTGCAAAAGCATAGTTAGGTAGAAATACCCTACTTGTCTAGAATCAAAATTGTTTCAGAGCTGGAAGAAGTGCAGACAAGTCTGTAGACTCAAGATGCAAACCAGACAGCTTCCTGAAAGGCCTCTAGGGTCAGTTAGAACGTCATGCTAACACTGGTACTTCATTGCTGGAACCTGATGTTGTAAGTTGGTGCAGGAGTACACCAACTGTATGGGTATGCTCCTTTTGTTCAAAGATTTTTGCAACATAAAATACTGTATGTCTCAGAAATTTTGTATACGTAATGGATAGGAATTAAGTAGAACTGCCCAAAGTATCTTAAAACCATTGTAAGTATATATCCCTTAAGATGAGGAGACAGCTTAATGAATTTTTTAGTTATCTTCTCTGCTTAGGTTTTTTTAATATATTCTGCTGACATGTATCCTTTCACATGTTTAATTCATATGCAAGAAAAGAGAAAAATGCTAATTTTTTCAGATTTAAGTTTGATCTGCTATGTGCATCAAATTTTCTCTGCTTGGCAAATTGATGTTACAAGTGAGGGTTAGAAGTAGGTGATCTTAAGGGTCCCTTCCAGCCCAAACTATTCTGTGATTCTGTGAAGTTATTCTTATCAACCGTGGCTTCAGTGACCTCTTTTTGATTTCTTTTAATCATCTTTGTCCATCCCTTGCTACCTCCTGCAAAATGCTTGATTTCTGCTCTAAAACATGTTATTTTAGGGATTGGATTTTTCTTAGGGGATTTACCCAGATTATGCAGTTCACACTTTTATTACTGTAGTCTGTGGAAATCTCCCCACCCGCACATCCTGCTGTGATACCAGTGCCTATGCCCTGAAGACAGCAGAGAAATTTATGAAGTTAAATATAGACAGTTTTTGGTTTTGTAAAAAAAAAAAAAAAAAAAAAAACAGACCAGAAAACAGCAACTACATCTTCACTCTCAGAAGACAACCTGTATACTTCTACCTCTCAGGTAATATTCAGGTCAGGCTTTCTGTCTGGGTGCCAGCTCTTATTTTTCACCAGCTTTTCATTACAGTGATTATTATTCAATTTCCAGGCTTCCAGAATTCATTCCATTTTCCTATTTAGCTTTTTTAGAGAGTGTGAGAAACTCTGTTTAAGTTACTCAGCTGGTTTGCATCTTTGGCAGTTCATTATTCCACCAACAAAGATGTCTCCAGTAGACTCACAGAACAAACCAGAAAACTGCTGAAAAAAAAAGGCAAGAAATAGAATAGAAATAATTGATCTTTATGAGCCAGATGCATCCAGCTTTCTTCTTGGTCTTACAACTGCACCTTTGAATATGCTCACACTGCTCCCAGTGACCAAGGGAGCTGCTCTGTTGGAACTCGAGTAGGATTCCTCTGTGAACTGTTTGTGAGCCCTAGGAAAGTAGATGCCTTGTTCTGAGCATCTGCTAGGAGGATACGATGAATTATCCACAATTTGAATGCCTGAAGCAAATCACTCATAGGCTTACTGATATTCCCAGGAACATAGAGAACACATTTTAAACTACTGAACTTGCACAGGAATTGGACTTGTTTTGTGATATAAGTATAAAATAATCCTTTGCTCAGTTGTTCTCACCTAGGCAAAAATACAGAACCCTTTTTCTTCTTTCTTAAGGGATAATATAGTTGCGCTGGGTCGTATCCAAACTGGAAATTTGCTGTAAGTCGTTCTGTTAGCCTGCCTGTCGAGGTTGCTGTCCCTTACTATTTGCTTCTGAAGACAAAGGCATGACTTACAGTGCTGGAAAATCTGCAATGCTTCAAATCCTGCATTTTGTTCTGGCAGCATGGCCTGCAGGCAGCTACCTAGAGTGCTGATGGCTGGGTAAGGAGTACTTCTCCATGCCATGCAGACACAGTTTTGGAGACATTTTCATTTACAAGTTAGAATAGGTAGTCATCACAGCCTTCCGACTGTGTAAAGACCCCACATTAATGTCTGGCTTAATAATCAGGTAGGGGATCTGATTCCAGAAATAATACTAAGACTATGAGCACAAGAAAGAGTGCTGGCTGATTCCAACAAAATATGCCTGGATTTTGAGCCATGAACAAATAGTGAGATATCTATTCCATGGCTAAAAAACTGTTCAGACTGTGCTGAGGTTTTCATCTACTCAGATACCAGTAGTAACAGATTGTATAGCAAAGAGCAGTTCCACTCTCATGTGTACTGAAGAATGGTGTGTCCCAGTTTTTATATGAGGGGAAACACTAAGGTTCTCTCCTACATTTGTAAGTGTACAACTAGGCTGAAGCTGATATTTTGGTCTGAGGAGTAAGAAAGAAAATGCAGCATAGCACTGCATTTCAAATTCATTAATTCCCACAGCCACAGCAGGAGATGGGAATTAACCACAGCAGATGGAGACATCAAGTGTAAGTCCCCTTCACCCCCAACAGGCTCCCTTTCTCTTCCCTTCCTCCGTGGTATATCCTGCAACAAAGCCTTCAACGGTCATCAAAAAAGGAAGTTCCTAAGCTTGTTGCTTAAACGGGCTGTAAGATGCAAGACAACCTAAACAAAGCAAGGAGCTGCAACTCAGTCTCATATTGGGATTCTCTTTCAGGATTCTTAGGGAAAAACAACAACAACAACAACAACAAATCCAAACAAACAAACAAAAAAAAACCAAAAAAACACACAAAATTTTATTTATCTACTATTTATACTGCAGTGACAATCAAAATTGCAGAAAAATGTTCCATCATAGAAGAGAGCAGAGCTATGTGAAAATAGGGTTTTTATTTACAGTGCTTGTACACCTCCTGAATTCAAAATTCAGCTATGACAACAATGTATTGCTGTACACACTTGCTGAATTAAGGGAACGACTGATAATGAAACATGCCAATTTGCCTGAAATTAGTTATGAATAAAACTAAAATAAATGAAACTAAAGCAATAAATTAAGATCTTCAGTCTTTGTGGCAGAGAACATTGTTTAAGTGACTCCCCATCTGCTGAACTGGTGAAAGAACTGGTGGGTTCATTCCAACGATTTGCAGATGCTGTAGTAATTGAGCTGTATTATCAGTGGTGGACTTGTCTTGGACAGTGACCTTATTTTAGACAACAGCAGAAATGCAGTAAAAAGCAAATTTGAGAGTGCGATGCGTGACGCTCACCTTCATTCTCAGTCTCTCATTTGGAACCATTGCAGAGAAAATGTTAGCAGCTCCCCATATGCTGGGAAGGATCACCCAAGAGCCTTCTGAGAATCAGTCATGCTACCAAGAATGAAAATGAAAACCCTTTTTCTTCTTTCATTTGTTGGCCACTACGTGCAAACTGGGAAAATGACTCAAGATCACAGAGATCATGTGAAAAACAAGTGCTTGGCTCCCTACTACCTTCTACCTTTTGAAGTCGCAGCAGTTAGAGCTGTACTGCGTAGTTCACAGAGTGCAAGCCAGCTGATAATCAAGCTCAGCTCTTGGTATAAGAATGTGAAATGAAAGTCTGGAAAGTCCAACAAAACCAAAGACTTGTTAATGCCTCCCACTAGATTGGTTTTCTCATGCCTCTCTGGAGGTGGTGCTTTTAATTCCTTGTCTGTGGGGTTTGGAGTTGCAATAGTTTGCTTTGCAAACCAACGCCTGCCAGTGATCCTACAAAGTAGTGAGAAGAAAAGGCTGTACAGCCAGAAGTCGGGGCTGGAGGAGCAGCGAAGGAAGAAAGCAGAGCAGAACCCGATGAAAGGTGAAGGAATGAGAGCTCCTCTTTTCAAATCAGCAGCTGTCTAGTTGCAGCATGGAACCATGCCCTTGCCATTATCAGAAACCATGTTCTCAGTTTCATATTTTTATATCTGTGTGTTAAGATCTGTATCTCCGTCTTGGAGCTCTTTCTCTTCTTCAAAACGATTACTTGTATGCACTGAAGTAATATTTAGAAACAACTGGCCGATTGTGATTTTTTTGCTCCAGATTGTTGGCCTCTTACCTGACCAGATCACAAACTGATTAAAGAAGTTATGGGATAATGCATTTGGATTTTAAGAATGAAAATTAAAGGTCTCTTAAATTTCCTTTTGATTCCAAAGGACCTCGTTCTTAATATGAGGAGTTTGAATAGCTGGTTCATGTTGAACAGCAAAATCATGGCATGAGAGACTACCAGGGTCCGAGGTCAAACTTTACATGCAGAGGATCCCTTCAGTCTATGGAGTTGCATAACCATGGTAGGAAAGTAGTGAATAGTAGCAATTTTTTAAACATCATTCCTCACCTTTTTTGTGTGTCTTGATTGAAAAACAAAACAAAAAGAATATAATATTTATCTTGAAATCAAATAACTTTTTGTTCTCTCCAGTTTTCTTAAAGGTGGCTCTTACAAATGTCTTAGCATAACTTATGTTTCAAAGGGATGGTTTTCATGGGTACAGTGCTGAAATGCTGAAAACTGAAAGCAATGTGGCCAAACCACATCAAGCTATTATGTTTTTTTTGCATTGCATTACACAACATGGCTGACCATTAGGTTATTTACACACAAAGAATAAGAGCTTTCTGTATACCCAACCTCCTGAGGCTGAACAGTATGTTCAAAGCTTATACTACTCAGTGCCTGTCCCATTTTAGTCATTATGGATGTGTTTCTGAAGAGAACACTGTGTCAATTCACATCTTGGGGCACCAGAAGATCCTTCATGTAAGGACTTTTGTTTCACTCTTTAAATAGAATTATTGGTACCAAAGGCAGAAAATATGAAGATATTGCTTCCATTATCAAAAAGCATCAGATCCAGCAGTCTATAGATTATTGACAAATACAGATTGTACTCAAATCCATTTGTTGTCACTTTTCCCTAAACCGAAATTGTAGGCCACTAACGAATGGCAAGAATATCCTTCTTTGGACAGTGTGAGTGAAATGAGGCCTAGTTACATGAAAAAGACAAATCCTTGAGTCTATATTTGAAAATATGACAGGCTATATCTGTACATACATACATGTGGATAAATACTAAACTATAACTACACTGATGGCATCAATCTTTGTGATTAGAGAAAAAAATTAAGGATAAACCATTAATAAAGACCAAGTAACAAACAGGTATTTTACTAAGAAACAAGCTAATGACTGAAGTCATCAGCAATATGTTTTTAAATGTGTAAACACTGTTCAGCAATGCTAAAGCAAATCAATCCTTGTAATGTCTCTTTGGATGCCAGGGGCTTACACTCATTTTCAGTGCTACCTCAACTGTAGAGTGCTTGTGTGTTGTTTTTTTTCTTTTTATTTGGATTATTTAACTGTTTAGGTATTCATTATTAAAACATTTCCTCCCCCCCAAATGATCCCAAATAGCAATTCTGCACATGATAGGGCACGTAGACAGGGGTTCTCTTGCCGGATGAGGGATATTACTGCCATCTGCTGAGGAAAAAAGAAATCAGAGCACAAATGCCCCATTGCCACACCAGTGGCCATCTGCAGAGGTGCTGCCAGCCAACCCAGATTCCCATGGCAATGTGGAGTACATAAATCCTCTCTTTTTTCTCTTGAACTTTGCCTGAAACAAAAATGGAAGAAAAACAAGAAGTCCCAGAGGTTTGTTGCAGACTTTATGCATCCAGGCTGGGTGTGTTCAGCTATAGAAAGGATGCTAACACTTCCCAGGGTAATGCTTTCATTTCATGACCAGAATAACACCCAACTCTGCTGCATGGTAACTCTACGTATATTCGCTGCATCATTCAGTGCTTAAAGCATTGGGATCACACTGACGGGCTCCTCAGGATCTGGCACCGAGCCCGTCAGAGTTTAGGAAGAGTCTGGATGACGCTCTCAGACATACGGACTGATTTTTAAGTAGTTCTGTGCAGAGCCAGCAGCTGCACTCGATGATTCTTATGAGTCCCTTCCAACTCGGGATGTTCATGTTCTATGATTCTATGAAAGCAGTCCTGGCTTTCCAGTTGGAATACTGAACACTAAACATGCAGAAGTAAGTCTCGCAGGGAGTCTAACGACAAAAGCGAGGTCGGCCGCTCCCATCTCTGCCTCCGCCGGAGGACCCGTGCTGGGATCCCTGCTGAGATCCCGGCTGAGAGCCCCGCCGCGCCACTCCCAGTCGCAAGGGGGCGCCATTACCCAACGCCCCGCCGCGATGCGAACCCCACGCCGCTCCGCCTCCCGAATGAGCCCTGGCTGTGAGTGGAGCAAGCTCTTGACTGGCGTTGAGGAGAACCAATCAAAGCCTGTCACCCTGCTTGAGCTGCGAGCCAATCGGAGGGAGGAGGAAGAAGAGCTGCTCGCCGGAAGTCAGGTGTTGGCGGTTGTAGCGGAGCGCGGCGGGCGGGCAGGTGAGGTGCTGCCTTCTATGGGCCCCGTGTGCGGGGCCGGCTCTTGGCCAGCTGCCGCCGGGCTCCTGCCGAGCGCGGCCTCCGCCTTTGTTTCTCTTCGGCAGCGGCCTGGCGAGCCCCACCGTGCGGCTTTTGGGCCTTCCCGGAGGCCGGCCTTGGTGATGGGCCGGGCCTTTCTGCTTGTGCCTCTTCACTGGCATTTCCGGTTTGGGAAGCGCTGTGTATTCCAGTAGAAAGCTAACTTGGATTTATTGGGGAGTTTCCTGTTTTGTGCGCGCTGAAGTATCTCCTGTCTGGTGTGTTTTCTCATAGCTAGCTGTACGCTGCTTTCTGCGTGCTACAGAGTTGTCATATAAGTTATTTAATGTACGTTTCTTTGGTATTCGCTAGGTATTTTCTTCTGCAAAAATGGGTGAACCTCAGCAAGTGAGTGCCCTTCCTCCACCTCCAATGCAATATATAAAAGAATATACCGATGAAAACATACGTAAAGGTCTGGCACCGAAGCCGCCTCCGCCTGTGAAAGACAGTTACATGATGTTTGGTAATCAGTTCCAGTGTGATGACTTAATTATCCGACCCTTGGAAAGCCAGGGTATTGAACGGCTGCATCCGATGCAGTTTGATCACAAAAAGGAATTAAGGAAACTTAACATGTCTATCTTGGTCAACTTTTTGGATCTCTTGGATATCTTGATAAGGAGTCCAGGGAGTATAAAGCGAGAAGAGAAACTGGAAGACCTGAAACTGCTTTTTGTTCATGTGCATCATCTTATAAATGAGTACCGTCCCCACCAAGCCAGGGAGACCCTGAGAGTCATGATGGAAGTGCAGAAACGTCAGCGTCTGGAAACTGCAGAGCGATTTCAGAAGCATTTAGAGAGAGTTGTGGAGATGATTCAGAACTGCCTGGCATCCTTGCCTGATGATCTTCCTCATTCAGAGGGAGGACTGGGAGTGAAAACAGAACCAATGGACACTGATGATGGCAACAGCTGCATCGGACAGAGTGAGAAACAGAGAGAACGTTCTGGCTGCAAGAGAGATCAGGTTTTAGACAAAGATGCAGCTATGTGTAGCATTATTGATGAAATGACATGAAGGAAGCATTTATTATGTTAGCTTACAATAGAGATGCCAAATGGCTTGGGAGGTTATACGCTATATTTTGTTTTTCTGTTGTACCAGCAGTTGAAACATTCGCGCCTTCTGTGGGGTGGATGTGAGCTGCTAAGCAGCTGAGGATATTTAATATTTTGTATAGGCTATACATGTACTGGTAAAAACAAAAATGTATACTTTGTCCTGTGTGGATGCTGTTAGAGTTAGCTTTTTTTTGTAGAACGTTGTTTTGTCACGTGCAGCTATCTGGGATATGCTTCATCTTGTAATTGCCTTATGCTGTGGAAGCAGGGGATCTGACTGGCTGAAATTGAAGCTGACGGTTCCTGCATTTCAAATAAATGTTAGTTGTTTACATTTGAAATGAGTGTTTTCAGTTACACCATATTAAAAATCAAATCAATATTAAGCCTGAGAAATCCCTTCCTTTTAAACTTTGTAGCTATGTAACAGTGTTGAAGAGAACTTAAGAATTGTTTTGTTATGTATGTATTGTGGTTTAACTTGTCTTGTTTAGATCTGTGAAGTTGTGGGTCTCTACAGCTAAGTTGATTAAATGGATAATTAGCTTTTATACTAACTGAGAACTCTCAAGTTAGAAAGACTGCTGAAGTCTCTAAAATGGAAGCTAAATCAGTCACATTTAAAGAGAACTGCAGTTAGATCAAGCTTATGGCAAGAGGAAAAGAATGATTGGATAATGAAGTGGCTTCTTTACCCAGTTACCCAAGTCCTCCTGTCTGTAGCACGTATGTTTTCCAAACTAGATACAGCACCTTGAAAGAGGAAAAAAAAAAAGGTCAACTTTGTGGATGAGGGAACTTACTGAAACTATTTTTAACACTCATTATGTAAACTATATATTAGATCATTCAGCTGTTTTCAGGCATGCAGATTTATTTAAATGAGCAGGTAGATCTTAACTGTTGGGTGGTGGGATTGAGATCACTGTAGCTAAAGATGAACTGAAGCAAATGGGTGACTCACAGCAGGAACTCATCTGCTATTTCAAGTACATGTGATGTAAGTAATAGTAAAGAGCATGTTTTCTCAGAAATGTTTATAAATGACTTTATGAAGTTAAAACTTTTGACCTCTCTGCAACTCCCTACTCCCTGAACTATCTCTGGATAGTTGTTTTCCAGTAACTAAAACAATTGTGGGTCAGCTGAATTAATTGGGTATTTGCTTTGCAAATGTTCTTCAAGTGAAAGATAGGAAGAAACAGTTTTAGTGTGTTGTGGATAAGAGATCTTGCTGTGTGGAGTTACTTTGCCACAGATGTTGTATCTCTGCCATTCAACTGCTATAGATGCTCAAGGTCTTTTTTTTTTTTTTTTTTTTTTCATTTTTAATGTTTTTTAATAAAGTTGAAGGCCCAAGTGCTGTACTTTCAACTACAGGCTGGATTCTAACAGTAACTAATAATCATATTTAACTTCTTTTGGTGAAAGCATTGAAGTAATTGGGGATCGAGTCATTTAAAATCATAAGACTGCTTTCACTTTCCAAGAAGTTTCAGAAATAATTTTCTCTATGTTCTTTCGGGTCTGTCTTTAAGGCAAACCCAGAGATAAATACCTGCAGGAGATTGAGGTACTTTCTGAGCTTTTCTTCAGCCAAAATGGTAACTCTTGTCACATCAATACAACGATGGTTCTCTTTTCTCCTTTTAAAACTTTACTTTTGATTAAAAAAAAAAAACAAAAAACACAAAAAACCCAACAACTCAACTGTAGCTGCAGTGGAGGCAGTGGGTGATTTATGCCATGTAGGGGAGCTGCCTTTCAAATTGTGTAGGATATGACTCACTGACTTAGAAGTGAGGCTATGAATGTTGTCTCTTCTAGTTAGCCAACTCATGATGATGAGGTTTTCTTAATCTCAAAAAAAGAAAAAAAAAATTCAGATGTTGCTTTTGGATGCGATGATGATACTTGAAGTATTCTATTCCTGTGAAATGTTAATGTATGAAATGTATTGGATTATATATGCCTTACAGAACTCAGTAGGATAAAGTTAATATCAGATGTTAAGAAGACTGAACAAAATGCTGCTTTAAAACAACAACAACAAGCCGGTTCTTTTATTACACCAAGTGAGCTCGTGGATAAGTGCAGTTGTTTGAAACAGGGAAGAAAGTGTGTTGTCTGTGGGCAAAAAGAAGTTTTGATCATTCAGAGGGAGGAAAAACAAAGCTATACTCTGTTGCAGGGCAGTCCCAGGATACTGCTGTTAATGGTCAGAACAGTGTCTGTAAAAGCTGAAACAAGAGTAGCAGAGAGGAAGTGTGTTCTTGTCCAGTCCTAAATCTGCACGCAGCGGTTGCCCTTTCTCCCTCTTCCATCCTTTTCCAGCAGATATGTTGCTGGTGTAGCCCTGCCACTTGGCTGCATTTATTTGTTAGTTCTAAAAAGTCATTCCTTGCAACTTAATGTGCAGTTTATACAGAGAAGTTATTATTATTTCAGCAGAGAACGTGAATTTGCTATGGATCACATTTGAACACAGCTGCAGTTCTAGTATGAATGATATTAAAAGACTCCATGTCCTCACTCAGGGCAACACAGAGTAGCCAGGAACACCATTTTTTAAGTAACATTTTTCCTAATGACCACTATTGCCACCCAGCTTTTCAAATGGCTTCTGTGCTGTGCGTTACTCGGTATGGTAAAAGCTCAGAGTCATGCTGAACTTTTAAGAGCTGAGTGATGAGAAGCTGCAGCTCTGTTTAGGCTACAACTGTGAAGTGGGTAGGGAAGCTTCCAGTATTCCTGCCTGGAAAGGATATCACATTTGCTTAAAGTAGCAGTGTTAGAAGCAGAATTTAGGATTAAATGTTGGTTTAATAATTCTTAAGAACCTCTTACGTTGCTGAATGCTTTCTGTTTACCGGTCTGCTACACATCTTATGTAATCTCTTCCCCTACTTCTATGCACTATGGTAAGAAGAGGGTGTGGGAACCCACTTGGGGCAATGGATTATTGGTGGTGACTCAGCTTGGTGGTACTAACAGTTTAACCTGCTATAATCAAGTAGATCTGGGGGGAAAAAAAAGAGAAGTAGATTTCTGAAGTACTGCTGAGTATTTTAGCCTTATAGTCAAACCACAATCAGCAAGCATTCAGCTGCATGCGTTCTCAGCAGCAGCAGCTACAGTGACTAACAGACTAACCACAGGAAAGGCAATCCTGATCAAACCAAAGGGCATCATCCTGCTTGAAGCTGACGTGCTAGTACTGAGAAGTAAAACCAGCAGTTTATGAAAACGATAGTTTATTTTGAATGTAGGTGCACAAAGAGTGAATAAGAGTGTTCCTCATCCTTGGCCACAATGTCTTCTCATTACTTCCTGGACTGGATCCTTCTGATCTGGCTTACAGGTAACTCAGTGGGTGTGGAAAAATAGCTAGAAGTGGATGGAAGGGAGGTAGCGTGCATCGGTGCTTTGGGGGCTGCAGAGAGATTTTGGGTTACGGTGGTAAGAGTGGTTGCATTGCACAGAAACTGCTGTTTTGCATATTCACTAAAACTTTATCAGAGTATTCTGATGATCATATTTCCCTTTTAAAACAGAGCTATTAATTCAGGCAGATGGACATTAAAAGTTTGGTAGGATATGTTCAACAGACAAGAAAGAGATTACAGATATTTTTCTTCTAGTTTTTTCTAAAGCCTTTTATGATGAGATTCATTTAGAGTTTCCTTTTTGTATTAAATAAAATGCATTATTATCAGAGATTAGTTCCTAGTACGTTACTGTGGCAAAATCTTTGCATAAGACTTACTTACGATTATTACAGCATAGTTTAGGAAAAAAATGGCTGAGGTGAAATTGGGCAGGACTGCTTTTTCCCAAGGAACAGTGGCAATGAAGCCATATGCTGCTTGGGATCCATTGGCACAAGTTGGGCTACCTGCTGAGGGCAATGCCTTGCCAGTGATATCCAGGGACTTTGATTAGAGATGATGAGTTGCTAGACTATTTCCTACTTCCATCCTTGCTGCAGCGAATTCTATCCCTGAAATGTTGATGTGGGTAGATCAGCATCTCTGCACTTTTGATCCCATGCTGTGGGAACTGAATGGATTAGAAGCTTGGGAAAAATGAGGGGGGATTTTAAGCTAGGGAAAAAAAGAAGGTATAGAAGTTTTTAGGAAAGCTCTGGAAGATCTCTTCTGATAGGAACTGCCTAGATCTTTCTTAGCAAAAGAAAAAAGGAAAATTGCATAGCTACCATGCTGATGAAAACTGCCTTTCAATAGTTTTTTACTGAAAGCGAGGAAGGGTTTCCCACTATAGTTTTAATGAAAAATGATGCCTTTTCTGTTCTCCCCTGCCTGGTTTGGATTAAATCTGAGCTAAGGGAAAAACAAAAACCTATTGACCTGGATGTGGCTGAAGGGAAGCCATGAAGCTGTGCAGGTCCAAACTCCATTCTCTCTTCACCTTTTTGCCCTTCTGCATACGACCTTTGAATATTTGTGTTTCTGTCCACAGGCCCTACAGTGTCAGGACTGCTGGTGAAGGGAGAGATTGGTCAGAATATCACCGTGCCCTGCTTTTACACGGTTAAGACAGAACATGACATCACCTCAATGTGCTGGGGCCGTGATGCCTGTCCCTCTTCCAAATGTTCTCGCCCCATTATCTGGACAGATGGGAGGAAGGTGACAGAGGGGGACCACACAAAGTATGTGCTGAAAGGGGACCTGCTGAAGGGCAACGTGTCCCTCACCATCCTGAATGCCCAGGAAACAGACAGTGGGACGTATTGCTGCCGTGTGGAGATCCCGGGATGGTTCAACGATGAGACAACCAACCTCCAGGTGGTGGTTGAGAGAGGTGAGTGCTGTTACGGTGACTCTGCTGCTCTGTCTGGAGTTTGAAGCTTGTGGAGGAAGTGATTTCTGTTATCATCCATAGAACCAGTCTTTAGCATCTGGCAGACCTACCGTTGGGTTAAAGCTAATCTGCCTTTGAGAATGTTGTAATCACTGCAGTAATAACAATAAAAAAGCAAACAGCGAAGGCAGCGGTGCTTTGTTTAATGGTATGCAGTGCTAGTGAGTTTCCTTGGAAGCACTATTTATAGAAATGAAGAATGAGGGCACTGTAGGGTATCTGAAGTGCCGTACTTGCAGCTTTATCACAAAGACAATGCTTCATCTTTTTCTGCTGGGTTTCAGGCTAAAGCCCAGGGATACACAAATAGCATGGACAATTTTTCTTTAAGGAAACTCTTCTTTTGATTTTAGTTCATCTCTACTTGTAAAGGAAAACATGTTAACTCAAGGAACAGTTGTCTCACAAGTGTGTGCCTGATTTGAGCACACTTTTATAGAAACATTTTCTCTTTTTTCACTACATAAATGGACATTAATTATAATGCATGTTGTTTGTTTCTCTAACACCAGCTAGGGTCTCTACTGCAAGTCCTCTCACTCACACCTCTCCACCGACCTCAGGTAACTTTTTTCCAAGTATTAATGGCAATAGCATATATTAGCTGCATTGAAAATGCACATCTTAAAAAAAGAAACAAAATGACACATGATAGCAGTATCTTGGCTAAAATTTACTGAACCATAGGACTTGAGATCTGAACTTGGCCTGTAAATTCTACCTCACATTATATAGAGGCTTAGCAGAAGGAACATGTATGTTGCTCCCAGGTGTTGGGCTTAACTAGATGCTTCACTGGTGCTACAAGTCTTGTTTTCCTTGTGGCTGTTTCAGGATATGTTTTCTCTGTGGTATAAAGTCTCACCTTGTCATCCGAAAGTGCATCCCGTGAACAGTAAAACGCAAGGTTTTAGGATCTGTGTGTGTGCTTACTATTTAATCAAAGCACTTGTTGCTTAAGGTAGTGTAACAAAGAACTGTTGGTTGGGTTCAAATGTATATCTAGTTCAGGATCCCATCTCCATTAGCTGTCAACTGCAGAAAATTGATAGAAACAGCAGAAATGTTATGATACAACATATTGTTTTGTAAGTATTCTCTTATCCTGCTGTTGCCTGTGTCTCAGAGGTTGCCCGCATCCCCAGCTGTATATGCACAGTCTCAACTGAGGCCCATCACTATGTTGAAATATCCATTCCTTATTTAGCTTTGTTCCTCTATGTGTATCTATAGACATCTGTCATATACCCACTCAGCTTCTTTTTTTTTTTAATCAGAAAAAGCCAACATTCATATCCAGTACACACAGCAGAGTTCGTAGTTAATGACAGCTTAATGGCAGGATTTTGAAAGACAAATCAGGGATGCTATTTGTATCTATCCCTCAATCTCAAATGTTACCAGTTGAGCAACACTAAAATGTTACAACACTTGCATTTCCTTCTTGGAAGAAGAAGTGAAAATGTTCTCAAACCATTTCTTTTCTTGTTGCAAATGATATAGCTTCCAGTCTCAGCTCTCATGGGTTTTCTTAACCATGTGACATCCTCCTTAGCTGCCGGGGAGCAATTTTTTGAGAATATAAGTTAATTTCTGCATGGGGACACTTAAAAAGATGGGTGGCTGTGTTCCTCTGATGTAGGGATGTTCCAGCATCTGCCTTGAAAAAGAGGACAGCGAAGCAGATGATTCTCACTCTTCAAAATGCAGCTTATGGCATAAGGTTAACCATTTATAACACGAAAGGAGGCACCTGGGATTGTCACAATGTGAATAGAAGATTTTGTTTTCAGGAGGGTTTTGTGTCATCTGACAGCACACAGAGAAACTGTGACGGATGATGCAGATAGCATAGCAGTTTGTAGCTCTATTTTAAATATTGAAAACTGCTCTGGGAAATTACCTCAAAATCTGCTGCATGCCCTATGCAAATGTATCACATTTCAGCCGGCTGTTTATTGTATAGCTGTGATCTGGGACTTCAAAAGTGCTGCTTGCTGTCTGCAACTCTACACCAATTCATCTTCTAAGGCCCTGAGCTGGTGTTCATCAATTTTCATCAAATAATCTAGTTTTACATCCACTGCCTCCTCTGATCTATGATATGGATCCAGAGCCCAACTCGGTAACTCCACCTTTCTAGGCTCTGTGTTGAGATAATAGCAGTGTTTCCTGGAAGGATTTCAAAGCTCTGAAAAGGGCACTGGAGGAATTTTGCAATGCCTTTGCATGGCTCAACATCTTTATAATATACACAGCAAAGACTTCAGACAGAGGTACTTAGGTTCAGTGGTCTCAGCTCAGTAGCATACATTCTTTGTCCAAGCAGAATGGTTTCCTGTGCAAGTGATATGTTGGTTTGTCTTGCTTTTGCTCAGCTCCTGGGAGTGCCAGTGAAGCATCCTTTACTGTCAGAACGTGGCCACCAGTTTCTGTTTCAGAAGCTCCTGAGACTGTAAGCATCACTGTTGTGCTATACTGAGATGATGTGCTTAGACATCGGAAGTTACTGGGTCATTCCTGCAGTTAAATTACAGCATTTTGTTTTGATTGCAAAATAACATATTTTTTTCCAGTTTGCAACATTTAATGCTTACAAAAGAATGCTTATGGGGTCATTATGAAAGGGAGAAAAAACAAAGTGCTTTGCTTGCAAAAACTGTTTCCTTCCTACTAAAGAGGGAAGACCTTTAGCAACATCTGTATTGCCTTTCAGGCCTCTGGTTCCTACTCAAGCACCTCAGACTACCCAGAAGTAACCTCAAGCCTGCAGGTATCGGCAGGACATGGGGAAGGGTCAAAAATGGACCACATGACAGCACAGGGATCTACCTGCCATGTGTGTGTATGGGGTTCAAGCTCACAGCCCTGTCTGCCCTGCTGAGTCCTCCAGCTCATGCTGTGTGTTAATGGGCAGTAGCATCATCTTAATTTTTGTCAGGAAGACAAGACAGCCTAGCTACCACTTGGGAAACCCTGATGTTATGTACTGTAAGGCAGTATGTATGTGGGTGTTCATATTGCTGCACGTGCAGAAAGTCAGGGACTGTACTACCTTTCAGCATCTTTCCAACTCTTAGGGAGTGGTTGGATACCTATTTGTTGGCTTCCAGAAGAAGTTGTGATGAAAGGTAAAGGCATATTCACATCCTGGGATAAAGCTCCAAATAACTACTGAGTAAGCTGACAAAAAAGGGAGGCAGAGGGAAACCAGCAGGGGATATTTAATCTTATGATGAAATAAAGATATTCACTGAACAGTATTAAATGTTAGGCTTCTTCCTTGGGCTGAAAGGAACCAGGAACAAATGGGACTGGTCATAACCTCAGGTTCTTTGACAGTGTTAAGAAATAATATATTTAACAGCAGGATTCACACAAGTATTGTGAATTCTTGAAACTAGTATCTCAAGTTGGCCTCTCGCCCTCAAGTACATTTTAATTGCAGCTTTACAAAATGCACAAATGTCCTCTGGGTCCTGCATGGGATTTGTGCTCTGAGTTCCACTGACACTAATCTGCTTTGTGTTTGACAGAATTCATCCGTATCAACTCATAGTCAGCAGTATTCAGAAAACAGTGTTTACCTTAGAACTGGACTGTGTGTGGGATTTCTGCTCATCCTTCTTTTGTGTCTGTTCCTAGGTAGACGTAAGTACTTCTCAGAGGCGGTTATTCAAGTGTGGGTTGGGTACATCAAATCACAGCTGTGACTTTGCCACACATGTCTCCTGTGCCATGAAAGTGAGCTTATGTTCAACTTACCTGGGGCCCATGTTGTCCCTGACCTTCTCAGTGATAAGGAAGGAAGCCCTGGTTTCATGTCACTATACCCAATGTTTTTCATTTGCCAGACTTTCTCCTTAAATGCTCTTGGCCAGATGAAACCATATGAATTTAACTTCATGGAACTTATGGGGATTTCCTATACTGCAAATCTCTGCTTAAAGTTCCCTAATTTTGTTTCATGCACTTTTTTTTTTCTTTTTTTTTTTTTTTGCTAAACCTGTAACTTTAGTTACCTAGGATGGTTTAAAGAACAATGTTTATTTTTCTTTATTTTCATTCTGGATCATCCTTAGGATATTTACGTAATATGAAGAAACTGAATAAGTTTGCAAGGTAAGTATTCCATTTCTGCTTCAGCTAATAGGACAAACTAGTCCTCCCACAGGGAGTTGCTGTGATTCCTGCTAGATGCATGCTGACTGTACATACTCTAATTTGATTTTCTTTTTAATCTCAAATTAATAAGAAACATTGCAAAAGAAATTAATAAATCCTGCTACTCATCCTTAGTTAATAAACAAAAAATGAGTCTAACTGCCAATTCAGCGCATTAGGGAGTAGGCAAACCAAATGTGGGTTGCCTCATAAATGGAAAAATGATTCATTATCAGTTGTGTTTAAATAAGTGTTTTTGCATATTTTACAGTTTTTCCAGTGAGCTGGTTCATTTAACTGTCTGCTCTTTTGTGTTTCTATTGTCTATTGTTTAACAGCCTTGTTTTTACTCATGTGTGCAGCTCTGTTGCATTCTGGAAAACAGAACGTGCTGGGAACCAAAGTGCCCTGGAAGTTGAGATCCACGCAGAGGAAAACATTTACACAATACACTAAGGACTGTATGCATGCTTTCCTTTGTCATCTCTGGGACTTTAAATATTTTCCAAAATGTTAGCTGCTCCCTCTGCTCTGCAGCTAAATGTGCCTCGACTAGTAAATCATCACTCATATCATTCTAATAAAGCAAATAAAAGCTACAATTCTAATTAAAAACTTTTATCAGCTTGTTCCAGAAACAGAAACCCTACTGGCTCGAATGGAAATTTCCAGATTCCATTTATCAAACCATAAGGAAAGTTACCACAGACAAGGGGGAATGGCTTTAAACTAAAAGAGGGGAGATTTAGGTGAGATGTTAGGAAGAAATTCTTTACTCAGAGAGAGGCCATCACACCCACAGCTGTGGGTGCCCCATCCCTGGAGATGCTCAGAGCCGGGTGGGATGGGGCACTGGGCAGCCTGAGCTGGTGAGAGGGATGGGACTGGATGGACTTTAAAGTCCCCCTCCAACCTAAACCGTTCATTGATGCAGCCTCCTTCAGACTCTCTCTTTCAGAAAAAAGGAAGTGGCGGACGACTATTCAATCACAAAAGGAAAACCACCCACAATCTTAAAATTTGTCTCTATCGTATATTATATCTACTAGCTACAAAACAAACAGTCATCTGAGGGGGGGGAGCAGCCTCATAGCTGCTTCGGCACAGACAACAGATGGAAAACCTTGGTAGTAATCATATGTCAAAATACCTTCCATTAATTTTTTCTTGAAGCTGGGCATGCCCATTCTGGATAACAGCTCAGTTGTGCAGTGTGCTAATTCCTGCCCACCCATGGTTAAAGCTGGTGGGGCTGCTGGTGCTCACCCCCTCATGGGGGTATTGTTGGAGCTTATGAAATACTCACATCTTGCTTTCAGAGAAGCGTGACTAAGTGCATTTTCCTCTGCAAAATGCGTCACTTTCTTGCTGTGGCTTTCTCCTTGGGCCCTTGTGTGCCCTGAGATGTTCTCAGGGTGGAAAATTTCCTTTCCAGGTGTCTAAAGCAACCAGGTAAACAGAACTGCTCTGTAGTTTTCTGCTCTTTCAGGTGGGAGAGCGACCAGCTCTCACCAAGTATTACTGGGTGCAAATTGCACCCTGCAGCTCAGCCCACGCAGCAACGTGCAATACCGAAAGCACACATTGCTGCCATAAAGGACAGCAGACTTAAAGCTAATGTTGTCATTAAGATTATTTTCAAAGGAGCCGTGCATAGAACAAAGCTACATCAACCATTAAGGCATAAAGGAACAATAATAGAGTCAGTAGGTGTTATGTTAACAGCTGAGACACTTGGTCATGGTCTGGCTGTGCTGTTATGGGGAGCTGAGGTCAGTGGAGCAGCTACACCTCCTGTCCTCAATTGGCAACCAGCTCTGCCATTTGTTTTCTTCATGTCATCTACTGCCTTGTATAAGAAGATACTGAGACTAGAATGGTTCTGTTAGTTTAAGATTGTATTTATTTGTTTGCAATAACTACTAATCTAGCATCAGTAGTAGCCCCTCTATAGACATTGCTTTCTGTCTAGTTGGCTGACAGGTCACTGCTGTGGGCTACAGCCCATAGACATGGCTGGAGGAAGTCTGACCTGATCTCTGAACCAGAGCTCAGAAAACATCTTCAGCAATTTCTGCTTCCTGCAGCTTTTGCCAAATAAATAATCTTCCACAGGGATTCAGACAAGAAGTGAGGGGTTTCCAAAACCATCTGATTCCAACCATTTGTACTTTTAAGGAGTCTGAGGACTGCTGATAATGAAAGGTGGTTGCCCATTAGGGCTTTTTTCCTTGGTATTAGAGACAAATTCAGACTAATTTTTGTATCAGAGAGTTTTTATGCAAAATAATGTCCACTCATGTCAGTGCATTTTAGAATAGGTATTTCAAAATGATCCCTAGAGTTGTGCAGGTGGCATTTGAGCCTATTCACCCATTAAGAGGTTTTCCAGCTGCACACAGCTGACAGCCTATTGAGCTAACAAACCGCAGAGCACTCTGCCTTTCTTTTCTGCCTGCAAGAAGCCACTAGATAGCAGTATAGATACAGAAAGCAAGGCATGTTTTCCCAGTATACTTGAATCTGATGGATTTTGGATGGCCTTTTTCAATGACCAGTCTTGGTAAGGAAGCAAAGCTGAATGATGCCATGCTTCTCTCTTCCTTCCCTAGTTGTTTAGAACAGGCTGGCTAATCCTGATTTGAGAAACTTCACTGAAATTGGTAGCTGGATAAAGACCCAAATTAGTGTCCCAGGTGGGATTCAGCTGCTCCTTGCATTGGCATTAGCTGAGCATTGGCTCATGATCACTGTGTGATGGTGAGTGATAGGAGAGGAAGGAGAACTGGAATCTGCTGTAGAGGAAAAGTATCTGGGATATTGGACACATTAGGTTTCATCAGATCTTCACAGAACAGCTGGAGCTGCTCATACTTGGCATTGTATGAATTGTACCTGCTAGAATACTGTCAGGTATTTTACTGATTGCTTGCTAAGGTGCCTTACAGTATTGACAGTAGGATACTATTGTTGTGTCTATTCCTACTGATTGCTGTTATGCTACACTGAAACATCCCTTCAGAATAAACTCAGAAGAGTTCTTTGAGCTTCATGCTCCTTGAATCTGCCACTGAGATGTCTATTGCAGCATTGGATGGCTACCTGCTGGTGAAAGAAGCAAGGCATTCTGGCTTAGCTGCAATCTAGTCTACTGGGGATCTACTTCTTGCCATGAATAACATGTGGTGTGATGGATGAGGACATCAACAGGTCTGCAAACATAGGAATCACTCTCTGATGCTATGTTGGGAGTGGGGATGGTATCGAAAAGTTAATCCCTCTCCAACCTTCCTGTGCCACTCAAGATTTTTTAGACCTGTATTTTTTCTAGGCTGACTTGATATGGACCATTCACTTATCTCAACTGTGGAAGCTCTTCCATTTTTTTTCACCATTCCTTTTGGCCTTTCTCAAACTACTTTTGGTTCTAACATACGCTTTTTTTAAGTAGAGGGAACTAGAACTACTGATGGGATTCTACTTGTGTAGACATGTAATGATGTCTTTTTATTTGTTCTCTTTTCAAGGAATAGATAGTTTATTTATAGAGAATATGAAATTAATAATAATTACTAAAATATGCCTCTTCCCACCCCCAGTGTTGCCAAGCATAGAAGTAATATTTTCATGGTACTGTGCCTGATAAGGCCTAAATCCCACACTGAGGGGGTAGAGTCTGTTCAAAGCCCATCATTTTATTATTTGAACTTAGAATTGTTTTCCCCATTTGCATTGCATTACATTTACTTGCACAGAATTTTGTCTATCTACAATTTGCATTTGCAACGAGGAAACAAGAAAAGTCAAAGCTCAGCCTCAGCTGACACTGACCAGTGTGGTGTCAGTCAATAAAAAAGGCTTTTTAAAATATGTCAATGGCAAGAGGAAGTCTAAGGAAAACACTGGACTGATAGTTGATGCAGATCATCACCTAACAAGTAAGGATGAGGAAAATATGAAGAAGAAAAAGGACATAGAGGGGTCTTGAAGCAGAAGGCAGAATCAAGGGCAAAGAAGGGATTAGGAAATCTTAAGACACAGGTGAAGATTAAGCCAAATGTTTAAGACTGTAAGAGCACAGTTTTTTCTTGCTGCTCAGTACCACATAATAGTAATCAATCTTAAGAATTCACAGAAAGGATAAAAAAAAACCTGCAACAATTTTTAACTGTGATGGTAATACCACGCACTGTGTCTTGGAAAGGGAGAGGGGAAGAAGGCACCTATCCGGAAAACAGAAGCAATTGCGGTATGTAAAATCTGGAAATGGAGAAATGAAACTTCAGTTGGGCTCACTCAGCATCTTTAATAGTAGCTATAAGCTCTGGTTTTCTCTCCTTCCACTCACTGACCTTGGGTCGCCGTCAGCCAAAATGTCCCATTTTGTGTTGTTTCGCTGGATTGTGATACAGACCTTTATAGGTGAGTCTTCGCCTGCTTGACTGTGGGATTGCTCAGAAAACAAAAGTTTTCATGGCAGCACTTGTTTTACCCATATATGTGTGCATCACAGGGAAAAAGGATGTAATTGTATACAGAACTTCAAAAAATATTTTTAACTTATAGAGTTAACTTATAGAGTTAGAGTTAACATCTCAAGGTATTATTATTTTAATTTTAAAAATGTATGTAGTTTCTTCTATCTATATGCTTTGTTAGTTTGCTCTGTCCCCCAAATTATCTAATGTATTTACTGCTGCTAAATATGTATTGCCAGCTTTGTTTCTCTATCTGCATCTCCACTACAACCCAAGGCAGACACAACCCAAGCCAGGGAATTGACATATTGATTGCGTAATGAACATATATGATAAAGATAATATGATAAAGAAAATATTTTCCTAAACTCTGAGCACTGTCTGCTGCTTTGAACATTGTCACAGGAATCACAGAATCATTAAGGTTGGAAAAGACCACTAAGATCATCTAGTCCAACCATGAAGAAAAGCACGGCTGGAGATTACTCTCCTTCTAAATGCAAATGTTGAGAGTTTGCCCATCTAAAATCTGGATCCTCAAAGAAATAGCAGTAATTTCTGCATGCGCATTTAGGCATCAGTGATGCAGTTTCCAAATTGCTAAATGAATTGAATGTATCTCAATGAATGAAGCTGAATGAATTGGCTCATGAAACATGTCTTCACCCACTTCCAGTGAGGCATGAGCTCCTAGTGAGAGTTGTGCTTGTAAATCACTCCAGCATTTCAGGAAATGCTGCCTTAGATGACTATATTAACCGACCAACCTCTGCCAGGATGAAATATCCAAGATAATAATGACAGCAAATGCACTGTCCTTAATTCACTTTAAAAAGTAGTGGAAAGATTTTGGTAGGTGGTAGAATACACTGAGATATCTGCTGTGCAAGTGGCACAGTGATGTAGCCTGGGAATTCCATAGTATTTTTGGTCTTCTGCCAGACTCAGCAGAAGAAATAGGAGGTCTCTTTCCTTGCCATACGTTCATCCTCAGCATAAATTGGAGGGACAGGTATCCATTTGCTCTTGTTTTCAAAAGCTTTTTTTATGCAGAACTACTGAAGGACAAGAATGACTTTTTGTTACTGCCTTCTCTTCAACCCAGCTCTGCACTGAGAAAGGGTACATTCAGGCTCAAGATTAAGTATTTCTTCGAATGTTTTCTCTGAAGCCTTATTACTGCAAAAGCTTTAAGGAGAAATAAAAAATAAGATTGATAGGGAAAAGACAATTGTCTAATGAAAAAAAAAAAAAAAAAAAAGAGAAGCTATTCCTATCCCTGAAACAGATCAAAACTTATTTTTTCAGCCAGCTGTCTTGCATGTTTTTGTCCATCCAATGACCAGTCTACATGAGATAAAACCTTTACAACAGCAATTACACTGCTTAATCCATCACTGAGGGTTGTTCCAAGGGAATCTGTATATAAATATGTGTGTATATATATGTGATTTAAACAATTATGAATACCTTCCTGTCTTGGAATATATAATAAATATCTGGAGTGCATTTCTCTCTCACTTGGATTAAAGATTCAGAGTGACAAAGCTCACAGACTTCAGTGGGTCTGCCCAGGCACAGCTGATGCTCAGAGTGCCTTGGGTCAAGACTGGTTGGCTGGGCAGGTCATTGCCATGGACAAAAACAAGCCTACGGTGTCAGGATGGAACAGTGTCAGGAAATTCTTTCTTAATTTCAAAGGTATTTAAATTCAATCCTGTTTACTACTTCTTCTGGAAAATGTGTCTGTGAAAGAGTCTGCAGCTGAGAAAGAAATTACATGGTCTTTGCTAAGAGGTTCATAGTGTTGAAGAAAGATGGTTGTGGTATTGAAACTTTCCCTGCTAACCTGCAGTGCAGGCAGATGTTAGGAACATTAGCGTCACATAAATTAAAAGAGGACTTGAAACTGCAAAAAATATAACTTCCTAGCATCAGTACTTGTGGGAAACTGCCCTGGAGACATTCTGGTGCCTTGTGTGTTCCCTCTTCTTCATTTCTTTCTTTCTTTCTTTCTTTTTTTTTTTTTTTAATAAATAGAGACTTGAGCTTATTAAAAACAGAAAAGCAGGCAGAATTTCATTTGTTAAAGAGTTGCTTAATGAAGCTACTTTTGCATTGTGCAAGACTGGGATGAAACAAGATCAGAAGATAGATCCATTCATCCTGAAACTGCAGTGATGTCACCTGCAGGAATAGTTCAAGCTGGTCTTGGTTTTACATACATACATTGTTGGGGTGACTTGAAAATATATGTTAAACTGTTCCAGCGACTAACTCCATGCTTCTCTACTTTCAAGGCCAATCAGATGAATTATTTTGTTCTCTTGTCACCAAAAGAGTCTGTTTTCTCTGCTCTGCTGTAACAAGACAAATGAACTTACTTTTTTCCAAGCAGTAAAACAAGCAGCCATTTCGCAAAGCCTTATGCTGTAGTCAGAAATTCTCTCTCTTTTTTTCTTTTCTTTTTTTTCCAAATTCTTCATTTGTTTCACTGCTAAAACTTCTGCCCTTCATGCCATACCGCATGTTGTTTTGTCTGCTCCTGCTCTTTTAGCATTTGGAACAGTGGAAACCTGAACCAGTCAACTTATCTTGCCAATGGGATAAGCGATAATGAAGCTGAAATGTCATCCCAATAACAAGTCATGAGGCAGCCTGCCACAGACTAAAGCCTCACCTGGGGAATAGTCCATTAAAGAAAAAACAAGAGAGACGTGGACACAATTGGCGGCATCTCTGTTTGCTATCTGGGAGCCACGCCAAAAAGAAAAGACATTTAAACAGCTGGCAGAATAGAAGTGTTTGGCAAACCAATGTCAGAGCTGGTGATAACAGCAGCAACTGCTGTAAGTCCTGTTTGGGGTAAGGAAACAGACCATATGATATCAGATCTGTGGGGTGATCCTCTTGCTGCAGCAGAGGACCAGATCTGGATGCTCCCCACGTCCCTCGGCTCTTTCTCTACTGTATGTAAATGATAACATGGGGAAAAGTCAGCTAGGCAGGAGGACCAACAAAGACAGAATGAACGTAAACCAGAGGAGATTTATCACCATATGTAAACTTTTATTTTTGTGTAGTGTGTCTCATGAGGAAGAAATCCCTTTCAGAGCAATCTGGGAATTGCATGGAAAGCTAAGAGGGAATAATAATAAAGATTCAAACCAGATGCTAAGGTGGGTACTGGCTGTAAACCCAAAGAAGAGCTGGTCATCAGGAGTAAAAACACAATTAAAATCTGCATCTGTTGTTTTTAACATTGGTTTAACAATAGCTGTTAAAGCTCCTGTGAACACAGGTCTGCAGGTAACTGAGAGTTGGTAGGGCTTGCTCAGGGACTGAAAGAGCTTAATAAGAATAGATTCCCATATGCAGATCCCACCACTCTGCCAACTTAATTAGGACCTAATTTCACGCAAGAGTTGGTGATTTGGCCCCTACTATTGAGTCTGTCACAGAAAGACAACCGTGACAGAATTTTTTGTTCAAAGGAGGTGAAAGTGAACTGAGAACACCAGTTGAGTTTCAAACCAGGTTTCTGAACAACTTTCAAAGAATCTCTGAGAACAGTCAGTGGGATGGGAGCCTAATTCCCAAATTGCACTTGCACACATGCGGTTTGTGTTTGGGTCATCAGCAATAGTCTTGAGCTTTTGTCACCATGCACATGTTTACTCTCATTTTTTCTTCCTTAACAGTGCACACCACATCAGAAACCGTTGTTCGAGGAATGATGGGACAACCTGTCACATTGCCTTGCTCCTACCGTGTGGCACGAGAGAAGGACATCTCTGATATGTGCTGGGGCAGAGGCCCGTGCCCAAACTCCAAGTGTAATAACAAACTTTTGCACACCACTGGGAACAGGGTGACGTTCAGAACATCGCAGCGGTACAACCTGCAGGGCTACATTTCCTATGGAGATGTGTCTCTGACAATTCAGGAGCTGAAGGCAGAAGATGCGGGCACATACTGCTGCCGCGTGGAGATCCCGGGCTGGTTCAATGACATCAAGCGGAATATTCAGCTGGTGGTGCTCAGAGGTGAGTTCTGGGGTCTTCTCCAGACTTTTGAGCCATACAAGATTCTGGTTCTTCTGTTTCTGTGAGTGTGCGAAGGAGAAACTACTTGCAGCCTAGAAATAAATCAAACCCACAAATCTGGGCTTTGCTCTTCCTGAGGCTTGGTTTCTGCTAATTAGGCAGTAAATTTAAACAGTAACTCTCCTTACTTAAGTCACAATATTTAAGTAGGTAGATGATTTTTGGTAAATTATCATTTGGTTTTCCTGAAATAATGCTCTGATTCAGCTTATCTCTTGGTTACAATCTTTCTATACAGCAACCTCAGTGAAGAAAAAGCCTAAGAAAAATGGTTCAAAATCCACAAAACGTCCCAGAAAAACAACTTTTGCACCCCAAACAACCTCTGATCTTCAAGGAACAGTACAGACTGCTGTCTTCCTGGCAACCACTGTCTCCCTAGCAGCTTCTGCAACCACTGAGTCTCCGAGAGTAACAACTGCTTTTTTCCCCCCAATATTTGATCAGACAGCGAGAGGCACTTCTCTAGAAAAAATGGGGTCAACCAGTGCTCTCCCAGATTTTTCAGCCAGTTTTCAAGCAGTTGATGTGAGGACTGAAGATGATGGCATCTCCTACTCGACAGAGTTAATCCTTCTTCCTGAAGGTACCAAAATAACCAGCACCAATGCTTTACTTGTCTTTGTAACCAAGATAGTCTGTGTTAGCCCAAATCACGCATCATAAAGATTCTCAGAGACGGATAACTAACTGTAGTTTGAAAGATTTATCTGAAACATTTGAGTATGCATATAGGTAGTATGTTTTAGAATCATAGAATCATAGGAGTTGGAAGGGATCCTTAAGAACCATCTGGTCTGCCTCCCCTGCAGTGAACAGGGACACCCACAGCTCCATCAGTGCTCAGAGCCCCTCCAGCCTGACCTTGGTGTCTGCAGGGATGGGGCACCACCACCTCTCTCACAGGGCAACCTGTGCCAGTGCCTCACTGCCCTTATCAAAATGGATGTGCAAGTCAGATGTTGTGGCTGGTGCCAAAGCAGAGAGAAAGATAAGGAGAATAGGTGACTGAACCTGCCTTCAGAGGAATGTTAACAGGCTGAAGAAATAAGGTGACAGAAAGGGTGGATGGTGCCCTATTTTCATTTGGCGGAGGTGGATTGTTAGCCATGTCCAGACAGAACCTCGTCTGTTTTTGTTAGTTAATTTCTCACAAGCGTTTGCCAGACAGATTGGGTTAGATGGGTGTTTGGTTCCTGCTGAGCAGGCTCTCATTTAGTTTCTCTTCTGTCTTTGCCTGATTTCCCCAGCAACAACCCTGCCAGAGCCAACCACACTTCAGACATCGAAGTTAACCCTTGGTCCTTCAGGTACGGGGAGGAGGCACCAATAGTTGCTCCACCAAGCAGGCTGTGGTTCGCTGCCAGAAAGTGTAATTTTGACCTATGTGTGCCAGAGTGAGATATGCACTTTGTGTACTTGTGTATGTAGGGGGATTCCTACTAAACTGCTCTTCCTTCCTTTTTATTTTTGGGAAGAGTAGTGGGGAGAAAAATTGAAAAAAATGAGGGAGGAATGGGTGTTGGGAAAAAAAGATGAGGGCAAAATAAAAATACGTCTCTTGAGAGAGGACATGGGATGGGAGCTGAATTCCCAAATTCCATTTGCACAATTTTTATCTGTGCTTAGGCCATCTACAACAGATCTCAGCTTCTGTCATAACACATTTGGACACACTTAGTCACATAACCCAAGTGTGTGGCTCCTAAAAATCAATGCAAAATCAAAACAGCTTTATGGATGATGTGCCTTGTGAGCAGCCCACAGCAGTTGGCTGGGGCTCCAGCACGGAGCCCTCCAGCAACAGCAAGGAGCCAACATCCGTGAACTCCTGGCTGTTGCCCACCCTGCCCTGGGCCATCAGCTGCTATAGGCTGCAAGGAAGTCCCTTGGGTCACAGCAGTGAGCTCTGCAGGCTGTGCTGCTTCTTTTCCTGCCACATTGTGTTGCACAGGCAGAGACTTGAAGCTGAAGCTGCCAAAACTCCTCATTCCTCTTTCTTCTTCCTCAGCAATGAACACCGCATCAGAAACTGTTGTTCGAGGAATGATGGGACAACCTGTCACATTGCCTTGCTCCTACCGTGTGGCACAAGAGAAGGACATCTCTGATATGTGCTGGGGCAGAGGCCCGTGCCCAAACTCCAAGTGTAATAACAAACTTTTGCACACCACTGGGGACAGGGTGACGTTCAGAACATCGCAGCGGTACAACCTGCAGGGCTACATTTCCTATGGAGATGTGTCTCTGACAATTCAGGAGCTGAAGGCAGAAGATGCGGGCACATACTGCTGCCGCGTGGAGATCCCGGGCTGGTTCAATGACATCAAGCGGAATATTCAGCTGGTGGTGCTCAGAGGTGAGTTCTGGAGTTTTATACACCTGGGAGAAACCCAACACTGCAGGAGAGGTGAAAACCCAGTTGTGTCTGTTTGGCTATTTGGTTTTAATGGAAGGTGCTTTTATCAATGTAAATAGTTTTCAGTGGAGGGCTGAAACCAGTTGCCCATTTGAATCAAAGTCATTGAGCACCTCTGATGAGAAAATCATTACTTGAATTATCTTTCCTTTCAAATGAAATGTTTAATTTTTCATTTCACAACCATATTTGTGGATTTAAATGAAGTTGGAATCATCAGAAGAACCCTTGGAATTGGAATTAAATCCAATTTTTCATTTGGTATTCATCGAATGCTAAAGATTGGCTTGATTTTACTAATTTTACCCACGTACAGAAATTCTGTCTTAGGTTTTCAAATGACTTTTCCCTTATTTGACCAAGCTGCATGTTAAAGTAGGGATATTGCAAAGCTAAGAAGAGGCTGAAAAGCATTGCAAAGCACAGGGAGAACATGGTAGCCACCAGCCCTACTGCAGAAAGAGCAATTATTTTTCTGTCTTTACAGGAGGTTGTTCTGGGGTGCAATTGATGCTGATGTACACAGAGTTCTAGATACGCCTGTTGTAAGCAATGTACTGGGAGAGTGGGGCAAAAATGCTGCAATCCCATTGCTATCTCCTAGTCTGAAGGCAACAGTTCTTAAAAAAAAAAAGACTGGTTGAAAGAATTGATGAGAAACTGGTGGCTGAAAATCAAACTTTTTATCTAGAATGACTGAGGGACTCAGTGTCTACTTTTAGGAGGACATTGAAGAGCGGTAATATTCTGCACATTTAAGAGATTTGCAATTCAAGGTTCCAATCCTTCCATTCTGTGAAAGGGCCAGGGAGGGAATGTTTGAAACCTGCAAAAAAAAAAAAAAAAAAAAAAAAAAAAAAAAAAAAAAAAAAAAAATCAAATCCAGAACACTGAGAACTGCTCACCCCGAGGCTTGTTTTCTGCTGATTAGACAAGTATTAAAAAAAAAATTATTTCACCTTCAATCACAGTGTTTTTTAAATTGATCATTTTCATTAATTTGGTTAATTGACTTCCCTCAAGGTGAGTTGTGAATGCTGAGATCCACCTTTTCTTTTGGTTGATTTTTCCACACAGCACCTCCAGTGATGACAACAATCACGGGAAAAGCTCTCACTTCCCCCAGCCATTTTGGAACAACAACCTTTGCTCCCCAAGAAACTCCTGATCTTCAAGCAACCACATGGGCTGCTGTCCCCTCAGCAGCACCTACAACCACCTGGTCTCCCCCAACTTTTGACGAGACAACAAGCGATAACTTTCTGGAAAAAGTGGTGACTACTAGTGCTCTCCCAGATTTTTCAACCAATTTCCAAACAAGTGATGTGTGGACTGAAGGTGAAAGCATGTTCTGCTCAACACAGCCGGTCTCTCCTCCCGAAGGTACAAAAATAACCAATAAAAATGCTTTCTTTTGTCTGTGTAACAGAGATTTTTCATGTTAAGCTGACTCAGGCATCATAGCAACTTTCCAAAGACAAATGATTAATTGTAGCTTGGAAGGTTTCTCTGAGACGTTTATGGGTATGCCTGCAGATAGTATGTTCAAGGAAATGGAGGTCACATGTTGTGACTGATGCCAAACCATGGAGAATGCTCAAGAAAACATGGGATGGGATTGGTTTTCCTTTAGAGCAGTTTTAGCAGGCTGGAGAAATTAGGTGAGAGAAACCCCATCATGTACAATAGAAATAAATTTAAAATTTACACCTGGGTTGGGAGACTCACTCATGCCTGCACTACTCTATTTCTTGATTTGGGAAAGCCTATTGAAATGCTCCACTGAAAAGGTCTTTCATTCAGATTAGCTGCAGACGTGAGAATGGTGGTTCAGTTTCGCCTCAGCTGATGCAGAATTGCATGAGCAATTCTGAACACCATATGAATAACCCCCTAAGCAGTGATCTTTATGAGCAGTGGCTTTTATTTTGTTTCAGTGACTTCTGAATTCCCAAGCATACTTTTGACTGCAGACAGAACTGAAGAGGCCACTTCTCTCTTGACAGATGATGTGCCAACTGTAGGTGAGCACAATAACACTGGAAGATCAGATGTTGCACGTTCAGAGAAATGATGAAGTTGTCATAAACAGAAGTATTGACTATTCTTAAGAGTGTACCAAACATTTACTGATAGCTATTTGTTGCATTTGTCAGTGAGAAGGGTTTGAAGTCCACAGAGTAGTTGTCTGAAATCAGGATGAAACAACAGATGGAAACAGCATGTTTTCAAGGCCTCCAAAGGAAGCAGGTTTTAATCACTTGTATCACTGATCTGTCATTATTGTGAATCCACTGAGCTTTCTGTTTCAAATACTCCCTGAATGTCATCATTGAACAGATTTGACCAGATGTGGCCGAATGCTCTCCCAAGCCCATTGTGTGCTCCTGGTGATGATGGAAAGCAGCAGGCAATTACCACAACCATCAATCAGTCCTTCAAGAGAAAAGGAACTGGGGTACAAAATCATGACAGACCCGAGAAAGGAACAAACTCTCATGAAGTTTGCACTTCATGGCTCACAGTCAAGTACAAACGAAGACCAGACCATGTCGTTCTGGTGTCCATCAGACACCTGGAAATGATGACTTTAAAAATGGAAAACTAAAATTCAAGGATGGTGTCATATCTGGCTGTTAGGAGAGGCCACTGCTCACTTGGGAACACAGTATTTAGATTTTTGCAGATCTCTTTTTGATAGGTCTAGAGATTTGCAGCAGAAACAGTTTAGGAAACCATTCCTGAATGCCCGTGGAGGCTCATGAAAGAGGCTTAACTGATCTCTTGAGCATATGTGAGCATTTCTCAGCACTATTCTGCTTCTCATCTTTTTTATATAATTCTGGATAATGCCCGTGTTCTGTTGTTGTAAATAGGGAGTCTTGGAAAGAGGCTTGCCTCTGGGATTCAGGAGGAAACCGTGAGCTAGAAAGAGCCATCACTAAATGAGTAACAGCAGGCAATGTATCAGGCTATGTGAATCATGCAAGCTCCCACCCCTGCAAAAACTTGTTGTGCTATTTCCAACAACAAAACTGCCACGTGTCTGAAAATGCTGTAGCATAGTTAAATACAGTATCTTAATTAAAAACAACAGCAACAAAAAAAAACCGACACAAACATGTTCTTGCATGGGTATCATTTTACTGTAATGTTTCAGAGGTATTGAGAATCTACTTGAGAATTGAAAAGAAGGTGGATGGGCCCAGTTTGTGTTTGGTGAAGCTGTGCTATAAGCCAAGTCCAGACAGAACCTCGTCTGTTTTTGTTAGTTAATTTCTCACAAGCGTTTGCCAGACAGATTGGGTTAGATGGGTGTTTGGTTCCTGCTGAGCAGGCTCTCATTTAGTTTCTCTTCTGTCTTTGCCTGATTTCCCCAGCAACAACCCTGCCAGAGCCAACCACACTTCAGACATCGAAGTTAACCCTTGGTCCTTCAGGTACGGGGAGGAGGCACCAATAGTTGCTCCACCAAGCAGGCTGTGGTTCACTGTCAGAAAGTGTAATTTTGACCTATGGAACATGTGTGCCAGAGAGAGATATGCTGTATTTGTTACTCACCAGAATCTACCTTCTACTCCAATGGAAATTTCTGTTGCTAAAATTCCGTGCGTGTGAGCTACCTGCGTCCTGTCCATGTCTTTGATAACATTCAAACACATGCTTTGGTAGATGGAAACAAAGCAGTTCAGCTGTCATAGGTAAGCTGATCTGAACTGAGATACCTGGGGGAGATTCACCAAGAGAGTTATCTATTGGAGGAAAAGAAAAAAAACATACAAATTTGTTCTAGTGGGATTACTTGCGACTGCCTGATCAGCCTTGCTGCCAGGTGACATTCTGCGAGCCTCATACATGCAGCGTTTCCTTCAGCTGTGGTTTGGGACACTATAAGTGTGTTACATGTACGTGCCCTGTCAAGTGACTCATCTGGTCCCCAGTGCATTTGCTAATACAGAGGCTCCATGATTGTTCCCTTGTCAGACCCTTGGAAGCACTTCTCATCAGAGTCTTTCTGTACATTAGGGTACGACCCAATGCACAGAACCTCTCCTGTCCTGAGATGAGCTGCTACTTCAATTTGCTTAGTTGAGCCAGTCTTCTATCTTTGGGATGCTGCTCAGCATTGGTGCCTACTGTGAGGGATCAGGAGCTTCAAATACTTAAATACTTCAGTATTTGATAGCATGAGTTCATGATCACCACAGGCCATGTCCAGGTTAATTTTTCGGTGGCTTTAAGTTCAACAGCCAAAATCAAGATGATAGGATCAGAGGACAGCAGCCTGTAAGTTCACTGCAAGATTTCTTGAGCATTTGTTTAGTTCATTCCTATGCCCAAAGCTTAGAAAACCAGAACAACTGAATTATTTTTAATAAGCTAAGATTAAATAAAAAGAGAAAGAAAGAAAGAAAGAAAGGAAACATACCAAAGCATCATCTTGATAGAGCTACCTTAGATCTGTGGTAAGTTATCTTAATGTAAAGGTATTTCCTGTGGTTTCCAGCTTAAGCAACCACACATAGCTCTGACCACAAATAAACAGAGGCAGCTCCTCTAGTTAAACTTGTGCCTTGCTAACTACCTGTGCTCTCTGCTACATTTTGTCATGCTCATGGAAGTAAAAATTCTCTTGCGAGAGACAAATTTCTTCCGTCTTGTTTCATGGGCTGTCCCTTGGAAGCCTCTTATTTCCTTGATGAAGGCTGACACTTCCTGATGGTTGCCTGTATACAGTTTGTGGCTGACAGAGATTGTAAACTGCTGGTTGTGAGGTGCTACGTTTCTCCTACTCAGGGCCAGACTTTGCACAGTAGCCCTCTCACTCTCAGATAACTGTGCCAGTAATAATTTACTTCTCTTCTGTTTTCAGGGACTACGCTGAGTTCAGCCAGCAATACAGAGAAAGCTGGGATTAAACTTTCTGTAAGTTTCATGAGTGTTTGACTACCAAGAAGCCAGGCCAACAGGATGGGCTGGTGATTTTTCAATGCATTGATGCCAAACAGACAATCTTTGCAAAACAGTAGCCTGGACTTTTATGCAGATGCTCAGGAATCACCTATTCACCTTCTGCTGATCCTGTGGGTTGTGTTAAAACCTGCAGCAATCCCATCTGGTTCGGGCACTTCCAAAAATTCCTCATCCCTCCAACGCCTCTGCACGAGGTGCTGTCCTCTGGGTGTGAGCAGGCAAGAGGCCCCTTCAGGAGGTTGTTGCATTTCCCTGTCTCTAGTTAAGAGAAAGATGAGGGTGACTAAGCTCCTAAAGACTTACTGAGGAGTTCATGTTTAGTGGGATGAATTTAGACTCAAATGCTTCAGAAAAAGGTTTATTAAATATTTAACAGGCAATTCATGCTGTTTATCATGATCATCCTGACGTGTCTTCTTCTGGCAAGCTGAGCAGACTGTTGCAAACTCAGCCTCATGCAGATATTTCAGAGCTCTTAGCCTGGAGCTCACTTCTGCTTGGATACCTCTGACGCAGAAATGCTTTCAAAGACTTTTCAACTTTTTTATCCTCTTTTCCAGTTTCCCATCTCCACCATTCTCAGCGTATCTCTCATAGGGATATCCATTATTTTAATGTTGATACTCTTATCGTTACTTTGGAAGCGTAAGTACCACTTAAGCACTTATTTTTTTTTAATGTTTCCAATGGTGGCCTAATGCAGATATCCTTCTGTATCTCTGATGAATCCTCTGGTAGATCTGTCATGGACTGTGCAACAGCACTCAGTTCATTTTATGGAGCTGTTGTCCATAGCCCAGGAATATGTCACCATGGGAATGAGGTAGGGATGCAGCAGGAGGAAACGTGCAAAGAACCCATCACTGCGGGCTCTTATTCTTAGTAATGTGGTCCTATATTTTCCCAGGAATTGCTCCTGGTGAACACTGATGTAGCTTAGAATGAGATCCTTTCTTTCCTGCTTAGCTCACAGAAATGTTGCGACTTGCTGTCTTTGCTTCTGAACTCATTTGACTGATTTGATAGAATTGTAGATTTCTTTCTTGTCATTGTGACAATATGATTTTGCTTCTAGGAAGACACACAAGGAAATTTATTATGAAAAGGTAATCCATTTTATAATTTTCTATTAAAAGTTCCAACATGTTTTTTCTTAGAAACAGAAGTTATTTGCCACTAATTTTAATGGGTACAGTACTGGTTTGTGAGACTGATAATGTAAGTTATCAGACAACTTCACCCCAGAAAATCAAACAGTGGTTCCTGGAAACTTCTCATATGTAGTACTGAACAGATACCCAGAGCACTGGGGAAGGTTAGCAGCCAACAATGGGACACAATGACCCCACCTTAAGAAAATTCCTTGCCTGCATTATTCTTTGACCAAATGGAATCATAGAATGGCATAGGGAGGGGCCTTAATGATCATCCCTGCCACAGACAGGGTAAATCTGAGTGCATGAGCCTGGTGAGGCTGGTTTAAATCAAGGAAGATGTAAACAGTGGGGAAAAAAAGACATTTTTTTTCTCATCTGCTCATCTTGGCTCAGAAAGGGATCAGAGATTTACAAACAGTTTTCCATGAAGTAGCAATCCATTCCAATAGACAAAAAAAAAAAAGGGGGGGGGAGGGGGGACCTGGAGGGGCACAGTGCAGCAGCATGGCAAACCAAACTTTCTACCAGTGGGTAAATCTTGCAGCCTCATGGGGCCACCGCACCCAGTCACATCCTCCTTGAGTCACACAGAAGTATAGCAGGTGACCACTGAGGTAATCATTTTGAAACAGATGTGGAATATTTACGTATTAATCACCCAGTGCAGGTGCTCCTAATAAGCTCATGTTTTCTGGCTTGTCTTGAACACAGGACTTTCTCTAACTAAAGACAGGGTTGTCCATTGGAATATCACCCTTTGCCAGTACCAATACTTTTTAAATAGTAGATTATCTCCCAATGCATCCTACACCTAAGAGATGAGGGCTGGGGGCCAAGGATGGGCTCCTTTCTGAACCCCATAGTGTTTATCTGCCAGCTGTCACTATAAGATCTGAGCAGGCCTTTCCTAATTGTTAGAATGATGCATGCAAGGTAAATACTTAATAGTGTAAATAAGTAGACCTTTTGCCATTGAAATCAATGGACTCGGTAAATTCTGGTCTCTGTTTCAAGGGGAATGTGCCAACGTTGCAAATAAGAAAGGGTGCTCTGAAGCATCAAAGTGCTTTTGCCCCATACATACTGATCTCTGCTTATCACTACAGCCTTAGACCAGCTGAAGACCTTGAAAAAGTTTTCAGTGGCTCTGAAGGAGAAAATAACCTTTTTGTTCTGTGAAGAGCTCCTGCATCATCAGTGGATGGCCTGGAATAAAGCACAGCTGCACTGCAAATAGAAAGGACCTGTTTCAAGCTGCATCGAGAGACATTTGTGAGCCCTTAAAATATCAGTGGGTGTAAACCAAAGGCCAAAGCTTCAACTATGAAAATTTAAAATCTTTGTGCAAATTTTGCCATCTCACCTTTAAAGCGCACTGTATAAAGAAGCTTCTTTTAGAGTATGCATTATTCAGTAGCATTTCTGGGATCTGTGTTCTTGTTAATACCAAATTAAATGTTTTTCTCTGAGTTTTACTAATGCTTTTCCTTGAATGCAACTCAGACTGTGAGGAACAGAAGAAATATCAGTGAATGCTTCTTAACTTTGAAGTGCAAAGAAATATATAAACCAGCAAATACAAAGTTTCTTATTGCTTTTATATAATCAAGGGAAAAATTAAGCCATAGGAATGCCTTAAGAATAAATAAAGATGTAGATCACTTCAGGGGTTCCAATGCTGCCCTTGATTCAGCATGTTCGAGTGACCCTTGGAGACTACGCTAATAAACTTTGTAATTTACCACTAGAAATTGCATTTTTTATGCCACGTCCTAGAGCATTTAAGCAGGAGTTAGTTATTCCCCAGGTGCTGAAATGACTGGTGTGCTATCTCAGCTCTCCAAAGAAGTGCTGCAGCCTTTCCAGAGATGGAAAATGACCCAGAAGTTCAACCCCATAACATTCCCCACCACTCATTGGTAAATCCCTGTCTCCTCCAGCAGTGTGCATAGGGGATCTCCACTCATTTGTATACATTTGCCTTTTTGTCCTCATCATGACAAGCTGCAAAATGGTGTTTCAGCTGGGTTGAGATTCAGGCTTTAAAATATAACTTCTGTTGATGGTCTTGCCTGGCAGGATCAGTGCAGTGGGGCTGGCTATGGGGGCTTGCTTGGAGGAGGGGTCATCTGTGGGATACATCGTTCATCTGTGTCACTGAAATCCTCAGCAGCTCTGTGGGATCAGCACGGGAAACAGTTCAAACCCATTACCTCCATTGCCTGCAGTTCTCAATCCCTGCTACAGCAACTCCAGGAAAGGACCCCTTGAGCTGAGAGCATGTGATGGAAGCATCATTTGAGCAAAATGTGGCAGGCCTGGACTTCCCCTCCAGTCACACTTGAGGCTGCGGTGAGAATTTTATCTCCACAGCGTATCTTTCCAGCCCACATGTGGCTGCGTGAGTTCTGTGGAGGCAGAGGAGGTTCCTCTGTGGGCTCCTGCTCAGTCTTGCCTGGGTTCAAGACCCTGCTGAGTATACTGGTCCTGCGTTGCTGGACCATGCAGTTTTGATGTTTCCTTTATGAGAACACAATCAAAATAGCTGGCTTTGTTTTATTTTTTTCTTCCAATTAGCAGGACTGGGCCAATCCATTTGCAGGTATTAATTAGCTCTGCACTAAAGACTTCTGCAGAGCAGGGTTGGCTCTTGCTGGGGATGGCTTCAGTATGTTGGCTGCTGGTCTGGAAGGTCCTGCTTTGGGGAGATGGGCAGAAGAAATACGAGCCAACAAAGTGAGTTTGATCCTCCAAACATAAAGCACTGAAGCCAAGAAAACCCTCTTGTGAGCATCCTGAAACAAGATCTGGAGTATAAGCTGTAAGGTCCTTCAGTGACTGGTGCTTGGGGCTGGGAAAACTTGGAGAAAAGCAGCCTTGCAGCTGCTGCATGGTTTGTGCTGTTGTTTTGTAGAGTACTTGTTGTGGTGCTTGCTGTGCTTGCCAATGCCAGCCTCCCTCCTTCATCAAAATGCTGAATTAAATCGTGTGAAGTGGATCTGATTTGAAGAGATCATAACTGACCTACTCAATTAGTGTGGAGCAGGTACAGAAAAGCAGTTAAAAAGGGGTGAGCTGAATATTTTGGGATATGAGATTGGCCAGTGGAAAAACAAACAAACACCTGGAAGAAACACTGAGAAACAGAGGCAGACACTGAGTTACAAGTACCAATCCTCTAAAGAGAATCCCAAGGAAAGAATTAAGTATCATTCTGAGATTAATGAGACCTCTCTTAATAGACTTTACTAGAGCTGACTGCTCTGATGATCCCTCTCCATCTCAGCAGAATATTCCATTATGTCTCAGGGTTTGTTTCTCAGCCTTAATGTGCTTTTCTAGGCATTTTTTAAGGTTAATATAAATAAATCTCTGGGTTCCAAAGGTAGAATCTAATTGGAGCTTAAGAAGGAGCAAACAGAAGAGAAGAATGCAGTTGAGTATATAGGAAATTAGAAATAAGAATAAATAGCATCATGGGACTTGGGGAAAGAACAGAGATAACCGTGCCATGTGAGATGAATGCACGAAAAAGTGGAAAATTTTAGTCTGATAGAAAGAGGGTTTGGGATGTGCTGCTGCAGACATGACAGCAGATGGCAAAGTTGAGCTGCAGAGAAACAGCTGAACTAATGCAAAGGGGCTGTGGAGGTGATGTACTGAGATTAAGAGGGTGGGGGGGCTCCTGCAGGGAATACTTTGGTGGAAAGGATCACTTCCTGCCCCTTGGCAATGTCAGCTTAAGCGTTCTCACTGGTTTGAAGCTGAGGGTGCAGGAGAGATGCAACCTGGAGTGGGCAAAAAGCATTGGAAAGACTGGGGAGGAAGACATTGGGAAAAACTCCTTAGCAGTCTGTTGGGATAGGACAGAGGAAAATAGTTTCAAATTGTTGAAACCAGGGGAGATTTAGATTTGTTATAAGGAAAAGTTTTTTTATAGTAAAGATAGTGAGGCAGTGGCACAAGTTGCCAGAGAGGTGGTGCCCCATCCCTGCAGACAGCCAAGGTCAGGCTGGAGGGGCTTTGAGCACCTGGTGGAGCTGTGGGTGTCCTTGTTCAGTGCAGGGGGGTTGGAACAGATGGCCTTCAAGTGTCCTTTCCACCTCAAGTGATTCTGTGATTCTGGTATCAGCTTTAATATTTGAGATGCTGACCCTTCTCCAAGGGGAAGGAAATCTACCCCTTCCCCAAATGGAAGCGTTATTTTCTTCTTGCTTAGAAGAAGCTGCATGTTCTGCTGCAATTTCAAAAAACGCTCACAACTTTTTTTTGAATCAAGAAAAGGTGTTTTATTTATTTTGTATTTCTACTTTTTAAACATGTAGGAAAAGGGGAGAAAGGTGAATTATCCAAACCAGGTGTGTGGGAACCTGAACCACTGATTGAGCAGCTGGGGAAGGGACCCGGTCAGCCCTGGGAGCACAGGTGAAGGCAATTTAGTGCCATCAGAAGGGGTGGAGCCTGGCTGCACCTCTATTAGACCTTATTTAAGGGCTGACTGCCACTAGGGAAAGATCTCTTTCTGGAGATCTCTCCTTGGTGAAGCTTTTCCCTGTGAATCTGGAATCTTCTGATATAGGTGAGCAATCTTCTTCCCTTCTTTTGTAGCACCTTTTTGTTGTGCCAGTCCTTCCATCATCACACCTTTGTTGTAACGCCTCTCCTATCGTATTGATCTAATAGCTACAGCAGGGAACAACCTGTAATTATGTAATCTAAAACAGAAAGTGTGGAGGCCTGGCTCTTCTCTTCTTCAATCCTCAAGTCTTGAATACTCAGATTTGCATATGATGAAGATTCATGGCTTCAAATTTACTCTCACCCACTGGAGTTAGTGTCATTCTTAACTAAGTCATCCAGTAGTTATACACACCACGAAATCATCTGCGTGTTTAATGTAGAGCAGAGAATTTCTATGGCGAAATCTGTAGCTTTTAATCCAGTGATGAATCATTTATGGGATTTTGGATTATTCACTTTGCACTGAATTGAGTTGTCTTTTTCACAAAGCAAAACCACCCCCCCAACATGCTTTGCGTCACAGACCAAGCCTTGTGGTGATGTATGTTGCTGGGATGAATTATTTATTGGATGTTTTAAATCACTTCCTCAGTGGTGAACTAAGCCAGTTAATTTTAAATCTGTTCATATCCATTCTTAAGTACACAAAATGATTTTACGTACGTAATATTCATCTCTCTTTCTTCTTTCCTTTCTCTCCTGTACAATAATGAATTATCCATGAGGTTTGGGTTGAGCTAGTTTTAGATGTGATCAAACTTTCCCTTGAGGGAGGCAGTGACTTGTCCTGGGGATTTGCCCCAGCCATTCCTGGGCCTGGTGTGCAGCAGGTGTTTGTACAAGCATATCAACTCTCAGCTGCATCCTATTTCAAAAACAAAGGGAAAGGATCACTATTTCTTAGCTTGTAGTGCACAAGATACAGTTCTCTCGATCCTCAAGAAGTTCAGCAGTGAACTTTTCAATGGATCTTAGTACTGAGAGTAGGGAAATTCCCATAGATTTTTGTGATCAAACACTGATTTTATTTTTTTCTCTTGACCTGCAAGCCACAGCTGATAATGGGGATGGCTCCTTCCTAGGGCTTTCCTGTGAGCTCTGCTTCAAGGACAAAGGGAAATCAGCCTCTTCACTGAGTGGTGAGTTGATGCTGCTTTTGAATTTTACTTGGTGTTTTATGTCCTTGGTCCATTATCTAATGAAGATTATGATGAGGTAATTATGGAAATACACAAATTGCAACCTCATGAATACCAAAGAAATTCATGATGATCCATGCTAAAAGAATGCATAAAAATGCAAATCATTTGTAAATGGGTAGTAGTAAATCTTGTTAATATTAATAATATAGAGCTTTTAATTGCATCAGCCCTCTGAGGAGAGTTTTTAAGATTTTATCCTGTGAACTGTGTACCATGAGGTCAAAGGGAGCTCTTACATGGCTCTGTTTGGTGTGTAGTTACCCTTGGCTCCTTCCATAATTGAGAGAGGGGGGAGGGCACTGGTCCAGAACGTGATGCAGCCCACCGAAGAGGAAGCAAAGCCTGCCCTGTGGTGGGAGAGCTCCAGAACTCAGTAGAGCATTGTTAATTGTGTGCAAGAACCTGGAATCATGCCATAGGGACTTACAGTGTAGTGTGGCTTTGACTATAAAGTTAGGTTAAATAGCATTGCTGGATGAATGCATCCCAGGACTAACTCTGTACTCCAAATATCAGTGATATGAGCATCTCTACGGGCTCTGTGGCATCTGTATCACAGCACAGAATCTGGTAGAACTGGGGAGCATGATCTCTATGCCTGTGTCTGAGATTCAGCTGTGGCACCAGCAAAGCACTCGGGAAGGATGAATGCAAAGGCCACTGCTGAGTGAGCTGGAGATGTGAGTAGGTGATGACTCAGTGCCTCTGCTTTCCCCTGGAGTGCCTCTGCCGTGGTCCCTTCCTTCAGAAGGGCTTTGTGAGGAACAAACCCCCTCCAGTGCTGAGGAGAGAAGTAGCTGGATTGCTAAGCTTGATGAGAAGTGCCCAAATGAATGTATGGGTTATGAAGCCTAGGGAGGTCCTGTGACAGCAAAACACTGACAGACTTTACAGTGGCTGAGTGTTTGGTAGAGTTCATGTTTGATTTCATCAGCTCATTTTTCTATCTTCTCTAGTTCATTCATTTCATGTCATTAGCTGAGTTATTCTATGAAATAAATTAATTTTATAATACAAAGATAGTGCATTCAGACATGGTGCCTGCAGCTTCACAAATCCTGATGGAAGAGAGAGGAATATTCCAAGAGAAAATGTCATGATATATTGCTTATAGACAGCTCTCTGGGTCTTATTATCTTTTCTGTGTAGAAGCCTGCAGATCTAGATCGAGCTTTATAATTCACATCAAAATTCATTGTATCACATGTCTCCCATAAAGCCACGTTTTTTGAATGATACGGCAAACCCTATTAAATAGGTACTCATTAAACTCCAACACCTTATAAATTCTTCCTGAGTTTTGTTGACAGTACACATCAAACACAAACCATTAAGTGCTTTTCATTTTCCTGGTAGTGTGCAATCATAATGCATTACATGACAAAATAATGTGTTTACATGACAGATTTAGTGCTTGATCCGCTGCATGAAATGCTTCTGAGCACCAGAAGATAAGAGAAAAATGTAACATTATACTTCCAAGTGTATATTAATTCTTAACTAATAATAAATTACACCAGGATGCTGATGGAAACAGATGAGAGAGGCACACGCACATGGGAGGAATTCATGAGGATCAGTGACATGGCAATGAATACTAAATGCAGACATCATAACTGGAGTTAAAATGAAGCATTTCTGCATCAGCGAGAGAGCTCCTAGAGCCTGTGGGCTCTGTTTTTCTTCTTTTGCATCCTGAAAGCCCATACTGGATTTCAGCAAAATTCTCGTTAGTCTTACCATCACTGGTCCCTCCCACCTGAAATGTTGACCTTCCCAACAAATGACAGCCCCTTCCATAGGATGGGTTAGGCTTGAAAGGACTTTAAAGATCATTGAGCTCTAACCCCCTGCCACAAGCAGGATTCTCAACCAATACATTAGACTGCCCAGGATTCCATGCAGCCTGATCTTGAATGCCTCCAGGGATGGGGTACCCACGAGTTTATCTTTGCTTTACTGGGGCTGAAAGAGACCTTCCTGGTGTAGTTACCTACTGCATCTCTGCAGTGGAGGACCCTCAGCAACCAAAAGCCAAGTCTAGCTTGCAAGGCTTTGCTTACAAAAAGTCTCACACCAGCAGAAGAATGAAAATGAACTTTTCTTTATTAGACAAAACACCTTTTTTTTTTTTTCCTCACGTCATTGGCTCCTCCATCTAGAAACTGGCCCATTCTTGCACTCCTGTGCTAACCCATGCATAGCTCTGAGCATGCAGCTTCTCCTCCTCTCAAGGCACTTGGTGCCAAAAGCTCATTTTTTCCCTTTTGAAAATTCTAAGGAAATTTTATTTTTTTAATGTTTTCTTCCAATTTTTCATCATAATTTGGCCACAGTGCTATTGGTCCACTGCTAGCCCTTTCCCTCCTCAAAACTGGACCGTAATTCACAATTTAGCAGACGTTCAGCACCAACAGATAACTGTCATGATGTCGAATTTGGAATTTCAAGAGTGATATTCAGCCACTTCATGAGTTTGGAGTAGGAAGGTAGCTGTGTCTATTAATCTTTAAAAAGAACCCAAATCTGTGTGTTTTATTGCAAGTGGGAGCTAAGACAGAATTGGTATGTGGGAAAACAATGCTATAATAATGACATACAATCAAAGGGAGGATAATAAACCTGCTAGTTCTCTGTATTTGCTGGGGGAGTTTGCTGGGGAGCGGGAGCTGAGGCTTGCTTTAACTACAGACAGCTTTCTCCTTTCTGTTTTTATGGCTTTCTCAATCACTTTGCTCATCTGCTGCTGGAGGCTTTTATTTGCTGATAAGGGCTGTTAACCAGTTGGAAAGTCAGACCAATAAAGTTATGTAAAATGCAGCCAGCAGCTTTTGGCAGGAAACAGGCATGGTGCTGGCAGAGCAAGGGAGGAGATGAGAGGGCTCCTTCCCCTCTTGTTGGAAAGGGAAATGTCCTGAGGAGAGGACCAGTTGCAGTGAAGCAATGATTGACACATGCATGCTGTCTCTGTTCCTCGGCCTCGGCTGGTGCTGATGGAACAGTGAGTTTCTTTTCCTTATTCTGTTCCTCCATTTCCAGAGAAATTTCTACAGGCTCCTTTCACAGGGGAAGGAGTAACAGGTGCTGGTTTGCGATGGGAGGGGGCTCGGACTGCCTTGTCACAATGCAGTGCTGCGAGCTGCAGCTCTTAGCAAGGCAATGACCAGCTGAACTCCAGGAAGACTTGGAGATAAATAAGTGCTTTCTTCAAAGTGACTTTGTATTACCTTTCTTTATCCAGAAGTAACAATAATAGAAATGGAAAAAGTGCCTGATTTTTAACAGTTTACCTTTGAGTAGACCTCAGAGCTGTGTCCCTGCAAGCCTGGATGCAGGCAGTTGTGCTATGGCTATAGCATTTATTTCTATCTTAAAGCTTTCTAGAAGCAGAGAATTAAATCTGTGTGGGCTTCCCAGTGTGTCTGTAAGTGCTGGAAGAATCACAGGCCTTACTGAGAATTCAGATTTTGTTGTTTATAAGCTGTGTCTGGCATTGTGATCTTATTTCATGGCATTTTGCCTCTGAGATGGTATTTCTAACCTCTAGAGCTCTGCGTATGATGCTAATGAAAAATTCAAGAGGAGAGCACTAAGAGTTTGAGTTCTGAGAGGAATGCTTGGTATGGAAAGCTGGAGTGTAGGGCTGAATGTGCCTTTTTGTTCTGTACCTTATTATTCACCCCATACAACTCCACACACTTGGGGCAGTGACTGGAAAGTTGCACAGAGGAGAAGGAGCTGGGGGTGTTAGTCAACAGCCGGCTGAACGTGAGGCAGCAGTGGGTTGGGTGGCCAAGAAGACCAATGGCATCCTGGTGTATGTCAGAAATAGTGCAGCCAGCAGGCTGTCCCTCTGTTAGGCTGCACTTCCAGTGCTGTGTTCAGTTCTGGCCCCTCACTACATGAAAGATATTAGGCCCTGGAGCGTGTCCAGGCAAGGGCAGCAGAGCTGTGAGGGGTCTGGTCTCACCTCTTGTCCTAGAGCTGGGATTGTCTTCAGACCCTGTGTTTCTCACCAGCTGCTTGGAGATCTCAGTTACTGGGGTATGGCAGCTTCTAGTATTCAAACAAACATCAGTTTCAAATCTCACCTCCATTTGGTCATCAGTTGAGAAATGATCGTCATCAGATTCGACAGAACTGTTTCACTTTCCATTTTCTCTTTCAGAATCCTTTTGTCCTGGAACAAATTTGAGAAACGTTGTAGCATCTTCTTGTAAAGCCTCATCTCTTTCAGATTGCATATGGTAGAAAGGTATCTCCCTACCTACTTAGCTGCTCTTACTCCAGAGAAATTTTTATTTACCCAGTAAGAAATATGAAGTCAAAACTGATTATTTGGTTTGGAAATCATCTACTCTGATGCTACGAAAGGTGAAGTTTGTGTGAATCTTGGCTCAAGGTAGAAAAGTCCAGCTTTGACACTTTTTTCTTCCATTTCTTTCCTGAAAGTGGTATGAGCTTGAGGAACAGAGATGCTCATGAAGCTGTTTTCTGTTAAGTGGTCCACCTCCTGCAGGAGAGCCAAGCAAGGCATTTGCCGTGAAAGCTCGAAGGAGTTTTGCCCTGGTGCTTGCTAGGGTGTGCTCTATACCTACTTGCTTATGTATTCTGAGTTGTTCCCCAAACCTCTGTCACATTCTTTAGCAGCCTGGATTTTGGGTGTCATGTATTGGGATGCGGTGGTAGGGAGCAGCTGCTGCCCAACCCACTGGCTGCTGCTTTCCTATCTGCCATGCTTGCTGTGTTCACACGCTGTCAGATTTCCTTGGTCCTTTCATAATTTGGAAGACCACTTTCCAAACGGTGGTCTCTTAACTATGTATAACGTTAGAAACATTGAAAGCAGTGATTAAGAAAAACATATGTGAACCTCACTTTTGCTCTGGTATGAATCCTTTCAGAAAGAGTATAGCCAGTGAGTCTGCCCATATGCACACTGATCACACTGAGTGCAATAGGGTCCTTTCTATAGCCTCTGTAGGAAGGATTTGAGATCTCTTCAGCTGGTGTTACATTTTTCTGATGGAGATTCATTAAAAATTGATTGCTTTTTTTTTTTTTTTAAGCAGGCTCCACTACTTTCCTGCTGGGGCTATTTATGTAGAAGTAGACTTAAACATCTCCTATTTACTCATAAATTATATTGACCTGGTAAAAATCCATACTATTTTCAGCAAAATCTGTTCTGTTTGGAAACAAGACATAAATCTCCTGACTTCAGAAAGCTTTTCTAAGATGTCCTCACCTGCTGCACCACTGTGGCCAAGGCAAGCTAGAAGCTAAGCCTCTTCCTCACCCAAGCTACCAAGCTCTATTAGTGTTGTTTTTTCCCCAGGTGCTAGAAATTTGTGCTTCTTGGCAGTTCTACCTGTAGGTTAATGAAATCCATAGTCTTTATAGACTTGGCAGCTTTCCTCCTGTTGCACCATCTTTAAACCTCTCCAAGACCCAGGAATGAGACTCAGTTGAGAGACTCCTCCATCTGCAACTGGGATAATGCAAAGAAAGAAGTTGGGTCCCACTGGTGGCACAGAGATGGGAAGTTCAGGCATAAAGGAGCAGAATCTGATTTAAAAAAAAAAAAAAGACAACCTTGACTCTGGACCCCACCCCACCTTGTTTTGCATTTTCTATTCAATAGCCCTTTGACCCAATACACGTGGCTTTTGGACCACAAAAAGTCTTTTTCCTCCCTCTCTGTGTGAATGATTTAACAAGTAGCTCATACTCATGTAGACTCTTCGCTTGTTTTGCTTGTTAAGAAAACTGCAGGTGGATCATCCCTCTGTCTGGTTCAGCTTTGGCTGGATCACTTCTAACTAATCTAATTAGTTAGATTCTAAACTAATCCCTTGCCCAGGCTCTTCACTCTGGGATCTGGACTTGTGCCCACAGCTGAGCACGTTTCCTCAGCGCCAGAAATCACCATGCCTACATTTCAGATACAGAAGGTACATTCATCCAGCCCTGAGTGTACTCACACTGGATTAAGTGAGTGACTTGATGAACTGATTAAAGTTTTATAGTTCTTAGAGCACACAGCAATCTTTTGGGAAGAATCTTGGATCAGAAATCCACCCCTGTCCTCACTAATCAGTGTATTATTCTCATTATTTTGTATCGATTCGTTTCCATTTCATGCTGGTCACCAGTGTGTGTCTGATATTGCACTGCATTATTTAGCTGCCTCCTGACTCTCAGTGTTCAGTGGCATCTGTTAGCATGGTTGACCCTTCCCTGTCAGATATCATCTAATGATGGCTTCTTTGTTTTCCCCTTAATAACACTGACATCTTATTAGTCCATTAGCTGGTCATATTCTGCCTCCAAATGGCATATGATGGCATACTCTTTGCCATCCACAGTTAACTCTTCTGTGCCTTCTCTTTTCTTTCCATGTTACTGTCTGTGAATGTCATCAGAAGCTGTTACTGTCTCCTCTGCCTTTCCACACACACAAACTGCATTTATGTTGGTGTCTCATGCAGACTCACACACACCTCCTGCACTAGGATCTGACTCCTGCCTGTTTGCTCAGTTAATCTATATACTTCTGACTAACCCTTCGAGCTGGGGGGTTTCCCCATCCCTAAAGAAGTGCCCTTCATGTTGAACCTGAATTCCTACTTGTGGCTTCTAGCCATTATTTTATAACAAGGGAAAGTCCTTTTCTCAGAGCCCACCAAACCCCAGATACTTGTCTCTAGGAATGCGGGAGCAAATCAGCAAGTGATCTGCTTCTCTCTGGGCATGACCCACTTGCTGTCTCTCATTAGTTGTGATGGCTTTTAATATTTTAAAATGCCAGAGAACACGTATCAACCCCACTAGTGAAGAAGCCTCCCCTTGGTGTTCCTAGGCTGCTAAAAGCAGCATTGCAAGGGACTGCAGAGCACTTCTGTTTAGCTTCAAATGGACTCATAACAGCTGGGCTGGATCATCCACTGGGCAAAGCAGCACAGCATTGCAGCCCCTCTCCTCAGGCTTCTTTCTCAGTCTCAGCTGCATCCCTTCAGGTTGTCTCTCATCCTGAAACACGTGGCAGATGCAAAGCAAGTCTTCTCTTGGGGCTTCTCTTTGTTTTCCATTGCTGGGCTGCCTGAACAGTAGCAGCAATACCTCTGGCTATACTTTCCTGTCGATACCTACCATCAATAGGAAATCCTATGAATTCCCTGTTATTGTAGATATCCCTCTCACTTCCTCTGGTTTCATAATAACAGTAAGAAAAGACAACTGGACTGTGCTGTGTCACACACTTGCTCAGCCAGACTCCCATCTCATGTTTTGAGGATATGGCAATATCTTAACTGCAGGATTTGAGGAGTCTGCTGATGCCAACAACTGTCCCACTCTGTGGCCAGATAGAAAAGATTCAGCTGTTGGAGAGTCATCAGAGAGGGCTTAAGAGAGGCTTGGCTGCTGGAAGTGACTATTGCTCAGAAACACTTCCCTATGACTGATGCAGAAGCAGATAATCCACTATGGCGGTTTCAGAAACACCAGGAATCTCAAAATGTTAATTCCTCTTTTATTTTCCAGATCATCAAGCACTTGAGCTCCAGATTTATGGGATCCCTAACCAGAATGGAAATTAGGCAATGTTGTCAAAAATGACAGTTTCTGCCTCCCCTGTTCAGAACTTGTCTTCGTTCATGTTTTAAAGGGTTGTGCCCCATGGGAATGCAGCAGGCAGTCATGCACCAGGTCTGCCCTCCCAGTTCTTGTCCACTGGGCTGTGGGTGACGTTTGGAGAATGCCTGTCCCTGCTGTGGTGAAATGAGCTTTGTCTCAGTTCTCCTGCAAGAAGAGTGAGATGTTGAATGTCCATCCTTCTGGAAAAGATCAGGGATGTGAGAACTCCACTGTGTCAGCTCAAGGCCTCCCATTGCTTTATTTCTGATTTGACTGCAGTAGTTTCTTACGGTGCCTTTCTCCACCCAGCACCGATCTTTGTCCCATGTGAGACAATCATCTGAAATACTGGCAGGCTTTTAATTTTTTGATAAGCAGAGTTGATCTTTAAAATGTCCCATGCCCTCTTGCTTTTCTAAAACTTAAATTACTTTGTGCTTCTTCTATTTTTCAACCAGTTCAGTGGTTTTTTTTTTGTTTTTTTTTTTTTTTTGTTTGTTTTTTAACAACACTGGCACCAGAGCTGAGCCAGCATCCTAGGTTTGTCTCGCCAGTGGCACCATCAAGGGGCAAAAGTTGTTGTCTTCCTCTTGCTTGCTCCTGTGTGGTCAAGCTGGAAACATCCCCAGTCGTTAATTCAAATATTGCCTGTGATAGAAAATCTATCAGACTAATGGAAGATGTTCCCTTGGTTAATTACTTTCCTTGGTTTGAAAAAAAAATTTAAAATGACTCCCCGTAGCTTGAATTGATCCAGTTTCAGCCTCCAACCACTGGGACTTATCCTGCTCCTGTGTCTACTAGATTAAAGAGCTCTCTTAATAGAAAACCATGTGGATACTTCAGTGACCTCTTAGCCTTCTCTCAGTGAAATGAAATGAATGGAAGTTCTTTGGACTCTTGCTGCAAGGCAAGCATTCCTGATGAGGGTCAGGGCAGTCCAACAGGGTCCTGGTCAGAGATCACTAAGAAGAAAATATTTATGTTCTTGGCCCACTTTCTGGAAACTCAAAATAGATTAATTGTGAGAAGTGTTAGGGAGCACTCAGGAATTGGTCTTCCATTCAGATTGGGCACTTAAATAGATTTCTTCTCTCCTCTCTTCATGATTCAAATTAAGAAAGAACTAATGGAAAAATTAATCAGGTGCTATTTCATCCATTTCCTTCATGGAAAGGCAGGTGAACATTAAACTACATTAAGTATTACTTTCTTATGAGTAAATTGAGATTCCACACAAATACAGTTAATTAAAGATTGAGGCCATCCAATTACATGAATATGTACAAGAAGGCTGATTTGAATGTGGATGCTACAAGAGTGGAGGGGGGAAGAAGGAAATCTGTCAATGCCACTAAAAACCCATTTAAACAGATTAGTGCTGTGCTTCATATTTAACTTAATAAAGGCATTTACTGTTAATGAAGTGATAGATGTGCTGGAAAATGGGAGTAAATGATTAAAATGGGAAGTTCTTGAGGTGAAGCATTTGGCAGGAGTGGAGGGAGGAAAAATGTGTGGCTTCGGGAGCATCTGACAGGAAGGTTGTGCTAGGACCTGAGGACCTGGACAGGTGTCTCATAGTCCCTTTTTGGCCTCTTTTATTCCTGCCCTTCCCTCTTCCTGCTCTTCCTCGTGTTGCTGTCTGTGCTGCTAATGAGCCCTGATGTTGCTACTGATCTGTAGGCCCACAAATGAGTATAAATGAAAAGTGCATTTCTTTGTTCAAAATATCAATGGCAGAGGCTAGATTAATAGCAAGTTGCTCATGGGAATAGAGGCCTGTTGAATTAAGGTCTAGCCCTTAGGACCTATGAGGTTCGGGATATTCTTGCATTGCGCTAGCATGGCTGAGTGAATTTCATGGTTTTAGTGACCTCCACACAAGGACAAGAAGTGCTTCCTTCTGCCTAAAGCTGTTTTCTGCAAAAATAAGATAAAGTTTTTGGACATAGAAGAATGAAGGGATTGTCATTTTGGAAACTGTATTCAGAACTTACAAGTTTTTTTTTTCATTTCTTATAAAATAATGATAGGATGAATTCAGTTTCTCCATTCCCCTCTGGAAGTGACCTTCTCCTGGGAACAGGCTGCTGAAAGCACTTAATGTCTAGATGTTTGCAAAAACTAGCTGCAGAACAAACTGCACCAAGAAAATGGAAATTCATTATTTGGGTTTTGTGGCTGCTCTACTTCATTGCCCTTTCAGATCAGGTGAAGGAACACCAGGATACCACCCCTTCATATCTCAGTTGCAGAGCTGACAGTTCAATCTGTGTTGCGGGGGCAGGGCAAGTAAGTTTGGCTCTACCTTTTCTTCTGTGCTAAGGGCACAGAATCTTGCCTTTGTGGGCATAAATAACTTCTAATTAGGGAAGGTTAGGAGGAACCCTCTCTGGATCCGGGCAATCCAGCAGCTGACTGCTGAGGTTTTGTACAGAGCTTGGTGTTATGCACATGTTTAGACCATGTTACACTCAGCATAGAGGAGGGACGTAAGATGTTTGTTCTTATTTGAAGTGTGCAGGTACCAGTGCCATCTCTGCCAGAGAAAGAAAAAACATCTGTGAAAGCAAAGACTGGATCTTCTATTTTTTTTTTATTGTGCAGAACAGAATAGGAGTCCAGAGCAGCAACATGAAAATACTCCGAGTGATGACAAAAAGGAGGCAGGATAGAGCAGTGCATTGGAGGTGTTCTGTGCGTCTGGCCATTAGGTGACACTCTCCTGCTATGTTTCCACCAGCCAGGGCTGCAGGTGGAGAGAAAGGCATTTGGTAAAGTTTGCGTGAAGTACTCTGGGGAGACACTCATATTTTGGGGAAGCCAACTGTAAACGTTTCCTCATCTTAAGGTTTAATTCACATGGGGACTTCACAATTTTGTTTTTTTCTGATCAAGCACTTTTCACTTCATCCAACTTCTTCTGATTAATGTGATTCTTCACTTTAATGCAATTGAAAATTCAGGAATTCAATACCTTGAATTCAGAATAATAATTACCAGTATATTTTGCCCAATTTAGATCTACTCAAGTTTGTGTTATGAGATTCAGTCATCAGCTCCAGGGTATAACTATGTAATTTTTGTGGAGGGTGTCATTTCCATGCCATGGAAGGTAAAGGAGTCTGAGAAAGGAACAGGAATAAAAAGCAGAGGGACAATCAGAGCATTTTTCTAATATTTCTGGCTGCATCACTGGCCTGTCTAATACCTTTAGTCAAAATAAAGCCTCTGAAAGCAGTGCAGAATAACTATAAAGTCAGAGAGACTAGTTTGACAGCAGAATCTGAGAAAGTGCATCTGCTTCACCTACTTTCTCGCTCTCTTCTACAACAGTAACAAAAGATGAATGAATGCATGCTTGGCCATCCCTTGAAAGTGATTTCTCAGATTACATCCACATCTTAATAATTCAATTGAGAAGATGGCTGACATGAGGAAAGCAATAGTGCTAATTTTTTCAGGACCACTTGAAGGCTTTATGGCAAACTTCCATCTTAATTCCAGGGAAATAACCAGGTTAGTACTAATCAATCTCTATGTTTTAAACTAAAAATAAATAGAGACAGTCATGTGTGGGCTGCAGTCATAGAACATGACGAGAGCAGTGCATGCCCTTGCTGTGTACCACCAGCATTCATCTTCCTACTCCCAGTGCTTCCTTCCCATGAGGAATCAGCATGGGATGGGATTCACACCTGCTCCAGTCTGGCTGGTATTCCTGAGTTTGCATACATGTTTTCAGAGAAAAATCAACGTTGCAGATATGGTCCACTAATCTGCAATAGCTTTGGTGTTGGTTTTTCATTCCGTTGGCATATTTGTATTTACTTTTTTGCTGCACTTTAGATGGTTTTTGTGTTGTTTTTGTTTGTTTTTTCCCTGTCTTTCTTTCTGCATCTATGTGAAGTAGGCAAGGCAATATTCTGTTTAAATTGCTTCTGGGGAAGGCATATTTAGAGCCACACACATACTGGAAAGGCATTTTTAAGACTTAAAGGACCATTGTAGGGATGATCATAGGGACCCATATGTATACTCTGAGTCCTTCAGTACATAAAAGGGTGCCATAATTTGGCACTTCTAACCCTTGAAAGAAAAAAAAAATTATGGTCCATTGAAATATTTGATAATTTTCATAATGCAAACTAAACACAAATGAAAAGTTTCACCACACTGCTGCTGAAGTGGTTGAAGTGCTTCATCTTGACATTTTCAGAGTAGAAAACAGATGCCCCTGAAATGTTTCTGGGATAATTTGTGTTTTTCTTTAATGAAAAGTCATTAGAGAGCAAATGTCCACAGAAGGTCTGAAATGAAATGTGTCTCTAATGAAACGGGATTTCTCTGATAGAAGATGCCTTATGGAAGCTTCCTTCAGAGATCAGCTGGCTATAGCCTCAGGGCAGGTGGTCCTGCAGTAGGTCTGTGACTCAGTGCTGGAGCTGGGCTGAACACCATGGACTATTTCCTGGTGGAACTCTTGTGTCTTAGTATCCATGGATTCCAGCATTCATCTCTGTGATCCTGTCTTGTTGCAAAGTCTGGAGTTAGAAATGGGCATTTATTTATCTGTGTAAAACTGGTCTGTCTGGGGTCTTATGTGACTGCTTTGTGCCTGTTCATTGCTGTCCTGCCTATGACCATAGAGTACAATGCTGAGCATCCATTAATTGCCTGTCAATTAATTGAAAGCATAGCAAAGGTGTTTCAGTGTAAGTCTATTTTTTTCACACTGGGAAGATAACACCAGCAAATTGACATTAAAAAGAGGTTCAAGACAGTAGCAGCAAGGGCAATCACTACTTGTTCTGTGGAAATATAGGGCAGAAGCTGCAGACCAGAAAGGGAAGAGATGGTTGGGTCTCATCGTGACCATTCTCTGGTTGGATTGGTAGGGAAGAGCCTGATGGAGAAAAGCCACCCGAGACTTAAGGAACAGTGTAAAAAGCAGATGAGATCAGTAGATCAGTGGCTGTCCTCAGTGAGCAGGTGGCTGCTAGTGGGAAAGAGTGGGGGAAGGTTTGCTTACTGTAACTTGTTTTCACTCCATTGTGAAATTATCCAGAAGTGATGGTCTTTGCAGTATCACTTTTCCCATAGCTGCTGGGAGGGGTGGTTGCAATGCAGATTCCCACATTTAAACAGCACTGATCTTGCTACTTTTGCACAGGGTGATTCTCAAGTCAGATCTGAACATGGTCCAAACAAAAATGCCTGCTTGATGCTCAGCCTGCAGCCCCAGATCCCTGAGCCTTTTGTTTCTCTGCTGCAGGTGGCACTATGGTGCCTTTTCTTTTACCCATCCTAAATCTGAAGAGATGAGTTATTTGCCATGGTCCAAAGGGCAGCAGAAAAGCCTGACCAAATTTAACTAAACCAGAAGGGCACAAAAAGGATTTTCAACTAAATGTGAGTGACTTGCTTTGCCCTGCCCATCCCTTCTCAATTACAGAGAGCAAATAACTTTCATGTAATGGCCATGGGGGAAGAAGCATGGAGAGGAATCAGAAAATTCTTTCTGCTAAAAACTGATCTTCAGGTGGAACTCCACACTGTTTGCACAAACAGAATGTGTGCTTGGCTGGCTGAAGGCCTCACAGCTGCCCCGGCAGTAGCTGTTTGCTGCTCTGTGCTGGGGACCTTCCTGCATTTAATGCAACTCTTTGCACCCTGGCTTGGAAGAGCAGATCTCCACAGCCCCAGTCTCCCATGATATGTGTCATCAGGTTTGACCGAACTTCCCTAAAGACGTAATGAAAGTTGGGCATCCAATGGCAGTGGCACCTGATCTAGTGTGTGATGTAGTGGCTGACAACTGTCCACAGCAGGGGGATGGAACTAGATGGTCTTTGAGGTCCCTTAAAACCCAGGTCATTCTGTGATTCTGTGAAAGTGCTTCCTCTCTTCCAACCTGATGTGCTGGAGGCAAGATGCTGATCCTCAGGACCTATCATGTGCTTGATGTCTATGGGATGACCAAGATCGGATTCCCCTGGCAGAACCAGGACAGCCAATTGGAAAAATGTTTCATTTCTTAAAATCCAGATAAAGCTTTCTTTTCCATTGTGAACTGTGTTGGGGCGGTGGGAGGGAGGACACGTTAGCAGAGCAGATGCAATTATCAAGCAATATTCAGGCAGGAGGAGGAGGTGGTGGGAGTTCTTCCTACGTACCGAGTAAGCCAGCAAGGAATGCTGTATTTGGGGCTGGTTTCACCTGCCCCAAATTGTTCATCAAATCACAAACTGTTCAGAAAAGAACAATAAAACTTGGAGGCTTAAATGTGAGGGGCTGAAGAAGCTAAGATACTTGTTTGCTGTTTTTTCTTTTGTCCAAGAGAAGTTTAAGAGGTGACCCACTCACAGCCTGTAAGTAACAACAGCAAGCAGAAAAGTTTTTTAATCTGAGGGAGAGCGTATAAGTAAATTTCAAAGGCTGTAAATAGAAACTAGATAAATCCAAATGGGACCTGGGCAGGTGGCAGGAGGGTACAAGCGAGCTGTGCTTCTCACCTGTGTTAGCACCATGTGCACTAATCTAAAAAGCCCATAAAAACCTTCCTGCAGTTTCTGTGCAGAACAGGAAGAGTAAACAGAGAGGAAAAATATATGGATTGAGTTGATGGAAATTTACTTTCGACTGATTGAAACGGAGGTGACATAAAGCAGATGGAATTTTTTCTCACTACTGCTAGCTTAAGAAAATGAAGTCTTTCATGATGATCCAATTTTTCTATTAATTTTCATATAAAGAACACAAAATATTGTGGCTGTGAAAGAGCTGAATATGAAGCAGAAATAAAATATGTACATAAAATGGGATAACTGACAGGTTTAATACATTTTCAATTTATATGTGAATATAGACACAATTCCCCCTTGCATAAGCCAAACATCTAGCCACAGAAAGCAGAAAGGCAAAGTGATGTGCAGCACTTGAGTGAGAGAACCAGTGGTGGAGGGGTGGCAGCAGGCAGGGCCTGTTGGATGGCTTGATGGGATCTGCACCTCCTTCATGTCTGTCCCTGCAGCCGGCATTACACTTGCTCAGGAGCTGACAAGCACCTTTGAGATCTTTGGTCTTTGATCTTTTTGTGCAATCTCCAGTACTTTCTTCATCAGCATCTCAGATGCTCCACTAGCGGCAGAGAAATCATCAAGGTGATGGAGTTGATTGTAATGTGACAGAAGGCAATGGGAAGGCAGAGCTGGTGTGACCAGAGCATGGCTATTTCCTAACAGCTTCAGTCGCTCTGCTCATCTTTCAAACATTTCAAGTTTGTTTTCAGTTGAACCAGGTTCAGAGCAGATGCTGTGTGACTTCAGGCACACTGGTGCCACGAAGCCACTGTAACCACTCTGCTATGCATGCATTCACCCAAAGGCTTTGATATGCTTAAAAAATATAGAGGAAAAAAAGAATGGGGGGGGGGGGGGAGGAGGAAGAGGCTCTCATAATGCCTGGCTGTGTCCAATGCTGCCTTCTTAATTACTGGTGTAATCAGGTCATGCAGCTTGCCGGCACCTCAGTGTGGGAGCTCCTGCTCACGCTGGGCTGCATCTCTGCCAAGGCTTATTGGGAATTTGCATAGCTGCACAACACAGTGAACCTCATTAGGAATGAGACCAGCTCTCCATAAAGGATAAGTTCTGATGAGTGGGTCTTTTCTCTTCTGCTTGAGCTACAGTGAGGGCTCCTTGAATTAATTTAATAGAAGCAGCAACAAAAGCCTCTCAGACAGCTCTGCACTCTCCTTCCCCAAATAGATGTTTGGAAGGATTCTGCTGTCCTACGCTGTGTTTCTCAGCACAAAATTTGCTGATGTTTAGTAGCTGCCAACAGCAATCCCTCCATCCATAACCTCCATACGAACTCCCCATGGCTTCCTAGGAACATTAACGTTTCCAGGAGCTAAAGGATTTGGGGAATTTTCTTTGGTTTTCCAGGAATTTTTGATTGGGAATTCATAGAACACTTCTCAACAGTTCCTTGGGCTTGAATCTGCCTGGGAATTTCCTTTGTGGGAGACTTCCTGGGACCCTCTAGGCAATTTCCAGTTACAGTTTAGGAACTCCTACAGGTGCTTTTCAGGTTTTCTATTTGTGACTTTGTGGGCAATTTTCTCTCAGCCTTTCAACTTCTGCTTCCCAGGAATACTGTGGTTGTTTTTTTGTGACTTCTCCCCATGCTTTCTGCAAACTGTTCTGCTTTTTTTTTTTTCTAGGAACTTTTCTGTTCTCTTTTAGGAATTTTCCCTTTTTCTTTCTTCTTAGAATTCATCTCTTGTTTTCTAGGAACTTGGCGCATTCTAGACATTTTCTCACAGCTTTCTAAGAATTCATATTGTGCTTTCCAGAAACTTGCATTTCTAGGAATTCACACCAAGCCTGCTAGGAATTCCTCATTTCTTTCTAGGAATTTTCCTGCTGCATTTTAAGGATTTGTTAGTTGCTCTCTAGGAATCCAGTAGTGCTTTCTAGAAATTTCCCCATTCCTTCATAGACATTTTCCTACAATCCAGAATGTCACTGGCTACTTTTGAGAATGTCACCTGCTGCTTTCTTTCCTGCTACATCTCAGGAATTTTCTCCACTGCCTCAATTCACTTCAGTGGTAAAAAAAAAACAAAATAAAAAAAAATTCAGAAAGCTTCACTACTGTGTCCTCACAGTGCTAATGATATCCAGATATCAGCACGTATGACCAGTTAATACAGACCAATGAGGCTGGGAAACGGTGTGGAGAGAAGGAAAGTCTTTGGTCTATACTGAACTGAGACAGCTTGCAGCCAGTGATCCTTTCCTGTCTCTGAGCAATAGCATATGGATGCTACACAGCAGCCACTGCTGTTCTCTCTTGCTCCTGCTTTGAGGGTCTTTCCTGAATTCTTCTCCATTCAAGGGGACATAATGGCTTGAAGTTTCACCAGGGGACGTTCAGGTTGGATGTAAGGAAAAACTGCTTCTCTGAAAGGGTTGTCAGGCGTTGGAGGGCATGGTTCAGTGGGCATGGTGGTGATGGGTTGACAGTTGGACTAGATGATCTTAGTGGTGTTTCCAACCATAACGATTCTATGATTTTATGAACTCCCATAGCATGCAGCCTGCTGAAGCAGTAAGACAGCATTAACAGATCAAACAGTAAATGCACTATATTTCTTTGCAAGAGACATAATCTCATTTCTTTTCCCTGCAATACTCTACCTGGACGCTCTCTTTACAGTATCATCACAACAGTTTGTAAAGAATGAACCTGTCTCCAGTTGTAATCGAACAGCTATATTGTACCTGGGGACTGAGAATAAGAGCATTTGCCTAGTTCTGTGTTTTTAAAAGTTGTTTTTTTTCCAGCAGAGTAACACTTAAAGGAGTTCTGCAATTAGCATTGCTAATGTTCCAGGGTGGTAACAGCCATGCACAACGCAGCCTCTCTGGCACAGCGCTGATGAATTGTTAAGAAGAGGAACTGATTCACTTTGCTAAATTAGAACTGATGCCACAGGCACTATGAATGTTAGCATCCATGTAATTATGCAAAATATTTGTACTTTTATCTACGTTAAGCATGGTACAAGTGTACGAGACACAGAGGCTGTCAGAAAAACACCCACAACTTACCCCAAAGAAAAGTTTCTTATCTCCTTGGTTCCCAACATAAAAGAAAGGTGCAGTGACAGGTTCCACACTCTGTAAGGGTAAATCTACTTTCCATAGCATATTGTCAGGCATAAAGTAGAGCAGGGCATAGGGTTTTCTGCTTATTAATGGGCAGAGCTGGTTTGTTGTGCTGGGAGCAGTGCTCCTTCTATTGTAGAGTGAATTATGTGGTTCAGGGAGAGCAGGAGCTCCTTGAAGCAAGACATGAAGGTAACCGTGAAGCCTGAGCAAGGAGGTGGGAAAATAAAATATGACCCATATAATTGATGTAAGAGGTGACAGGCACAACTAACAGTCCCTTCCTTTAGATCTCTTCCTAAAGAGGTGTTTATTTTTTAGTGCACCTTTTCCATTTGTAGTCACGTGCTTGTGGTGAAGCACTGAACTCTGCAAGTCTGGAGTGCTATTAGATTCAAAATTCTCCCCAGCTGGGGAAAAAAAGTTTAATAGTTTAAATACTAAACCACCCCGCATGTTCAGAGCTGCCAAAAGAATTGTAGAAACAAGGCAAAATATATGATTTCATTTTTCAGCTGTTTAAAGCTTTAATCCAAATTTAATTACTTTTGGGGCATGGGGGTGGTAGTGGGGGTGTTACTACAGAACACTGAAGCTTCAGCACTTCCCAATTTGAAAGTGACTTCTCAAATAAGAGTTTCTTAGGAAGGGTTTCAAGGTCAGCCACAGTTATTTTTAACCAAAAAGAAGGCTGTTGAAAAAGACTCTGATCAACAAAACTCTCGCGTTTTCACTTGGGTTTCATAGATCCATTTTAGAAGACTTTGTTACTTTTTTCAGCTCATTGTTTATCTGAGAACCTTCAGTCCTATCCTCCAATAGATACGTGACCTCTGTATGTTAAAACTTTCTTGGATAGCAACTCCATTCATAGAAGGAGCACCTTCTTTCACTAACCTGCACCTTGATCTGTCCAATACAAGCAGAAAAACCCCACAGTCCTGGGGAAGATGCTGTTTGTTCATTGTGCTTGAGAATTCATGGATATTTCATCAGAATTAACATGGTTCTAGAAGTCAGTACCAATGTCCCCACAAGTTGTCAGCTGAACTGGGGCTGAAGTCCCTGGTTTGAGGTGCTCTGCTGTAGCATGTTCCTTCAAGTGAAGTAACAATTATTATTTTTTTAAACATAATTAAGATTGGTAGGTGGCTTGGTGATTGCTTGGTAATGAGCATTAGCTCCTGTACGTCTTGCTTTCATAGACAGGTTCTTTTAAAATGTTTTCCAAGTTGTTTATAATTCTTTTTTATGCTATGATGGGGTGAAATGTTTTGTTAGTCATGAAGTCAATTCTAAATTCCAGAGAATTATTGAGGAAGAAGCAATTTGTAGATGATGACAAAACAACAGCTTCTCTAGACTGTATTTTTACAGCTTTCCCCATTAGGAGTTTGCCTCTTTCAACTGGGAGTTTGGATACGTAGAAAAAAGACTTTTTGTGTCTCCTATGTGGATTTGGGTCAGTGCAAGAGAAGCAATGAAAGTCAGCTGAGAAGTAGTTGATGTATGTGGGAGATATTTGATTTGTATTGACTATCATGAGTAGCATGAGCTCGAATGTGTGATTCAGATGGGAGGCTGCCAAACTTCTGTGCCAACGTCTCAGTGGCAACAAGGAAAAAGAAAGGAGGGGAGAATACCACAGAGAACAAGCTCTGGAAATAATCCTTCACAGTGTGACTTTCTAAATTGTTAGACAAAGAGGGAGCAACTGATTGAAGCATTGTTTTCCTAACAGAAGCTCACATTTTGCTCTCAGTTACGTGTCAGCAACTACACCGCAGTAATTGGAATAACACCTACGGCAGTTCAGGTACCATGGTGATGAGCACTAATAGAGAGACTGGTTAGATAAAGCAGGATGCGCAGATGACAGATTGGTTCTGATAAATGTGTTTTAAGAGTCAAAAGGATGTTCGCTTGTGGTTTTCTTCTGAACCAGACACTAAAAAAGTTAGCGTTATCAGGTTTTCTTCTGAACCAGACACTAAAGACGTTAGCTCTACAAGACTTCTGCCCAGAGAGATGTTCATTTGCAGGAATACTGTTTTCTGTACTAGCTTCAAAGATCCAACTTCTGTTTTCTTTGACATCAACAGAGCTTTTACAGGTGTAAATTGTGATCTTGGTTATGAAAGCTCATTTATTATGGGAAAGGTAGTCAATATACACTTCTATCACATCTGCTCCATTGTAATTTTCTAATGAATACTTTCAAAGATGTACAGGACATAAGCTTTCAGATTAGCATCCAGGTGCCATTAGTCTAGTTCTAAACTACAGCTAGAAGATCTGCAGGTAAACCTAGCTCTGTGCGTGTTTCAGTGCTATGAGTATTTGCTGAAGATTTGCTCCCCAGGCACGCACTTCAGAGGACAGAAATTGATTTTAAAAATTCTCTTTTATGTTTTTCCCAGCTAACATTTAATGAGAATAACAAAACTATTCTTAACTTTTTTTTTTTTCTCAAGATATCTAGAAGCAGCTATTAGTAAGTTTAACCATTTAAACTTGTGATTTTTCTATGACAAGTACAAGTTGATACAGACTTTATTGTCTGAACTTTATTTCAGATACCTGGAGAGTTAAATTACTGTATCTTGAGGGGAGCTGAGCTGATGTGCCCAGAGCAAAAGCCTAACTGGTTTAGATGCAGAAAAAGCAGCAACTGCTTCTTACACATAATCTGCTCAGAGGGAGCCTTGCACAGCATCCACAGAGGATCTGTGGGAATCTCTCTAGGCGGTTTAAAGAGAGACTATTTGGATCTTCTTCTCAGGTGCCCACTGAAAAGAGGCAGCTCAGCCACCCAGGGCAGCAGCATCCCCTGCTGCTCCCCTCCTTCCTGCCCTAAGAGCTGGCATCCCCCACCCTGTGCTTACTCAGTAAGATGTGCACTGTCTGATGTATCTCTTGATTTAATGAAGTGCTGCATCTTTCACTGCAGATTACAGATCAGTGTCTACAAAACTGAGGCTGGGAAGAGCATTTCTTGCAGTTGTTTCTAAGTCCTGACCGAGTTGCTTGGCTGTAACCTGACCTGGTGCTAACCCAGTACTGAAACACAACAGTGTGTTGAATTGTGACGAGCTTCAACCCGTTTCATTTAGAAACCTCCAGAGGAGGAGGTAATGAAATGTTTTGTCTTCATACAGCTGAACAGTGTATCAGAGCTTCACTCAGTGCAGAAGTACTGACTCTCACCCAGAAAATGGAAGCATTGACCTATACATAAAAGATGCATGCTTGAATTTTTAGAAATCAAAGTTTATGAGAGCAATTATGCTTTTTATTTTTTGTATGGAATAGGCTTAAAGCCACTGCCTGATGGTTTCAGCTGACAACTAAAATTATATGGTCTGGCAGCTCTTTTTCTTACAGGTGAAGGTGAACATCTTTGTTATCAGGATTTCTGCTTTTTATAATTGTTCTGGGTAAATGTAGGTTTCTTTTCTCCTGGTCAGTTATCACATTTCATAACAAGTTCCAACAGGACTTTTCCTTCAGGACACCAATATAAAAGCCATAGAATTAGACATAGTAGGAAAGAGATTGTCTCTTCATAAAGGTCTCAAAGCTCATTCAATACAAGACTGCAGCAAAAGATAACTGCTACTTGCCACGTGGGCTTTGCTTCATTTCTTCTCTTCCTCAACTTCTGTGATTTTTTTTTTTTCTGAATGTTTTAAGCAAACAGATTCTGCACTACATGATGCTCAGGCGCATTGGAAACAGAAAGGGGCTGCACTCACCCCTGCAAAATGGCTCTAAGCGTGCATTTCTCTTAGCATCATAGATGCTTGAGTAGAACTTGGGAGGGATTCTGTGTTGGGTTATATGAATCTTCTTTGTGCTATTTTATCATGTATTAGAGAATATTTTTTAAGAAATCCTAGAACAGAGCTGCTGACAGAAGTACTAAGTGGAATTGTTCTAAGCACCCTGGCCTCATGCAACAGCCTCAAAGTCAATCTTCCTCAAATAGTTTGCACCGTGTAATTTTATCACAGAACTGAAAATTCACAGACTTGGCCCAAGTTCCATGTTGCATCTATTAGCCAGAAGTAACAGCACTTTGCTGAATACTAATGCTTCCCCCTGAAAGGAAACTTCTCCAAGCCCATGCCAGATAAAGGATACTTCAATAAACTGAGCAAGAGGTGTCAGCACAGCCAGCTGAGTCGTTTCATGGTCCTGAAAAGAGAAGCTCAACTCTTTTGTCCTGTTAACTATGCATCAAGTGTTAATTCTTTTAAAATCAAAGATTTAAATTTAAATAAAGATTAAAATTTAAATTAGTAACTCCAAATTCTTGGACTGGAGTTAAGTTGGATACCTAAGTTTCAGTATGGATATTAGGAACAATTTATTCTCCGAAAGAATAGTGATGCATTGACGCAGGTTGCCCAGGAAGGTGGTGCAGTCATTGTTCCTGGAGGTGTTCCAGAACCATGGAGATGTGACACTGAGGGTCATGGTCAGTGGGCATGGTGGGGTGGGTTAGGGTTGGACTTTGGTGTTCTTAGTGGTCATTAAATTCGTGTTGCTTGCTTTCCTTACCGTTTTGCTAGTCAGCTTCTTGCATCTCTGAGGAATTGGACCTGATGTCTCCAGAATCCAATGTATGGATTTTCAAATTGACATTTCCAATATTTCTAGGCAAGCTTGTAGTCTGGGATTTGACTGAATCTGTGTCTCTTTGCATGAGGAGGAATTGTTCCTGATCCCCAGAAGACTTGGTTCTCCAGCTCCCCACTCTGTGGGAACAACTGCCAAAGTGGCTGTGAGCTCAGGTGGCATAGTTAGCTTTACATCTAGCACATAAGGGATGTTTCAATCTGCTTTAGCCCCTCTCCTTGAACGTAGTCAGTCTTCTCATCTTGAAAGAGATGAGTCACCACATCAGGTTCGTTCAGTGCCAGCTCTCTCTCCTGGAAGACTGGGACTTTGTCCATCCCATTTTCCACAATGACTGTAATCCTAGCAGTGTTTATTCAAGCATGGCCCCATTACAATTAGAGCCAAGGGCTTTAGACATCCAAATGATGCCATTGGCAGAGCTTATGCTCCAACAGTGAACTGCCAGCACCTCCTTTATGATTTCTGCAGCCTTTTCCCAACCAATAATTGAACTGCCTTAGTGATCTTGTATCTAAGTGGAAGAAAAGGCTTTTTTCCAGCGTCACCTCTGACTTTCATAGGCTTCCACTGTTCCTTGTCTATGGGTTTTTAAATAACTTCATGATTGAACAGCCCTTCTTTTTCTTTTGAAGCTTTTAAGCCCTCAGTCCAGGCACAACAATCTCCTATCTGAATGCTGGGTGAAGTCCTGAACAGCAGCTCCAAAGCCAGAATAGAAAAAGCTTTAATTCCTCTGGAAAGTCCTCTCTGTGCAGCATGTCACAAATCCCTCTCCAAATCCATCTCCTGCCGAGGAACAGAAAACCCATCCTGTTCCTGCAGGAGCTGCTCTCAGCCTCCGGTGGAGACTTCAGAAGCAAAATGTCACGCTTTAAAACCTGAGTGCTCCCAGCACAGCCCAGCCTTGGCACTTTTGGCTCAAGAAATATGATTTCATCACTAATTCTTTCAGCTATCTTGCTGCTTGCCCTTCCTCTTTGAAGGGATTTTTGCTCAGGTTGCCAGCATCCTAAGGCTTAAATTGAAATAATATTCCCTAGAAAATGTGTGTTAAAGCAAGTTGTTAGTAATCTAATGCAGGCAGGCCTTTTCCCTGTCCCAACAAGCCCTTAATGCCTGTTAGTTGCCTTGTTGTCATACTCACTGTAGCTCCCAGTTCTCATTAATCAGCATTGAGGAGCAGGTTATGGGTAGAGATGATGCTTGGGAGGCATTCACCTGCTCTCTGCCCAGCAAGGACTTTCTGCTCTTTTGGTGGAAGATGACTGAATTTCCCATGCCACGTTTCAGATTTTCTATGTGTTTAGTGTAAGGAATGTAGTGAATGAGGAAGACCAAGGCAGTTATCATTAGAGCATTGCAGCCATGTTCAATTTCTCGCACACGTGCTGAATTCCAACAGTGAGAAATTTTAAAGAGCAGAGAAAATTCCAAGATGGGAAATCACTGCCTGATTAATTTTGCTTTTCAGCAAGTATCACTTAGAATTGGCCACTCTTCCAATTGCTAACAACCATGTATTTTACAAGAGCATCACATATGACTATCTCAACACAGATCAGATCCAAATGGGCTGGGGCAGTCTGAGGGTCACTCTGTGGACAAATCCTGTAGGGAGCTGTTCTTGTTGAATGTTCTAGTCCACATTCGGCCCAAATCATGCAGGCAAAGAGCAATTCCATCTGGATACACCATAGTGTTTCTGGATTTGTACTTCAGGCATTGCCATGTTGGGTTTCAGTATAGGTGCCCACCTACCTGTGCTCCTGTGGTTGGCTAGAAGTGGTCTGAGGGGTGGTATGGGACTTCTTGGGTGAGATGGACTCTGATTGCTAATTATCCATTTATTTGGGATGACAGGAGGTGGATTTGACATTTCTGATCTCTTTTTAGTCTTCCCTACAGCAAGGAAAGACTGCATTACAGCTGTCAGCCTACTGCCTGCTACTTGATGGGCTGGAGTGGGCAATGTGCTCCTCACCTAATTGTTTTTGATACAGTGAGAAAACGTGTGAAGACAGGTCCTTCTTTAATATGCAATTAGAGGTCATTTTATATGAGCCATGCAATGTTAATGGAATTTAGCAGCTTATAAGTGTTTTCTAATTGCAAATAATTCATTGTAACTTACTGAATGCCTTTGCTTATGCCTGCCATCTGCATTCCTGCAGCTTTTTATGCTTATCTTAAAGTCCTCCTTGCAGTCCTCATGTAAAGTAGGGATGATAGTATTCTTCTGAGGGCAGCAGCAGAGGGTCCCAGGGCTCATTAACCCATCCTTGGAGCAAGGCTCCTCCCCTAGAGATTTGGATTCTCCAAAAGGGGAAGCCTGGAGAGCACAGAGAGAGCTTCAGCCAAAGCGAGCTGGACCTGGCACTGAGCGATGACATGGGACAGTGCAGTGGGGTGAGAGGGTATTAGTACTTCAGGGTGCAGTTTGCTAGGAAGTGAGGTTTTCGCCTTAAACTTCTTAGTGTGCAACTCATCACCTGTACTGTGCAACATCTGAACACACAGTGCTCCCATCACACCCGTGCCCTGGGCAGGGCTGCACCACCCGTTCCTGTTTCCCTTGCCTGCTAAACTGTTCATTGCAAATGAGTTTATAAATAATTCATGGCATGCTGCATTCTGTGCTTCAAAGTTCATTGTGTAGGTGGTGGGCTGTGGGTTTTCTTGGAAGCAGCAGGCTTCTTCCATTTTTTTCTCTTTGTTCATTGTGTGTATGTGCAGAGCTCGAACAGCATTCAGAACCTAAGGTTTCACTATCACTGTTTTTCTGATAGCTTCTGTATAGCAGATTACAGTCATTTTCAAATTTGGTTATTATGGTTCAGAGCGGTTATGTTGGAAAGGAGATAATCTTTTGAGATTGGGGTTTGTTGAAATACCCAAATGCTTGTGGAAGGTGCTAGAACTGACAGAAAAAATAACATATCAGTCTGAAATGGGCTTCCCCAACCCCATGCAAGCATGAGTTATGCACACACCCTTCCTTAGGCAGGCACTTACTATTGCTAGGCCTGCTGATGCTGGAAAGTAATGACAAGTTTTTCAGGCTCTCACCCTGCGTTTAGCCATCAGCTGCTGCTGAGATGGCACGCTATGGCGGGTTGTGTTTGAAGAAGGGGCACGTTAAAATTAAAGCACCCATTTCAAGGTCCAGTGCCAGCTCTAACACTGCTTATTACAGCCCTGGGGCCTCGTTTTTTCCCCATCAGAGCACTGGAGTCCATGCACATATGTCATGTGGGCCACTGTGGTGTCACAGCCTTACCTTGCTCCTCCCAGGAAACTTCTTGCTCTAGGTGCTCTGCTCTGCAGCACTCCACATTTTCTCGGCTGCATCCCAGATAGAGCATCATTTTTTGACACGTGCATAGACAGTTTCTTGCCTTTTATTAAATTCCACTAGATGTCCCCAGTCTGGCAAAGCAGATCTAAGAGCCATGTTCAACATGTCAGAACCCACCTCAGTTAAGCAGAGCATCCTATGGCTGACTTTGAGCATTCAGCTGCTAAGCTCACCTTGTAGGAAGAGTTTAGGGAAGCAAAACAAATTTATTGTTTGAAAGCAGCACTGAGGTCTGTCTGTTTACTTGGGGCTTACACCGGCACAGGTTGCTTGCCCAGAGAGGTGGCTGGTGCCCCATCCCTGGAGACATTCAAAGTCAGGCTGGGCAGGGTTCTGAGCACCTGATGGAGCCGTGGGTGTCCTGGTTCACTGCAGGGGGGTTGGCCTAGATGGCCACTAAAGGTCCCTTCCAACTCAAATGCTTTTACGATTCTATGCTGTCATGGACAATACCTGTGGTTACAGCCAGGCATGGGCACTGGGCTATTGAGGAGGTTGTGGAGGAAACAGCAGCCCCCAGAGGAGTCCAGCCCCAGCAGCAGCAGTAGCAAACGGAGCCACATGAGGTTATCTGAGAGATTTAAATGCTGTTTTGTGCTTTCCCCACCCCCCCGTACACCCACTGAACAGTGTCAAGCAGAGGGTCCGTGCATTCCTCAGCAAAGAAGCAGTGGTGTGGCTGCTGCCTGCATTGTGATGTTTCTTTTGAGGCTGCGAAGCCCAAAAGTGGTGGGGAAAATGTCCCCGTAGGTGTGAAGGGAAAAATAGCCCAGCTGGTGTTACACAAGCTTGATTGTGTGGTGGCCTGGAGTATGTGAGAGGCTATTCACACATCCCGACATTAAAAAGTGCAGATCATATCAGTAATGTTTATTACAGTTGCCTGATAGCGTGAATCAAATATTTAAAGACTGTTTCCACTGCTTCTGACTATAGATTGACTGCAGAAGAAAGCCAGGGTTGAGCTGCCGGCCACACTTCTTGCTTTTTCTCTATTAAATGAGGCCATATAATTTTCCTGTGGGATACATTTGGCACTGGAGCTATTTAGGTCTGATCCTTCATCACTAAATTCAAGAGGATTTTTTCAGTTTAAGGATGGAAGAATCAAGGTCACAGCACTGGAAAAAACCTGTTAAAATAAGTACTTCTCATTGCTGGTTTCTGTTCATAAAAATAAAAATAATCACCCTGATTTAATAACTGAACTTCAGCAGCAGCAACTTGGCTGCACTGGATGGACTGAGATGGGAAATACAAAAACTCAGCGGCACATAAAATGTTAAAATTGATGTTGTTACCATTTTACAGAGGATAGAATGGATTAATTTGGTCTCAATTATTCTTTTCTGCTTTTGATTTTTTTTTTTTTTTAAATTCATCTTTTCTGCTATTGAGGAGAAAAAAAAAAGAAAGAAAGAAACAATGAATTTCCTATAGGACAGAAAGGAAGAATGGTGAAATACTTCTTAAAAACTGAATGGCAAAAAATCTGGGAAAAAAGTTGCATTTTGACAATTATCGAGGGAGTGGATTTTGCTGCTCGTAGGGCTGAATTCCATAAGTCGTTCCTGCTCAAATCACAGCACCTTTAGTGACAGCTGAGGAGAGTTTGTTGATCCCAAGGAAGGATGCAACCATTGCCTGCCCTGGCACAGCGCTGCATCACCTGCTGCTGCTGGGAAGTCTCTGGCAGTGTGGTGCTTAAATGGGGTTAACTTCTGAATTACTTTGCTGTCAGTTTGTCAGACATTGCAAACTCAAGCCAAGAATGGCAGCTGAAATTCAGCTGAAAGATGTTTGTGAGGTTTTTTTTTGTTGTTGTTGTTCTTATAAACTGCAAACTGTCCAAAACCCGCAGAGCAAGAGAAGGGCTGTGCATGTCCACCAAACATTCCAGAGAGAACTCATTTGCAACCTGGTAAAAATTGGCTCCTACAAACTGGTGAACATAGAGCCCTACAGCCTGGACCCTGGCAATGTCTCAGCTGTGATAACCAGGCTCGTTCTCCTTGCACTTGGAAGCCATGCACATCTTTTCAGCTGGACTGAATTCTTGCTATTTGTTCAGCTAATGAGCCCCAATCAATGCTCTCATTTACCGACAAAATCCAGGCTGAACAACTTCGTAGTTAAAACCCAGCTCCTGCAAAATGTGCTCACAAGTGATTGCATGGCAAGTGCAGAGTCTCCCATGAGCATCTGATTATCCAATTAAAATAAAACTGATGGATCGTTAAAGCAGCACACTGATCCACAGTGCTGTGGGTTTTGTTTTTTTTTATTGTTCTTTTGCAGACAGACTTGAGCTTATGCTCCTCACACTGTGTGTAGGCAGGGGCTTGATCCTGGGTGTATGCACCCGTCTACTACCCAAGATGGTAACTCAACTTTCCCCATCATTTCTAGCTCTAAAGCATTTTTTGGGGGAATGAATACATCCAGGGACTTGAGGCTGTGAGACAGATCACTGGTATGACCCAGCCTGGCACATCATAGACTAAGATCACCAAGTCCAACCACCAACACACTCTCACCATGCCCACTAAACCATGTCTCCATATCACATCAACCCTTTTCTTGAAAACCTCCAAGGATGGTAATTCCAGCACTTCCCTGTGCAGCCTGTTTCAATGCATTTCTTCTTTCAGAGAAAAAATTTTCCTGGTAATATGCAGAATGAGCCTTCCCTGAAGCAACTTAAGGCCTACATATATATATAGACTCATACAGACATATCCTACAGACATACAAAAGTCTGAGGTCTAACTCATATTTGTCATGCTCAAGCAAACAAAAATACTCAACAGCTCTTTCCTTCTTAACAATCATTATTTTATTAATATATTTTACAAGATTGCAGTTGAAATCATTTAAATACAAATTTTTTTTTTTATACAGAAAGTGTAATAAAGTTAAAATAGTTCCTTGTGTAATTCATAGCATTATTGCAATGCTTACAAAATTTTGCATAGAGTGTGCAAGGATTGATGTTATTTGATACAAAAAAGCTTTATATTTTCCCACACAACCACACACATACATAAATTAAAAAGAAAAAAAGCCAAACCAATCTGAATTCCCTAATGAGAACTGTGATAAGACTTTAGAATTTGTTTGTCCTGTTTACAATATCAAGATCATTGGTGGTTATCAGAGTAGAGGTCAGACAAGGTATTTAACCATCACAGATGAGAACTGCCATTATCACATGGGTCGTGCCTTTATGCTGCTGCTGTGGTTGAATGTGGTTTTGCTTTAGCACTGAATGTTGTTTTGCTGTTGGGTTTAATTATTTGGAGTTTGGATTTGTTGGATTAACATCAACAACTCTATTGGTGTTCGTGCACAAAGAAACTAAGTAAAATAAGGGGCAGGCAAAAAATAAAATGAAATAGAATGGATCTGAGTCAGATCCAGTAGATCAACCCCTTCCCTGCACCCAAAGCACTGCACAGTGCAGATCCAGAACAAGTTCTGGCTCATGGCTCAGGAATAGCTCTGATCTAGGGAGAAATCTGGGTGGGAATGTTATCATGGAGCCCTTCTTCCATAAACGTAAGGTGTGATGAGTGCTCACTTCTGCTTTCAGAAGGTCAGGCTTTGCTACTCCTAACTCCGAAAACCCCCAGAAAGGAAATCCCTGCAGACAGTTGCAGCCCCAACCCAGTCCATGGGAACAGCAGAGCTCCAGTGTCCGCCTGGCCTCGCTGCAGCTGCTGCCTTTGGAGTGAACAAAGAATTCCTACTGCAGCAACCAATAACCACCGCCATGACTGCAGCCACACATCAACTACAAAACCATTAGCACTGCTGCTAATGTTATCTGGTACATCAAGAACGGCACTGACAGTAAGTGCACAAGGCTAGGAGGACCCAGGTGATGCCCAAAGCAGCAGGCTCTTGCTTCCTGGGTACATGGAACAACCCTGGAAGGAATGCAGTCAGAGTGCTGGGGTGTGTGTGGTGCTTGCAGCTCAGAGTGGGAGAAATAACAGCAACATTCTTTCAACTATAATCCAGCTTTCAATAGAAATAGAGCCACCCACAATTAATTATTCTTCTGCTCCACAGTGCGAGCCTGCCTGGCGATGTTTCAAGGACTCTGTTATGAGGAAATCTTTGAGAGAAGAAAGAAGCTGCACTGCTTTAAAAAGGGATGATGCATTGAGCTGTATGAGGCTTCAGGAAGCTTTATCTCCTATCAGCAGTTAAGTCTTTCTAATGGGGGATAACATGAGAGTACGATGCAACTTTAAATTCTTGCTCCATGCAGAGATGCACACAAGCTGTACTTTGCAGTGGGCCTATTCCTGCCCAAGGGAGAGCTGTTAGAAAGGGTGAGGCTCCATTTGGGTTGGACCTGGTGAAAGGTTGGCAGTGTCCTTTTTAATTTTAGAAAACAAAGACCTTTTTACTAAGGTCACACGTTGTTACTCAAAGCATTTGGGTACAGAGAGAAAAATAAACCTAAGGGTTTTGCACAAATTTCTTTCTGACATTTACTGGCAGAAAGCTCAGGCCAACTGAATGAGAGATATACACAACTGTGTATTGCTCCAAAGTGGAGACATCCTTCCTACTTTTTAACACTGGTTAAACCAAACGCTCACCCTGTCCATGGAGATAAGTGCCCTCAAAGGAAATCTCGTTTCTTTCTGTGCAGGGAGCCCACTGCTACCCACCCAACCCAAATTCCAGCCATGGCATGGCAATGAGCTGCACCCAGGTGAGGCTTTCCTGGACGTGACACCAGGGCTGACTTTCCTGCAGGAATTAACATCTTTAGCAAATCAGCAAGTTAAGGGACTGACTTACTCGCATCTCTGATTTAACATGATTTGGATGGGAAATCTCAGCAATTCACTATGATTATACTTTCTTCTTTGCTCGGGATATAAATCCCACAGTTTTAAATATCCATCTTTTCCTGTATAAAGAAGTGCATCCCTTTACATGTGGGCACGACGCAATTCAGGAGGCAGGACAAGAGAGTTTTAAATGATAAAGCCTTGGGGCTCTCTGTGCATAACCATGTTTTGAGAAGCACAGTAAATTTAAAAGCTTTCTAAACACAAGCCACTCACTATAATTTCCATCTGAGCCCCAAGCTATTGTGGTTATTGTGGATGGAAACAACACCTTAGCCATCTCAAGCAGCCCAAGCTGTAAGTGCTTCCATTGACAGTAATTCCACCGTGCACCAGGGAAGATCAAACATAATTGCTACCATATTTAGTGAAATGGACGTTATTAATTTAATGTATAACATGTAAACAGACAAAGAAGTTTGCTGCATTACCATGATTAAGGTGATGTCTCTCGCCATTTCTTCCTTCTCCCTCCTGTCCGCCTTCTGTAATGCACTCCTCTCCTTCTGAATAATCTCATCAGAGCCTCATCAGTGTTCAGCTCTGCTCCAGCCACAGCTGTAGACTTGGCTGCATCAGCTCTGAAAACATTGCAGCTGTTGTGTAAAATTTACCTGAAAGGCCTAAATTTCACCTTAGTGCTGCTGCCCCATGCTTGCTGCTTGCTGATTTGGGTCTTTGGAGGTGTGAGGTGGCACTGGGGGCTGCAGGCCACCCCAATGCAGAAATACTGCCACTGAAATATTACACAGCAATTTCAGAGCTGATGAAACAGCTTACAATGGGGAAAATGGAAACGTTACAGTGATTGCATTCCTCAACAAGAAGGGCAATGAGAATGAAGGCGCTGCTGTGTTCGAGGAGCACCAATTCCTGATTGCCAGAGCTTGACAGGAGCGCTCCCTGCATTTGCTCAGGTGAGTTCTGGATGATAACATTTGCAAATTTAAAATGTCAGACATTAAAAAACAACAACAAAGAAAGACAACAAAAACCATCCGCCAAACAGAACAGCCCCAGATTTTCTTGTTTTTATGGCATGCACTTCATAATAAAATCATTTCAGCACAGTTTCTCTTATTCACTGAGCAGGGTGACTGTGAATTCCAAGGACTAAAGACCTGGATGGTTTCACGGGAGCATCCTGCTATTCTGTGTGTCCTACCAGCATCCCTCATCTGCTGATGCTCGAGTGCACAGCCAGCAACCAACATTTCCTCAGTTGAATTACACCTTCAGCCCAGGATGATCTCTCTTAACGCTTTGGTTATTTTCTCATGTTTCTCCTTCCAGGTAACCTTACCTTCTGTACACACCTAAAGAATTCCAGGTTATTTCCATTCCTCTCCACGAAGGAAATTAAAAGCTTCCTGCTGCTGTACGCTCTCACATGCATCTATGTGATAAACCTGTGTTTTTCCTGCCCGGTTCCAAAAAAAGCACCATTAAAGTTAATGCATTTCAGCTGTGAGGGCAACCAGAGAAAGGATTAATTTCTGTAATCTTTGGTCTTTTCTCATTGTCTTTTGCAATGTGAAACTTAAAGCCATAACTGCAAATATAAAGAAAAAATGTCTTTTGTTGTAAACAAGTGCAGCTAACCACGTATATATATGTGTGTGCATGTATGCTATGACAACAAAAGTTAATCTCTTGTAAGACCATCTATCATTGCAAACTAGGTATGATGCAAACTGACCAAGTTATTCACAGGTTTCCATAGGAATCTCTCCTCAATCTTCAAGTAATTTCTAGGGGGGGGTTTCTTGATTCAGATATTGTTTTGCTGTACTGCAGGTGGGACTGGGAGGTGAATGCCTTAAGCTTTTTTCTTTGTGCATTGTGACACTTGTGATTGAATGAGGAAAAAAAAAAAAAAAAACCTCTTTAAAATCCAGGTGTTTAACAGCATGTGACTGAGAGAAAAATACAAATCACTTTGTTTTCTAAACATGTATACCTACAGAGGTCACACACCTATTTTCACAGTTACTGGCCTTCCCTTTTCAATGATTTCCTTTCATTTTAACATATTTTGGTACTCTACAGCCACCCATTTCACTGTCTACCAGGTAATACGCTTCAAAAAAGTTTAAAAGTCAACCAAAACAAAGGTATTTGGAGAACACGTGCTGTACCATCGGTATTAGGATCTCTGCTTTTGCTAATGGCAAAATCTTTTTACTTTACGCCCGCCCTCCCAACTCATTACAGCAGAAGGGTCATTCATGACATATGCATAAGGTACTGGTGTACAGCTAAACACTGACAGTCAGTACTGAAGTGTGGCATTGAAAGCAAATTTAACAAGGTCCCAAAACCCTGTAAAGTTAAGAGCTATAACACATAAAAGCATTTATCTTTATCTGGTTGCCTAAGGGACATTGACACTAGTATCACAGTCTCTTGATTAGCATTTCAGTGTTTGCAATGCACATAGCTGCAATGCAGGATCCCACACGGTGCAGTCAGAGTTCAGCTCCACAGCCACCACAGCTGCTGGCACTGTTTCCTCTGGCATCAGTGCCCTGAATTCTCACCCATCAGGCTCCTGCCCTAGCTCAGGCCATGAAGTCATTGGCATCTCTTCCATTGGGCTCAGCATGAAAAAAATTCACCAACCACCCCAGCCTTGCCTTAGTGTCGAGAGGTAAAACTAAACTCTGATTTGAGATAAATGCCATCTCCCCTCATCGCAAATGCTCAATTGAAATAAACTGCAGGCCCAATTCATAAAGAAATACACAAACCCTTCCTTGTTTTTGGCATTTATCAACAGCAGGTAGAGTATGCGTACAAAATTCCAGCCAGGGATGTTCTGACTTGGTTTGTACTCAGGGAAAACCAACCCATACAAGTAAAGCAATTGTGAGTGGTTTCTGGACAAGGCAGGAGGAAAACCAAACCTTCATCAATCTGCCTCTCCCAGCAGGTGAGTTAGTCACACCACAGCTGTCCCCAGACAACAAACTATGAACTATGAGATGGCTGGATGTGTCTGCATGCTGCTTTTTAAACAAAAATGCAATTTTTCCCCTGGACTCTTATAGATGCAATCCTGCTCGTCCTGGTTTGCCACTCACAAACAGCAGAGGATTATTCACATGGCCAACTCAAGAGCAAGCAGCATCATCTGAACTGCGGCCTTAAAACTGAAGTGAGGGTCAAATGGTTTTCAAGTCTCTGCGTGGGTTCAGTCTCTGTGCACACAGAAAATCATTTTACGCTTTTAAAAACAGAGACAAAATTGTAGAATATATTGAACTCCTTCACCTAAGCATAATTAAGGTACCCACTGTTCACTTTCTGCAGAAAACAGTAGCGGCACAGAGGTTAAGGCTGTTCTCTAACAGCTCCCCCACAGACATTCATACCAAAATTAATGTTCTTAAGCAATCTCATGGTCTTCCCAAGTATGAGGGTGCCCATCTCATCCAAGATCCCAGGGGAAAAGACCATCAGGTCAAAGTGAAATTGCTGCAGAGCAGCCCAAGAGTATTTGGGATGAGGACTGACCACTGGGGATCAGAGTAAGGGATTGGGACACAGTATCCCCACTGGGCCACTCCTTGTGCTCAGCCCCATGCTACCAACTGGCACTGATACCTTCAGGGAAGGGAAAGCTAACCCAACTTGTTTTCTGTACAGGGCACACCTCCTGCAGCACGCATCTTCACAACCACTCGTGTGCTTGCAAACATGGGATTTGTTCATGAATTGGGCCATGCTTAATATAATGTTTGTGATCAGTATTAAACGAAACAGGAAAAAAAAAAATCTATAGAAAATGTAGGACTATGAATGGGACTTCACTTGTGATCCCAGAGGTAACATACACAGTATTTTGCTATATTTAACGTGGTAAAAAAAACCAACAACAGTTATCGCTCTCAGTGCCCCTACAGTCTTAATACATTTCATTAATATCTGTTTTAAGTTGCACAACCATTTCCCAAGACACCCTCCTGTCCCTCCCCCCAAATAAAGTAGTTTTTATAACAAGATAAATATGATGTGCTTCTCCTTGCTGAGTGCATTGACTTAAGGCATAGGCACAATTCCCCTCTTTGAACAGAGATGGTATAGTCCTGTGTCCCAATACAATTGTTATCCTGGGTGACCCTTTGCATTCGAACATTGACTCAAGATAATAATTACAGGAATAATTCATTAACAAATAATTTGAATTTGTTCATTAATCTGAAAGCATCAGAGAAATATAAGTAGATAACTCAATCCTCTTTCAGAAATAAATTTCATGGGAATTTTGCTTTGTTGGGAAGCAAACATCCAATCAAAATGCCATGGATATCTTCCCACTGAGTCCAGCCAATTTTGGATCAGGCTAGAATCAATCATTTAAGAACATCAAACCCTGGTACTTTTCAGACCACATGAAACCATGTGGAAATATGTTCCAAAGGAAAGGGCTAAATTATTTCTACAAATTATTGTCAGTGACATTGTATCTTGAAAATAGCTTGAAGAATACCAGCTTTGCTCAGATACCGCTAGGAATAGGCACAGATCTGCCATGTTTGCACATGAGGCAATATTTTCAGTAGCATCTCAGTGGTGTAGAAACCTTGCTGTCCTCATGAGATTTACTGTGACTTGAACCCTTTTGCACTAATTAGTACACTGGTTTTTAAACAATTTTTACATGCATGTGGATGCAGTTATGGGTCGAAATTAAAAAATCTGGGCTCATTTCAGTTTTTTTTTTCCTCAAAAGTTAATCACTGATAATGTCACCAGATCAGATTTATGGTTTATCGTGCCTGCAAGTAACTCCTTGACTTCAATAAGAAAAACGCACCCGTGAAGAGATTTGACCACAGAGATTCTGGGGCTGGAATTCTAGAGGAACCAGCATCCAAAGCTTTCACTTTACAGTAATCTGAATTTGTCAAAATTTTTCTAGAGTCTTAAAAAAATATCTGTTTCATTGTCAGCGTCTCTGACATTTGCAACCTCCACAAAATGTATGTGATCTTGGACTGCATGTTCTGAATAGAAAGAGGACAAAAATTCTAACACAGCACAAATATTATATGTCAAATTCAGGTGAATTTCTGTGTTTCCATGGGTTTAACAAGTGACTTTCTTTGTTTCTACAGGTATTGGTGGGTAAGTTCCAAATCTTACACCTTCCAGGTATGTTAGATCACTTCAAAGTTAAAGGTGGTAATAGAGGTTGCGTAGGGTAATCCAGGATACCTGTTAAATAAAGTAGTTCAAGATTTTTCTCTTCTAGTCCAATTTTCGTAACTTTTTTTCCTGTCAAGAACAAATACAATGCTAATTTCGTTAGCACAGAGATGACTTTAGGTTGGGGTTAGAGCCGAGTGTGACGTCTAAATAGCACAAGCGATTCATTGCAGGTACAGGCAAGAATCAAAGTCCTTCAGAAAGTAATTCAGCAAGAAGATTAGGACTTCTCTATTGGCAAAGTGTAACCCATCTCTCCCAACATGAAGCCACGCTTCAGGTAAAATTAAAGAGTGCAGTTTAACCCCAAGTGTCTTGGATTACTCTAGGCAACCAGTACAGCACATCTGGCTGTTTTGTTTTCCTCATGCCACTGATATAATGGTGCAAAAATAATCAGAGACGCTACTCTCCTTTTAGTATGTTGGTAGGTCTACATTGGTTCCAGAGTCAGCAATCCCATTACTCTTAGAACATGGTCAAAAACAAGGGGTGATCATTAGACTGTACTATTACAGAAGGGTCCAGGGGAGCATCAAGCCCAATTCAGTAGACTGTACCAGTAAATTTTGGTGTGGGAAAGAGAAATGCTACACAAATGTAACAGGGTCACCCTGGGATTCCTTGTACTGAAACATCATTTTACACAGAGGATATATATAATTTTATATATATATATATTTTTAATATATATATTCACACACACGCGCGCACACAAAAAAAGTCTTTGATAGGCTTTCTGTGTTCTAGTAAAAATAGTTGGCAGCTGCAACCTAGGAGACCAGAATTGGCTTTTGTGCTGCCTGCGATGCCCCACTGCAAATTGTCTCTCAAAGGCAGACGCTTGTATTTATCTGGCAGGTGGAGCTAGTGCCTGCCTGAGACAGAAATAACCTCCCATTGGGGCACACACAGAGCTCGTAGATTTTTTGCCTGGACCCTGCAGAAGAGGAAGATCCTTGAGGCAAGTTAGGTAGTTTGATTTTTGCAGAATTCAATGTTATCTGAAGCCGGAGGAGGGGAGAAAGAAAAAAAGAGAGAGGATTAGTGAAGAGCTGTTATTTTTGATCTTGCGTTTAAGGAGGCCTCCTTTGGACAACTGAGCTGCTACAAAAACTGGGCAGCCAAGTGTGTGAAGCTGGGGAAAGGCTGACATCCATGTCTGTGAGTTTACCATGAGACCTCCACTCTTTTTCTGTTTATCTACGTTTTCTTGGCTTGTTGATTCCTGGGGCACCAGCGTGTGAGTTAAGCCCTGCAGCACCCAGCAGTGTGATGGCAGTGCCCTCATTGGTAGGTGAACAGCACATTTGGATCACCTCTAGGCAATGGTGATCCCTCTCCTCTGCTGGGACTTCTGGCACTCTGCTCTCATTTCCAGTCATGTTTGCAGACTCACAGCACTCATTTTTATGTGTGTTTTATGTGTACATGTAATACCTTTATGTATATTATTATTATTATGTATATTAAAAATTACTTAAATGCCATAACAGATCTAAATTTCTTCTTATAAAACTGAACATAAATGAAAATTTTCTAACGTGACTGAGAAGAGCACACTAAGATAACCTGATTGAGCTGTGGGTGCCCCTGTTCACTGCAGGGGAGTTGGACCAGATGGATTTTAAGAGCTCCTTCCAACTCAAATGATTGTTGGATTCTATAACCTACAGCCCAGAATATTACAGGGCAACTGACACTTATCTTGTGATTACAGTAAAGATCACTTCTGTTTTAGTATCCAGCCATCTAATTGCCTGAAAGAGCAAAATTAGCATTAAAAAACATGAAGGCAACTGCTTGCAGTCATGAAATGCCTTGAATTTCAATTGCAGTATATTAGTTAAGAGTTTTATTGCTACTTTTGTTTTACTTTGTTTTGTTTTAAACTCCTTGCCAGGGGGATCTGGAATATCTTAAAATGCAAATGTTTAGAAATAACAGAAATCGCAATAAGAATCTCAATCTGTGAATCACTGAGGACACTAAGACAGGAAAACAGCAGGCCGTACCGGATCTCACATCCTATGAGAAGCCTCCAATGAGGCTCTCCTTGGGTTCCCATCATCCACATCCTTCAGTGTCTTCCACAGCTGTGGCAGAAGGAGGGGATGAGAACGGGTGTGCACACTCTCCTGAGACACCAGAAGAGGTTTAACTCAACACCTCTTTTACTTCTGTTCTCTTATCAGCTTTAGTTATTCCCTCTTTCCCTTTAGAAGTTTTCCCATTGCAACACCCTGTGTCTCCTAATGTTCACATTCTTTCCAAAATGAAAACATCAGCTATAAAAGCTTTTCGGATCAATACGGGTGAATTAAGCTCTTCTCATAGAAAATATGTATGATAAAAGATTTAATTATGTTGGCCACGTAAATCCTGCTTTAAAGTGACAAGGAAACAAAGAATTTAGGAGCACTGTGTACTTTACTGCTGCATAAATTTGCCTGAACCACAGATGCTATTATCCGAGCACTTTAAAAATAATGAATTAGCCTTCTCCACAGAGTGAGCCTTGTTTGCATATGATATGTTCAATCACTGCTAGCAGAACCTATGCTAGGAAGGCTTCACCAGTGCTTTTAGAATAGAATCATGGTTCTGCGACTTAAAACTTGTTTTTCAAGTACTAAGCGAACAGGAAGGTTATAAATCTGCAGAGATCTGTAGCTTGGTTTGTGTTTGCCAGAAAGCTTGACGCTCTTAGCTTACCTCTCCATCTTTGGATTCCAGCCTGAGCTCTGTCCTGCACGTGGCTTTCAAGCTGCCCGCCTCAGCGTTGATCTCGATGCCCTTTGGAGCCTCCATCACCAGTGCGCGTGTGGGTGACTCCAGTCTGCAAGAGAAAAGGGTCTTACTGAGCCTGGTGGGCTGAGGATTCACGTGTAACCTTGGGTTGTGGTCTTGAACAGTCTGAGCGCACACTGCAAGGCAGCCTGGCATCACACAAAGTTCAGATTCACAGCTGGTTCAGTCAGCAGAAAGAAACCACCTGCAACCATAGAATTATAAAGGATGGAACAAACCTCTAAGATCACCTACTCCAACCCCAACCCACTCCCCACCATGCCCACTAACCCACATCCCTCAGTGTGGCATCCACCTTCTTCCTGAAAACCTCCAGGGACGGTGACTCCACCACCTCCCTGGGCAGCCTGTGCTGAAATCTTTCCTAATATCCAACTGAATGTGGTAAAGAGTCTACAAATTCAATCTGCCAGCATTTCACATCAGCTTTGCTGAGCTGTAAATGCTGGAACGAGAAGTGAGGTGCAATAAAGCTTCCACCATGATTAACTCCCTCATGCAATAGCTCAGATTTGTAACTAATGAATACTAACGGAGGATATTAGCAAAGCAGGATAGCTACACAGAGAGCGCAAGCACTTTTCTTCCTCAGAGCACTGCTAAGCAGGAGCAAATTCATTCTCCTGATGCCCTGTAACGTGAAGTATTTAAAGGTTTAATGACATAAGAAAATGAACAAAAGAAAAAGATGGAAATTCCCCAAGTTCCAGGTCTCCAGTGCAGTGCTCACTTTGCAGCGCTCACAGCAGCAGCCTCCCAGTGCTTTGACCCCTCCTAACTGTAGTTATGTGAGGGAGATCTGACAACCCCATTACAGCTCTGGCTAACACGGCCAAGCCCTTTAGTTCAGGCAATTGAGGTTAATGCTTTAAGATCTGGAAGTGCAAGGTTCAGTCTTTCTGTCTGATTATTCATTCATAGGTACTGTATTGTACTTGTCCCTTCTCTTCTTTATAAAACACTCTCATTACTTTCCGTATTGAAAATAACAATAAAAAACATTTCTCCCTCTTTGGCAATTCCTCCTTGTTGACTTTATCACAGCTAATTTTCTGTACTATCAGCAAATCTCAACTGTGATCTCACCAGCTGAAGCCAGAACGACAACTTGAACAAAAGATCCTCTGCTTGGGGTGCTTTGGGCAGTGACCACAGTGACAAAACCAAAGCATGAGGATGCACACACCCACCCAGCTCTCCTGAGCATCTTTGAGGATTTGACTGCATTACTGAAGCGGTACTTTAGCTGTTTCTCTTCTCGTATACAATCATTTGTGCAAGTCAGTGTATTCTTAAATGGACTCCTGCTGGTACTGAGACAGCATTACAAGAGACTGAGGGAGTTTGGTCATATTTATTGCAGCCAACAGTTCTATAAAGCAGAGGCACAGCTCCGTGTGGCACTTTCCAAGTTATGACCGTCCCTCTTGCTGGGTTTCAAACACCTTTCTCTTAAGAGCTCAAACTCACCCATGATTTCCTGGCTGAATCTAAATCTCAGAGAAGTGACACACAGACAGTTAGCACAGCTTCATGGTTCCCATCCTCTGCACAACCATCCTAAGCTGCTTTTTGTTTGCTCTCCAGAGGGAAGTTACATCCCACATAAACCTTCTTCTGATCCCTCTGCTGGTGTCAGCCCATGGCTGTTCCCTGCACAAGGAACCAAAGGTTAAGGTGGCTGCTGCTACTCGTTTTCTTTTTCTTTTTCCTGATTGAATCGCAGATGGCATGGTGGAGAAAAAGCCTGCAAAGAATGATTGACATTAAATAGTGTTACCTCATATAAGAACCTCTCTGACCTTCCAATTGCAATAACTGCCTTTCCAGTATCTGTAAGAATTCCTTTCTGGTAAAAATAGTCGGAGCACAAAGCCCTCGTGCTCTGACACATGCATTCTGGTGACTTTCATTACAATGGGTGAATGTACTGCTTGCCCCACATTTTCACTGGGGATTTCTGCCCCTCACAGCTCTCACCTTTGGTGGCACAGCCCCCAGTGCTAAGGACCTTCCACGTGCACTCAACCCCAGGATCTGGGCTGTAGGATGTGGGCAAATGTTGTGTCCCACTGCTGCTGCTCCAGAATCCTCCAGAGGATCTGGGGCCAGGAAGGTCTTAAGTCACTATGGCTACATTTACTAGAGGATGTGCCCAATCCTCAGGACAACTGAGCTAATCTGAGCTCTAATCTTACGAGGATAAAATAATTCCTGAGAGCCACGGCCAGGTGATTCTACAGCTATTTGACATCTCAGTGGCTTCAATTTCTTTCACACCTTGGCTGTCTCAAAACATTTATTCATCTGTTAATCTTGTAGCTCTTTTGGCCAAGAAGAAATAAACTTTCTAAGTGCAAAGCACTGATCAGAGACCACAGTGCAAGTGGACTCAGTTACAGCAGCATTTGATTGCTGCCCTTTATGAGAGCAGTCTCGCACTCCTACAACAGTGCTGTACTGGAGAGAGCTAAGGAACAGGGAATTAACAAATAGCTTCCCATGCTGGGGGATGATGGAATCATAGAATCTTAGAAACGTCTGAGTTGGAAGAGACTTTTAAATGTCATCCAGTCTAACTCTCCTGCAATGAACAGGAGGGAACATTCTACTTCCAGAACCTCCCTTATGCACATAAGTCCTCATAACACCAAACTGAGCTAAATTCCTGCTTTGAATAAGCAAACAAGCACCGAGAACTTTGTTAGACAACACTGTCCCCAGTTTTATTCTCTTTTCATATCTAAGAAGGGGCATGAGGCTCCATCCTCCAACCAGTGGAATCCTACAGGCAGGAGAACAGTATCTTCAAAACACTGATGAAGCCCATGGAATTTTATATATATCCTGATCCCCACAGAGCTCTTGGACCATGGAGGTCCCTCTCAAGCACCTGTTGATAGCCCATGATGGAACATGGCACCAGCACACAACACTGGGGTTCTGCTCTTTGTAGAACCACGTGTCTTTCTTAAAATTAGCTGAGCCAAATCTAATTCTTTTTCTCCTAAATTACTGGCTCAGACAGTTGCAATCTTGCTGACATGCTGAATTTACCGAACCCCATCCTTTTAATGTTAAAAGTATCATTTTGAAGCCCAGAGCTTTCTTTTTAAGAACCTTAAATTAACAGCAACAGGCAGCTCTTCCAGTGATGAGAATCGTGTGCTTGCAGCTCGTGTGGTTTTGCATTTGTACTATGAGTTCAGAATTTTATTCTTCTCACTCTCCTACACATGTTTGACAGTGGTATCTCCTGTCTGCGTGGGACATTTGTCCCAGTTTATGCTACTAAAGCAAGGACAAAAAGGTCTTGATAAAACTGTCTTTGGCATTAGAGGGGTATATGATCGCAAGGGGCTTGATTTGATTATTTTCTGTTTCCTGAATGAATTCCTGAGACATCTGTCTTTAAATCAGGAGCTGAAAAATCCATGCAAAGCCCCAGAAAGGAGTTGAGGAGTTTATGCTCTAGGAGCTTTGAGAAATGTTTACCGAATACTTTCATTTGAAGCAAGCGTTTAAGAGACACTCTGCTTTTAAATCTAATTCTGCCTTCCAGAGCAGAACCAATTTGAAGACTAATAACGAAAGAAAATGATTTAGCGATGAACAGATAATTTGTTCAAAATCAACATTTGTTTTTCAGTAGGATACTCTGGAGCTTTCAGCAGGATTCACATCTCCCAGCTAGGTGTAAGCTCGTACTTACAGTCATAGGCTGCAAAGGTGCATGAATATAGATTGTTTCATTATTTGCTCCTGCTCTTGAATTTCCATCCCACCAATTGGCACATAAGCTCTTTTTTATTGACCACAGGCGCTGCTTATTTTTGCTCCACTGTCTTGAGAACCTCTCTGACAGAGCTATGCAAGTAGAGGAGGTTCACTGCTATGCAGAGTTACAGTGATTTCCAAACTTGATGAATTCACAACTGAGATAAAATGATCCTGCCACTGCCAGAAAGTTGTTCCTGTCCTACCTATAGCCTCTTGTCTGGGTGATGACCATGGAAACCTTTCTTATAGCTCCCAGGTTGCCAGGCAAGCCAAAATTTTTCAAAGAATGAAAGTAATGGGATTTCACAACTATTGAAGAAGCCTAAGATCCACTTAGTAAACCAGGTGTTGGGTACTTCTGAAAATCCCATTGAGTACCTAAATACCATAGCAAATCTGACCCTTAATCGTACTTAGTTCTGCAACAGAGGTAATAGCACTTCCGAGCTCCACAGGGAGAATGGAAAGGTAAATAGATGAGCGGTTGTGAAGCAGTTACATACTGTAATAACTGAGGTCAGGTAAGTACCATAGCCAAAGATGGATGGCAAATAGATAACTGATGTTCCCACAACTCCAGAAGCTCTTACCTTCATCAAAAATACCGTTCCTCCCACTGAGCACACACAGCCTGCACAGCAATGAATGCAAAGGAAGCCCTTCTCCAGCTCTCCATGCTTAATGGACAGTGCTAAATGTGTCTCTGAAGCCCTTTTACTCAAACCTACCACCAAAGCACTCTGATGTTAAAGAGCTGTAATGGTATATGTGCATCCCACAGTGAAGCCCACTCCTGCTACTGCTGGAAATCCTGTGTTCTGGGAGCAATCTAGACAGCAAAACTTTTAGTGCCATTCTTCCTTGGTTTTGAAAACTTCAGGAATAATTTGAAGGAGGTCAGCACTTGGGTCTGCATTGTGGCTCTGGTGAAATTCATTGGGAAGATCATTACTTACCCAGACTTCTAGTTTTCATTTCCTTCACCATAAACAGACACATTAATCACCCCAGCACCATGGATTATAGTTCCTTCTTTTCCACTTCCTCAACCCCTCTGGAGTAATCCATCTTTTGCCTTACTATTATGAATGGATTTTGGAATTTGGGGAGAAAAGGATATACCTGAGGAAAATACTTGCCAGAGTTCAGCACCAGTGCAAACAAGACTTGCCATTCAATGGTAAAATACAAGGAATGGCCTCGAGCTTCAGAAGTCCTTGTTCCCAACATGAGATTTTTCTGCATTAGGCACAAACTTCATTTGCAGTGTGGAAATGGAAAGAGAAGTTTGCTCTCAGGAGGTGAGGAGCATATGATGCAGCAGTGTGGTAACATGAGCTAATTTAATTTTGCTTAGAAACCTCTGGACTGAGAATAGAGCATGTATTACTGCAGCTGTAGCCCATTATTTCTAATGACTCTAATTATTTCTTACGGTATCCATCTGACCAGCTATAAGATTTCACATTGAGCATAAAATTAGCCAATGTTACCACTGTGCCTGCTTACATCTCATACAATTGGTAAATTATGCTAGCAAGTAAATGTAGAACTCCATCAATTTGCTGGTAATGAACCAGTATCTCAGGTTGAAATTTGCTTTCAGTTTTAAGTCTCTTGTTCCAATGAAATCAATGGGATCACCCATTCCCAGTGACTTATACTTCTGACTCCATTATTTGTGTTATCTTACATAAATCTATGTATAGAATAAAACACAGTAATTTACTACTCATTAATTGGAAGGTAATTAGCTTTTACTGAAGAGCAAAGAAACCGTGCTTAATTTCCATTTCCAGAATGCTTTTAAACTTTTTTTTTTTTTTTTTTTTTTAAACTGCCTTACATGTGCTCAGAGTGGAGCAGAAAGTTTGGGAGGAGGAACAAGGACTGGGACTCATCTGGCCAAAACCTTAGCTGAAGTTCACCCAAATTTTTGCAATCTTACAATGAGCAAAAGGCTCTGTCATGAGCAATCCCCATCTGCCCTACATTTCTTTCCTACTGTAAGGGACTGCTATTTCAGGAGAACAAAATGAGCTAAAATATGGCAATAGCAATGACACAGAGCTTAAGGTAAAAACAGGAAAAGAGCAAAAAATCCTAATAATAATAAAAAAGAGACCTGGCCTTGGAGTGAGAATTTAAAATAAAAACAGTAAAACAAAATCTCTCTCTCTCATTCCTAATCAAGATACCAACATTTTGAGTAAATATGTTGTCACGTATGGCACAGCACAAAAGCAGCAAGCACTCTGAAAGCTTACAGAAGATATCATCACTAATAATAAGATATGTATCCCCGTTATTTATTCCCCAGCACTGACATAAACCTTGTTTGCAATTACATTTTAATGAAGCACTCCAATTACTGTTTGAATGAGGACATCTGATTACAGTCTCAATCAACATAAATAAATCTTCCTTATGAAAGGTTTCCAGGGTATTTTCTATAGCAACATTAATTACAGAAGTAAACAAGGATATATGATTATCATGGCACCCAATTGTAAATCCTAGCTATAGCTGTAAATATTCCTTAGTTTGACAGCCTGCATCATGATACAGTTTCCAGAGTCTATGCTGCAAATCTGTTAAATGACAATTTCAGTGCAGCCATACTCTGAAGATTTTTATAGCCACATCTAATTCCTAATAAGATCTAGAATCTTTGAGCTATCACCCACAAACTATGGTTAATTCCTAAGGAAAATCCAACTAAACCTGTCAGGGACCTGACAGGATCAGAGGTCTAACGATGTTTTATTGGAAATTACAGTTTTCTAATTGAGCCAGAGATAAGTCTGGTTCAAATGGCAAGGAGGGCAACAGCTTCACTCCTCCGTATTTGGACAACAGAGATGCTAAAGAGATTTTGTACAAAGCTGAGTAAAGAGAGAAAGAATGGATAAAATAACGTGAATTGCCCTTATATATAAATTACAGATGAAAATTAGTATTTCCTTAGATTATGATGCTGGATGAACAGTCCTGCTTGAGATCTGCAGGTGCTGCATTCTCTGAATGAATGAATGTGTGTGGGGAACAATCCTCCCCTTTTGCCAGCCTACATCTATCAGTTCTGACCATTTCCCTCTGCAGTAACAGGAGCAGTTTGAAACCATTACAAAACTGGTCAAAGCCAGCATTAGGAAGATGCTTAGCTAATGCTGAAAGATTCAGATGAGTCTAGATAAATGAGAAACCAAAGGAGTCTGAAGGCGTGGCTCACAGGAGCCCACTGCTGTGTATTCAGAGCACTAAAAGCAATGAAACCAGAAAAACGTAGAGAAGTCAAAATACAATTGTGAGTTCTTTGTATCTTTGAATGTTTATCAGGCTAATGCATGGGAATGGGTGAAGGGGATGAAGAAGCTGTAGTTACGTCAGTTATCCTAAATGGTTTTTTTTTTTTTTTAATTATTTTTTTTAAGTAAGCTCTAGAACGGTATACAGGAAAAAAAAATATAGCATTTAGAGGACAAAAAGAGAGATCAAGTGGAAAAGATCAAATTACTTTAGAGAGAAAGATGTGGTGTGTAATACTATTGAGATCTGGTTTCATCATGAACTGGAGAAGTGGTGAAGGGTAGAGACTGTCAAAGAACAAAGTGCGAGATTAATGTTTTACGAAGTAGAGGTATGGCTGAGAAAATTAAAATCATCTGGATAATTAAAAAATGCTGTTGCTTATAAATCAAGGAAGGAAATTATCATAGAAATTGGGAGACAGTCAAAAACGATGTGTGGTAAATACAGAAGCAGTTTAAGGTGATGATGATGATGATGATGATGAGTTTTAAGGGCCAGGGAAGGGACTGAGGGATGCAAAATGAATTGTTTCTATTTTAGTGATGACGGCAGCGACGCTCTCCTCACCCGGTGGGCTGTGAGCAGATTGGTCTCGCTCCGAATCCCCACTGTGCCTGACAGACGTGAGCAGAGAGCTGTCTGCAGGATTCCCTCCGTCCTGCCGTGCTCAATCTTTCAGCCTTAATTGATGAGCTCCGACATCCAGAGCTGTTACAGGGCCAAGTGGTGGGAAACTGCCGCAAAACCAGGGCAACAGCAGAATCACAGAATCAAAGAGGTTGGAAAAGACCACTGAGATCAACAAGTCCAACCTCAACCCATCCCCACTGCCACATCTCCGCAGTTCTGGAACACCTCCAGGGACGGTGACCCCACCGCCTCCCTGGGCAGCCTGTGCCAACATTTAAATACTTTTTCAGGGAAGAAAATTTTTCCTAAAAATGGAATGGCCAGGGCTGCATCCAGAGCAGCACAGTCCCATCGGTGCTGATGCCAGAGGCACAGTGCCAGTTTCTCAAGGGAGAGGAGTTACCAGTTGGGACCACAGGAGCGATTAATAAAATCACAGCAGTTGTAGGTGGGACTGAGATTCAGCTAGACTACAGCCCTATTTATTAATGTAATTAATGCCAGGAATCAACGATAGGAGACACCATGAGATAAAAAAAAAAGCAGAGAACCTGCTTTGGTTAGAGAAAAGGCAAGGAATGAATATCTTTTCTTCTGGAACAATAAAAGAGGGATAGTAAATGACATCATCAATGAGTGGTTGAGTAAGACCTGATAACGAAACCACTGCTATGATGCCACTAGCTGGAACTTTACAGACTCTCATTTCCATTACAGACATCACACCACCGAATGTCTCTTGGCACAGCATTACACAGCCTGAGTCAAAACTAGCCAAGTAATGGTTTCGGGCTGGCAGTTCCTTCACGGAGGCTTGTTAACTGCATTGTGTTAATTGTACGCAGTTTCTCTGTGTTCCCAGCAGGAGCAAGTGACAGTCTCAGGAGCTAGATATGCCCCAGCTACCACGTAAAGCACCATTTCTGGGTATTGGCTGTACCTTATTTTACTGCAGTAAGTTACATAAGAAAACAAATTGAAACAAAACAAATTCCTCCTCCTGTTGGGTGCATTAATGAGAACACTCATTTCACACATGGAGAAAAATAATTACTTTTTATGTTACTATAATTGCCTAAACCAGAAATGCATTTTCCAGAAACAAAGGTGGGCTGGTGTAAGTTTCTAATTACAGGTTGAAAGCTTCTAATTAAATGGCATTAATTGGAAGAAACCTTTTCAGCTAGAATTACAGAAGAGGCTGTAAGATCGGGTATTATCTTGATGTTTTGATGTGTTTGATGCGTTATCAAGCCAGGTGTGAAATAAAGAAATAGAAACAGCATGGTAGCTCCTCAAGCCACTGGCATAGCTTGCTGCCTAGTATCAGGGTGTGCAGAGGCACACTGGCCTCAGACCTGCCATCTGTAGCTGTGAGGTGAGCAACATGGTGTCAACCCAGTCCTGACACACTACAGGACTACAGTAAGTTGGCACTAGTCAATGTGAATAGGCACAAGCACTGCAATAGCTTTTGGAGCATGTTACAAAATTTATGTTGGCTCCTGGATGGTTGCAGGAGGACAAATGCCACCAGAAATGGTGTAAAATTAGAAAATCCAATGGAAAGATGGGACTTGTGTCAGATAAAACTTAACGTGTCAATCCAGTAAGTATTTATTAACCTAACATACATAGTGTTCCACTTCAGGGTGACCTTCATATGCAGTGAAGGCAGCAAAATACCACTGAACCAATCTGGGCCAACTCTCCACTACTTTGAATGCTTGCTCTTTTGTCCTACTTCAGAAGACTGAAGAAGCAACTGTTTGTTTTTTAATCTTTTTTTTTTCCTCCAGGGTGTTGCATAATCCCGCTGAGCAGACCTGCATGTGGTCACTGGCAGAGAAATCACTTTCTCATGATAATCCAAAGTATGTGGATGATACTGGCAGGGGTGCAGTGCTATGCAAATACTGCAGTCATTATCATCAGTGGTTTGCATGAATTCTTCTACATCAGAACTGCTTTATGAAAGGTTGCTGCAGATTTCCATTAAAAATTATTTTTTGAAGTCTCTCTATCATGGGATTTTTGCTTGCCACTTGGTCAGACATAATGGAAAGGGTCAGGCAGATTAAAATCTCATGTGGACAGTGAACAGGCTCAGACTACAGTGCTTTCTGCAGCGATCATTTACTTTTTCCACTGCCTTGATGATTTATTCTGTTCCTTATAAAAAGATTGGACTTCATAGTAAGTAACTTACAATGAAGAAATATGGAGATACCAAAAGTAGGAAGGATTTGAAACGGTAGAATACCTGCTGGAAAAAAGGTATGTCTGTATGCATCACATACTTGGTGGTGGTATCCCTTGAAAGCATACAGTGAATACTCTAAGTGGATTTGAAGAGCTTATTTAGCATGACAAATTGGCTACAACCTGGTGGCTATTTCTGAAAATGCATTTATAGACCTTCCGACACTGATACTTCTATGGTATATCCATTCATTGTACAGTCAATTTATAATGATTCCACCAAATTAAATCTTTATTAACAATCTTATTGACTCTAGCTTTGACTTTCGTTCCCCCTTTAATTAACTGCAGTAATGAGACAAGCAATATCCAATGTAACAAGTGACCAAACATTTTGTTTTAAACCTGCAGTTTATTCCAAGCAACTTGACAAAAAATGAAGGCTGAATTGCTATTTGCTAAATGTCAATTTTCACACTCTGCTGAACCCTTTCTGAAGCTTGTCAACCACAAATCTGTAGTCATTTTCCCCCCTCTGATCAGAGCTATATAGAGCATGTAGCAGGTTTTTTGTTTTTATGCAGAAGTACCACTTGCTGTCCTTTGTATACTTCATAAAATGGCAAATAGGCATAATTGTACATCTAAAGGGATGATATGCTAAAGTTGTGGCCTTTTTCACAATTTACACCAGGAATACAGTTTTATGTCTGCATGCTTAAGGTCTCAGCAACGACCCAAAACTCCTCAGATTACTTCACAGGAATACTGAACCATCCAGCTTTCTAGTGTGCTGGGCTTCTGCTCAAAAGCTAGGGAGCTATTTCCCCCTTTGCAAACAGATGGGTCATTCTCAGACTTGCTCTGTGATTAGAGGTGCTCCTCATATCTGCAGGAGAAATTCCATGCCTTGCTGTCTGACACAAAGCAGCCCCACAATCATGAGCATCCACACCCTTCCCTATACAGGCAACTATGACCATGGATAGAGACACAGGACTTGGCTGTTGTGAAAAAAAAAAAAAAAACTATTTCTGGCTTAATACTGTTGTGAACCAGTTCACCCAATTCTCACATACTGCTATTTGATGAAGTTAGGGAAGCAAAATGACAGAATAAATTGTCTAAGTCAGGATACTGAGTGATGTGGATTAATGGGCATGGTGGGGATGGCAAAACAGTTGGTCTTGATGATCTCTGTGGTCTTTTCTAACCTTAACAAATCGATCATGTATACCACCATTGAACAGGACAATAACCAGTATCTCTAGCATGATTTCCAGCATATAATAGCCAAGAAGTTAGTTGCTTATTCCTGTATCAAAACTAGCTAATCTGACAGCTGTCTTTGAGAAAAACAGAATTTTTCATGAGTATCCACTGATCTGTGATTGCTCTTCACATTATAGCACTGGTTCACAACCTGTTTTGATAATTTGGAAATTTTTCCTCTGTACAATCTATAACATCCAACAGAATACAAATACATGAAAAAATGAACACTTTCTCAGGAGGAGTGCCAAGAAAAAGTCAAGATTTCTGAGGACAGAGAAGGAGAGCAGGGACCAGCACCCTGTGAGGCCAGTTTCTGAGCTGCTACTGTTTGGGCACAGAGGAGTTAGCAGGACAATGGGAGGGACGGGATATTTGAAATAGTTTTTTCCCCTAGTTCTTTGAAAATCTTCAAGTCATTTGAGATTTACAACTCATTTCTTGTTTTCAAAGAAAAATTGGTTGGGAAATGGTGCAGAGAAGAAAACAAAGGGATTATGGAGGTGGGTGGAGAGAAGAATGAACTACAGATAGAAAGAGATCAGGCAATTAAAAAAGAGCCAATTTGCTGTAAAAGAGAGTACAGAGATGTCTCCAAAGGGACTACTTTAATTCTGAGAATAGGATGTTTTGCAAATTCTAAGTGTCAATTTATCTTTAGCTAAAAATGAAACTGATTTCTGTTTATCTTTCACATATAATCACTCCTGAGTACAACATGCATTTCAAGGTACAATTTGGTAATTTTTCAAGAGATATGCAGGACAGTATTTTTCTTAACTGGGAGACAGGCTGAACCTAGTGGCAGCAATTCAGTTGCTAGACTAGATGACCTCAGCGGTCTTTCCTAACCTTAATGATTCTACGATTCCCAATGGGAGATGACCATAATAGCATGAATGCAGAGAAGAAACACCCCTGCCCTTCTCCATCTGTAACACCTGGATACTGGGAACTGCAAAGCAATGCTGCTTTGGGTGCACATCTCAAGAAGCTGCGATCCTTGCTCTTGACTCTTCCTCTGCCAGCATCCATGCTGTAAATTACTGATCCTTGGTGCAGAACAGAGCAGAAAGAAATCAGTCCTCTTGCTTCTTGGCTCAACACAGCAAAAAGAGAAAGCATTCAACATTTCTTGACTTCCACGAAGCTCCTTCAATCCTTTCTTGGGCAAGTTCCACATTTTCACACTCATAACCTCTCGTACGACTTTTTTTCCAAGTAACAGAATCACAGCTGCTGACAGAGCAGGTCAAGCAGAGATTAAATGAAATGGATTAATAAAAATGAACTCAGCACCCCTCAGTGTCATAATCTCTTCCTAGCAGAAGTTTTCAGCAGGGAATTTCATTTCCTTCTACTTTGTTTTCTGAAAAAGAGAGACAGGCAGGTAGGAGGACTGGCTTTGTGGTTGAAGCACTGGAGTTCAATTTCTGTCCCTGTGATGAACTGCCTTTGTGACCCTCAGTGATCCCTGGGGTTACTGCAGTATAAGAGCAGTGGGGATGGCTCAGCACAGCCCAGGAGTAATACACCCTCCTCCCCAAAACAGCAAAGTTGTACAGGCAACTCCTTGCCACTGATTTCTCCTAGTGCCAAAGCCAACTCATTTGAAAACTTTCTCATGAAAACTGCCACTTCCACTGCAGATCATGGCCCTAAGCCACTGCCTCCACCAGGAGATTCACCAGATGGTCTCAGGTGGTGGGAATGGCCCCAGGCACAGAGACATAACCTGACTGACTTCCTAAGTACTGCCTTTAAAAGAAGTCAATAGAGTTTCCTTGGAAACATAACAAGGGAAAGGCAATTGGATTCCAAACCTTAAAAACAACTTTAATTCTTTTGTCTGGCCCAAAAATACCCAGAAGAAATGTGCAAAAGAAAAAACAAATCATGGTCATTTAACCACTGTCAAAAACAACAATCAAAGCTGTAAGGTGTAGGGTTTTGTTTTTTTCTCTCCAGAATTCTTTTTTTCTTCTCAATTGCCTGCACTCTCATGGTATCCCTCAGCAGTCAAATTAACACTGTATATTGATTGCATGCTTGGTAGACAGCAGGAGAGAAAACAAAGCAGGCAAGAACTTAATATCTGTTTGAGTTCCTTGAGCTTTGCGGAATTTGGACAGTCTTTCATGGTGGCCACCACTCTGCTAAAGATTTCTAGTGAAATCTTTACAACTACTGTTGTTTCCATGGGTGTCAGTAAGCAAATGCTGCCAGGAAGAAGGTAGGGTGTGCTTCTATCCATCCATGCAGAAGCTTCTCAAAGATGATAGACACAAGTGAAATGTTTCCTCTGTTCAGTTTTAGTATCAGCTCTGGCAGAAATCCCCATTGCTGACTGTCTGTGGAGGGTCACAAATTCCTTTACATAATAAGCCTTTCAGAAAAATATTTGAAGTATTTAAAATAATTGGGCCATTGGACAAGAGTGAAGGTTTACAAATGTTTACACACCTGCTGGCTGGTATTTAAAACTCTGACGTAGCATCTTCCTGCACCCACTGCACATGAACCGCAACCTAATTATATCTTCATGTAGTATTTGCTGCTCAACTTTCTGGCCCAAGTCATTTTCATTCTGATATAATTTACGTATGTTCTGATTTTCAGTTGATTCTGTGTGGAGCCTAGAGTTGGACTCAATGATGCTTATATGTCCCTTCCAACTCAAGATGTTCTATACCATTCTGTGCTCAAGGGTAAGAGAACCTACGTAATCCCCAGACTCAATCAGCTCCAGCAACGGAGCACTGAGGCTCCACATCACACAATTCTTTCAATAGAAGGGAGAAGGAAACAGTTTCCTCTACAAAACTTGGCCACTGCTAAAAAATTACTCTGCTGTCCCTCAGATGTTAAGTTCACCACAGTCCTTCCCTCCTTGCACCAATTCCCACAGTCCTCACTTTTTTCTTATTATTGTAGAGTAAGCTACCAGGTATAAACAACATTTACTGTCACCCTAAATACAAGCATTCGGAATTTTCAGTTTACCAGTAAGAGAAATACCCAGTACCTGAGATGCGTCCCTGGGGACCCTGCAGGGTCTGGCAGCATGCAACTCCCCATTGGGTTTGCAGAGAAAAACCTGGGGCAGGTTTCATCCAGCGCTAGAGATACTGACTACTCTCAGTATGTTCCCGTAGATGACAGTATATGGAATATCTATCTCCTATAAAGGATATCCTTTATGAGGCAATCATATCCTAACAGTCATGCTGCTCTAACTGTACTGCTCTACTTAGAGTTATAATGTGGGGAGAACTTAAAAAGACATAACTGGACAGGCCTATTTTAATTGTTCCCACCAGACCTGTGCTCCATGACCTCAGACATCTACAGAGCCATAAATACAAGCTTTGATTGCTGTTCCCATAGTGACTGACAGGGAGAACATACTGGAGGCTGGACTGGGACTGCTTCGAGCAGGCAAGCAGCTACTGGAAATTATTAAGTTCAGAAGCCCTGGGGACACTAATGTCACTGCAGGCCAGTCAACCTGAATGAGAAACACTGCTGGGCACTATGGAAAAGACTGTTATATTTGCGTTCTGCTAAGAAAGTGGAGTTGGCTGCACTATAGGCATTTGGCTTGGCAAATGAGCCCCCTTCTGAGGGGAATTTACTGGTCCTTTCTACTGCTGGAGATGAGAAAGCAACTGGTTATGACTTCTGTGCTGTGCATATATACTGCTGAGGAACAGCCACCAGCCCTCGTGCTCAGCTGCGCTCTTAGGGCATTCTATACCCAGCACTGCCAAAGGCTTTGTGTGGAAATGGCACACTTTTGGCACCCTGCTCTGAAAGAGTAAAGCCCTGGTGGATGCACTCAGACAGAAATGCAGCTTGTCCTGCGGCTGTGACACCCAGCTCTTGCTCTCACTGTGATTTGTGCCATGAATACAGAAATAGAATTCTAAAAGCTCTACACTCTCCTATTTTAATATAAAAAAAACCCAGTAGTTTCTGAAAAAAAGGCACAGACACATACTGAGTATGTATAAAAGAAGTTCAGGAATATTTATATTAGCTGAGCACACAGCAGGAAAAGTATAGTGGTGCTAATGGCAAAGCTGCCAATATATCTCCGAGCGCTGCACTCACTGCCTGTCCACACACTGCTGGGCTCTGAGCTACACGCAGCTGCATCAGCTCGCTGGCCATTGGGGGCTGGTACATCAATGAAGGAGGGGATTTCCATCTGGCCAAATCCGGCATTGCCCATAGATCACTCCAAGTTATAAGCCTATAAAGCCAAACAGCCTCAGCATCTCCATGAATATATTAAGATTTGACACTGGAAATATGGTTCACTACTGGAGTTGTTCTAGCATGCAAGATAAAGCTACAGTTACTCAGCTGGATAGTGATGCTGAATCTATTCTGTCTATACACCTTGTATACTACCCAAAGTCTCCAGTTTATATACTTTAAGCTCTTCAGAAACCACTACCGCTGAAACTTTAATGTCAAAATAAACCAGATAAGCCCGTAAAGAATAAGTACAAGATATCACTTCTCCTTTTCTACTCCTCTTTGTGACTTATGCACATAGTTCTGTAAAAATAAAATGAGCAACCAACCAAAAGAAACCAATGGTAATTCTAACATGCTTTGAAAATGATGTGATCTCTTAACAGAAGGAGCTCAGTGATGCGGCCCAAGGAGAAGCTGTTCCATTCTCATGCAATGACCAATTACCCATACCACGGCCTAGACTAGGAAAGCCACTACAGGAACAGATAAGTTTTGCTTCACGCAGAAACAGAGAACTAGCATCCAGATAGACAAAAGCTTCCTCAAAGAGGTGATTATGAAAGCAGCCTTTTGATATTGCCCAGACATCTGGACATATTGCAGCCCTCAGAGAAACACTTTTAATAGAATCAAAAAAGTTGGAAAAAAAATCTCTGTAGTCACCTGGTCCAACCCATACCCATCCCACCATGCCAACTGTGTCCCTCAGTGTCACATCCCCACAGTTCTCAAACACCTCCAAGGACAGTGACCCTCCGACCTCCCTGGGCAACCTGTGTCAATGCACCATCACTCTTTCAGATAAGAAACTGTTCTTAATTTCCAACCTGAACATCCCTTGGCGATAATATGTATCAGAGAACTTCTGCCTGCAGAACTTCCATCGCACTGACACTGCTTCCCCTTTCACAGCATATCAGTTCACAGAGTATGATGCAGCATCATTGAAAATGTCTATGTATTTATTAGAGGTTACAGCATAAAAATATGCAGGCACCTTGAAATGCATTTCAGACTGCGACAGCAGGCAGAGTGACTGAATGCATGTCAGGGGTTTATGATGAACTCTGAAGCATCTTCATTTCAGAGGAAATATCTTTTTATATAGGCATCTTTTATTGCTTGATTTATTCTTTCTATCTGTAACTAACCTCTAGACTCAAAGATTTAGCCTCCTGGTGTGATGTTGCTTGAATGCCATGAATCTGAAGCTCTGCAAAACACTCTGACAAAGTCACTGTTTGGTCCTCTCCCACTGTTCAGAACAGTGCCAACAGAGAGAGAGATCGAACTGAACTAAGAACCCATTAAATTGAGATATTTAATGGGAGTGTAGGTGCATCACTACTTCATGACCTACATGGATACTTAAAGGCAAAGTATGGCTTGCAGGATGCAGTCCTAACACCAAACCCACACAGGTGGTCCCACATTACCAAACTTTTAAAAACAATTAGGGAATAAAGCCAATGCTTGCATTATGATATACACCTAATGGTTTGGATCTGGGGAGGAGTGAAAACACAGTGCTGGAACCTGCACAGCACACTCAGGACTGGCTTTCTCACTCTGCTCCCCACACAGTTCCTCCTGACCCACAGGAACAAGAACTGATCACCTGGTGCAGAGCATTTGGAGGGCTTAGGCAGGAAGCTTAGCTCTTGTACCCACAAAGGATCTGTCAGAAATGCCATCTCTAGTTATTTAGAGGTATATAAACCAGACAAAAGCACAGGTGATCCTTCTGGAAGCACTTGGGTTTCCAAAAGGAAATTCTTCAGGTTTACATAAAAGCTGCCATCTTTTCAAGAGAGATCCTCAGCTGATTTAAGTACGATAGGCTGTTTTCCTAAGGAGACTTTTAATTGCAACATGAATTTATTACAAACCATCTCACATGCACACATTTTTCACTCAATCACATCTTGCGGATCATAAGAGAATTTCATTTCATGAACCTTAGGAAACGATTACAATCTTTAACCTCTGGCACTGCATGAGAAGATACTGCATATTTTCTATCAAAATGAACAGTTCTAATAACCTTCCATTAATATTAATTAAATTTAAGACACCAAATTCTCAAAAAAGTGTCATGTTACTTTACTTCTATCTTTTAAAATGTTAGTACTCAAGGAAGTGGACAGAACATGACATTATCATCACTGCCACACAGTTCAGCACTAGCAGCATGAACTTTTTCTGTCTTGCTTTCTACCCTTATTAAATATAAGCAGATTTTCTCTGAGTTCACTGGCAGGGAACATCTCCTTACAGCAGCACATCCCCTCATTATCCAGCCTTCTCGGCTGTTCTCAAATGCACGAGGAAGCCATTTCTCCTCTGCTTTACAATCTCTTTTATGATCCTTGATGGTGTAAGTTTTCGGGGGTTTTGGCTTAGTTTCTTGCTTGATTCCCCAGTGTTGCTTTATAACATATCCTCAGCCAGTCTTCCCATGCCCATCCTTAATGATGTGAAACCAGAGGAAGAGAATGTGTTTTAGTATTGTGAAATACAAGAGAGATCCCATGAACCAAGGTCAATTCAACATGACAGAATTGCAGCTGAGACGCAGAAGTTTCAGCTGGTGAAATAGCTGCTGGGTCCATGCAGCCTGACCCCCATTTGTGCCAGCTGAACCCAGGGGAAAAAGCTCCTCTTTTTCTACAGCCACTGCCTACGCTCTGAGAAATGTGTTCCTCCCTTCTGGAGAACTGATCCGTGTTTCTGAAAGTGTTTTTCAGGCTCTCTCAGAGACACTCACCTGCTTTTTGGCTTTTACTGGTCATAATCACATTTCTGCTTCCTCATTTCCTGCACAGACCCAACACACAGCTCTGTGGAACACACTGTTTATAATTTTGACTTTTTCTATCCAAGGACACCAAGTCCTTGTGCAGCTGGAGTGAAACACTGCACTATTTTACTTGCCAGCAAAGCCATGTGCATATATTGTTTTATATATTTAGAGCAACCGCATCAGCTGATGGAATAAATAGCAACTGCCATTTTGCCTTCTCACCTTTCACACAATGCTTTCAAATATTTGGCATCTAAGAACTGTTGCTTTTTCTCAGCTGCTCACACCAATCCCAACCGAGCTGGGAACTGTCAGCTTCAGAAGTGTCAGTAGAATCTGGGAATCTGCTCAGGATGGGCCAACTGGCTGCCAAGACTAGCTTTGTAAAGGATTCTGTTTTCTGAGCTGAATCTGCACACAAATTTCCAATTCTGGCCCATGGAAGTTGCCATGGTTTGCCTAAATAGCAAAACAGTGGCCTTCAGTGCAACACACCTTATCATCATTGCAATTAATACGGCAATGACTTCTGACAGCACCCTGCAGAAAGCAAACCAAGCCCCCTTCTTGGTCTGGTACTGTTCTGCTGCCTAAGGGACACAGGTTTGACTGCTGAGTCACATCTAGAGATGGGTTCTCATGACATCAAACACCATTTGAAAGCAAGGAGTGTCATTCCTTGAGTGTGACCTCGGCGATGCCATTCGAAAGAAAACTATTATTCAAACTGCCAGAGGTGCCACATAAGCCCATGGGATAAAGCTACAACTGCAACATAAAGGATGGATTTATATAAAACATAAGGAGCAGGGCAGCAGCAGCACCACTCTTTCAAAGGCTAAAATCAAGATGTAAAGTAACAATACACCACCCTTCTCAGCCTAGAGAAAACAGCTCTATTCCACGTGACACAAATTTGGACTAAAGATCCTCTAGGCATGGTGAATATTTATGACTTCTCTTAATAAGATACAAAGCACTGCTTTCAAAAGCAAGAATCTCATGACGGTTAGAAATACGTTTTTCTTCTCTTTAATATGGCTATCCATATTAACCACTATCAATTCCTGCCTAAAGTACAATTAATGCTTTTGTGAAAGTGTCCTTTTTAACCAGGATGGACTTGCACAGCTCAAAGCACCTCACTCACACTCAATAACTATGATTGCCTCGATACAGCTGAGCTCAGGCACGAGCAGTAAGCAAAAGGAAACAAAACCCTGAGGAACTTCTCACTTGGGTAGGAAAGCATCTGAACTGCCCTTCCCTATTTTGTTCAGGTTAATGAAAAATCTGTATTAAGCACTCAGGTTTGAGGAAGTTGGTTCACAACCACAGCAGCCAAACCTGGCTGCAATTCCCCTGCTGGGCTCATGGTGCTGCAGGCACTGACATACAAAGCCTTGGCAGGGAGACTGCCCTTCTTAAAGGTAAGGACTGAGCACTGAGTGCAGTACTTATATGCAGCCTACTTTGCTCTTCACTTCAGGTTTTAGAAATGCAAGATACACAGCTGGAGGGAAAGACATAAATATTAAAGATGCCAGATATTATTCTACCGAAATGCAAACATGGTGCTCAGTGGATTGAATTCCTCTCATTTATTTAAGGTAAGAACTACATTATTTCAAGTAAAATCTGAGATATTCAACCATTTTGAACATGAATGCATCCTAAATATCACACAATTTTCAAAGGAATTAAACAGAATCAGGACCACAGGTCCTCCTCTGCCTCTTCTCTACTTCTGCATTTCATGTTCACTCTCCTTGGTACAAATAACTCTTTTTCAAGCGCAAATGATACAATAAACCAACAGTTATTGAGACTCTCACAAAGCATTACAAATTACAGAAACACAGAATCATTGGAGTAGGAGGGAACCCTTAAAGACCATCCAATCCAACTCCTCTGCATTGAACAGGGACACCCACAGCTCCACCAGGTGCTCAGAGCCCCACCAGCCTGACCTTAGGTGTCTGCAGGGATGGGACATCACTATGCATAACCTGTTCCAAATGTCACATCTCACAGCAGACACCATCTCTCAGCTACCCCGCAAGGACAGAGCTGAAAGGGCTCTGCTGCAAGGAAAAAGTGTTGCCTGGCTTGCAGTGAAACAAATGCTGGCCTGCCGGCTCTTCTCTCTGGACAGTTGTCTAATGATTGCTTTCGGGATGCTTACGGCTGCTGTTAGTCAATAACCTGCAGATCCCATTACAGTCAACACCACAAAAATGGTCCTTAGAGCCCAGAGACCTGGCGCTCCTCCTAGGCACAAGCAATAAGTTATGCCACTCCTGAACACGGTAGCTCTGCTTAATCATTAACAAAATATAAACATCTGTGTTGTAGCGGCCAGGGGGTGTTTTTATTATTTTCTCTTCCAAAACACATCACCTCAGGGATCAGATTGAACTACCAGACAGATACATCATGTTAGTTGGTTGCCACCACATCCTTTTAATCAGAGCACCATCGATATTTTGTATTATATGAATAACTAATTAGTTTCTCAACTTATTTCCACAGATGTCATCGCAAAAATCTATCTGAGGAATGTCATCTGCACTTGAGATAAGGACAAGCATTGCAATTAAGTATTAAGCCATTTCACCAGTATGAATCTGCCATGAAGTGTGAAATGGCTATTATTCACATTTTAAGACCTCACATTTATTAGCATCTATTTTCTACCCAAGGTTAGCAGCATGCTGCACAGAGTGTTAAAAAAAAAGCAAAAACAGTTTACATTTTTGTTATTCAAATGGATGTCTGTGTCTGACTGTACACAGATTGCTAACACCAATTGGGCTTCTCTCAGGTCCCAGAGGACTTCTGGCCTGCAAACTTTCGTGAGCAGCACTGGAAGGGATGCTCTGATTAAGGAACAAGTGATATTCTGCTGCTGAAATGTAATGACAACCACAGGTGCAACACACCTTGGCAGGACACTGATCCTGTATACACAAAAGATATTCAGCCCGAGATAACAAGCAGGATTGAGGATTAATACCTCCCAGAAAAAGATTTTGTTTGCATTAGGAAACACTTGCAGAATAAATGCAGACAGCAAATAATGATCCAGCCTGTACTGCTATATGCAGGGGGCAGGAGAAATTTTCCTGGTCTGACTAGAGAAAGGCAATGAGCACACACTTCCTATTTTGCTGCTCAATTATATACATAAGGAGAGGAATCCTGTGCATCCAAAAATGAGAGATTTCTACTGCTGTCTACCTTATACACTATGCCATTTGGCAGCAGTTTAATTTAGAAATCTGCCCCTTCCTGCCCTATTCTCACACTTCTGCATTCAGTTATGGTCCATGTAGCTCTAGAAGATGCTCCTGCACCCACAGACCTGCACTTATACACTGGTGCATCCAAAAAGAGCCCCACAGCTGACCACAGGCTGTTCAACCACAAATTCCAGCTACTTTTTTTCCTAGTTTGAGCCTATCTCATTTTTTACTCCAGCAATTTAAACACCTTTATGCCAATCTCACCTTCCCACCAAGATGGACTTCACTGTCCATTAGCCCTTCCTGAAAAGGATCTTCCTGGCAATGGGCAAATCCTGTTAGCAGCACAGGGAGAAGGGCCGTGCCATGATTTACACAGCTGGGATAAGTCAGCAAAGCTCTGTCAGTGCCTGTGCCATTTGCCAGGTGTGTGCCTGATTATCTGATCCATATCTAGGCATCACCTGCTAAAAATAGGGAAGGAAAGAACACTACAAGCTAAATCCCCTATCTTGTGCTGGGTGGGAAAGGGTGATAGTCATTAAGAGCAGACAAAATAAGAGGGAGCAGCAAGACTCCTCTGCAACAGTTTTATTTGAACAGAAGGAAAACACCTGCAATCATCTGCCTCCTTAACTCCAAGCCTTCTATCAAATGCATTGTGTGAAGTGCTCAATATATTATCCATAAGAAGCCTCATGGAAAGACTCCCTTTGACCTGGGAGGGCTGTGGTTTGCCTGCTCTAGCAGACAAATGGCCAGCAGCAAGAAGGCATGTCAACAGCAGGAAAGGCCACAGCAAAGCAGCTGTGAAATGATCATGAGTTCTGCTCTGAGGAAGTCTCATTCAACATTAAATGCTTCAAGAAATGCTACCTGCCATGAAAAAATTTTCAGGCATATGTAGAATCCTAGATTAGCACATCAGGAGTGATGAGGACTTCTGTCTTTCAAACAAACCTCGTGAGGGTCCACTCAAACTAGCTTGAAGTTTAGAAACTAGGAACCTCTTCTCGCATTCCAGTTGCGTACTCAAAAGTAGGCACTGGCTTAGCGAGAACAGTTCTAGAAACCCTGCCCTCTTAAATCACTATTACATTTTGTTACAAAACATGGAAAGTAAAACCCATCTGAAGGCAAAAGCATGTTGCTTTGAAGCTGGTAAAATTCTACCGGAATTATTACATTTGCACCAGTAAAACAGAGAAAAGAACAGCTACTGAAATGCTATAGTACGATGGAAAGTACAGCAACAATAGCACAGTGGAATAATCCTAGGCTGCAGCAACTAAGAACAAGCCCAAGTGCAACAACAACAGATGCAGAAACAAAGAAAAACTGCTTACCTTCAGCAGGCCTCAAGTAGGCAGGGAACTCCAGCAAAATCCCCTTGCCTCCACTGCCAGCCCTTAAATGAGGTCTGGGAAGGGATGGATCCTGGCTCCACCCCTTCCAATCACTCAGGAGCATTGCATGCACCTGAGCTCCCCTGGGCTGGCCCTGCCTTCCACCAGGTGCTCAATCACTGCTTCAGGCCATGATTCAGCATTTCTGCTACAGACCCTTACCAGCAAATCAATCAGAAATCAACACCAGTAGTTCTAAGGCTAAATTGCCTTGCTGCCACCTATCAGGAATTCCCAGTGTTTGCTAAAAGCTAAACTATGTTTCAATGTGATATGGTACTCTTCACAAATGATATCCATCTCCCACCAAATACTTCCTCTTTCATACAACCAATTTTTTGTGTTTCCTCTATTTTTTGTTCCTTTGATCTTCGTGAGTGTAATGGTTTTTAGACAGAAACATTATTTGTGTTTGTTCTTATTGAAAATGTCTCCGCTGCTTTGTGAAGCACAGCTGAGAGAAGCCTTAATTTGATAAGAATTATTATTTTACAAAAAGAGTGCTGTTGCATTAGCTAAGCACTGTATTTAAATTGCTTTTTGGTACAATGGGTCTCACTTGGACTATTTGGATAGTTCAACACTGTACACGGTAAGGTAGAATTGCACTAATAAAATCAAACTGCAAGTGCATTTTATCTGTTATTTGGTACTTCCAGTGCTTCATAATTAACTTTGGTCAAAAATTACCCCTTTAAGCCCAAGAGATTAATTCTCCCTTAACTATATTTGTGTATAACAGGAAAAACAATAATGCCTTGGTTTCCCAGCCTTGGATGAGCAGTTTATAGCATTTTTTAACCTACAATAACTGTGGATGAATTCCAGGTCTGTGATTGCCACTTACAAAGTGAATTTCATGCTGATTTCTTTTTATTTAACTCCAGGAACATAAACACCCTAAACCAGGGTTTCAGCAACATGCTTGCAGTGCCTGGCCTAGCAGTCTGGTTATGAGGGAGATCCCTATGCTAGGTCTGAACAAGGCAGTTTGGGTTGAGGAAGCTGCCCCAACAACAAGCCCAGGGACAGGTGCTCTTGTACAGCACCTGTTCAGCATACACCCTTCCTGCATGTAGTAGTTTAACATCCGTTTGATACTTTTTTTATATATTGGACCACTCACTTTTTAATTATGCTTCCACCTCCAACTATTTCCCTTCACCCCCGCTCATCAGCTGGTCTAGCCCTTATCCCTCTCCTTGAAGGATGTCTCAATGGCAGTGAAGGCACTGATCTTGTGATTGTCAGACAGTTTTTGTTACTCTCCTTAACATATACTGTCCTCTTGAAAGAAGACAAATGAGGAAGCCTGATGATTTCTCTCAGTGTCAAGGAAAGGCTCTCAAGACAGGCTCTTACCAAGTTACTTGGGCTCTATTAAAACAATCCAGTGAGAAAACAGCATTTTGAAGTCAACCTTTATATACAGGCAATCACAAGGATAACAACTTGCATTACAAAGACTCAATTACTACAAATATTTAATGTCCCAAAAAAATCTCACAATTCCTCACTCTGAACTATTTTGGGATGATGCTCAGCAGGAATTTTAAGCAGTCCAAGAATTTGAAAATAATTTGATTTTTTTTTTGCTTTCCTTTTTCCTGTTTTTGATTAGCTTACAACCCAACTAGCAAAACATTTAGGAATCTAAAATTACTTTCACAGAATCATAGAATTGTTTGAGATCGAAGGGGCCCTTAAAGGCCATCTGGTCGAACTCCCCTGCAATGAACAGGGACCACTACAGCTCCATCAGATGTTCAGAGTCCATCCAGCCTGATCTTGAATGTCTCCAGAACAGAGCATTTATCACTTATTTGGGCAATCTGTGCCAGTGCTTCATCACTCTCACTGTAAAAAAACCTTATATCCAATCTAAATTTCCCCTCTTTTAGCTTGAAACCATTTCCCCTTGACCCATCACTCTGCTAAAGAATCTGTCCCTTTTCAAAAGTAAAAACAGGAAAATATTCATTAAAGCATATTAAATAGTTTTTCATATATTTCTACTCTTACGTCATGACTAAAGAATCACAGAAAACATGGACCACTAATAACAGCCACCTCTGCATTAAACCAGAAATGCTGCTGCTGCTGCTGCTCCTAATACAACTGATATTGTGCTCTGTAGGATTCTTTTTTTGGGACACATGAGCCTTTCTGTTGCATGGAGGTTGCTAAAAACGTGAGAAGACTCAGCAGCAAAGTCCAGACCTGGGTCAAAGAAGCGCAAACCAATTCTTGCAGCCCAACAACCATCTTATGGGCTTAGCGTGTAAGAAAAATCTATGCACATATTGCCACCTAATTTTTCTCCATCTAAACTGCTGCAGACAGAAGTATTTTAAGAAAGGCACATAGAGAAAAGAGCTACACAGAGCTTGCTGGTGCGCTAGGAGGACAGCTACCTTGTCTGTCCCCAGGAAGTTGACCAGCTTGTAGAGCAGCACTAATAAATGAATTAGGCTATACGAACTGAAGGTCATTCATCAGCTAAACGGGGACAGAAAGTCTATGGAGAATGTATGTGCCATCGCTCACAGTCCTTGTGATGTCTGCGCATGACTGAAGGCCTGTGGGATGGAGAAGAAAAAGAAGGGAAGAAGCAGAAATGACTGGCGCAGTGGCATGCTGCCTGTGTTGAAGGGGAAATCAGTCTGTTTGTTAAACAGAGGAAGAAGAGAAAGGAGACATACAGATGGTCTGGCTCCCAGCGGTGACGGAAGCAGTTGGTCTCCTCTCCTTCTGTTAGTGACAGTTGTCACCTTATTTTGAAGTCTCCTGAAGAAGAGGTGGGAGTCACCAAGCTACTGAAAAGAGCAAATGGATGAAAATGGATTGTGTAACTAATCTTAACCGTTTGGTCTAGGAGCGGTGATTGAGGCTGGTGACACTGCTGACAGCCCACAACAGCTGACTGTGCACTTCTCTCCCAGAAACTGCAGCCGAAGAAGGAAAGAAAGGTTTGCACTGTTTCTTACAGAAAAAAAAGGTCTTTGAGAGTCAAGCCAGCTACTGAGTATATGTTTGTACCAGCTCTGGACCCACAGTCTGCCATCTCGCTTGGGCCCCTTTTACCACAGCGTCTTTTTAACCAGGCTTAAGGATACCTTATGCACACACAATGCTATCAAAATAGGAAGGTACAAAAGAATGTCCCCCCCAAAATAATGTTCCTTCCCCTATGAAATCTGTGCTACACCCAAAACACACTATTTCACCTATGAATGCTTCAACAAACTTTTGTATGTGTAGGGAGAGAAAGATAGCTCTTGATTTAGGGAGGAGTAAAGGATTTGTTCTCAGGAAACTTTACTTTGTCTGCACAGCACTACCTACATCTCTTTTCCTGTCAGGGTGGCAGAAAAAAAAACATTTATTTTTGCAAAGATAAAATTTTCAGAAGTGTATTAAATGCGTTAGGACTCTCCTGGCCTTTTTTCAAAATAAATCCTACTTACTTTCAAGTATTTTCCCTTAAAAAGGCAAAAAAAAAAAAAAAAAAAAAAAAAAAGTTTTTTAAAGGATTTTTTTTCAAACAGTCTACTAATTTCAAAGAAAGCCAAATATCCAGCAGCTCCTTACAAGAGCAAGTAAAATCACAAGAATTTAAAGCAGATCAAATATCAACTCCTTGCATGGATACCACCATTAATTCGTTTCAATTTCCTTTTGCTTAATTCTCTACGGAACAGAAGCACGCTCAATCAGATTAAGGCTACTTTAATCGACATCTGCCCCCTTTAATGCAACACCTTACATTTCTTGAGATGAAAGTCCACTCCTACATTTAGTAAAGTCCTAAGCAAGCAAAAACTTGGACCTAAATCACTACCAGTAACAGGACCTGATTGCCTAAGTTATTTAGATGCTAATGGACATTTTAACCATGATTGTGATTTTTTTTTTTTTTCCTGCTGGAAATCTCTGCTGAGATGGGCTGTACCATTAAGCCCTTGGCACCCACATGTCATCACAACCCATGAGTGCTCTGCAGACCCTGGAACTGCCCCAGCAGCTGTGTGGCAAACTGAGCAAGGACCCCATTTCTTCTGTTTTAAAAGAATGCAAACTGAGACTGAAAAAAAAAATAAAAAAAATACAAGGTGGTGTTAATGTCACCATTCATAGAACAAACTTTAACCATGAACTGACTCACACCGCTGCTGCACTTTTGGTCTGACATGTGGTCCTCAAGGTGCAGAATGGGACAATAAGAGTGCTTCTGGAGAGAAACTGAAGGACAGCAATATGCACAAGAGAAGGCAGCCTGGATGCTGCTCACTATTCATGGTAATCTAGGCTGGGCCATCTCTTCTCCCAGTATCACAGCAGAGAGAGATAACGAGAGCTTGTTTCCCAGCTCACAACACAACTTCAGCTGTCCAAAGATTGCTTCACCCCTAGTATGCTCCAGGAAAGCAGTATTTGCAACCCAAGATCTAAGGACAAGATGACATGCACGTTTTTTTCCCCTCTTTTTCTCTCTTTTTCTAAGCAAGAAAAATTAGAATACTGATAGAAACCCCCTACAGCCCTTTCAGTCAGAAGATTTCAGGAGATTAGGCCATATCTTTCCAGAGACCAATCATCCAAACTAACACGTAGAGACTTTAACATTTTTTTTTTTAATACATTGCCCAGCATTAGATCAATTAGATTTTGGGAAAACTGGTTCTCCTCATACCTGCTGTCAGCAAATGGTAACTGCAAGGTTCAGCAGTGACATGCATGCACAGCTAGAATTGGTGTAGATCAGGAAGGGTTTGCATTTCTGCAAGTCAGACAACACTGGAGAGCATTATCATTGTGCTGTTACACCCTGTGACTCAGCACAGACTCCAGTACCTCCCTGCACACCCAGGAGAAAGATTTTTCTCTTTCTTTCCAAAGGTTGAGCCCAAAATAAGCAGAGTGTGTTACACAGGAGAAATGGTGCTCTCATCACCCACGGTTGCCTTTAGCTCTGTCATATTAGACATAAACATGGAAGATCCCTCTCTTCCATGGCATCCCCTTGGTGATGCCATCCAAAGCAAAGCCCCAAGTTCCTGTGCAAAAGCAGAAATGATGCCCAGCAAGGCACCACTGAGTTACCGTTAAACCATATTCCAAAGTTTACCTTAGTTCCTTGAAGGGGTCTGCCCTGACATTGGGAGTTTCTATAGATTTAGGGAACACTGTGCCTTCTGCTCCTGAAATCACAAAACAAAACAGAAGACAAATTGTAAACATTATAAGCTGTTATCAGGGGAGTGATTGTCAAATCATACCTAGGTGCAATTTTAACCTGACCCCATTTCCCCATTGCCTGACCCCATTTCTCTCTCACACACACCCCTTCTGTCCCCAAGAAAAGCTAAATCCTTATCATCTGAAGTCGGTTGTCTCAATTACAATTGGGAATTTGCCTGTAAGCTGCACTTTAGACTGTAAAATTTGTGTCCTGAATATGGGAAGTGTTTGCTGACCCAGCTGATGCAGGGAGCATGGAACAGATACCTCCTTAATAACCAATGCAGCTACATCTCTCACTAATGAACCTGGATGCATGTCATGAAATTATTTCTTTTGCTGGGCTCTGAGAGATTCTCAAAGGAAAACCAAATTTTGGCTCAATTACTACAAGCATCTCTCAGGTCAGGCTGTGCTTTTGTCATTTCTGCATCAGGTCCATGAACGAGCCATGCTGTGTCTCTTTAGAAAAAATGTGCTCTCCAAATTTCAGTTCTAAGCCAAAGACAGCTCATAAAATAAACCTTTCCACTGTCTAATTGTTCTAATTTTAAAATATGCATCTAATCGGAATTGTTCCTTCTGCTAAATGTTCTTATGTCACTGCATGCCAACCAATGGGCACTGCATGAACACAGATCTTCACCTTTCTTTTCTAGGTATTTACAGATGATGACCCAACCACCTCAGCTTTTTCTTCAGTTCTCCAAAATGTTAGGGCTTTCTATTCTGTGAACACGAATCATTCATGTTTTCCAGAATTTCTATTGCTCTTTTCTGAACCCATTCCCCTTCAAAAACATTCTGAGACCTCAGCACTGGACACAGCTGTCCCCAGGGGGTGTCACTAATACTCCATGCTGCATTATGCCACTTATTGTTCTCATTGAAACATTCAGTGCTACCACATCTATGAATGATATTGTCTTACCCATGGCAATGAACAAGAAATTCATGTTCCTGTTGTCTAGAACATAGTTGCCTACCCAGGGAACAAATTTGACCTACATTCCTACATCCAGACCTGCAGCCTTACATGCATTTGCACTGTGACCAACTAGCTGTTCATTATCTGTGCTCCTCACAGCAATTTCAGTGTCTGCACGCAAACTGTACCAATGGCATTTTTTAATGTCCTTATTTTTTTTCTTTGATAAAGCTTCCAATGCCAGCTACAGACCCTGCTGGGATCATTTAGATATGTTTGAGATTGTTTTTAATATGTCCTATTAAAATTGTTACCTGTGAGCACATTGGAAGACGATGCAAAATGTGAACACAACACCTTTTTGTAACTACTGTTATAAGGGAGAAACACTCATGGCTTTGATGCGAGTACACTGTCTTTGCACTGAAATAGATTAATGAAGCCATCCCATTGAGTTAACAGAAAAAAAAAGGAATGAAAATAATCACTCTCAACGTCTATAAAACAAAAAAACAACAACTTTTTAACCTAGAGAAAAACAAAATCTCAAAGATGACAAAAGCAGTCTGAAGTCTGAAGCTTTATACTTGAGAATCGAAATTGATTCCATGGCCCAATACAGATATTTAGCTCTTAAGTTAACTATAAGCCTTCATCGTTACAAGTTGTCAGAAGCAGCTGCAGCTTGCCAACCATGAAGGTTATTATTATCTAATCTGTCCTCTCTCAACAGTTTCCAAACAATTTAAGACTCTGCTTATCCACACAATTGCCTTGGTTATTAGCTTTCCAGTGAAACTTATCAAAAGATGTAGCCTGCACGTATTGCATAATAAAATAATGATTTTTGAGGTGAGGAAGATGAGAAAGTGCTCTGGGTGAGGTACAGGGAGATATTCTTCCACTCTCCCCACTCGCATTGCTCAACAGGTGACTTTGTTTATGCCAGTAATTTTCATTCATTTTTACACACTAAGTGTGAGATCTGCAAGTAAGCAGAATACCTGCAGGAAAAGGAGAACTGGCATACTTCTAATGACCTGGAATATTCCAGTCTTTCATTATCTCTTTGAACATAGAAAGCAACTCTGGAAACTAAGCCAGTGGAGACTCCAATGCAGACTGAAAATAAAAAAGGCTGCCCCTCCTTTCACCCATCCCCTGGTTTTCCTTTCCCTTCACACAGACCTTAAACCCTCTGCTTCTGTGTTTATCATTCCCAAATCTGTAGAAGAGTCCTCTATGCACTGGGAACAGAAACGAGACTTCCAAACCTTTCTGCTTCACTCCTTCAATACGAATTAGAAATGTATGCCACCTGCCTTGACAGCATCAATTCTTATTATTCCCTCTTAAGCACGGGAGATCTCCCACAGGGCTGCCTGTCCCTGTCACCATGTAGGACAGCAGCCACAAGGGATGCTGAGGAGCCAGGGCTACACCATCGCTCCCTCGGCTCTGGCTGTCATCAGCTGAGGGTCTCTGAGGGCCGGCTGTCATCCAGCCACTGAAGAGACACCGGTAAACGTTTCTCACCTCTCTTTTTCAACCTCATAATGATTTTACCTGTCCACAGTTCTCTACAAGGAGGCCCACAGTTGGACTAAATGCTCTGGAGAAGGCCATCCTTTGCTTCACCTTGCTGCCTGATGATTTCACTGGATGTTCATTCTGCCCTGGACTGTGAGAAATAGTAAATAACCATTCTCCATTCTTTTCTCTGCTACCTGAAATATTATATATTTGGAAATGTGCCCAATTCCACCACTTTTTTCTTTTCCACGAAAAGCCTTGGTCTCTGCCTAGGGGATCGGCAGCTCCCCCTGTGCCTCCATACGGCAATAAACTTTTGGAAAAATTCAACTACACTGGACATTTGTGCCAAAGTCTGGCTCTCAACCGCTATAGAAGTCCCCAGCCAGGCAGTGACAGCATCAGTGTTGGACTGTGTTGAAAGTGAAATCTTTAGGCTGGAGGAAGTGACCTCATTTAAAATTTTTACTAAAGGCCTTGGCACTAAAGGAAGGAAAGTTTGAGGGAAATATGCTGTTGACACGGAATTAGGCTGTCCTGGCTCTGCAGAGGACTGGGCTGTCATGGTGAAATGAATGAGTAGCCTTAGGGAGTAGAAGAGAGAGGGTGAAACTTAAAAATAGGAATCTAAGGTCATGTGCTTAGAGAGAAATGAGGATTTCTGCTCCACGCTGGATGCTCCCTGAATGGGAACGTCCCATAAAAAGGCCATGGGCTACTCATGATTCATAGCAGTAGGACAGGGCCAAATGAAAGGCAAGCATGTCATTAAGCTGAATGAGAAGAGGCAAGACTAACAGAAACATGGGAACAAGAAAAAACTGGCATTATTTTAAGAATAACCAGTGAATCCTTGAATTTAATTTAATGTAGCCTCCAGCTCATCCTCACTTGAGGATCGTGTGCAGAGAGAAAACACTGATTGCAGGAACTGAAAAAGCCTGCCCTACAAAAGAAGGCTAGAAAGACTAGGTTTTTTAGTATTGCAGCACGATGGTGAAGGAAGGATATGAATGCTGTGTATAAACACATTAGGAGGATAAATAACACAAAGGAAAAAGAACTACTGGCTATAGGCCAAAGTTGGCATGACAGCAAATAGCAGTAAATCGGTTCCAAATACATTTAGGAAGAAAAAAACAGGTTTTTTCTTTCTTCTTCTTCTCCCCTTTTTTTTTTTTTTTTGTGGGGGGGGGGGCAACAGAGGAGTGAAAACAGGAACAACTTTTCTCTTACAGTGGGTGGGACAGACAACCTAACAGACTCGACAAACTCATGACTACAAGGTGTGGGAATAGGATTTGCAAGACCAGAAGGTGCTTTGCCATCTTGCATTCCCACAGGCTTATTTTCATTACTACCTAACCTAGGAATGCTGGGTTTTGGCAAACAGTACTAATGCACAGCTCCAACAATGGAAGACTTAGCTGCTGCAATCTCCCTTCTCAAGCAAGGATACTCTATCCGTCTTCTCCTTTTGCAAAACATAAAACAAAAGTAAATTAAATTTACTATTGTGTAACACAGCTTCTGCTTCCTGAATTATCCTTTATTAAAACATTTGCTATCCAACATGAAAAATGCATAGTATAAAATTTCCATTTCATTGCCAAGTATTGAAAATATTTTTTGCCTTCCGAGACTTGCTGCTGCTAAGGGCAGCTCAACTGCAAACAGCCAAAGACATTTAGAAGAAAACAATCATATAATTTGTACTTAAACATACTGTATCATACATCCCTAGGCAATAAACTATTCCTTCTCACAGTTATATCAGAGTGACTCCTATTAAAAGCCATACCTGCTTGATTCCCTCTTCTGACACTCTCTAATTTACCACCAATAAATGTTCATAAACAGTTTGACTGAAAAATCCATACAGCCATTTCAGCTTTATTTTAAGTTCCATTTAATGTTCCTCAAAAATGATTTCATCAATGTGTTTCCATTAGCTGGTTCTCTGCCCAATAACTTAATTCCACACAATCAGTCAGGAACTTATAAAGCATATGACAGCATCTACCTAAAATGTTCTGAATCACCATGAAGATTCATTCAGTGAATGCTTTCCCCCCCCCCATGCATAAAGTGAAGGGGAACTTCATGTGAGAACAAAAAACAAGAACCTTAAGCAAGGAAACATTCAGTATTCAATCTCAGTGATTATTTTTGTTTTTCTTTTTTTCTTTCCTTCTTTCCTTCCCTCTTTCTTTCTTTCATTCGCTCCTACTGTCTTTCTTTCTTTCTTTCTTTCTTTCTGTCTTTCTTTTTTTTCTCTTTTGGAATTGAAACAAGGAGCACAGGAGAACAGGTCTGCCAAATAAGACCTAGCAATTTCTTTGGTACTTCAGGTATCTTAGAAGCCAACTGCCACATCCAGGACATAAGCCTGGTTGAGGTTTGCAAGTGAGTTGCTGGAGTTACAACCACCTTCTGGATCTCCTCTTGCCTCTCTCTCCCTTGCTCTTTGCACTTTTGGCAATCACCTTGCTTTATAACGTGAATCCAAAACACAGCATGAAATCAGGCTGTTTTTTTTATCAAGTTTTAGATTGAAACAAAGCAGAAGCATCGTGTTCAGTATCTCTATGTTGGTCTGCCAGTCTCCTGTTGAAGAGGGTCTTCTAAATGTTAGCTCTCTTCATCCCTATTTGGAATTGGCCAATCAATCTCCTGAGCTCTGTGACAAAAGCCTGGCAGATTACAAACACACCACCAAGGCAAAGGTTCTGTAGTGTGACCTCAGCAATGGCTGGATGCCAATAACTCTGTAGGAGAGAGAGAGAGATTACAGAAGCCCCAAGAAAGATGCAAAATCTCAACTGGAACATGCAACTTTCTTAACCAGCAACAGATCCAGCAAGACGAAAGAGGGAATCAACAGTTCAACACTCCTAACTGCTTCCTGTTTTTCCTGTGCCCTGCAAAAGCATCTGAGCTGCGTGACTCTGTCCTGGCACCATCCCTAGAGCAAAGGCAAGGGCCCATCCTGCTCCCCTGAGACACAACTGGGCTCCAGTCCCTGTGACAAGATCCTGATCACATACTGCTCCCTCTGCACAAAACTGTTGCTCCAGACTTCCACTGCTGTCAGCTGGAACAGGGAGAAGAGCTGAGACACAGCACAACAACAGGTATTTTTGGACTTGTGATTGGTGCTCCTGCTATCAAGGGTAGGTGGCAATCAGCTGAACAGCACTTGGGGTGAACAGAACACAGAGGGAGAAAAATCAGGTTTCCACTCAAGTGGAAATGTACTTGGCTAGCTATTTCCCACTTTCCTATTTTTACTTTTTCTACACAACAGATTATTTTCCCAGTTTGTGCATTCTTTAAATAACAATGCCCCATCCACAGTACATTTTTAGAGTTGTTTTATAATGAAATTTTTAGAGCTGCTTTATAATGAAATTGGGATCTCAGAGCCATGTGCCAGACTTGGTGATTAGTTTGGCTTAAGTGTATCTTCTCTTTAGAACACTGCCTTAACATAGCACTGTGCAAATGAGGGGAGAAGGAAAAGGATTTGCTTTGATTTTTTTTTCTAGCTAAGGTCAATAGACAATGTATAGTGTGCTGATGATCACCAGAAACTACTTCTATTTCCACAGTTATTGATCAGGACACATTCAGCAATTTGTACATGAAAATACTCATCTGATGAGGTTCTGTCCTCTGCAGATCTCATTGGGATAATATGTGACAGTCTCAGAAAGGTGTCTGGGCAAACACGTATCCAGGAAGTAAATCCAATCCAATACAGGCAGAAATGATTTGCGCCCACTTCTTTTAATTCCTAGCTTTAAAAGCCTTATTCATCTCTAATTTACGTTTTTAAATGGATGAACATAGTAATTGCTGTTGCTCCCCTTGAATCCCATCAAATCTGAAATCAATGAGGTCTATTTCAGGGCCCAACAATAATGGAATGGCTAGGTTAACCCACTGCGCTGAACAAAAGCCATAAAGCTTCGTTCATATTTCTTTCCACTACTGGATAAAAATGGTTGATTGCAATGGTCTGTCTGCATACCTTTGTGCCAAAGTGTTGAGGAGTTGTCCAAGGACAGTCTATGTAATGAGTCGTGTACACTATCCACAGAGGTGTTTTTAATAAAGATGCAACACAAATTATTTAGAATCTGATAGCAAATATATTTTCTGTCTTTCACTATCTGTATCTAAGAATATCCCAGAGCTTTGAGATTTGGACTTGGCACCAGATATACACATGGGGAATGAGTCAACCCTTAAGCACTGGGTCAGGCCAGAAGGGAACTCCTTGTGCCTCCAACACCAATAGCATCACGGGATGGAGGAGAAGCAGTTCTCTGACTCATAGTACTGAGAAATACATGGATCCTGCTTTTAAGCTAGGCAACGTGCAAACAATAGGATGAGCTGCAAGATCTCAAATGAGCACACAGGTCTTTACTGATGTGTGTGACTGTAGACACGCGTTGAACTTGCAGCTTAGCTTCAGTGGTTGAATCCCTGACAAACATAAAGGGAGTAACAGAAAAGAACAGGAGGGCTTGTATCCAAACTGAGAAAAGACATACGAAGAAAAGTTGCTACAACCTATGCTGACCTCTGGATATTTCTGTCTCATCTAGTTTTGGGATCCTTCAATACTTTTTCTGCAGGTCAACAACAGCAAAGTCATCACTGAACTCCTTTGAAGCTGTTCTTGGCATTCTTGTGTAAATTTGCAAAGAAACTCAGAGAGCACCTGAAGTGGGAATACCCAGTGGAAATTTATCAAGGAGAATGTTCTTTTGGCTTCAGACAGATCAGGTTGTGAAGGCTAGAGAAAGCACTCAGGAAATAAAACATAAATCTGCCACACTTTTAAATTTGATTTTGGTGTTTGGTGAGTGTGCAGTATGTTTCTTTCATAATCCTTGTGACATTTAATCAATATTAATCTGATGGTGGATGATTCTTCTTCTTCCTTAAACAGGATTAAGGAAACACAATCTGAAAACACGTTTCAGCCTGGACTAGAAGCCTATACACTTTACATAAATGCTATCCTTTTTGTCTGGAATGTACTTTGAAGCAAAAGCAAACAGAAGAAAAAAAAACAACGTATTGCTATTTCTTCCTCCCGACACACATTGTTCTCCCCAACAAAAGACAAGTTTACAATCTGGATAAGTGGTTTTTGAAAAAGAAGGGCAGTGTTATTTGAATTCACTGTTGAAAAGAATAGACAACAGTGCCTAAATAGACCTATTGCCCTGAAGGCAGCACAGCGATCAGAAGCATTCAGTCGAGACCAGCGCGCTTGTTCAAGCTCTGGTCATTCTAATTTCTTGCCTAATATAATAAGAGACTTTTTTTCCACCCCAAACTCTGGGGAAAAAGCAATCCAGTTCAACCACATCCACTTTTTTTTTTTTTTAAATGTATATTTCTGAATTGATACTCTGTTACTGCTGATTGCAGATTAAATCGCTTTTTCATGCCTGTTAGTTTGATCTGGCAATAGCATAATTCCTAACTGAGACCAAAAAATAATTTCCTTGTAGCTTTAATCGCTGACAGGAAACATTTTTTCCCCCGCTCCTCACTTTTGCTAAACATGACTTTTTTCCAGCACCACAGCTATGCAACGAGAGCAGAGAGATGGGATGAGACTCCACTGCCATGAATGAAGGCTGCAGAAGTGGAGGCTGCTTCCAGCCATGCCTGTGCCAGTGCTCAAATCTTTTATCTGCATTTGTCAGCACCTTTCCCCAGTTTTCTCATTCCATTCTCTGTTCCTTTTCTGCAGGACCAATGACTACATGACAGCTTGGCAATTGCCCCAGGAGCGTATTAGTACTACTGCTTAATTACCTATAGAGAGTGAACAGCCAATGTTCATAACTGCTTCCTGAAGAAGTTCAAGCATCTTCAGCAAAAGGTCAAATGCCTGTCCAAGCCTCGTGAGCAGCACAGCTAACATGGTCATGGCACACTTGTTTCTCCTGCCAGGAGCACAGAAGGGAGCTTAGAGCAACTGCTGCGTCCAGGTGTCTCTGAAGCAGCCTGAGCGAGCAGGAGCTCATTTGCAACTGGAGGAACTGGGAAAGGCATCTGACACAGCACTGATGGTCCAATGTTTGCTTCCAGAAGCACAGCACGGAGCCACAGCAGTGCTTCGGCTGCACCGAGCCCTCACGGAGTCAGCTGCAAGATGCAACTTTTCTGCTGCTTTTGCACAGGAAACAGATTGCAGTAAAAAAATACTTATATCTGCTACAAATGAGTACTGTAGCAACATTTCTCCCTTGAAGGAACTACCTACAGACCTATAGAAAGGGTACATTTTATCAAGAAAATGCAGAAAACCCAGACACAAAGATTGAAGCTTGCCATCTATCTCCAGGCATGGAGTTGCAGCAGACACACTGCTGAGGCCAGAAAGCTCTGTTTCCTCTTTGGCTCTGCTCAGATTTCAACACTTGGCTACAACAGTTACTCAGTCTGCCATAAACAAATCAGCAAAATACCATTTTGAAATCATAATGGCTGCTGTAAAGGGCAACTGTGCATGTTCTGACCCATAAATAATCGCTTTGCAAGAAGGGTGCAGGAAGCAAAAATGGGTGGTAAGTTGTTATATTTCTAGCTTACACCACACTCTAAAATGACTGGAACCAGTCAAATGGCTTTGCAGATTATTTTCATGAAATACAACTACTCTTGAACTCATTAGAGTTACTCTGCTGTAAATATTGCAGCAAACATAAGCTAGAAAGAATATGCCACAAAGCTACAAAAATTGTAATATTGAGGAAATGCGAACAGAGTTCTCTAACCAGGCTGGTATTGCAACAGCAGTTCTGCAGGATTTCTCTTTTCCTCCCTTCAAGCTAATTCAAGGCTTTCTATAGATGTTTGTGTACGTGAAGCTTTTGAGACAGCTGGGCAAGTTTGCACAGACAAATCAGTTCACCACACTCATATTAAGCGCCGTTTTTCTCCCATTTAAAGCAAAAATGCTGCAAATGCTTTTTTAAAAAATCCTTCCATGAGTACTAAAACTCAGTGCTTATGAATAAAAGGTGCAGCTACTGGTTGGTTACTTGAAGGGAGGGCATGAAAAGTGTTGGCAAGGTCTATGGTTCCAACATCAAAGGCATCTTGTAGCCAGCCATGGTACTGGAGAGGGCTGCAATGTGTGGGGCGGGTGGGTCACATATCTGTGGAGGAGCTCCTGCTGTACTTACACTGGAGGATGAAGGGTACCCTACTCAAGTTAGGGTTTTCCACATAACCAAATTGTTATTATTGCATGATTTTACAAGAAAAAATATACTGAGAATCACATTTACCAAGCACCCAGGGTTGGAATCATTCGGGGAGCAATCCATGCCTTCATCAGTTGGAGGTAAGGGATTTTGTGGTTTTGTGATTCCTCCTATCCTTATCATAAGGAAGAAAGATAATCTTAAGAATGGTTAAAAAGTGTGGTTGATGTGTAACAAGGCAGCCTGCAGGAAGACATCTTTGCTGTTTTTAGCTCAGCTCATTGCAATGCATGTGGATTCCCTACGAAGCTTAGCCAAAAAAAAAAAAAAAAAAAAGAAAAAGAAAAAAAAGGCTTATAAATCCATCATAAATATTAAACACCAGAGTATACTGGCAAGTTTCCCTGAAAACAAACTTCAAGAAATAATCTCCAAAAAAGATGTCGTGGCCCTTGGGAGAACCGACACTGGCATGCCATCAGATGTTGTCTCATAAGGCTAAATTAAGCATCTGACCAGATTTTAATTTCTGTAAAAACTTGAGCTAATTTAAATTGCTTTAGATTTAATTAAAAATGCTTTTGTATAGAGATAATAATGTAACCCTGTTAATTAGTATCAAGTGGCATCTAGAGGGCATATTTAAAAACTAATCTGGAGAATAAATAGAGCTAATTAACAGTCAGAATAATGCTTTATGATTGTCCTTTGTTTATAAATGCAGTAATATTCAACATGCTTATTAAATAAAATTAGTAATTAATAAATATTAAAGCTAATTTTAATGCTCTTTGGTTAAAGGAGAATTTCTTCTGAACCATTTTTCAATCCGTTTGAACGTGTTTCAATTCTTATGGGGGGAGGAGCCGGGAAGGAGAATCGCTGTATGACAAACCACATAGAAATTCAATTAGAAGCAGCTCATTCATCTCCCATAATGCAGACCGTATGGGTTTATGAGCCCACAGGGGATACTGACTAAGGCATGAGTTTGTGTCTACTTGTTCCTTGCCAAAGCAGGCACCACCAGGGCTGTCCCAGGGGAAGAGTGGCGGCAGAATCTGCTTTCAAGATCTCAACACTGCAAAAGCAAACAAGTAGTTGTGGTTCAGAGGGATGAGGACTGCTCCGAGTTCTACTGTAGTATCATTTAAAAATGATGACGTGCTCAAATTCTGCAGGATGGAGGACTGTAAAAGCAGGCGGTGCTAGAAGTGATGATGCGTTGCCATCCTCTCCCCTGACAAGAGTGGAGGTGACGGCTGGGCAATCGCATGCACCCATAGGTAAGCTTAGAATAAAAAGGGCAGGCCAGATTTGGCAGAAGATTCAGTTTCCACATGGCTTTTTACAGGCAATCATGAGCTCCTTCTGAGTCAGCTGGGCCAAGGCAGCTGCTGGGCTTTGAGCAGAGCAATGGGAACTTGTGCTGGTTCTGGAAGACCTTGTCTACAGATGTCATCAGAGCTGGCCATGGCTGTAGGGCTCAGAGATGTCCCTGTCCTCAAACAGAAGTTCCCGTTATCTTTCAGTCTCACCTATGATGGCAAATTTGAAGGGATCCACTAAACCAAATACAAGCACTGAAGTAGTCCCACCTGCATCATGCACACAAAGAGAATCAGCTCTTTCTGTATTGTTTAGTGGTTAAAAATCAGAAATAACACCTTCCTGCCTGCCCCTTCCCCCAAAAAACCAAACAACAACAACAAGCAACAAATCCCAAACAGAAATAAAAGGCACTTTCATTTGGTTATTTGCATCCACATAGTGCAATTTTTGAAGCCTCATCAAATGCAACATATGTCCTACTTGTATCTGCTTGTTATCCAAAATGCTGTATATTCCTCCCTTTTTCGATGCCTTGCTAATGATGAAAAACCCTTTAGCTACTCTGTGCAGAGTCCATTTCAAAAAAACAAAGCTTCTCTTCTGTCATGTCAAGGCTTCAGCATTACTTTGTAGAACAAACTTTCAGAATCCACTTTGAAGAGCACACAAAGAAAACAGTAATTATTGTTAACAAGATTAAAAGCTAGCCACAGGTCCAACAACTGATGCTCTAACCTCTGCAAGATGACTTTCATGCCAGATTGCAGACACACGCTTCCCTCTGTAACAAGTACGTGTTCAGCCATAACAAGAGCAAGTCGAGATTATTTACATAGTGTAGATAGGTGTCAGCAGACATGTACCAGCAGCACCTGAGATCCCAAACACCAGAGAAATGATCAAAGGAACTTGTCTGTGTAGTACAAGTTGGACTAGCCTCAAGTGCAGACAAAAGCACTGGAAGAAATATGAACATATGGTATAACACTTCCCAGCATGGCAAACAGCCATGGCAACCACTTTTGGAGATATAATTAGATTGGGGAAGCAAAGCTGGAGAAAAACAAAGCCAAGCATGAACTCTGAAAGCATTTCAGCTCAAGGTCGTTGAAATATTTGCCATGTAACATCATCTGTGATAGCTTTCTACCTTTTCTTTTCTGATTGCTCTGCAATGCCAAATAAACCCTGAGAAACACAGTTGAAAATAATAAAAATGAAAGTGTACTACAGCGGTTAGTAATACTTCTGATGCTGTTTATTCTGGAGACTAAAACAAGGCAGGAACTCAAAATAGCTATCAAAAATAATTGCTGGTTTCTCCAGAGCAGAAAGCAAATAAAAGCAATGTTTTTACAAGTACGTAATCTGTAAAGGAGTACTTGTGACTTGTAAACAAAAGTTTCTGTATTTTTTCAAAGAATCAATGACATTAATCTTTCTCATTTAAGATCGTTGCTCTTTGAATTCATCTGCCCTGCACAAAGGCTGCATGATTTGGGAGTTCAGAAGGGCGCCGTGTATTATAAGGGGATTTGTGTACACGTGGATTGTGACAAACACTCCCCAGCTCTGAAACACCGCATTAATTTGGAATGGTCCTTTTCAAAGTTTTCTCCTGAAAAAGATGCTGCAAATTTTTTCAGCCTTTATCCCACAAAGCTCAGCTAACTTTGGTATACCTAATGACTAAACCGGCCCACTGTGTACCAACAGTGACTTGCAATTTGAAAGAGCTACAACTGCCCTTTCTAGAAACAGGAAACCATCTGGAACAGCACCACATCAAACAGCGAAAAAATAAGCATTGGATATGAAATCTCATTCATGATGCCCAGACTCTGCAGCCTCATTTTAAGCTCCTTTCTATATACATAGGGTTCAGTGCAGGGGAATTGGACTAGGTGATCCTCAAAGGGCCCTCCCAACTCAAATGAGTCTCTGGTTAACTATCAATACACCATCTAATACGGAGTAAATAACAATAATTAAAAATACTACATATCATTCTAAGCTCCTTCATTGATCCTTATGTTTTCAGGAACTTACTAGAGAAGTAAGGAGGCTGTAGCACTGACAACACAGGTTTCTCCTCCCATGCAGGGGACATTTAAGCATATCCCTGAGCATAGCTGGAGATGGCTCAGAGATGAGCAACATGGTCTTACATCTGGGTAAGAAAAGCTTAAGCAATATAAAGGCCAGCAAAGTATTCAGAGAATGCATACAGGATCTTAATTCATATTGACTTTTCCGCTGCAGGTCTCCTCCTCAGTGTTTGCTTTAGGATGAAGGAGAAGCTGCTGATGAGCGGGAGATTACAAATACAAAACATTCCCTCTTCACAGAGATATTGGTTGCAGCCATGGAAGCATTGGTACAGTGAACCCACACTGTCCCAGACCCAAGAGATTAAGTCATCTACTTTCCAAAGCTGGTCTTAAAGTTGTTTTACTGGTTCCAAAAGGCGAACTAATATGTTGTGCAAGTTAAGAAACTCCTCAGATAGAAACTCCTAACCATTATGTGTCTGGGAAAGATTCAAAGCAATAAAGACAGTGAACAGCTTGTATCCAATAGAAAACTTCCAAAAGCGTGAAGGAAAGTCAGGCAAAACTATTCCAAAATTTTAAGAGGTATATATTAAAAAAGCGATTTATTGAGTAATCTCTTACCTAAAACTCTCAATCTCTCTGCTCCGACTACCACTTCGTTGTCATCCGCAGAAAACAGCAATTTTCCAGAGAGGGTTTTCACCTCAAATTTTTGGCTGTGTGCTTCCACTGCTTGGGGGCCTAAAGAGAAGAGACTTAGTATAAGCTTTGAGTGGAAGTGGAAGAAAAGCACTTAGCAGTCCCCATACATTTAATAACCCATTTGCTGAGATGACTCTAATAGCTCTGCAGACACAACCTGCATCCGATACAACAAGCAGCAACGCCTGTGCTTTACAGAGGGTGACCACTCCATAGGAAAGGGCATCCAAATAACCTTCAACTATTTCTACTTATGATGTTATTTAATGTTTATGTATGTCCTTAAATTGCCATTAAGCTTGGCATAGCTGGGACATTTCTACCAAAGACAGAACCACAAATAACAGTGATTGCACCCAGCTACACTTGGAGAGCAGTGGTTCACCTCACTTGGATCGGTGCTGCACTGTAGCAGATTCTCACTTTTGTGCCTGCTAAATACGATACTGCTGTCATGCATAGTCCAATGGAAAAAGCAAGCACAACACAAACCAGAAAAAAACAGCAGCCAGAAGTAACACTACAAGAGTGCTTTGCTTCAAAGCTGCAGTTTAAGCTTAGTCCCACCCCTCCAGGATGGTCAACCCTGGGACCATTGCCCTCCTGACCCTGCAGAAGAACGAGCCACCTCATTCGTGGTGGCTGTGTAGGCTGAACAAAGAGCATGGTCTCCCACATCTCAGAAAGTTTTTAGACGAGTAAAACTTTCCCTCTGAGCTCTTATTTTAATTTCACTGCTTCTCCTGCAGGCTGCTGCACAGTGCAGTGCTGAGAGCCTCTAGGCAAAGTGTGCCGTTATGGAACCTGATAAACATCAGCTGCCCAAACAGCAATTCTGTGCAGATCTGTAGCTCAAACACTACAAAGAGCAGACTCTCTGGTACCTGACCTCAGCTAAGCTTCACACAAATTGCCATCTTAAAGCCCCACACAGCCCAGAACAAATCCCAGCCTCCCTGCAACGTGCTACTATGCAAGAAAGTGACTGGTCTTAGCTTTACTCCTGCCACCTTCCTGATGAGTCTCATTTCGCCAAAGTGAGTACTTCAAGGCAGTTTCTAACCCCACCTGTACCCAGTATTTGCCTATATTAGCATCACAGCACACAGATTCATATGACTGATTGGACTACAGAAAAGTGAGACCTTTGTATATCTGATTCTGCAGAAACACTTGAAGACCCTGCAGCCATCCTGAGAAAATAAAATACTTTTGAGTTTTAAATTTGATTTATATCTCACTAATTAACTGCCTCCATATCAATGCAGCACATGCTGTGTGGGACCACATCTTCCCTCCACTTGTGAACCAAAGCTATTCCAAGCGCAGAAATGCTCTCAGGGTCCAAGACATCACAACAGGGACATCACACTGACTGCGTCCTTCCAAATTCTCCTGAATTCTCCTGCTTAGGGGAACCTCATTCCCTCTTGTAAGTATATGCAGAACCAACAAACTAAACAAGTTCTGAATGTGAGAATCTGTGAGTTTGGGGTTGAATTTATTCCCTTCCTCCAGGCAATTTTCATGCATGACACTTAAACCACTGCTTTCTGATGTGGCATATTTAATTATTTAATACTGTGACTAGAAGCCAAACTGTTATTTAGGAAATCAAACAACTCAACCTCATGCAGAAACAGCATGTTTATGGATTACTGGCTCTGCCATGCAGCAGTACTTCTCCCAGTCCTTAGACAAATCTCAATAAATAAATACCTATCCTATATCATATATACATATTAGTATTTTAAACTCTTTTAACCCAAATTACACATGCGTCCATTCAAAGGCTGCAGTGCACTGGGGACTTATGAAACACCCATTTATCCTTCAAACACACTAATGCTTAGGAGAATCAGTGTTCTTAATCTGAAAGAGGCATAAAAAGCAATAAATTGCTCAGGGTCCAAACCCAGCCACAGTCGATCAGCAGCATTCCCAAGATCTTAGGTAAGCTAAAAGAGTCTCAGGAAAATCCTGCGCCTGCTAGGACAGAGATGTCAGCCTGCATATGTTCTTCTTGACCCCGGAGTTGTACAGCTAACCTTTCTGTCTCTGGATTGGCTTTCAAATGAAAACGATGGTCTGCTTCGTTATCAGACAGCAGCAGCCAGCTGCCTCTCTCTAGCACTGCTTTCATGTCTCTACCTTTGTTTCTACAAAGCAGAGCAAAGTTTCCATTTGTTCTTCACTAAGACACCTGGGCTCCCCTCTGGCGAGCTGTGTGAAGCCAGTGCAGCATCCCACAACACACCTGCTTTCATCTCTCCGTAACAACTCCATGCAGCCTTTCCCCCTCCTTACCTGTTACAAGGCGAGTGAGGACTTTTGTCTTCTCATTGAGGATGTTCACTGTAACGTTTCTGGCAGACTGGAAGTATAGTGGGTTGCCCTGGAACGAGACCACAAGAGGAAGCACGTGAGATGGGGACAGCTGCATGGCTAGGGATGGGGTGAGGTACAGGTTCAGCTGCTTGTGCCCTTGTGTTGATCTGTGCCTGTCTCATCATTGCACAGTACTGATGTAACTCAGAATAGAAATGAGCTTAACCAAATGTGGCAGTCAAAGGTGCCCAGAGACAGGCAAATTTCCTTTCCTGCTGCTTTCCACACTGCACACTAGCATACTGGTGCAAGGGGAGTTTGCTGAGACTCCTTATATTTGTGTTAGTTCCTGATCGTGGAATCATGGAATCATTACGGTCGTAAAAGACCTCTAAGATCCTCTAGTCCAACTGTCCACCCACCAATATTGCTCACTAATCCATGACCCTAAGCACCAAATCTCCCTGCTTTTCCATGCTTCTGTTTATTGTCCAAGATAAAGCCACAGTCCACACCTCTGTTTGGCTCAGAAAACATCCCAAAGACTACCCATGTTTTAGGGATAGTCAGCTTTATTGCCAGTATGTGCCACCCAGCTTTCTATCTTAAGATGTGCAGGTGATGCTGGACCTGACATGAAGTTTGTGGTATTTTGGGAGGCTGATTACAGCAGTGCATTTCAGAGTCAAACCTGCAATATTGCACATAGCCTCAGATGACTCCAACACTATGTACATGCATGGACATGTGTTTCTGTGCCCAGGGAGCTGTGAATGAGAAAACCTTGCTAATATGCACAAAGTGCTTTTGATCCCAAAGCAGTTGTGAGCCATCCAGCAATTAGAACCAGGACCATGCAGACTGGGATGCTTCAGACCAGACTCATCCCATCAGGTCTGGAGATGGAATCATAGAAACATTAAGGCTGGAAAAGATCACTAAGATCATCAAATCAACCATCAACTCATCCCCTGTGTGCCCACTAAATGCAATAAGACATGAAGCCTATCCCACTCCTCACTTGACCACACCAATTTCTGCCTATTTTTCACATTTATGCTTTAAATGCACCTCTGGGAAAGGAGCTAGAGCAGCTGTTAACACACTGGAGTCATGCAGCTACCTGGCACCATCCGATTCAGGTACTTCTCCCACAGAGCGAAGCCAAAGGAAACCCACAGTGAAAACCATCTGGCTCCTTCTGTGTGCAAACACATCCAAGACACCTGGGAATCTGTGTTTCCTCCAGGCAGCCCAGTCCTCACGGCTGGATTTTCAAGGGCTATTAGCCACCTAGGGCACTAGCATGGGGTGAGTCCAACCTAAATCAGCCACAAGTCTAATGTGTGAGGTAGAAATTCACTGCCAGCAGTTCTTTGCAATGTCTAAAGCAGGCAGCTGAATAAACTCATTAATCAGCTAAGCCAGAGGATTAGTAGAGGGGGTGCAACAGCAAGAAAAACAGCAAGGAGATGAAAATTCTGTGCCCGTGCACTTCTTACACTGTGCTTTCATCCCAATGTTTCAAAATCTTTTCATTAAGAATGAACATTCAGGACAGGGTGTGTAGGTCAGGCATGTTCTCCTTGCTTCTCAAATTTATAAGGAGTATAATTAATATTTGTATAGATGTTTTCTGGATCACGGCAAAAGAATTAGGCTGTTTGCATATAAAGCTTAATAGGAGCACAGGGATGAACTCTTTGGAATCATGCACCAGAGCTTCAGTTGCTGGGCAAAGAGTTCCCTGCAGCAGTGAAAATAAAACTATAAAACTCACCCCAAACAATGCTGCATGTGCACAAATATTCATGACAATTTCATCAAGGTCATCTGGTCCAACTCCCCTGCAATGAGCAGGGACAAATACGACTAGCAGTGACTGCTAAAGATTTTGCTTTTTTTAATTCACTTTGGGTTCTTCTACCAAGCGCCTGGGAATTAATGCTGATGACTATTATATGGTTAATGGCAGAGTAAAAAAGATGGCTTCACGTGAAGACCTGCTTCCTCTGACATTAATTCTCTGCAGCCCTGACCACAGAACCTAATTTGAACACCACCAGAAATAGCAGTTTACTGCTACGTTTTCATTTTACATGTATAGATGAAAGATATTTTAAAGACAGATAGCTACAACATACATAATCTGGAGTCGCAGATGGGACTGTAATCACTATGAACGCTTCTGTAGCACAGAAAGGTCACGTTTTTGACTTGCACCATTTGACTTTTTTATGGAGTTAAGCAAGTAGACTAAGTGTTTTGAAAAGGCCAGGAAACCTCCTAGGCCAAATTAAGGTAGGAAAAATCATTCAAACCCCGGGACTGGTTAACTTTAAAACTCTGCTACTGATCTGCATAACAAGAGATTCGCTACAGAAGCACTACAATATAGGCCAAGTGTAGCAGAAAAAAGGCTGCCCCAAAGCAGGCTTACAAGATGAGCTAAGAGATGATAATCCATCTAAAGAAGACTTAAAATACATAACCAGAACCTGAAATGTTCATCCCAGCACAGTCATCTCATTCACTGCTTCAGAGCTCAGATTCATCCAGCTTTCTAAAAAACGAAATTTCTCTAAGAGTTATGTTTCTATTGGTCTGCAGAGAAAGACCATTTCAAGTACTTAATGCAATGCCTGCTCTCATTTCCATAATTCTTCTTCCATTAAGAAATGAAAATAGATGAAAAAAAAACCCCAAACATTTCCTTTTGCTGAAAATTCTGGAGATTTAGTGTCCATCATCTCCTGTTTACAAAGGTAACAACATGACATATTTTACGTAGTGAACTCTTAAACATTTTCCCACTGCAAGCTTAGTAATGATGCCAGCTTCCTTCAATCACACACACACAAATTAATAGACTAAAGCATTAATTCATTCTTAAAGTGGTTAGAAATCATAACTGAAAAGGGAAAACCTTTCAATTCTCTTAGCATTTCATGTTACTGTGACATGAAGTCATTCTGGTGCACTTCAGCAAATGGAAATCTAGATCAATAAGGCATCATAGAATCATAAAATCATTAAGGTGGGAAAAGACTGCTAAGACTATCTAATCCAACTGTCAACCCAGCACCACCATGCTCACTACCCCATGGCCCTCAGTGCCTGTAAAGGACCAAGAAAACCACATTCTGACTTTCTGGGGCATGCTTAGTATGTGTGTCGAAATCACAGACTTTGCAGATCTAAAGTTAGCATATGAGCATGCAATAAATAGCCATGACTGTATTTATAACACTACAAGTACATGCCACATATACAAGATATGCCACATTTCTGAAGTATAGTGGGCAATAATCCAGGTCAGAATCTTTCTAGATAAATAATATCAAAGAAATTACTCATATGTTACTCTTGGACATGATGCAAAGAAAACTGAAATGAACTGAAAACTGGATGTAATGCTCTTTTGAGTTTAGAAAAATAGAAAAAAGAATCTTTTTCTGTTTGTCTATCTGTATGTCTAAAAGCGGTTCCACTCAATTCTTCAGGAAAGCATATTTTTGATAAAATAAATCTAGTATTTCAGATCACACAACAATCCCACATATTTCCCTGCCTGCATGCTATCTGATGTGCTGAGAAATCTCTTTTTCTGTCATTTGCTCTTCACTTCTATCACAAATACTATGCTAAGGTTTCCCTGCCCCTGTCTTAAGCACTGCTCCGAGTCCAGGTGCCTGGATTACAATGCTCTTCATACTTGGATTTGGTTGTTGAAACTGTAATCTCCTTACAATGGCCATCTATGAACTTCACTGCTGTAGTGTTAGCAGAGCTATAGCTCATGTTCAAGTCATCCTGTGGCACTGCACTGAACCACAGTCTTTCATTTAACTGCCTGTGCAACTCGCAAATTGAATTAGCAGTAACTCCTTTCTGACACCATTTTACATTACAGGTTCTTTCAGTGCTCACTTGGATCATTCTGCTGGAGAAACAGAGCTACAGACATTGATGGGAATAGGATACATTCTTTTCTTTCTTCAAGTTTTCTTACTTGCTTCTGACATGTTTCAAGCATTCTCCTTGCAAGATGCTGACCCTGCACTGGGTCACGATTCCATTCACAGAACCATACATTCATTACGATTGGAAAAGACCACCAAGATCATTAAGTCCAACCATCAACCCATTATACCCATGCTCACTAACCACGTCCCTCAGTTTCTGGGAACAGGTGAGGCTGGGATCCTTTGAGGACTATTTCTCCATTTCCAGCCCACCACAAACCTACTGTTTACCTTTGCAGGAAACCTTACGTAGCAAACACTCATCATTCTGCCTATTACATCAACACTTCTTCAGTAGCAGACTCAATCATAACACAAGTGTTTGTATACAGAAAAGAAACAGCCACATCCGCACCTATTTCATAGATTAAAATGTTGAGCATACACTGCAGAATGAAGGATTTGAATAGTTCAAAAAATATGTCAAAACAGTGTAGCTTGCTTAACCACTAAGCAGGGAGGTAATCAGTAAAACACAGAAGACTGAAAAGGTATCAACTGATTGCTAGGCTTAACACATGGCAAACAAGCCCTAACAGCTCACTGGGTTTTTTTCTCTGGCTCACTTTTAGAAGAGATGCTAAAATTGCATAGATCAGAGACCAAAAGAGAAAAAACACTCTGGCAACCCTCATTTGCAGCTGAAGCAATCCCAGCTAGTGCAGTCTTTAAGGAAATTCAATAACATATGTTTTGGGGAATTATTCAAAATATGTGGAAATCTCTTTAAATTTTAACAGGCAATTTAAAAATAATGCATCACAATCAATGTCCTTCTATCTTGGATGGTTAAAAGCAATAGCTTTGATTTGATCTTATGGATTCAAAGAGTCTGCACAGTAATCGCACATGAAGCTTGTGGAAATAATGAAAATGTTGAATTTCCCGCTGGCTTGAAAAACGTAATGAGAAAAAATAAAATATTAAAGCTTCATCCAAGCTGGAGAGGAACAGTCTGGAGATGCCACTCAACCTCCATTTTCTCAGTGACATACAGAAGAACCTCTCTGCTCTCTATGTAGCCGGGCTGTCAGAGGGCAAAACCTCCTTTTCTGGAGACCAACCAGGCAGCTTGCAATGAGAGCAGAAGCATTCCTTCACCTGGCTGAGAGCCACAAACAGCCCCTCCACTTCTCTGTACCCTTGAGTGGTGTTTTAAAGAGCTGCTGATAGCTATTTGCAGGGGCTATAACAAATGCATTCCTTTTATGATCCAAATAGTCTTACTATTACTGCAACATGTAATAATAGTGCTAATAACAGAGCTAACAGCAGTGATGCATATCCCTCTGGATTGTGTTTCCTTGGGGAGGGACAACACAGAGCCTCAAACAAGGAGAGGGGGTTTAGTCCCAAGGAAGAAAAAAAACCATTGGTGTTGGTGCAGCTTCTTCTTGTAGGCACTGGGCTAAACTACTTGCAAACATCTCTCCTGCATAAATCCTTGGATGAGCAGTGATTTAATCTGCTTCCAAACAGCGCATCCAAATTGATCAAATCAGTGTCATACAGTGGTGCTGCAGACATTAAATTTCCCCCCAAGAGTCTTGTTATTTTAAGATACTCAACTAATATTTGTATAATGCTTAATCTCTTCTCTTAAAAGCTCACTGGGAAATCCTGACAGGAGTTCCTTGTGAAGACTGGGATAGATGAAACGGATTGGAATAACCGAGACGTAACTTGTAGCTTGTCTGGGCTGAGCACACAAAAAGATAAACAGCTTCACCCAAAACTTATCTTCTATCAGATAAGGGCACATTTGCTGGCAGATAGTGTAAGTCTACCTTGCCCTCTGCTTTGGCTCTACTTGCTTTGTTACTGGACAGAAAGCAGCAGAGAATCATAAAATCGTACCATCACTCAGGTTGGAAAAGACCACTGAGACCATCTAGTCCAATTGCTGACCCATCCCTACCATGTCCACTAACTTTGTCCCTCAGTGCCACATCTCCACGTTTCCTGAGAACTTCCAGTTACAGTGACCCCACCACTTCCCTGGGCAGCTTGTTCCTGCTAGAAATCTCCAGGTTTTGGTTCATTTCAAATCTCAATTCCCAGATGACTGTTGATACAGACAAGATTAAATTAGTATCACTGATCCACTTTTGTGTGTTCCAATATATGACTGAACATCTAACAGAGGAAAACACAATTGAAACTCTCACTGTAGGCCACTAAATGCAGCTTCCTAACCACAAGATGCCCAGAACGCTCTACGAGCACAGAGCAAACAAATCACTCCTGGACCTGACCCCAAGCATGCACTGCATTCCCCAAGTTCTGCCTTGGAGCATGCCTTGAAAAGCTCGGGTGGACCCCAAAAAATGGAGAAGTGAGGAAACAATCAGGTAAAGAAACCTTCTGAATTCCCAAGAGATGCTGCTGAGCAAGAACTGGCACCTCCACGAATCACAGCAAACCTCACCAGAACATCATACAGACATTGCACACCTGAAAAACACAGCACTGGGCAGCATCTGCCTTTGGTTGTGTCAACCAAGACAAGAAGACAGACTTGGGAGTATCCAACAGGACCCCAAGGTCCCACTTAGCAGCAGCCCAGCTTTCATCTGCATCAACTGAGATCCTGCACTTCCATGCCCAATTGCAAATCAGCCACCACTGTTTCTATTTAAGTTGCCATACAAATTAAAATCAACAGATCCTCCTTCTGCTTCTGACAGAGCTCCTCACAATAAGAACAGGTTTTGTCCAGGAGCCTTCTGGAGCAAAAATTTAAGTCACGTAGCTAAATCCCCAGGTGCTAGATTGAAAACATCCTTTAATATTATTTGAACATACTTTTTGTTGTTTAATCATCGAGTCTCTGCTGATCTTGATTTTGTCCTTCAAATGGCTGAGTAGAATGTTCATGTAAACTAAATCCCTTTTTTTAGTAAAACTTCTTATTTGACAGTGTAAGCTTTTCATAACAGAATGAAAGCAAAGTGTGGATGGAATTGATAACAAACATTAAAATGAAAGCTACAGAATGCCCCTGTACGTGTTATATTTCTTTCTAAAAACAATTTCTTTAAGGAAGGAGGCAATGGGTTCAGTGCAGAGGTAACAAAATGTGCTCTGTACCCTCTTGTTCCTAGAAATAAACTCTTTCCACAAGTGTCACATACCCAAGTCATGTAGCCTGGATCAGTGACAGAGCTGACACAGCCTTGACCTGCAGCTGGCATTCACGGACACAGATCTAGAAAGTCATGGGCTGACTCAACATGCTGTATTCTAACCTCTGATATTTTTGTAAGTCTTCAAATGCTTAAAGCAAAGTATTCAAGTCCCTTCTATGCAAACAAAGTACAGTCACGTTTGCAGAAAGATATACTGTGAAGCTCAGAAAAGTTAAGTAAAAACACTGTGTTCCCACCCAGTGTGACACATTTTAACAGCATATGTACTACACATGTTAGAGTTTTATGTCCAATACTACAAAGCTCCCTCTTTTATGGCACTTCTTAAAGTTTGTTTTAATGACAAAAGGAACAAAAGATAAATTTCCCACTGCTGCACTAAAGCAATTACATCTCTGACTCTTCTTTTAAAGTGCAAAGAAGGCAGGTCTATGATGTGAGATCTAAACACTAGATTCTGCTTTTGGATGGCTACCCAAAGGGTTTTACATCCTTCAAAGTGATTTATTTTTGGCAGTCCAGGGGTTCCTCTCTTTAGAAGAAATCCTGTAACGATCTCATGCAACAACAGTGTTTAGAGTGCATTGCTGCTTCTTCAAGATGCTTAATCAGCTGCTGTGAAGCTGAAAGTCGTCTGAAAACTACATTGAACCATGTCTGCTGACATTAAAAACAACATCGAAAAGATCCCCAAGGGATTACATCTGCATCAACTTCTTTGTCATCTTTTTTTTTTTTTTTTTTTTTTTTACTTTGCTGGCTCATAATACAAAGAAAAATGCAGATATGATAACAACAAATAGCCATACACATAAAAATAAAAAACTCAACTGCCAGCACAGGAATTCTGTTCTGTGTCTGCAGGGATGGGAAATCTGGATTTGTAACATCTGAAGGCTGCTGCACTTCTGCAAAACTTCCTGCACTGGCAAGGTCTCAGCTGAGCAGTGCCTGCCTGGGCTGGGACCTGAAAGAATTGAATACACTGCAGAAATCCTCCAGCCAGACAGCCCCAGACAACATCTGAAGAGAAGAGAACAGTACAGGTTATACAGTGACCAAACAATTCTGAAGATGCTTCAAGCATTTTATGTTATATTGGAGGGGATCAAAGGTGCTCAGAGGGTTAACTGCATTGCAGGGAAGCAGCTCTCCCTCATTCAGACTAAGCAGGATGAGAGCAATTGTAATGCTCTGAAACAGGATAGCAGCACATTAATCAACACTGGAAATTAGCTGGGCATTCATTACTGCTATTTATTTAAATATTTCTACAGAGAGACCTAACCACAGGAGCTGCTCATATCAGACCAAGAGAGAGCTCATACCAACCCAATCCTGCACACAGGAGGTATGGTAGCAGCACGACCATGGCTCTGTGTTAAGCTACAGCCTATTTCTGCCTCGGGCTGTCCTAGCCATGGTCAGACTCCAGTGGTGACAGATCTCCTGCTGATACACTGTATGCATGCACTGGGCAATAGAAGGGAAGGAAAGAACTGAAGAGAGCTCTGCTGAGGTTTAAAATATTCTAAATCACCCAGCTCTATAGCTACCACAACGCTCGTAACTTTTACTCCAGACAAGCGTGCAGATCTCTGTTCATGTGTTTTCATTTTTATGGCCTTTCTGGTGTGCCTGCTGCCTGCCTTAGACATCTTTTAAAACTACTGATAAATCATACCTCACTATGTATATATGCTTTTTAAAGACAATATTACAATTATACAGAACAAGTGGTTTCTGATTTATTTTCTCTTACTTATCAGCATTACTTGGACCATAGCACAACTAGAAACCATCAGAATCTCAGTCAGTCACTGAACTGAATATATATATATATATATATATATACGCTTTTCAGAGTACCTATTGTTACTACAAAGAAAGGAATGATAATATTTTCCAAAAGCCTGATTCACCAGAGACACCTGGGTTCTGTAATGCTTGCGGCACTTTTGAAGCTGTTCCTGCACTGCATAATGCCAATATATAGAGATATTTTTCTCCTTAAGTTTACTAACATGGCTACCCCTAAGCATTGATAGTACAAAGGGAAATAGTTTCAAACTAAAAGAGGGGAGATCTAGGAAGAAGTTTTTTATGATACAGGTGGTAAGGCACTGGCACTGGTTGCTCAGAGAGGTGGTAGTGCTCCATCTCTGCAGACCCAAGGTCACGTTGGAGGGGCTCTGAGCACCTGGGGAAGCTGTGGGTGTTTCTCTTCAGTGCAGGGGGGTTGGAACAGATGGGTTTTAGTGGTTCCTTCCAACTCAAACGATTCTGTGATTCCTTTGAAATCAAACTTTCTTTTGTGTTGGGTCATGGATCACTTCTGTATTAGGTTATAGATGGCCACGCCAAATTATGTATGCACGCACAACACAAAATGCAGGCAAAATCCTCACAGAGACCCCTGATGTTACCAAAATTCAGCTGCTGCTAATAAGAGTGGAATACACTTCCATCTGTCTGGACTGGGAAAAAGAATTCATGAGGCTCTGATTCATCTGCAGCCATATGCTGATATGCAGAAAATACTCATGGACACACAGACATATGCGAGGTAGCCAGCAATAGAAATCAAATCAATCACAGATCACAGCATGTGATTTGCCTAATTATGAGTAGCACCTCACATTTTTTATCGACGCAAAAAGCGCTTTGTGAATGAGCAGATGGCATTGCTATGGGATGGCACCGTCCTCAGCATTTGCAGATGCAGAACATTTACAAAGCATGCTGAAAAAATGACACAACACAAGCTGCTTCCTGGGAAAAAAGATTCAAATTGAACAAGTGTCACCAAACAAAATACATGTATTTATTGATGTTCTGAACTTATCTGATCCAGCTTCTCTCCTCAAATCAAATACACACGCGCAGGCCAGGGAGTGATGCTATCTACACATCATTAAAGTCTCTTAGATAGAACTGTCACGTGTGCTGTCTAGCATAGAAAAGCAGAGATGGAGACCAACTTGAGTCTAGTTCCAACCCGCAAACAATTTAAATCCACACAAGCAGAATCAATAGGAAGAAGCCCTGCAGAGAAAGCAATTACACTGCAAAAGCAACTATATTACAACCAGGTTACGGCTGGAAGGCAGGATGCAGAAGGCCATCCTCGCTGCTGTGATTACCCAGTGGAGCTCTTTCCAACACATCTGGTCTGTGAAGCGACAAGGGTCAGCCCAGACACGTTCCTGCAATCAGAACACTTCTGCTTCTGGACTGCTGTTACAATTATAGGGCTCTTTTTGATGAGACCTGTCCTCCAGTTTGCCATGTGCCAGGAGCAAACGTTGATCTGCGCACTGAGAAATAGGTTTGAAGGGCTCAGTGTGCTCTGCTTTTCAATAGCGTTGTGGGAGCACTAATCTCATTTCTTAGAACTGCAATTATTTATTAATTGGAGACCATGCATTTGCTATCTTATAGGACACAAAGAAAGATCATGTGACCATTCCTGAGGATAGAAAACTCAGTTTTCTATTCAAATTCTTGCATTTATTTCTGGTTTGTCTGTTTTTTCTTTCCTCTATTTTTGTTTTTTCCTCACCCCTCCCCCAAGCAGTTCCAGGCACACACTCTGCTGTGACAGGTTTGAAGCAGCTACAAAATGATTGATGAAAAACATATTTTGGCCTTGTTGTGGGAATGCTTTCTGTACAAATACATTGAGATAACTCTGTAGGGACATTTGTGGGAAAGCAGGACACAAAGAATGGCTGGGCCCATGAGCACGCCTCTGATAGAAAAGTAATTTCATCTGCTTTAATTATGATGCGGGGTTACTGCGTTGCATACATATTTGCACAGGTTGGTTTTGAATTTCTTTTTTTCTCACCACTTTGTTTCTGAAATGATGGGTACTTTGCTTTCAGGAGGATGTTTTGTCTGTCTGCATGACCAGACAGAGACATCCCTGCAGGAATAAACACCGGGGCCCAAACCATGACCTGCAGCGTGGTGACATCCATGTGTGAGTTGTCAGACAGGAGGGAGAACTGCAAATTTCTGCCCCAGGAGATGCAGAACATAGAGCAGGCAGGGCAGCACTAGACCTGGAGAGAGAAAATGGCAGATGCAGCTAAATAAATGACATGACATGGAACTGATACGGAGGGAAGATGCTAAATCCTGCTGGATGCTGCTTCACAGAACATGTGCATCTACAGAGATAACATGACAGCAGATGTCTGACCAGTGGGACACTGCATGAGCAGTAACAGGAAGCTCTGTGGTGAGATTTGACTGCATCTTGCAGCTGCCATTCAATAGACACTCTTGGGTATCAACTTCAAGGCTAAGAGAGCAGAAGAACGCACGGTACTGCTGATGAGCAAAAATACATCCCCAACCAACAGCCCTGGGGGCCGGGGAGTGGTACTTCAGTAGAAGTCAGGCTCTCAGAAGGAGCAGCAGATGCTTTTTCCATGCCTGGAAGAAGACAAGAATGTTGTTTGGGTAAATGGCGAATAATGGCAAATGCAGTCAGAGGGATGAGGATGTGTGAAGGTAGAATAGAGCACAGGAGACACATGAAAACCCAGACCCAGCATTACTCTTTGGGCAATCAGCAGGGTGGCTCAGTCCGACTGCTCGTTGCCACAGAAGACATCTGCCTCCTGATGTTTTTATTCCTGAAGTTCTTTCAAAACTCTGCAGGAGTAAAATGGATCAGTGAAGACATCCAGTCAGTGGCTCCCACCAGGAATAGGTGCAAGGATGGTCCTGACTGCCTGCTCCTCTTCTTCCTACTTGAACTAAGCTACGTTTCCCAGAATGCTGCATAATAGATAATGCTGCAGAGAAATAGAAAGCCTGCTGCCCTCTCAGCTGTGTACAACATCAAGGTTTATCATTTATAAATAACAATTGGGATCTGAAGGAAACACACACATAGCAGAAGTCACTTTACAGCAGCAGCTGGGGATTTCAGGAATGCGGCAGCATTGCAGATCCAATACTTATTATATGGTCTTTATGAAAATAGTGAAGGATGTCCTCCTAAAACCTGGAATGGATAGGCTCTGAACACTGAGCCATAGGAAGCAGAAGAGGAAATGTGTTTAGGTTAACGACAGCCATGGCTCTCTGGAAATCAAGTCACCAAACAACCTAAGGTTGATCACTTAATCTTGACCTCTAACAGCAATTTGTGTGCATTTTGATTATGGGTTATTTGGCCATTCCCTGTGTGCCTTCACCTGTGTGAACAACACATCAGTTTATTTGCTTCAAGGAAAATATCAATTGCTCTAAGGTAACGAACAGCTACGTCTACTTTGTACTTCTAGCCTGCAAAACATACCTAGAAAAGTAAACAATTTAAGAAAAATTTTTTCTTGCTCTTCGAGATGAGCCCAATCATTAGAAAAACAATAGTTTTGGCTAAAGAACTGTAAAGCTTGCTGGACATGCAGGCCTCATTCTGTTGGAGAAATGGCATCTCTTCTCCCTGAGTCAACCTGATTGTAATTTTGTTTCTCTGCTTTTAAATATTGATGTCTTATAAAGCTTCTCATTAGGAAAACACATCTTAACTCTTCAGCTATACTGCCTTGGGCTACTGTCCTGTCAGATCTTATCCAAGAGGAAGGCTCAGCTTGTATTAGTTCTTGGAAAAGACTTCTCAGGCACTGTGAAGAGTGATATGTATGATTTGATGAACAGCATGCTTCCCTCTAAAGCAGTCACAACCCCTTCATGGTGCCATGGGCACTTTTTTGGCAGCTGCTGTTGGTTTCTCAGCACAGAAGCAGAACTCATGCATTAACTACCTTTATTCCCCAAATGCCCCATGACAAGTTCATCCCTTGCCTAACTCAAGGGAGAGACGGTGGAAAAGTATCATGTTTTGCTCCATAGGAAAATGAACTAGAAATGCAGTATCAGGCAGTAGCAGGAAAGAAGAGCCTAAGTCATAAAAGCTACTTTCTTTGCATAGTTGTGGACTACAGATGAAGAATAAAGAAAAGTGTCCAATATTGATACTACACAAACCCTGGCATACATTTACTCATCACTTTCACGAACAGAGACTTACAAATCCAATTGCATCACTTGGAATAAACTTTAAACAAAACCTTCCCTTGTAGGCCATAACAAAGAACTTTCCAAACGAGGACATTTTCATCCTTAAATTACTGTAGCTTCCATGCCAGCATCTCAGGATCTTGAAGGGGAATGCTGCTCACTCCCTTTCAGAATTGCTCTGCTTCCCTTGCTAGTATGCTAGTTGTTCTCAGAGCTCCATCAGGGAAACAAATGCAGAGCTGCATGACACCTCACCTCCAATTACACTGCTTAACCATATCAGAGGCACGTGATCCATTAAAATGAATGTCTGCATGGATACAGGGCTCATCACACAACTCCTGTAGGAGCACATAAGCAAGCCACTTTGCTCACCCTCATCCCTATTGCTTGTCCACTCTACCTATTGACAGCACAGAGCCCTTTGGGAGGGGTTGCCTTTGTGCTTGCACAGTGTCAGGCAGAATGGACTCCCACCAGTGGCTTCGCTGCCACATACATGGAAAATCTGTAGAAATCACAGGGCATGATCCAGGAAAAAAGCCTATGTACACTCACCTTTCTGCATCTAAATAGTCACACCAACATCAATAAAGTAATCGATGTCTGTAAAGAATGCGTATAATTAAATATCTGATTAGACTGAAGACCAAATCAAGGATTCCCTGACACACCTGAATGCCTGTCTCTCTGACTAGATTTAAAGCCTCTTTTATCACATATGTATTAGCATCCTGCACCCCAACAGTGTGCCACTAACACCAGCATGGGATTGTCCCTTGCTGAAAGATACTAGTCCAGGGGAGCAGCAGGCAGGCACAGCCCCAGACAAATAAAGATTGAAAATAGAGATGTTCCAACCGGGAAGATGTTAGCAGCCAAAGAAATCTCATTTTTACTTTCAAAAGATACAATTCAGTTTTCCCAAGAGCCTCAACCAATTTGTCCTAAAAGAACAGGAGCAAATTCAGCGTTGTTCTTGTTTTATCCTGAGCTCCTTCTCCAAATCCAACATCTGTCATCTAGAAGCAGAACAATCAGAGAAACTCTTATTACTGGCAAAGGAGCTGGAAAATGAAACCTGGAAGGTCTGATTTTTGCTTCCTATTGCAAATCAAAGAGCAGCCAACTGAACTGTCTGTAAAACCTGTTGTGTGTGCCTGCACTTGCTAATGACAGCACAGCTTGTCTTGTCAAGTAACACTTGCCTTATGAAATACATAACTTTGCTTCTGAAATAGTTCTGATAGCAGATTTGCAGCAGTGTTTGCTGTCCTGTGGTAAGAGGACATGAATCTCTGCTTTGAGGGTTCTTGGAAACATCAGAAAACACCTCACTGTTTCTTTACAATTGGATCTCACTATTTGCCTTTTAGCGCTTCCTGAATCATTCTGTCTCTATCTTCTATCTACGCTGTATGAAGTTTTATTCCTTTTTGACTTTTCAGTATTAAGAAGTTGCTTATATACTTTGGGATTTTCAAAGCAGCCAGGATCCTGACTGCCAGCAGCGATGTCTAGACACTGGAAATCCTTACGCTCAAAGCTTTCGCCCACGAGAGAAAGAAATGCAGCAGTACACAACCGCACCCCTTTCCCTGAGCAATTTCAGGTGCTTTGGAAAGCTTACCTCCTTCTCAGCCTATTGCTTGTTAAGATGAAATTTGGATCATGTTTTGGACTGAAAATTCAAGACTACTGTACAAATGCCTCCAATCCCATGGGTTGGCTCAGGTTGCTTGTAATCAAATACCAGCGTAGCTTCTCTATTAACAGTAATGTCTGTTGAGTAAGAACAGGAGGCAATAAAAAACCAGATCAGTAGGTGAGACTGATGTATCTCATGTTCAACCCCAAGTAATCTTTCTTTTTTTAATATTAAACACAGAAAAATAAGGATGGTGTACAGCTCCTACAGGTATGCATGCCTGTAGGAATAATGAGAGTCCATAATAAATGGCTAATTAAGAAAAATGAGCTTCAAACAACCTTCCATGCTCATTCACAGAGGTAGCACACAAGTTGGAGGTGCTGAACCTAAGCTGAAATAACAGATGCCGAAACTGTTGTGCATGTTGGAGGACAGGAAGAAACTGCCTGCCAAATTCATTCAGCTCAGCCATTTTTTCTTTCAACTTTAAAATCAATAAATCCATGTCTTTTCCTTTTTCTTGTGGAGGAATAAACTAAACCAAATGCTCATTCCCCTCTAGGTTCTAGTGCCTGCACTCTTTTCTCAAGGATCACGACTCAGCTAAAAACACAGCGTTAGCTGATTTGCAATATTTCTGTGGGTATACAGCCCTGACACAACTCAGTCCTGCTGTCAAACTCTTCAGAGCTGAAATGCTCTGGGATCATGGTAAAAATGCAATGCAAAAGCTCTGAGAACATGGAGCATCCAGCCTTAACCTCACAGCTCACTTTGAGCTGTGGTGCACATCGCTTGTTTTTATGACCACTGAGTTCAGCTGCAAATGTCTGAAATGAAGAGGGGAAAGGAATCAGATCAGAACAGCAAAACAAACACAATCTGAACATCTCCCCACATTTCATACAACCAACTCAAGCGAAGAAATTTCACCTATCGAAGGGAAAAAAAGTCATTCAAACTCAGAGATTATTTGGGAAATTCTCACTCTCTGTGTTTGGCTTTGGGGCTGCAACAACTGCATGGCCCAAACTGCCCACTTGGGAGACAAAAACCACAGACTGCAAGTGCTTATCCCATCTGCGAGCACAGATACTTCTGCAAGGACCACATTGGGTCCCCACTGAAGTTAGGACCAGAAGGTACAAAAGCATTGTGCCCACGGTTAGTATGCCCATGATGAAAATAGAGACAAAAGCCAAGGTGGGTAGCCCACTTGGCACAGCTGATTGACTTTAATAGGTGTTGATTACACTGCTCATATTGCATGAAATTAAAAAGCTTACAAATGTTATGAGCCATTACCCTTCCATTTAAAAGAGCTTATGACATGTTACAAACATTTAATGAAATCCTTTTCAAAATGCCACGGGCAGCCTCCACGAGACTTCTGCTTTGAAATAGAAGTTGTAGAGCTATTTCAAAAACTTAGTTTACTTCAGAGCTTCCCCTCTCTTTCTTCTGTGGGCTACTCAAAGACATTTGGCAGCTGGTGGGATGCTCAGCTGCACGTTGTGCTCTCAGTGTGCAGCACATAACAGCAGCTCGTTAGACAAACGACAGGAAACACACAAAGCAAGATGTAATTCTGGTGTGATTGGAAGTGCTCCTTCTGCCAGCCTGCAAAATTTCCTTCTAAATTCAAAGCTAAGAAACTTGTGGCCAATATTACTGTGAAGCTAGGGAAATGTTTTCACAGTTGCTGTAAAATTTGCTTAAACTTCCACCTTTTTAGCACACTGAAAATGTCACAGTAACTGCCCCCAGAGCTCTGGGGCAACCAAAGTTCAACCTGAAGTAGGATCTCTGGATTTTATTGCTTGAGAATGAAATTTATTAAGAGGAAAGCATATCAGATTTATAAATCCCACTGGATGCTCGCAGCCTATTGCAATACAGAGAGTCAAATCTGCTTCAGGTGGTGATGGCAACAGTGTCCGTGCATCAGGTGAGGGTGCTTCTGCCAAAGTGATGCCTTTTCCGACTTGCTCAGCTGCTTCTGTTTATTTTTACTGCTTTGTCTCCGAAAGAAGAGCCCCCCCTTGCTCCTGCTGATAGGACAAGAAAGAATGGCCTCAGGTTGCACAAGAGGAGGTTGAGATTGGATATTAGGAACCATTTCTTCTCAGAAAGAGCAGTGATGCAGTGGCATAAGCTGCCCAGGGAAGTGGTGGGATCACCGTCCCTGGAGGTGTTCAAGAAACGTGGAGATGTGGCACTGAGGGATGTGGTTTAGTGGCAATGATGGGGGTGGTGGGTCTTGGTGATCCAAGAGGTATTCTCCAACCTTAATGAATCTAAACTTCTGTGATAATGGATGGGCAAGCAAGATTCAGGCTTGAGTCTTGAACAAAGGCATTTGTTCCAAAATCATACTGGCACACATTCTAACAACAAGGTATTTGGAGCATTGCCACGGGGAATAAACAGGGAGAGTAAGGAGTGGCCAGGCAGAGTCGTATAGCTTCCTTTTTGTTGGCTGCGCCATCACTTGCAGCATCATCTTTTTTTTTAACTACCAAGGCTTTTAAAAAATGTTTTAGCATCTGCTGCCAAAAATCAACTGAGAGAAACAGAAAGCTTTGAAGATGTAATTAAAGGAAGCATGCTGCTTCAGAAGCTGACATCGGATAGTGTGAGTTTTGCCTACCTGAAACAGTGCCATCATCCCTGAAGCCACAATGGCAACTGAACTGCCCCTGGGACCATCATCCCCATGGGCTCATTCTATCATCATGTGCATGAGACTGTTCTCATCTCTGAAAAGTTGGTCGCTAAGGGAATAGCAAACACCAGGAGGGATGATGCCAGGGATGCAGTGTGCAGGGGCTGCTAAGTGACAGCCACACAGTGAGACAAACTTTATTTCCACCCCGTGATGGTTTCAGTGAGAGCGCTGAAATCCTGAAGCACTCTGCTGGACCAAATCATCAGGAACTAATTCAGTACCCTCTTATTGTTCCATAAACTCTGACAAAGAAGAAGAAAAGGCATAATTCTCTCCCCTCCCTCAAAAAATAGCAGCCTTCTTTCATGCTATCTACCTGAGCCTTTGCAGAAAGCAAGATTTCTACCACACAGTTTGAGCTTCTTACAGGGCTGCAATTATCTTGCCATCTGCACTGCCTCACCTCATGGGTGAATGTTGCTTTTTAATCCAAATTAGTATGTTGCACTGTTTATAAATATGTACTTATGGCTGTGAGGCAGGTATGCCCCCAGAGAGGGCACATGTCATTGTAAAGCCCAAATACATGATTTATTGTTTTTTTTGTGTGTATTTTTAGCTTTGGGGCAGGTAGACCTGCAGAGCAAATAATAGAGAAAAAATACCTGCATTACAGAGCTGCTTCCGTGCTTTAAATTTATACTACTCTTCTTCCAGATTTGAACGTAGTGAGACAAGTGCATTGGCAAAATAATTATTTATCAGTCTTAAAAGCTTCCTTCAAAATTTCTATCATTCAAATACTGGCTGGGGAAAATGAAAAGCACAGACAAGCATATTTGATGTAGTCGCCAGTCTAGCTTTTATGCTGATGAGAACTTACTAAACACCAGTAAAGGCAATAGCAGTTATCAGCCCTAATTCACAACTGTGAAATTTTTAGGCCAAGCAGATGCCCTTGCAGAATCCCAGCCAAGAACTGTGACAGGCCAGACTTCCCACTGCAGGCACCAGATATTTCCTTTGGCTTCAGATGCTATGTGCAAGCACTCAGTTCTCAGAGACATGGTCCCAAGGTGCGTCCCACAGTGAGCGTGCCTGGGACTTCTGGCATCACCCAAAGAAAAGAAGACATCAGTAGGCACTGTACTTTGCCCCAGGCTAAGAAAACTGAAGCCTGGGTGTAAAGGTTTGAAAACTGAAGTTTATTTTTCCTACTGGTGCACTTGAAATGAACAGTGAAAGGGCCAAAGTGCCTAATCCTATCACAGCAATGCCCTTCTCAGCCTCCTAAAGCTGAGATTATCAACTTATTGGTTGTCACAGAGTTCCTGAGCAAGTAATTCACTTGATTTTACAGTATAATCTCAGCATTTATGTCTGTTGTTACCAGAATGCAAAACACACACAGCCTGCTCTCTGTCTCACCCCTTTTAAATTACTCACAGACCAGGAAGTCCTCAAAGTGGCAAGCTTCAAACAATACAACTGCTCTAAAAAAAGCGAAATCTCTGCGTATAGTAGGTTTCAAGGAGTCTGCTCATTAGCAGCTCTTCTGAACAGAGGGAGGAAAATTTCCACATTGAGAGTTCAATTCAGACGAAGGCAATGAAGACTGCAGACCACCAAACTGTTGACATTGCTTTCCAGCACATAAAATTAACAATTTGTGCTGCTACGTGCAACTTTCAGTCAAAGTTTGTCTGATTTATAAGCAAGCAGATGGTTCACACAATAGTCCACAATAAATTACAACAGTTAGAAAGACAGCTACATTTTGAGATTGACAGTGCAGCTGAGCTACAGATGGGCTTATAGATGACCTGTCCAATTTTTCATAATCTCCATAATTTATGTGCTAGTAAAGAAATGTGAGGATTCCTAATGCACCTTCTTGACTAAGTACAAATCACTTTTATTTACACAGGCAATACTTCATGGTCCAGTTAACTTCCTAATTAAAGACAGCAAGATGCTCATGTTCCATGCAAGTGGCATGGAAAACACCGTTTAGTTTGCAATATGTTCAGCTGGGAGTTTAAGATGCTCTGATCGCTCCAGGAGAAATGAATGCATCTATCTCTTTTCTCTAAAACAAGACTACAAGGGTGCAAACACAGCTACCACCAGTTGCTATTCATCACCAGATAAAACTGAGGCTCATGCAATAACAGGGTTACATTTATTTGCAGGCTCTCACATTTACAGATGGGTCCTAATCCAGGAGGAATTACAAACCAAGTGTTACTGAGCCAGGGCACGGGAAACAACAGGAGCAGAGACTCTTTCTACATTAAGAGAGAAGTATTTGGGGGTCATTCTTGAATAGGTAAGGGAAAAGGTGAGTGAACCTGAAAGGCTACTGCTGAGACAGGAGGTGGTGGTGCTGCAGCAGGAAATGCTGGAAGCAGCTTTTAGAAGTCAGTTCAGGTCTGCGGTTTTATTGGCCATATCTCTCACATGGGACTGAATGACTTCAGCACAATCCTTCTGCTAATATCTTTAAAGGGTAGGCCAAAAGAATACCTCTGTTAGTACCATAAATTGCATGCCACAGTACCACAAATTCATTCTTCCTGGCTGTAATTTCATTTGCAATGGGTTGTCTTCCAGAAAGGAGTGCAGCTAAAAGCAACCACGTACCCCAGAAGGTGATCAAGGGGGACAGTACCTACAGCACAAATCACAGAAAGCAGAGGTTCCCAAACAGCCACAGTCTTTTGGAATGACACTTCAGGGCTTTTCTTCCTGCCTAAACCTCAGTCTTCCCTTCCTGCTAAATTAATTTTTAAAAGAAATCCTTTTGAAGTGGAAATCCAAAACTATCTTTAAGCCTGAATGCACAGCTTCTAGGAAAGCATCCCTGGGAGTTAGAAATGCAGAAGAGGCAGGAGTGACAAATTCAGACTCTTACCAACTATCAGTCACAAAGCACGACTCCTCCCTGCATTTCCATGCAGCACCATGGTGCTCATGAGACCCTCCATCTACTGCACAGAACAATACTAAAGCTGGCATTTTTTTCCCTGATAATTATTCAAAATAAGCAGTGTCCGAAAGCCTTTTGAGCTCTAAATAAAATCATAATCTATTACTGTGCATAACTCTTAGGTTGTTTAAGCACGCAGAAAACACTGCATGTCAGCTTATTTCTTGGATATTCTTTACTGAGATTTGTCATATTGTTTCTCTTCCGCTGTGCAGTTTAAAGCCACATTATGCATTTCCAAAAACCCAGGGAAGATTACTATGGAATTAGTATGGATATCCATCTGTATCAATGCTGAGTTTGGCACTTATTTTAGCAATACTCATCAAGCTGAGGAACTGCTTTAATGCTTCCTTCCAACAAAATAATGGCTCATACTAATATGCTTTAAACAAACATTGCTTCAGGTAATCAATAATGTTTTTAAATAATCTGTAAGTGTCATTCTTTGAATGCAGCCCTTTGATTCGCTTACAAGAGGCCACGTTCACACACAGCACAAGAAAGCCTAAGTTGATTGAAAACAATAGGATTGTTCCTGTGACTCCCAGTTCATTAATAATTCCAGCATTACTATGAGCAACCTGATATTCAGCACAGGCTTCTCCAGCTTAACTCCACTAAGAAGTCAGAAACTGTACATGTGCTTTATGCAACTAAATTGTTAACACAGCCTCCAGGATTCATCGACTGAAGTGAGCAGAGAGGCTCTGACTTGCTTGGCTGTAGATCAGCTCTTCCTGGCTTTCCTGCACAACTGCAAAAAGACTAATCCTGGAGGATGGATAAAGCAAGGAGCACACACAGAGGTCTTACCTTATGTTTTCTATTTCTTGCATTCATTAAGCTGTCAGTGGTGAGGAAACTGGTTTCATTATCTCAAGAAGGAGACACCTTCTGTCCCCCCACCTTATTAAAATGTAAATCAGTGTAATGGTACATTTAAACAGTAAACTCCCTGTAGCAAGAAAGGGTTCTTAGTTCTCTCAGTAATCAAGTACTATTTTCAGCAATCTAACTGAAGGAAAAGAAATGTATGTAGTAATTCTTCAGTCTATTTATCAGACTAAGTGCTGCACATTTTCCACACACTTTACATTACAAAATGTATGACACATAAGGTTTTATGAGTCTCTTTTAATTCAGGAATGAAAACATTTATAGATATGAACATTTTCTCATTAACTTTTCTTCCTTAATGATTACGCTTGTTGAAATCAATTCCTAGCCATCTTACAGAGGTTGCAACCTTCAATAATTAAATCGGATATTGTATTGGATGTTACGTTGATTATGCTACAAATTCCAATTTCTACAAGACCACTGAAATGCTGAGATAAAAGGCTGTTAACTTTATTTAATTAGCTATCTGCCATTGTTATCAGAATGGAAGGTTGGTATCTGACTCAACACTTCAGATCAGGAAACAAACTAGATGACATCTTCTTAAAAGGATTCTGGAATAGATATGTAATCTTTTCAGTTATTTTACAGCTACTCAGGACAAACAGGATTGCATTAAAAACAAGAAAAGGCATTGACAGTCAGTGAAATGCTACCATGAAAATGCTATTTCAATCACACTTGGATTCTTACTCATTTTCAGTTGTTAACATCCTTGCCACTTTTGTCAAGCAGTCTCACCAAGCAGTGCTGAATTTTAAGCACACATAATTTTAAAGCAGAACATGAAATAGGACTGAGCACATAGTATGGGTTTACTGCACCAGCTAACAGATCAGGCCCTTCTGCTAAGGCATCAGCTCACTCCTTTCTGCAGAAAAGGTTCAACTAGTTAAATGTGAGCTGGAATTCACGACTACCTGCTGTCCCTATACCTCAGAAACATTAGGTCTTTCAGTTGAGGGCTGCTTATGATTTATCCTGAAGGGAGACACAAAGACCATGTGAAATCTCAGAGGTCCTTGGAGAATTTTAACTGTGTCTTATATCAACTAAATCCACAGGTACCAACCTTGCAGCCACCCAGAGGATGCTGTATCTTGACAGAGTACCCAAGAGACACCGCTGTCTCTCTCCTCAAATTATGTTTGTATAGAATGGCCAAAGTAAGTTATCCAGTAATGATACCACTCTGCCACTTCAATGTTTCTTACAGTTCAGACTGCAGAAACATGATTATTCCTTTCCCAACAACTTACTGGTCTTGACCGGATTTCTTTGGCGTAGAGAGGTTTCAAGAATTCTGAATCTCCTTCCAGCTTCAGACCCTTATCTGTGATTCTCAGGTTCCCCATTCCATCCTAGAACACATACAAAACAAAACATCTCCATTAGTTACAATTACTAAATCCATCAGGCTGCTAATAACTGATTTCTGTTTCCTATTGAGGAGAACATGCAAAACACTGGGAGGCACTAGAGAATGCAGTTACTCGTGTTATCCTTTTAGCCCTGTTTCTGTGAAAAAAAATCCATTCAGAGCAATTTGCAATGCCCCCCAGTAAACCATTTACACAGATGAAAGATGCTCTTTTAAGCCAGTCATCTCCACTCAAAGAGACGCAGCGATGCTCTGCGTTAACAGGAAACTATTCACTGCAATATTCACTGTGTGTCTGTAAATTAATCTACCTTCTCATTCATGACAAATCCATATAAAGAACACGTGATTAATTTTACTGAACTCTATAGATTATCTGTGATTACTTTCACTGAACTGACAAAGTTTTGCCTATGTAGTAGTACTGCAATAAATGGAGTATGGAACATGCACTCCATATTTGGGGAAAACTCTGCAAAAAAGACTCTTTGCTATGGTTTCCTTAGGACTTATGACAAAAGGATGCGCTGATTAGTTTAAAGTCTCACATCTTTCTTGTGCTTTCAACACTGTAAAAACAATACACAGCTCTATCAAAACATAATGTGTTCTTGGAGAAGCAACTATATATACAAGAGGAATACCTTCCCAATGGACTGCTTTTCTGCCATGGGCTAAATCCTGACTTTTCTTTCCCAAGATGACCAGCTTGGGGTTGGGTCCTTCCCAGCGCTCCTTGCACAGCCTGAGCATATCCCAGAAGTCTGAATCTCCATATTCAAATATTTGGGTCTTCTAAGTCAGTCTCCTGCACTCAAATAACTATTGCAAAGTTCCAGAGGTCAGGTCTGAAGTGACTGATGTAACATGCATCTCTCTCTCCTTGTCTGGATTTCACATTTGGGTTACCAGCCCTCTCCCACTCTCCCCACTGCTTCCTGTGCTGCGATGGGAAGGAATCTCCTTGACAAAAGGGGCAAAGAGCTGGCTGCAGGTCTCTAGCAGATGAATATAAATAGTCCATTTTCTTTTGAAATTGTTTAGTTATGTGTGTCCAAGATGTAATAAAACATCTGACAAACCATAATAGCAAAAAAAAAAAAAAAGTCAAAATTTTGTATGAGTTTTTCATACAGTTTTTATTCAATAAGACAGGTATATTGGCTTGCAAGTAGAATGGGGCCCAACTAAAAATATTTCTCCTTTAGCTTGTGAGAGAGAGACACAACTTTTAATAAGATGTGGGATTTACATTCATTTAGGCTCCAGTTGTATAGAAAGTTGTGCGTTTAAGAAATGATGTTTGGAGGAACTGCAAAAGATAGATGTATAACAAAAAGCACTTCAAACACAGAGAAGAAAGGTAAAGGGAAGGGAGAGGAGAGGGAGAGTTCAGTTGGGGCCTGCAAAGATCAAGTCCGACTGCCTGACCGCTTCAGAACTAAGAAAAGTTAAATCACATTATTAAGGACATTATCCAAATGTCTTGAACACTGATAAGCACGGAACATCCACCACTTAAAGACACAGCATGGCTCAGCAGGGAAGCTGGTCACTCATCAGGGATTCCCCTGTTCCCACAAGTGTCAGTCTGGAGGGTGTTCCCTGCCAAGCAATGATCACTTTCCTCATAACATGATGACTCATGAACAAAGGGTTCAGGAGTGCTGGCTGATGGACTGACTGCTGTCACATCATTTTGAAACAAAAGGTGTAAGCGAACTTTAAATGGAGACGTGCTGAAAATGCTATTGACTGCCGAAGGGGGGGAATGAGAGATGGGTTGTAAAGTGCCAGTTGCTACATTTCCTGCCCCAGCTGTAAAATACTGGCTGATGGATTCTGGGTTGGTGATGGCACAGAAGGGGGTTCATTTATCTCAAGCAAAAGTATGAAGAAAATGAGTGAAATATGATTATGCAGCAAAGAGCCAAGATTAAATTTTGATAGTGGTATGCTTTGCGATTTGAGTGAGCAGGAATTATTACTGCTATCTGCAGACCCTCACGTGTTTTGCTCTGCTAAAAAAATCTAAAAAGTCTTTCCCCAGATAGACATTTCAGTGAGATTACAAGCCCTGAAGGCTTTCATGCTGCAGGATGTTCTCCAGTATCACATGGGTTGGTGTCACATCTAGCTGCAGGAATGACCATCTCTGCAGCTACCAATCCTGACTATTCCCAGGGCTCACTGCTGAGCTGATGTAAAGCAATACATCACCAGTAACTTGGACTGATGGCACTTGTCAAGTCATCACTGAGGCTGTGGTAAACCACCAAGTTCAGAGGATCACAACTATATCCTCAGCCATAACACAAATCCAGTATTCCACTTTCCTCTTGAGTGTTTCTCTTCCTTTCTCCCCTTAACCTCCTGTTTCCAAGTATTCCCCAGTGGGATTACTTGTATTTAAAAAACACACATACGGGCCATATAACTCACAATTAGCTGGTCTTACACATCCAAAAACACACATCAGGTCTATGGGACAATGTTCAACAAGCAGAACTTCAAGAACACATTTGATTCATATTGTACAGGCAGGCGCATGCTCTCAAAAATACAAAAGCAGGGGGTCAGAGTAAAGAAAGCACTTCCCTCTTCTCAGCCTCTGACACTGTCATTCTGACCCCACTCACCAGATGTTACCTCCTTCCCTCCATGGTGTTTGGGGTCAGGACACAAAGCTCAGCACTGACACTGACCATTACTACCCCTCTACTATTCATGCCTCTTCTGATTGAAAATGACGGCTTTTTGTAGTGACATTCTGGGTCAGCAGTCAAAAAAAAACCACACAAAGGTTGTAATCAGATTCTAAAGTGAGCAGGTATTCCTAATTTCTAACAATATAATCATTATTAAATAGTATTTCCTTATTACCTCCTGTTAGAAAATATTCTGCAGCTTGCAGAATGATACAAAGGTAGCAAAATACAGATATATTTGAAAGAAATCATTGCGTGAAAGAACACCCTGCATGTGTTGTTTTGGGTAAAGCATCTTCCTTCCTCCCTATAGTATATGGTTTAATAGAAACTAAATGTCACACCCTGCTACAGTGAATATATATATAGCACCAGTGCTATGAAATTTCATGGACCTTGACCTATAAAACAGAGCAGAAAGCTGGCCGGAGTGACAGAGACCATGATTTTTTTATTAAACACTGTGTCATGATTGGTATATATCCTTATCTGCCACTATGTTGCTTGTGAATAAGAAAAAAACAAGCAATATTGATTATTGGGTACGCTGATGTCTGACAATCTCTGTTTCTCCCCTCTTTATTAGCAGACTCCTCAACAGAGAATGAATGACTTCAGTGTGCAGGCACAAACCAGCTTTGTGGGAGCTTCCAGGCTAACTGCTGGAAAACAGCAGGCACAGAGTCAGGAACTTTCCATTACCTCCCGCTTTGAATTATTCAGTTTTTTGGTAGAGCAGGAAGATAACTTCCACATTACTTTTATTGCCTCAGCCACCTCTCTTTTTATACAATGCCTTGTAATGGGCAAGCATAAAAATTTATATGCTGTCACCAACTGCTCCGTGTTAAAATGGGACAGCAGTGGTAAAATCCCAAATAACATAAATGTCATTTTGGTATTGCTGAATGACAGAGGACTTTCTTTTTTATTAGCTTGAGAGGCAGCTCAGTTTAACAACCAATTACAATGGATAGTGCTGGTGTCAGGGGAAGAGCCCAGCACTGCTGCTACCTGAAGACTGAGGCTCCTTTACCTCCAGGTCAGCCCTGGGGCCATACGAACAGGCAAAGCCTGGCTTTTTTGTTTTGTTTTCCTTTGTAACAGCTGTGGGTTACTTTCTACTTTGTTTTTAACTGTATGGTCCCTAGCAGGGAAGTTCAGTTGGCAGAATAAGAAAAAGCAGCCAACCTGACCAGAGATATGTAATTACTGCAGAGAATACCTGCAAGTTGCACCAATCTGGGCTGCTGTGGAGGATTTCCAGAAGTGTCTGCCACCTATGGTAGCTCTATTACATAAAGCTGGGCTCATGCCACAGTATGGGCTGGCTGCAGCCTTTATGCCATGATGCTCTGTTCTTCACAAACCATATATGCAGCCTCCCACTGCTCTGCATTTCCTCAGGTATTTCTGAATATAGAAGGGAAATGTGCTGTTTACTGTTCTATTGCTCTTTTCCTAAGGATTTTCTAGGGACACCAGTGATGGCAAACACTATGAGCTCCAGCTGCTTGTTGGCCACCACCAGCCCAGTGCGTGTCAGTGCTGTGGGCTGCTTGGTGAAAAAGCAGTTATCCTCATGCTTTTTCCTGCTTTTTCCTGGATCAGTTTTGTGCAGCAAGGTTTGTCTCTGCATGGCAGGTAAGGATTTGCTTCTTTTACTGGGAATAAACAGAAGTTATGTATGGTAACATCCTGTGGGAGAGAATTATATTTGGAGACTGCTCATGTCAGATGGCTGCAACACCTGATTATTGTTGCTTGTATTATTGATTGCTGTGCTCTGCATCGCTTCCAGATATGTGCAAGTTATTACACAGCTCAATACATCCAAAGTTAGGAGGAAAAAAAACAGCAAATGCAAGTGACCTGTTTTACCTTACCTTCCTCAGAAGATTTCTGTGCTCTCCTACCTCTATATTAACATTACTTTTTCCAGTTTTCCCAGACTTAGGGATGGTCTGCAGAGATGCACTTTGCTGTTAGTTCTTCACAACCTCAAACACCTACTGACTCTAACAGGATCTGCTCTCACTCCTCAATTTCTTCACTTAATTAGTCATTTCTGTAAAGAGACCACTCTCTAGCTGAGCATCAGCACAGTCATTTTCCCATAGAAGCCAGGAAAACCTAAAAACTCACCAGTGGGCTCAGTTCTGGAAAGTTAGGGCTGGTTACACAACATGGTCCTGAACAACTTAACCTCCAAAATAAGGGGTGTGATGGCTTTGTCCTGAAGCTTTGCTTTGAGACCTTGCCTACCGGCTTGTGTAGGCAGCAGAGAAATGGGGACAATTGCCTGCTCCTGCTGTATTGCTGCTACAAGACAGGATGTCATGTACAAAGGAGAAAAGTGCCTGCAGACCATTCCGGTGATGAAAAATTCAGCCCAAACCCAAACCAGCCCAACCCAAACCAGCCCAAGCCTACACAAAGCTCAGAGCCCTTCTTTCCAAGTGGAAACTCTTAGTTTTGTTAGTCGCTCTGTATGACTACACACTAAGAGGCAGAAGATGCCTCCAGCTTACTCTGAAGGGCAATATGTGACAGATTAACATGTAATTAATAAGGAGGGCACCCATCCATCCATGTAGCTCAGTGTCACAACAACCAGCTTGTCCCTAGCATTACACAGAGGAAAAAATGACACAGCTTGGTAGCTAGAAATGTGAGCAGGAGTGCTCAAGGGACACAACTCTTTGCACATCACAGTGGCATTAGGGACACTTGCCATGTACATAGTCCCACAGCACCTTTCTCCCCTGTCAGTTCCTTCCACAATGACCAAGTGCTCAACAAAGCCAGTGCTATTTATTATGAAGACTTCTTCAATAGATGTGTGCAGTTGTCATTAAAAATAAATAAATAAAAAAAAAGCATTAACTTCAGTGGAAGAAAAGTTTTAAGGAGCAGAAAGAACAAGATACAGCTGGTCAACGGGACAAATCCCAACCCCTGGAACAACTCCAGACTTGTGCTGGAACCATTTCTAAACAAATCATTCGGCCAGTGCTTGAAGAAAGCTTAGCTCAGGATTTACTGCATATTGCTAGAACTGCTTTGGGCAGGAAGTATTTCTTTTCAAAGGGATCTCCAAGTAAGTTTACTCAAAATATGACGATGTGTAGCACAAAAAAAAAAAAAAAAACAAAAAAAACACCAAAAACAACCGGTACTTCTGTGAAGTAAACCACTCAATTTGAGAGAACATTTTTGCAGTGAAAAGGATTAGCAGACCTTCAGGGAAAATGACTGTGAATCCCAGTGATGTTACTACAACACAACCATCACTTGCAAAAATCCTCTCTGGGATAATAAATTCCCTTTGCATTGACACAGCACGGAAGAATTCCTATTGGACCTTCATGGCTCTCAACTCCTTGCCATGGAGCACCTTGGTATTGAACCATTCTAAAATGAACCAGTTCTCTTGAGCATTTTTTGCTTTTTTGCCCCAACAAATACCAGTGTTTCACATCTTAAAGACAACACATATTCCTAATGTGTCCCTTGAATTCTTTTTCAGTCTAGCTCATTACCATAATTATGCTAATTAGAAGGGAATAGTCCCATCCTGTGGAAATTTGTGCTCACTCAGAAGTGGAATAAAAGAAATTTCTTCTCATAGGAACAAGAGCTCTTCTCATAATGCAGCGATCTTATAATAAAATCTGCACATAAACTCACTGCAGAGCTGGAGGGGTTGCAGAAAGCAGGCTTTATGCATTATGGTCTAATACTCCTGAATTACAATAATCTGTCAGTCACCAAATGAAGGAAAGAATCAACACTTTTTTTTCTAAACTACTAAGATCTTGGACAAAATATCCTCTGTAGTGTAAGTCCTTCAAAGTGTAACAAGGGTCAACTGAACTCACTTGTCTTTATATTGTTGGAAGAAGCTTCCAGGGAGAAAGAGGATATTTTTTTCCTCCTTTATTTTAGTGAATCTCTCTTGACGTTTCTACTTACACTGTGGAGTAAGGTGTCTGACTAATCCAGTGTTCAGCAGCTCCCGCTGACCAGCACTGAAGCTGGCAGATTAAGGTCTGAGTGTGAAAAAGAAAGTAACAGCTCTCAGAGAGAGTTTCTGGAGGTGAGCCCTTGAAAATGAGGCCAATTATTGGGTCATTTTTGTCCGATGTGAATGTGCCAAAACAACTCAGAGGCACTAATTAGAGCGCAATATCAGATCTGCTCAGGGAAATAAAGCTCACACAAGCACACTGTGGATCCAGACCGCTGCCCAAGGCCCACGCCAACATCTAGCTTCCCCAAACACAGAGAGAGGCAGAGCAGGGCTGGAGCTGTTCCTGCAGTCCCATCTATTAGCACATTTGACAGCCCCATCTCAGCAGACTGATTTACAGGCTGCGAGGACACCGGGAGGAGATGCCTCCTGCACTGACCTTCTCAACAACCACTGCACCTGCACGATGTACTTGCTGCTATGGCAACATCCGGAGGTAGGATAATCATGATGCGAATCCATGTCTTCTCTTGCTTCATTTACTCTCCACAACTACTGTTTCTGCTGCTTCCAAAAGCCAGGAGAAAACAGTATGGATGGAGAGGAACACAATTAATCACGTCTGAGCGTGGATTCGGTTAGCATTAGGCACTTAATGATGACCCTGCACTTGGAACATAATTGCCCCAGGCTACCTCCGCATTTTAGGGAAGGAAAATGGCAATTCAGCCCTTCTAGCACCCAGATTGCTCCTTGCCAGTTGCTCTGGTGCTCCTCATATTTTCTAGAAGTCTTTGGATAGCTGGGGTGGACCTAGAGCTCAGTGCAATAGGATTAAAACAGACAATAAATAGCCTACCAAGCAAAACAATAAACAGATATGAAATAAAATACACTTCCAAAACGTGTTCCCAACTATACTGATGTAGAGTCACTTCAGGGATTGCCCTCATGATTATTGTTTTTTAATCAAGTCTCAGATTTTCACGGAGAGACAGAGTATAGGACAAATTCAATTTATTTGAACAGATAGGTAAAAAGAAATTTGCTTTAAAATAAAATTCACTGCGTTAAGAATCAATAGTCCTCTTGTTAAGAAGCTGCCTTCAAGACTAAGGAACCAGAGCAGAATTTTTAAAGCTGTATTTGTCACAAAAATATATGGTTTAGCTCTTTCACTATCAGAATATAACGAGAAATAATTTAAACTGTCTTCCAGTCTTATCTACAATGCGTATGACGTTGTTAGTGGGGAGGCTCTGGGGACAGCAAAGAAATGAAAGAAATGAAAGCTCATCTCCCAAAGAGGCAGAAATAAGTATATTGCTTCTACTGCTTCTTGAACAAATGGCAGCCAGTAACTATTCGTAGAGGGAAACACATGGGTACAGTTAGGGCCCCTCATCTTTGTCAACGGTGGGCAAAGGATGAGATTAGATCTTCAATTTGCAGCCACTGCTAAGCTGAAGTTTAGTGACTCGTCATCACTTAACTCCTCCCAAAATTCCCAGCTCCAGTATATTTAGCACCAGTACTGACACAAAGCTGCTAACACTCCTAATACGTGAGCCTTCAGAAGAACGAAAACAGTTTACAGAGTGAAGGAATAAGCAATGCGCTGTCAGCAACCCCAGTCCAGCAGCGCCCTGCCCTGCAGGATGATGCTTCCTCACATAACTGACCAAAATTACCCGTATGGCAGTTTGTACTTGTTGAGCTGTGAAGCCACTGGAATATATTAAGACTGTTCTACTGCTTGTCGAGACAAAAAAAAAAGTCTTTTTTTTTTTTAATAAGCTGAACCCATGTGCAGGCTTTTTAAAATTTCACATTATTTATCGAGTGGAGCTTACTGAGTCATGGGGGACTTCTGCCGATGCCAAGAGATTCTCTTGGAAGTCAGGAGTGTGGTATTATATGCTCAAAATAGCTGAGAATGACATGCAAAAATATACAACTGCCACCCACTCTGATTGCAAACTACAACAAAGACAGACACAGTCCCCTTTTCCAACACTTTTTGAAACAGAGAGTTTTAAAGTCACAAGAAAGTGATTTTTTTTTCTCAGCAGGCTTTTGCTTTTAGAGAGCACAGCTCTGTGTGGCATTTCATTACAGAAATACTCCTTATTTGGGGATGTTTGTGTTTATTCCTTTTCCTGCTCTTTTCTAACATGACGCCAGCAGGAGCAAATTGGGTGACTCACAATCTGCATTCTTATTCATTTATCTGCTATATGCAACCTTACTGCAGCTAATTTATAATAGTAATTATTATTATTATTATTTTACCAGCACTAAAATCATCCAAATAATGATTTTATTTTTTTTTTCACAAGAAATACTGCCTCAGACCTGGATTTCCTCTCTCGTGAACCACTTCTGGACTTCTACTGGGCCATGTGCATTTTGGAGGGGATCTGCTGGCCATATTTTTGCAGTGGCACCGATATCTGCTCCCTCCAGCATGACAAAATGAGCAAGAGAGAGCAGCAGCCACACTGTAAATGTAAAAGCAATGTATTCCCCAGTGAGGTTTGGCAGAGGCCTTTGGCATCTGGTTCTGCTCCATGGGGAATCTTTCAAAGAAAATAAAGAAACGAGTTGCAGAGCTGGGCTCTGAGGGAGCCAGAGGCACCCTGTGGCTCTCCATCACAGCCCAGGCAGGGCTTGGAGAGAAACTCAGGCTTCCCTTACGGTTTTTTGGCCACTTCGGCAGCTGGTGTTTGTCACTGCCAGGATAAGAGTCCTCTTTCCAGAAGAAGAACCTGCTAGATAATGACACATAATTGCTAAGCACATTTGCTTAGGAACTAAAGTGCTCTAGAAGGAATTTCTTTGCCTTAAGAGAACCCAAAGCGTAGAGCATCCAGAAGCTGTGCTGCCCCAAGCTATGAGATTTCAGCAGTGAGGATTCATAGAAGCACAGAATCTCCAAGGCTGGAAAAGGCCTCTAAGATCATCCAGTCCAACTGTCTACTTATCACCAATACTGCCCACTGACCCATGTCCCTAAGTATTGTATCTCCACAGTTCTTCAACACCTCCAGGGACAGCAGGCTGGGAGCTCTGCATCACTGCCATCTCCTCCCCTCTCCATCCACCTCAATCCTAAACAAGATTTCTCACTGTTGTTGTGGCATATTTGGTAACTTCATGAAATTTAATCTGAAAATACTCAGGGACATAGGACAAAATATATTTTTTCCTGGCCTACAGATAAGAACGTGGTTTCAGGGAGTTTAAATAGCTCAATGGGACATTTTGGTGACTGCTGGAAATTTAGAACCTTATGATAAATTTGGGATATTAATAGAATACTGCCAGAAGCAATATCTTATTGACAAAACTGCTAGAAAGTTCCAAAGGTAATAAACAAGGAATTGAGATGGATTACTGGTGAAATGCTTTTGAATACGTTATTCTTTGTCAGCTGTCGGATACGCTGTGAAGTCCTTATGTATGTGGGTAAAACATTGTGCCCAGGAAAATCTTTCTTCAATGGGGCTGTCAGTGAGAGTCATCATCAGTAGAGTAGTCAGTGATCTTACTACTGAGGAAGTGTTATTAATATAAATGTTGTAATTTATTATTCTAATTCATTATTTCAAGTTTGTGTTTATTGACACAATAAGAAATGAACAGTATACTGTTTTAAGTATAATGGATATTATATAATGGGGTTTATAAAAAAAAAAGAAAGCAACTTATTTTCTTTGAATTAAAAAAAAAACGCCTTAAAGACTTCAGCAATCTTGGCAACCAGTGTAATACATGGCATAGTTCTAGGAAATCCTTAGACAATATTCTTACCATGGGGAAGGGGAACAGCTCCTGAGAAGATGCTCTTAAGTGAAGTTTGCTGCTTAACGGAACAGCTTCTATACTATGAAATGTTTGCAGAAATTTCTCACTTTAATAGTAGAAGTCTTTGTAACTTAAAGAAGACCTTATTTAAGAACAAACTTGAAAAGATTTGCTTGGGAGCTGAAAATCCTTTATATATTTTAAGCATACTTGGAGTTATTCTGGATAGAATTTTAATTTATGTGAATGCTGAAAGAACTAAAGGAATATCTAAACAGGCAGACGCAGCCAAAAGGAAACAAACATTAAAACACTAATTATACAGGCACAGGGAGCAAGGAGTGTTTCTGTCATGCAAAAAAAAAAGAAAAAGAAAAAGAAAAAGAAAATTGAGATTCAGCTGCAAACTTGTTAACAGCCTCTGTTTTCAAAGCTTGCTTATGTTTGGAGGGCCAGTACTTCAGTGGAAGTATTGAAATACCTTTCAACAAAGGTATGGAAAGCACACATAATCTGCTTCTGGCTCAAACCTATCCGTCCTTCAGCATTCTTCTGACCTCAACATTTTCTTTTTGTTCCAGATTGGTCACCTCTTTTCATTCCTCTGCGGCTCTACAGTGCCTCAATACAGGTGCATCACTGAGATATCTACAATAAGATCATGCAGTCACTTTGTTAAAGTCCTGTTAAAGGTGCTTTTTTTTTTTTTTTTTTTTAAATCCTTCTCAATAGCTATGATAGGATAAGAAAATTTCCATAATTTAAGATAATAACAGCTTTGCTTATTAAACATCAGACAAAGTATTTCTGGAGAAGGGAGAGAATGTAACATCGTTACACAGAGAAAATAGCAGGGTATAAAATTCTTAATAGTCATTAATTTGTCTCTTCCGAGACAGCTCCCTGAACGACACGTAGGTGAGTGAAAGGAAATGCATTAATTATTGCAGAGTTTAGCTCAGAGCCCGTGTTTGGGCATCAGCCATTGGTGGGGCCACGCATCTGATAGCGCTCTGCAGTGACCTCGAGGCTCCCTGCACAAAACCACAGCACGTGGCGCAGATTTCCCTATATGAGCCTTCGGCTCTTTCGTTCATCACCTTTTCATTACATGCCTTTCTTTCCCAGTGAAACTATATATTACTTAAAAAGTCCTTTGAAGGATAAAGGCAGCCCCGTCGAATAAACAGCTCAGGTCAGTGGGCGCACAGAACTTTACAGGGATCTTGCAACGGTTTCTCATTTTCACTGTATGAACTGAACTTCACTTTGCTCTATCATTAGAAGTAATTGTTTTGCATGCACAGCAGCTAATTTTTTAATCATTTGTCTTTCTGCTGAATTGTATCTTTTTATTCCTAAAGAATTTCCTGGTAGAATAAGGCAGAGATTCCTAAATTACTGAAAAATACATCTTTATCTAATCGTTGGATAATGCAAACAACTTATTTATATATCTGCTTTTTAAGTTCTCATCTGGCTACTGACTTTGTACATTATTAGTGTCACTATAAATGTTTCAGAAGGGGTTATTTAAACTTGTAAGCTCTCCATGCTTTGGCTCCCATTATCTCTGGGACTGTGTTCAAATATTCATGTCCAAGTTCCAAGAAACGTCTTATCTGCCCCTACAATCACTCAAGGAATTTCAGCATAAAACTGCCTTTCATTTTTCTGAACCAACAGAAGATACTTGGCAATCAAATTTCCTTTCAGTTGATAAATTCAGACCCCCAACTCGCTGTTGAAGAGCCACACATTCAAGTATTCACCTCCACAATAACCTGACACTGCCTATACATGGCACTGCTGAACTGCACTGTCTTCTCTGTGTTGTCTGAAGTTTTGATGAAAGAGGCTCTCCACATTAGTTCAACTGGTTCACTAACATAACATGAATTCCAATTCCTGTAACTCAAACTCCTGTTTATTGCTTTCCATTTTGTAGATAACAAAAGCTTGTGCCATAGTTGATAGAGGTAATATCTTTAATTGCTTAGCCATAAAACATGAACAGCTGTTCTGGATTACCTACAGAATCTCTTTTGGTTGGAATAACCAAAGATTCATAGAGATGAATGCTATTAGCTCAAGTTAATTAATGTTCCTATTAATTCTAGCATGGGTATTCTGTCGATGCTTGCTCAGCAAAACAACCAGGTCTGTTCCTAATTGTGGTTCGCTATGGGCTGATCCATTAACTGTTTTGTGTCTTCCCAAGAATGCGTGTTCATTAAGTCAAGTTAATTGTTATTCAATTACCTTCAGTTTTAATATGTCCCTAAACTCTACTGCAAAGAGACCTCCTAGAGATTTCATATATTTCAAGTGTTAACTCAGCCATACTGCATATTGTTGTTGGCTGATTCTATCCAGTTTTGAAACAACTTCCATTTATGCTTGAATTGTTTCTTATTAGCATTTTTCCAAATTTCCTTTATAGGCAATTGTAGCGATAAAATTTCTTCCTTGCAATTGCATTATGATAATTATTATTACTGCAATGGCCAGAGATGTTTCCTGCTACCATTTATTCATATAACTTCTTTGTTTAGCTAGAAAGGGTGGCATATCTTTGACCTGATTATCTCAGAATGAAATTCTTATGATAGCAGATATTCTGTAAATTTCAGGGCTTTTCTTAATTTCCAAGTATATTCTAAGATTTTTCCAGATTCTTTTCTCTAGAAATTTCAAGAAGTTACATTATCATTTAATATGGTTTGATCTTTTGGCTTCCACTAATGGCCAAAGCTTCTCTTTTCACAAACTACAGCAATTCTGATAAGCAATAGCATGGAACAATTGACAAAGACCTCAGAAAGCCATCACAGCAAGAAGCTAAAACTTTTTAATAGCAAAGCACACCAAAGAATGAGTAACGCTGGCATCCCTCCACCTTTAAATACATTGAAATGTATTTAAAAAAATTGAAGTGATCGATATCTTTGCAGCACTCAGAGGGAAGACAGAACTTAAGGCAATGGCCTTAGGGCACAAATTCTTAAAGATAAGAACAAATGCAAAGCTAATTTTTTATTTTAACATAATACTACCACTAAATGCAAGAAAAGAAAAATAGTCAGAGCTAAGACTGAAGACAAAGCTGTATCAATAAATGTTTTTGAAACCACTGAATTTCATTTGCATAGTTTTACTCAATATATCCTCCTGAACTAACAGGGCCTTTCCTGGACACTTACATCAGACAAGGGAAGAATAATTAGGAACACCTAGAGTTGTTATATCAAACAGACACTCTAGAATTTCTTCTGAAGTGGGCTGAAGCAGCTACCTACCTAACAAACTGCTTATGAAAAGCTCTTTGCCCCACAGGAGAATTTTATCATGCTATAAACCAAAGCAAAGATATTGCAAGCACCCATTTCCTCCTAATATTCTTTCATCTGCATCAAGTGAGGACATTTGCATATTTTGCAAGCTTTTTTATTTAGTCCTCTGAATCAGTGAAACTGCTCCCAGTCATGGTACCTGTCGATCTGATAAGGATCCTTCTTTTGGTCTACTCAGCATTATTGGGAAATAGGCAGAGGGCATCATCAGCCCTGAACGCACTTCTGCATAGTAATGGTTGCCCGATGGGCATATTGCAAAACAGACCTTACCCCTATATTTACTGTGCTCCCCTTGCTAGGACATTATTACACAATGAAAACACTGCAGCTCCAGGGGTTGGAGAAGTCCTGATGTGAAGGGCTAGAGCAGGCCAGTTTTATCCCTTCCACCTACTGCCCTCTCACTGCCATGGAGCCTCAATATCCCTACCCGTCGATATAATGCTCCCCCTGCCTCCTTGCTGGTAACAAATTCTGGCACTTCCAGTGCCAAACAGAAAGGACAAGCCAATGAGCAGCCACACCAGGGCTGTGCAGAGCTGCATGGCATATGGTTAACACTCCTGAAGCAGCCAACATACAGTCACAACTTGCACTGAATTTCACACAAGTCTTCTGTCCGAATCAGTTCTTGCCAACCTCTAATATCAGCATAACAGAAGGGAAAAATCTCTTGGTTGTACTCAGCCATTGACCAACATGTCCACTCCTTGACAATACCCAGGGAAGAAAGAAGGTACCACTGCACAGTTGTTGGGGAAAGAATTCCCAATGACTTCCCCCAGGTGAGGCACTGGAGGTTGCTCCAACACCGCAGACTCAGTTATCTTGTGGTTTACAGAACAATCAGCAAAGAATGAGGAACTAGAGACAAATTTACAAAATTATGCAGGTGCTTTTAGCTAAAATTCAAATCATTAGTTTATATGACCTTTCTTAAGATGATATATTTCTTATTAGTGTGAAAATATATTCAAAGATGATGAGAGACTTGTTACTTCAAATGGGAAGGCTGCAAACAAAGTCCAAAAGATGTAGATTTTCTAGAACATGCTAGTACCCATTACCTGAAGATCAGGCCCCTATAAAAAGGCTGAGCTTGGCCAGGTAAAAGTAAAAGGACCACAAACCATGATCATAACATCTTAGAATCACAGAATTCTAGAATGGTTTGTGTTAGAAGGACCTCAAAGATCATCTACTTCCAATCCTCCTATCATGGGCTGGGCTGCAAATCACTAAATTGGGCACCAGCTCTGCCCAGGGCCCCATCCAGACTGGCCTTGAAAGCCTCCAAGGATGGAGCATCCACACTTTCTCTGGGCAGCCCGAATCAATGAACTGAAATGAACCGAAACGATTGATTTGAAACATCGATATATTTCACTGTATGAAGCAAGACCCCACTGTGAATTTTCTCATATGTCTCTTCTAGGACTGCTCTGCTCACATGTTCCAATTACACGGCCTCTGTTGATACCTCACAGTACAGTTGTAGGATAATTTATTCATAAGCATTTTTGAAAACATTGTACATTTCCAAACAAAGTCATGCATGCTGTTGATTCATTTCCCACAAATTAGAAAGCTTCATCTTCATCCCTCTCTCCCAATTTTAACTTTCAGCATTTTAATTGTTTCTTCCTTCATTGCTAGATCAATATCAATCATCGTCCTCAGTTACCAGAAATTGCATCTTCCTGAAAATTATGTTAAATTTAGTTGCTAATGAAAACTGTTTACACTGTTTAACCACAGAAATGAAACCTCTATTACAAACCATAAAAACTGTTAGTTGTAACAAGAAGCTTTAATTTCTACCTCAATCTCCTTTTTACCATCTGCTGCCCTAGAAGACCTATCCCAGAAAACATGGACTAAAGAAACAAACAAACAATAAAAGGGATAATTGCTAACTTTACTTCACAACACAACAAACATTAAAACAATTAAAATAGTCCCATTAACCATTACACTGAAAATTATGTTATAAAGCAAACTAGTCCATGTATGCCAGCACATGTCAATACTCCTTCTCTCCAGCCATCCTTCCAAAAAAACAACCAGACATCCTGTACAGACATAAATAAAAATGGCTCTTGGCACCTAATGCTTGCCATCTTCCCAGACGGAGTAAGACAAAAAACCCTCATCCATTAAGACAAATGCCACAAACACTCTGTCATAGAAGTAGGTGATAATTCTTGAGTCTTATTAGGAGTGGCTGAGGGAACTGGGATTGTTTTGTCTGGAGAAGAGGAAGCTGAGGGGAGATTGTACAGCCCTCTACAACTGCCTGAAAGGAGGCTGCGGCGAGGTGATGGTCAGCCTCTTCTCACTCATGACTAGCGATAAGACGAGAGGGAATGGCCTCAAGTTGTGCCAGGGGAAGTTCATGTTGGATGTTAGGAAAAATGTCTTTTCTAAAAGAGTGATTGCGTGCTGGAATGGGCTGCCCAGAGAAGTGGTTGAGTCACCCTCCCTGCAGGTGTTCAAGAAATGTTTAGATGTTGTACTGAGGGATGCGGTTTAGTGGGGAAATATTGGTGGTAGAGGATGATTGGACTGGATGATCCTGGAGCTCTTTTCCAACTTTGGTGACTCTATGATTCTTTTATCCAAAGCTCTGTGCAGTTCATTAGATATATTATGATACATTTATAAAACATTCTGTTTTAAATATTAATACTTAAATAATATTTACTCTAGCTATTCCCTCAGAACCAGTTACGTGAAACACTGAGATTGCACCTCTGTCCATCATTCAGAGTTTTTCTCATGGGTTGCCATGTGTCTTTGCACAATTATAGACACAACTGTGTTCTGGGAATGCTGGATCAGCGAGCTTCAGTCTCTCCATATGATGGGATGGAGACAGCTGGAGGCCGTAGACAGTAGGCTTCAGAATAACAACTATTGTCAGGATACACCAAAAAAAATCCAGTCTCCTCTTAGGAACTCTTATTCACACAAAAGCCTTGGCTTCCTTTATAAACTCAAAATCTAAATAGTGCATGGGGAGGGAAGGGAGAAGGCTAAAATAACCACAAAACTCTAACAGAATGTTTTATTTACTTTCTGTGCTGTAGAACCCAAGTAAACTTAGAGACTCATCTTTCCTTTTTATTGGGCCTAGATGAGATACAATCAGATCAGGTAAAACACTCTGCATTGTGTTTTACTTCTTAACAGCTGAAAATCTTTATTTTCTGCTTTTTCCTGATCTGTCCCCAAAGAACACTCAACACATCCTCACCAGGGTTACAGTACGAACAAAACTGTTTCATTTGTGCCTTGCACATCAGTCATGTCCCAAGGAAGCCCGAGCAAAATCAGAAAAACAGAGCCACACTACACTGCTGCTAAAAAAGTGCCATGAAGTAAGGAGCTAATGAGCCCATTTGAGCAATAATGTGGTAATGTGGTTTATGCCATCTGGAATGCAGAATGAGCTTCTAGTTCCTTTTTCTCTGAATCTCACCCTCCTCCTGCCACAGCCATACGCACAGCTATACCTTCAGTGCCTGAAGTAAATACAGTGACTTCCACAGACAAATCCATGGATTGGAATATAATTTTATATATATTATTTTTTTTCTCTATTGTACATAAATAAATATCTCATTCCTTTCATAATCTGGACAATTTAGTCAGGAGCTGCAGCCTACCTCCTGAATCAGCTAATTTGCTACTTCGGCTATCCTGTTCACCTTCATTTAATGAATACATGTTCCTTTGATTAAATTAACATTTTTGTCTACCTAATTCGTCTGAAATGCCTGTACTGAACCGATCTATAAGTGACTCCATTACTGTTCATAGGTCCATGTTTGGTACCTATCACTGACAGCTCAACAGGTGAAGGATTAGGAGAACATTAACTCTGCCTTTTTGGCTTTTCAGAGCAATTGCTGCACTTTTAGCACAGCCAAACCCGGCTTTCAATCGACCTGGCAGGACAGTGACAAATGTTTTAATCATGTGGCTTCATTCATTAGTGCTCACTCGCCTGGTTGGCCAGTCTGGGTTCTGAGAAACAAAAGTTGAAACAAAAAATAATTAAGCCTAACCAGCTTAACTACCTTTTTACACTCATCCCTTAGCTCATACAGTTCAGGAGTAATGACAAATTGAATATATACAAAAAAAAAACGGTTTATCCAGACCAATGAGCTAATAAGTATGCTCACCAGAAAATGCATCATCACTTGTCTAAGAACATAAGCAAAGTTGCTTAATAGGCATTCAAAGTACACTGGCTAATGAAATCATACAGTAGCTAATGAATCTATTTAATTGGGTCAGGCAGCTGCCACTAGAAAAAAGTTAGTGAAACCAACTTGCTAATACAGTCTGCAGAGACAGTTAGAGAAGGTCCTTGAAGACAATTCAGTAGACCCTACTAATACTGGGACTACTGTTTATTAGTACAGTGAAATCATGTTGCTTCTTTCCTGATAGGCTTCTCTTGAAAACAATTCTCATTCTCTTCCACAATAATAATAATTCTGAATAAGAAATAACAACACAAAATTTTATAACACAGTAAAATTAGAAATAAATAATAGCAAAAAATAAGAAATAATCATAAAAAAAAAATCTAAAACACTGACCAATTGTCCACATGCCAGTAAACCTGCTGGGATCTCTCTTACTGGACTCAGAACCCACCTAGAGTGGGGTTAAATACGTAGCTGAAGTTACGTGTTTAAGAGGATGTGTCGGTAAAGCTGGAGCTCGAATCTGCAGCAAATCTTTGAAGTCTGCACTCTATGCTTGGTGTTTTAGTCTCTGGAAAGTCTGTGCCAGTGAAGTTGCTACAGAACAGTATTTATCTCAGACACTGACTGCTTTGGTCTTTGTTTTCACCCATTTTCTTCTTTTGCTATCTGTGACCCTGAAGTCTTGAGCCATTATATGTCATCTCTCAACAGAAGGATCTCTTCCTCTCACCTCTTTGAGAAGCCATTCAAAACATTCACAGATATTGATGTTAGTGTATGTGTTGCCTTACAGGAAATCCAACATCTGGATGGCTGTCAGAGAGCACCTCTGAGGGTTTGTATTAAAGGTCCATTTGACTTTTTTCCCATGTTACCATGGAGCATTTTCTTCCTTTTTTTAATTCCCAGTAGTTGAGTTGCTATGAGAGAGAAGCAAGGCAAGAAAGGTTGGGCTGTCTTTTTCCAAGATCTTCCTTGAATATACCAACACAGGATGCAACACAGAGAAGTGGGGCAGAGCCATGCCCACAGACACCCCACTGAAACGTTCACCCTCCTGCAGCACATGTGAACCCCATCTCAACGTGCAAGAAACCTCACGATAGGAAAGCATGATCACATGGCTTTCTTGACACCATTTATCCTGATTACTGAAGAACCCATAAATACTTTTTTTCCCGTTAATGATTTTATAAAGCTCTAGATAAATAACAAATATTAGTATGTGTATTTTACCCTAGTTTGTTCCTAGCTTTTCAAGCAAATTTTTTTTTCCTTCTCAAAATATCCTTTTGAGACCATTTGGGGTTTGTTTTCATTTTCAGGCTCTGCTGAACTAAGCATTTGATTCAGAGAAAATAACAGGTTTGAAAGAAAGACTCTGGGAAACTTAAACATAAGAGATGCTTATTGGCAGACAACTGACTTAACTGAACTGAAAACCCCAGTCTAAATGCTGAAAATCATAAATGTCAGCCAGCTAGGAAAGAATAATAACCACTTATCAATACAGATGCACTCTGCATATAACAGAGTGCCCGGATTATAATATTCATATAACTATTTTCAGTTTGCTTTTCCTCAGCTCTCAAATTACAACGGGCAGCACCATGTTTCATTTCCCAGTGCTGCAAATTGGTGGTTCCAACTGAACGGACAGATTCCTTACAAGCTGGTAATGTCCTTCCAACGTCAGGTGAGCACTATTACATTGGAATCAATATACAAAGAAGCTCTTATATGCAGCTAGGGATATCCTATATCTGGCCAACAGTGGCCGTATCTGCCATTTTCAAGAGAGCCTGTTTAACCCAGGCTGCCAGCTCACATTTTATATATTGCAATCTTCAAATCTTTGAAATTTCAGAATCTGTGTGATCAAAGTAAAGTTTCAGGCAAAAAAAAAAGCTCTCTAAAATTCAGAGCAGTCTGGATCAGGATTTGGCTTTTCTGCTCGATCATAACCAAATAGCCCAAAGTCTGTAAAAAATTGGTGAAAAGATAGATCTGAAAATTTAGGACCATTTGAAATAAAAACCTCAGCATCATAAATCGACCTGAAAGTACAGAGCTGAGAGAACATAGGCATTTTAATGACAGCTGAGAAACTTCAGCACACAAATCAGCATCAGGTGATGCTATTTTATATTTTCTTATGCTTTTCCCTGCACCTGGGCAAGGGATAAGATACCTACAGTCCAAATAACTTGGACAGATGTTTGCCGTTGGTTTAAAGTCACATTTTGTTCTCTGTACTCCTGCCCTTTCAAAATTGGGCCCGGATTACCTTCATAGAACATGAATCATCTAAACTTTAGGTGCACAGCCTCAGCGAGGTGTTCGGGTTAAAGCCAACAAAAATAGAAAGCAGTCACCGGAGGGTGATTCATCCTGCCCAAGTCAGATGCCTACTGTGGGATGTGCTAAAACCACCCTCTCTTTGGGTACCTGAAATTTGGCAAAGGAAAATTCACATCAGTCTAACATTTTTCATTCTCAAAAAACTAAGCCAATGATCCATCCAGTCAGCAGCATTTACAGCAAAGCATTTTCTGTTTATACTCCTAATTCTTCTTTATTATGTTTTTAAACTTAGTCTAAGACACGCTTAGAGAGCTTTTTTGCAGTGTGATTCCCTCAAGGTTTCTTAAAATCACGACTAAAAGCCCAAAGAGATATTAATAGATTTTAATTAAATTCATTATTCCGTTAATTGAAAATTATCTGAGGTAATATAGAACTTTGTCATTGATCTCAGTGGGAATTCGGCTGAACTTTTTTTGGATAGATGAGATGACAGGTAATGAGGTGTCTGGCTAAGGCTGACTGGAAGCTTATGGGCTGCATTTGCAGGTAGTAAGATCCTGTAACTACTGGATAATATACCACATATATTTTGTTGGGCAATGGAGTGTTCTCCAAAGTCTAATGAAAGCACTCAGCAGTTTCAGTGAGATTTTATGCAAATTTCTCAAGACAAAATATGGATGTTACAGTTCTTAAAATATTCATTGAAATTGGGGAAAACCTTCTTTATTAAATACTCCCTGATGTAGATGTAAATGCTAAAACTATCTGAAAAGATGAGACTCGAGCATCAGTCACCATGAAGAGAAAAATCAATTTTGTATAAAAAGTAGCTCTATTCATCTTAGTTGTGCAACAGAAGAAATTAATTACATCACTACATATTGCAAAAGGGTTGTTTTTATCATGTTTCATTTGGCAAGCCAGGCCACAGGAAAGAGATGAAGTTATTGAATGAGATGGAAGGGAAAAAAAGGAGGAACAGCCGCACAAGAAGAAAAAAAAAGGGAGACAAGGAGCTACTAATGGCATACTCAATGAGTGGTCAGGAAAGCAAGAGAAGACAAATCACTACACGGTCAGAGAAGTCAAGGAAAGAGATCGATATAATATACAGTGTGGGGCACAAGGCAGGAAGAAATGCGATGTGTAATGAAGGGAAGCATCATTAGAGAACTGGGTCAGGACTGTACATTGTTTGCTCTTCACTGGCAACACAGAGGGATTTGGGCTGTTGGTGGGACACTGCTGAGCCAGCACAGCCAAAGCCCGACCCGAGAAAATGGCCCTGACAGTCAGTCTGGAGCTGGAGCTCATGGCACTGCTGCTCCAGCCCAGCTCGGCCAAAGGATATTTACTGCAACACAGACCAGGAAAAACAAGGAACATTAATCCAGAGGCGTCCAGGCAGCCCCACTCATCCATGAAGGCTGCAGGACTTCTCTATGCTCTTGTCATAGGCTGGGGACCACCCCTGCCATCTGCTTTTGCCAACATCTCCTGAGGTGAGGTATGGCTGGGACAAGAAGGGCATCACAGCTGAGGAAGGCTGAAGGAGCACGAGAAGCCTGTATGGAGGGTAGGAGTTTGTCACAGCTGGTGAAACCCAGCAAAGCACCCTGATTACTTCAGCTTGGAGAAAGCAAACTTGCTGTCTGGGTAATGTTATCAGCTGTCCTGGCAGGGAAGTCCCATTTCTTGAGGGAATATAACAGATTTAGTTTTCGTGTGTTTGGGCCACTTGCTTGCTCCTTAGTCAAGAAGCTGAGAAATGTGGACATAGTCCAATATTGCAGACCTACAAATAACCAAACCTGTCACCCTTCCCAAGAAGAAGCATCCAAACAATACCATCATTTAAATATTATAGGATAGACATCTGGATGTACCAGCCCTACTGGAGCTTGCTCAGCTGCCCTTCCTTGAGGTAATATTGGGGAAAACAAGGCACTCCATCAAACAGCATGGGATAAAATAACACTGAATAAACTCAATGTTATCCTCATTCAAACATGTCCATGAAGAATAGAAATTAAAAATGAACACATTCTCACATGATTATGTTTTCTAGGAAGAGTGAACTTATAACTTGAATATCACATGCACTGCTGCAAATAAAATAATGCCATTGCATTTAACGTAGCTTTCCTTTGCACTCGTGCTCCTTCTCAACGCCTTACAAAAATCATGACACTATACTCCTCTTTCTGCAATGGCCTTTCCCAGAATATCCCTTAAATTCCTAATAAAGCAGAGCACTGCAGCACATCCTATTTCTGGTGATGTCACCCCATGGAACAGGCAGCCTTATTATGTGTTTACTGCTGGTAAGTAACTGAGCTCAAGACCAACAGCACAACTCCACGTGTACTGCTGAAGTGCAGCCTTCACTGTATCAACACTACTATTGAAAATCAGATGCTAAGAAAGAACTTCAATAATATTTTGTCTGTTTTGTGACATTGATATTCATTTTTCCTGGCATCATAGCCTCACTTCTACAGTCTGAGTAAAAGTAATTTTCCTTTGCCACAGGGCAAAAACTTTCCTTTTACACTTCTTTAATGTATGGTACTACAGTGAAGAAAGTCAGTGAAAATGAGAAGGCACTTTGTAGAAGGGACTACCCATAAAGTTAATGTTTCAAACCCTTTTTAATTTGGCGTAAGTAAGTGAAGTTTTGCATCCAGAGTTTATTAAATGAGAAGAGTTGGACCTTACCGGTGCTATCACAACCTGAAGTCACTGCAAGAGTATAGTCTACACTTTTAAATTAGTTTCCTTTTTTTCTTTCTTCCTTATTCATGGACAGCTTGAGGTGCATGGCTACATGGAAAATAAAAATGATGGCCTGACAGAGCTTCTGAAAAGCACATCCAGATATTTCACTATCCACACTGACACAGGGAAGAACCGTATCTCATGTCATTTGCAGACTCAGTTTAATCTGCCAAAACTCCCATTAGTAATTACTTTCATTATTATCCCTGTCCCCCAAAGGCTATTAACTTTATCAAGTAATTGATAGTTCTGACTGTCCCCTCTCAAATGTTGCAGTCTGAGAGAAAATCAGATGGGAAGCCTAAGTGCTGGATGTTTTAATTTAGATAAATCCACGTCTCTATATGCAATAAAGGCTTTGGCATGCAAGCAAGTCAGCACAGGAAACGGGATCGGTGAGGGTATACCAGACCATTTACCATATTTCCATCTTCTGGTAAAAGATGGGTAACTCTAAAGAGTATTCTGTAGCTAAACAGAGTTCATCTAACATAAATTACGCCGGATTTGCAAAATCTCAGTTCAGCCATAAGTATATTTACCTAGAACTAGACTTTTGCTGGGCTAAATTTTGTCATGTCTTAAGAAAGAAAAATCCCTGAGCCACATAAAAGGAGCAGCACTGCATTAGATTACAATTCTTGCTTCTAAGCAACTTTATGAACAAACGTCTCCCTTCCTTCCTGGCTAAAAAGAAAATTTCTCGTAGTTATCATAAAGTAGCTCAGAGTATTTAACAATTATTGATCTCCAACGGCATGTTTAATTTCCCTCATTTATTGAGTCACTGGACAATATTTACATGTTCTCAGCTCTCACTGAGCTGAACTCTACTTTCTAATGCTGCTCCTAAGTTCCTGTACTCATAAAAGGAAATACTTTCAGTTACTTTCATTATAAGCACATTGGAGTCACTAAACAATTTAGAATCTCACGCATTCATCTCTCCGGGTCTGAAAGTTACCATCTTCAGCTGTACAGTCACTTCACTTCACCCTGAATTGTAGGCTCAAAGTTTGCAGGATGCATTCAGCACCTATCTACGCTTTTGTCCTCCCCAGCGGTAGTCAGAGAGATCAGGCAATTAGTGTGACTAATGAACAATTCCTCCACATGATGATGGGTTGTATAATAAAGTCTCACATTTTTTTAGACTGAATAACAACTCTCTTGTAATTTGCATGGCAGAGAGAAATGCTTAAAAATAATGACCATGTATATAATAGGATAAAGGCCCACATTCAAGCTCTTATTGTCTGTTTTAACTAATACTCAGAAAGATTATTAAGATAAAATATTTAGGAAAAAAATGAAAATGTGCACAAGATATGCTATGATTTCTTTTCTCATTTTTGCCTCAGTAATTTAAGATCACACCAAAAGATGAGGACTAATTAAAGGTGATACATTTTCTTGCTTGGTTTTTAGCATTGTAAGCTCATCGAACTTGGCAAAACATTTCCGAAAGGCCACAAAAAATCTGAAATCCATTCATCAAAGAAACAATAACCAGTCACTAACTGATTTCTGATTCCATATTCACCCTAAATTCATCCATGTGCTCCCACATTAAGCAAAAACTGTGTATCAGATTCACTTTACCACATTTTCCCTCTCCTTTGGGATGCTGCACAAAAGCACATCAAGGAAAAGCCACCGTAAATCTACGGGATACTGACACTACACCAACCTAAACAACATGTTCTCCTTTACCACAGAATCACAGAACAGCCTGGGTTGGAAGGAACAAAGTTTTTTTAAGGATTTCACAACAAAATTGCTGTGAACTGTACACAGCACAACACCCTATGCACAGATGGCTCTGTGGGGGCTGAGCCCAGCCCAACATCTCAGCTGTGCTCTGGTGGAGAGTAACCCACAAACCTAAGCAAAGCCCAACCACAATTCAGCCTGTGCCATGATTTCAAAAGGCAAACCCATGTTTGGCAGCATGCTGCGTATGGGGGAGATGGGACAAACTCAGTCCTACAGATATGAGAACAATTTGCTCTTTTTTTATATTGAATGTTCTTGGCATTGTTTTGACAAGATGTTCTGAACCTGCCTGTGGGCTGCCCGTGAGACAAGCCCTAGTTAGCATTCAAATGACTGTTTCTGAGTGTCACTTGGGACTATTTTGCCAGAACCACTTTTTGCTCGTTACCGTGATTTGAACTGCTGCCACAGTCCAGGGGAAGCTCAATGAACTTCTTTCCAAAAACAGGACCTGGCTGGAGTGTTGCCTTCAGCCTCAAGCACTGCCCAGCCTGTGGGCTGCACAATCCCAGCACTTACACAAAAAAAGAAAAAATCCCTATTTCAAACTCTTCAACCACGTTCCCTTATTGTTTTTTTTCCTCTACATTGCACTCTCTCACAGTTGCTTTCCTTATACTCTGGAAGCCATTTGGAGTTGATGAAAACGAAAAAACCCCAACATGTGCTTTTATAAAGAAATACCACACTTCAACTTTGGATTCTTCATTTTCTAAGAGAGAGTTGGTAAGGAGCTGTTATGACTTCAGCACAGCCGCTCTCATAGCTCAGCACTCTGATGAGGGGCAATATTTCACGCTGGCAGCCCCATTGGCATCCCGCAACCTCTCATGCATATATAGCGAATTAGAAAGGCAATGACATATTTATACTACAATTAAAAACATGCTTAGCATTCCCTCAAGCCACGTCCCTTCCTGATTATTTCTTGCTAAAGGTGCATTAATCTGCTGCAACAGCCCACCACAATAAAGACGACAGTTGTTCCCTCATCTGAAGTTTAATATTGAGTGTGAAAACCGATTCCAGATTTCCATAACCTTGAAATGTCACCACACATGGATGATACTTATGCTTAAGCGCAGAGTGCTCCTTCAAACAGCCCCTTTAGAAGTCCTCACACACAAACACAGCTCCATGCTTTTTGGCAGTAACACATTTCACCGACAAGTGTGTGAATCCATTTGCTGCAGGAATGCGATAAACAAAACACGAACGTGTAATCATGCAGCTGGGAGGAAAAGCAATACATGGGGCAGGAAAAAAGAAAGCTGAACAAGAAGGAACCGACAAGACAAAGTAATTTCATGCTAACCTTATCACTACACTAATATATATATATATATATATATATATATATATATATATATATGGAAAATGAGTTTTGCTACTCTGCAGCAAGGCCATTTCAACTCACATCTGAACCACACAAGTGCTCAGAACTCTGCTGAAGCACCACATCTTACCACATGGAGCACCCACTACGGACCTAGGACCAAATATCTGTGAAACACTCTGCAATTTGCAGCAAGTATAAATCATGCTTTTGGAAAAAGAAACAAAAACTCATCTTGCCTTCTGCAGCTTTTCTACACTGAAATCGTAACAATCACCAAAGCCATATTATGGTTCTAGACCAGTGCATGATAACGTGCTGCATCACTTGCAGCTGGTTTCCGTGTACAGCCACTGCTATTATCTTTTGCTGAGCTACAATAGCTCAGCTGACACTGGGTGCCAACAGAACCCGCTCAGTGATAGCTCAGCTAGCGATCTGTGCTGCAAATCGTTCAGACTGGTTGGAGCTTATCAAAATCTGTCTTCTCCAGAACAGCCTCCAAAACATGACTAATAGGCTGATTGTCCTCCAACAATATCTATCTTGGTTCCTGCTGTAAAATAATCAATTACACTAAATGGAATTATTTATACGGAATACAAAAGTAGTTTGGCTTTGGTGGAAGTAATATGCTTATCAGATGGATTAAGATCTAATAGGCTTTTCTCTCTGAAAGTAAAGCTGTTCCTGATAGTCTATCAAACCTCTTATGTAAATTACATTGCTTTTAACAATGTAAATTAGATAAAAGAAATATATTTTGTTTACAGACCTCAAGAAACAAGATTTTTAATTTATTTTAAAGCTGTGCCAATAGAGTCAACAACCATATTAATGAAGTGAACTTGCCCTAGCTTATTCCCAGTAAGGAAACAAAAGTGAACTCTGCAGAGTTTTTGTTATTATGGCGACTCCAAGAAAATCAAATATTTACGCCTTTGGTCTAGGCAAATTAATAAACAGTTTCTCTGTCACAGGAAAAAGAAGGCAACAGCTTCCTTAACGCATGCCTCCGCTGGAGTATCTTCTCTAGGGTGAGGTTCCAAGGCAAGGGCTGCAGGGAAGGGAGCAGAAAGAGCTGGCGATCCTTTAAGCCACCTTGGTAAACACCAGCAAGTAAGGATGTCAAACGTAGCCCCTGTATGGGTACTGCACAGATAACTGATGGAATGCAATTCCATAAAGTCTTGCTCAGGAACAAAGTTAAGAACATTTACTCCGATTTTCAGTGGTTGTTCTCCTCTTCCTACAGCCTTCCTTCAGGAATACAGTAGAGGAGCGCTTGCACTGCAGCTGAAAAAAGGGGAAATGTGTCTTTGGGGGTATATTACAAGCACTAAAAGCACTCTTCATAATACCTTGATTGCTCACAAGACTAACTTAAGAATATATTTGTATTTAGCATATACATATATTTATATTTAGCAATGGGAATGGTACCTTAATAAAGCCAAAGATTGGATCTGCATAGATTTGAAGTATAGAATGAGAGAGATTTGTAGATTCATTTTCAAAATTTGGGTAATACAGCACAAATGCAGCTTGGCTCTGTATGCCCATCTCACAGCTCTGGATTAATTAATTACACTTGGCCCAGAGCTTGCTAAACAAAAAATAACAATACATGCTAAACCAAGTCTTAAATATTTCTCAAAAACCCAGATGATTTCCTTTATGAGATGCAACTAAGCATTTCTGCCAAAAGAGAACAAAGAATTTATGATGCCATTCAGAACCTAGTAACTACTGCTCTTACCTGAGAAACACAGGAAGGAAAAATAAATAAATCCCTGGCTTGATTATGATTCACTGCGTGTATCAGTGCTCTGTATCATGGGACCAGAGCATCCTTTTATCTGTGTTATTCTTCAGGACAGATTGAATAATGACAAGTGGAGTGCTGAACTGGAGTTCACTCGCAGATTGGTTAACATCCCCAGAGCAACTCTCATCAGCTCTTATCATAAGCCTCCCAGAATTGTTTGAAAGTTACAGGCGGCACATTGAGAAAATTAATTTCCCTGTCCACCTCCCAGTATTGCCCAAATTTTGTTACCCTTATTTACGTGAAGTAATTCAACCACCTTTCAAGAAGTGATGCTGCGTTTTTGCCTAGCTTACCAAAACCAGCAATGTGTAATTCCTAGGGACTTAAGCAGGGTGCATTTCCCATTAGATGCACAGATGCAATTTTATTTTATGTTTAAGCACATTTTGTTGTTGTTGACTCTTCATTTGCTTGCAGCAATGAGGAACTTTGTTCACTACTGAACTACATTAGGACAGAGCCCAGCTCATAGCTGCTGCTCCCCCTGCTGAAGGACACACCTTGGCACCCATAGTCCCATTGAATGATCCCATTCCCCACTCATGGTGAAATGCATTAGGGATATTTTTATGCCTCAGGAAATGCAACGTTCTTGTATTTTCAAAGAATGTAGATTTTCTGAGCTCACTATACATGAATCAGGTTCTGTTTCACTCTTTCATGTCTACCCTGAGATTTCGGCTCTATAAATGAATCAAATAGAAATGATACAATCTGAAGCAGTTCGTGCAATGGACTGACCAGACACATAAATTAAGGGGGAAAGTTTTTGGATAAAAAGACTTTCTAACTCAAAGCAAAGGCTGATGTAGCCTTTAATACTTTCTACAATGAATATAGGCTGCATGATCAAACTGTATACATGAAGAGCAACTGCCATGAATTTTTAAGTTCACATGCTGTTTTTAATCACATTTAGCAGAAAACTTCTCAGTGATTTCATTTACTTTCTGCTTCAGTGGAGACTTTAGTGCACAGCAAACTAAAACAAATGTACAGTTTGAGCCTTGCACTTGCTCTCAAACTTCCAGCTTTCAATCTCACATTCCCTTCATCTGAGGGAACTGCCCCAAACAGTGGAGTTAGGACAGTCCCTGGAGGCGTTTGAGAACCATGGAGATGTGGCACTGAGGGATGTGGTCCGTTGGGCAGGGCTAGGGTTGGACTTGGTGATCTTAGAAGTTTTTTCCAGCCTTTATGATTCTATGAAAACTACTCATGGCCTCCATGAGAAATGCTTTCCATCCTTCTGAGTAGTCTCAGTCCTGGGACTTGTTTGGAGCTTCTGTTTATAGCTGCTCCTAGTTGTTCTAAGTCTCAAGAAAGTTCTGCATTGAAGCTTCTTCATTTCAAAGCACTCCGCCCAGATTCAGGTGTACGGGTAAGTATGCAATAGCAAATCACAGGGCAATCACTACATTGAGCATATGGTTAAAAACCAGCAAATTTCAATTATTCCTGTGAAGTGATGCTGTGGCCAGATGTGCTGCATTGCACAAAGCCATGGCTGTGAACATTACCACCTCCCACCGCCCATTCCTCCAGCCATCCCACAGAGGGAACGGTGTAGCCAGCCAGTCCTCAACCCCATGCTGTCAAACGAACCTACAGCTTGCAAATCTCCTATTAAAAGCTTAAGCCAGTTTGGATCTCTGCGACGGAGCTCAGAGAAGGAATTATTTGTGCCTTTACGCCAGCAGATCTGAGGCAAGCAAGAAATCTTCAAAGGCAGAGCCTCTCCTAAAGCAGCTCAGCACTCCTGACCTGTGCTGAAGCCTCCCTAGGACTGGTCACCTCATTGATCAAAGTCGCACATCAGCCCATAGTCCGCGATACACCCAGCTGGGCAACACTAGAGAGCTTATCAAATAATTCAGTGCTCGGTTTTTACTTTCCCTGAGTTTAAAGATGTGTGTGTGTGTTTAATTTATAAGCTGGAGGCAGTCTTATTAAATAAAATTTACAGTACTTTACTGAGAACAAGGGGAAAACATTGAGGCTGCAGACCTCTGCAGCACGGACGCTGAACAGATGTTTTCAATGTCTATTTGCATTTTGAACTGAAATTAAAGGGCACAAATCTCAATGGATTTAAGATCTCTGCCAACAAATTGTGAATACTAACAAACGGCACCTAATGATCCATCAAGACGGGTGGTTTTTCTGTCTTTCTTTGAGGGGAAGTAAAGATTTAACTAACAGAATGAAGTAGAATACAGAGAAGTGAAAAAATATCAAGTAATAAAATCAAGAACTTAAAACAGGATCTTAAACCCGAACTACAAAGCTTGACAGCTATGCAGAAGTCTGACAGCAGAGATAGGGTTTAATATTCTCTTATATGAGGGAGCGTTGAATCTCATTTAATTTTATCAGATTTAGAATCATTTGCTTGGGGCCAGACAGCCAACTAGTGTAAATCAGTTGAGCTCCATTAACTTCTACGGAATTACAGTTTCCAATTTACATCAGCTGAGAACCTTGCTGTTATGCTACTATTATTAGCTGCTATTTATAATGCAATCGTACCTACAGCCGTCATCTCCAAGATGTGGCTCAACAGGCTCTCTGACATTGCCTGCAGATATTGGAAGACTGCTCCTCTACCCCACGTTACCCAGAACAGTACAGCTGAATCCTGCACTACTTCCTCCATATTCTACCGTAAGGATCAGTCAGGCTGGAGACTGCAAATTAATATGAAATCTGTGCCTAGTTTTGCTATTATGCATAGATATATATCTAAACATAATCATTTCAGATCCAGTAATAAGAATACAAATAATAATGCACATTATTATACAACTGGTCTGCCTTTTAAATAATCTCATGACGGCAGGATTATGAAGAGGGGAAAAAAGGGCCAGAGGAACAATGAGAGGTTACATAGCAGGCCAGCCATAGAGCTGAAGGGTGAAGGGAGCAACCAGTACCACCAGCATGCCGACTGGCTCCCTTGCTTCTCAGGGAGGGAAAACTCATCGGCCAAATTCAAAGCTGTCAGGGTGAAAGCAGAGTCCCAAGTCTTTCGACCCACGCAGTGAAAAGAGGCAGCTCTAAGCTTAGAATTTCTGAGCCTTGAAGTTCTTGAAGTTGATGCCTGGGGAACATTCACACTGAAGAAATGTAGGACCTAACTAATGGGTCAAATTAGGCAGCTAGCTGTCCTGCACGGCAACGTTCCTTCAAGGACCTTTCAGTGCAGAAGACAACTGATTTACCTTGTGAAGGACTGCAATGCTCCCTTTTGCTTATTTAGCAGATATTAAGGAACTCCCTTCCTTGAAATTAGACACTGGAACAGGCTGATAAGAGAAATAGCTCCTCGTGGCCATCTTGGGAACGCACACACGTTTTGATGTCTCCTTGTTTCTCAGTATTCATTTATTATAGATGTACAGCCTACTCTGGCATTGTCCAAAGAAGGAACCATCTGTGCACACAATGCCAAACCAGTCACAGTCCTTCACATTGTGTAGGGGATATTTTTCCCCTGACTCTGCAGGGTATGCAGAAACAAAGAAGGATATGTGACTGGATGTGTATTTGGTCCACTTCCTTCGTTCACTGCTTGACATTCTCACAAAACCAAGAAGAGCTTTCTCTCATACCACCTAGATTCCTGCAGATCCTGTTTCTTGCTCAGATTTGTCTCTTATTTCTGCAACACGCTGTGAATGTAGACCCTCATCATAAAGTTGAAATCCCCCTCAGAGATGAACCAGGCTTTTCTCTGCAGTTTGGTACTGCTTGTTCTCCACATCCAGGCAGTGTGGGAGGATGGAGACCGAGATGCACAGATTTGCTAGGACCAGGAGGAGGTAGGCACAGAAGAGGCACCAAAGGAACTATCATTCCCATTAGCAAATGCAGCATGAGGCTCGCAATCTCACGGCACGATCAAAACTTTGCAGCATTTTTAATCAAAGCAGCCTGTGTTCATTCCCTGGTTAGCTCCTGTTTTGAAGCTGAACTTCCCTTAAGTTCAAGGGCTCAGGAAAAGAAATCTGGTTCAGAGCTTTCTCCTTTTTTCACTTACGAACTCCTACTCACTAGGCTTCAATCTCACAGTGTTTAAGCTTATGCAAAGTCTCTCTGAAGCAAACGGGACTGTTCACATGCCTGAAGTGCAGTCCTTTGCTGGATCAGGGTGGCAGCTCACTCCTTGTCAGTCTTTCCGAGCTCCACGCATTCTGTTCAAACATTTTCTAAGGTACATGGGTTAGTGTTAAATATAGAAAGTCCTCTGTTCAGTTTTGCTTTCCAAGGCTGACACGCTGCTGAGCTGTGCAGCAGTGCTGAGCCTAGATCTGCAGAGCACAGGGCTGCTGCTGCTCACCACGATGGAAGCTGCTTGGAGCGAGGCACAAGGGAGTTCATCTCTGAACTCACGACTGCTAAAAGAAAGTTTTCTGGTAGGGACCGATAACTGGTACTTGCTTACAGCAAATATCGCATGAGAACATCTTATTCTGCTCCTGTCAATAAGTCGGCCAACTACAAATCCTGAACTGTTTGCTGCTTTTTTTGCTGCTCTCTAGGAGCATGATTGAGAGCTCTGTATACTCTGATCAAGCAACCCATTAATATTTCACAGCTAGGCTCAGGTTGACTGGCAGTAATTATTCCACAGATTACTTTTTCATTTGAAGTGCAGCTGGTCATCCATTACTTTCTCCACAGCTTTGAAGGTCCAATAATTCCAATTATTTTTATCAACTTGAGACAGGTAAAATAGCTCTGTAGAAATCCGCCCTGGTCTAGGCACTGAGTGGGTGGGTGACTGGAAGCTCACTACCTTTACATATTCACTTGTGAGAGCCAAGATGTTGGTGCACAGTGACAAACTCCCTGATTTTCTAGTCTCAAATAGAGTATTTATTCTGTTTGTAAAGACCTGTAGCTTGGCCTGTCCTTAAGCTGGTAGCTGCGCAGCTCTCCTGTCTGCTCCCTTACCATGGATGGACAGGACTGGACCATCAACTGGTTTCCATTCAAACAGAAGCTAGCCAGGTCTATTAGTTGTACAGGGCTACAATGGCCAATCTTGTTCCTAAAGGTCATACAGTGTTTCCACAAACCAGTTGTCTCATCAGTAATGTAACAGTCTGGGCAGGACTGTGGGTTTTGAGTTGTTGGAGAGCTGTGTGTGGCTGAATGGACACAAGAGTGACCATCTCACACCGAGGGTGGCTGCTGAATCCAGAGTTTGAAATGAAGGATGGCTTTCACAAGACATTATGGCATGAATAGCCTACGTTGTTCAAAACAAAGAAAGACTTTCAAGCTCTCCCACATATCTTGCCAGCTTTCTCTTCGTGTACAGCTCCTAACATATGCTAGAGAGCTTGAAACTTGCAGCAGACTGAAAGCTGAAAGTCATACCAGCAGTAAGAGTTCACCAGAAAATTGGCAATCAGATCCAGTCTGCAAGCATGCATTTAACATTGGAAACATTAGCTGTATTGAACTTGACTGCTGATGAGTTATTCTTCCTTGCCTGACTGGAAGGTCATAAACATCCCTGATATTAATGGTCTGGTGGAAGTCAAGGCTCCATGAGGATGAACTGTTCTCTCCCCATTTCTCATCCACAGAGAACTTTCTGCTCCACTTGTTCAGCAAGCGGGCACTTTGAATAATGTGGGAAAATGCCACTTACCAATTCATTGGGTTCCTCCGTCTCACTGCTGCAGTACTGCCAAGTTTGCTTCAGGATGGAATTTTATTCCATACCTATTTTTCTTAATCTAAAGGTCTGTTTAAGAGATCTGTTCTACAAAATGATACTGCTGGTGCTCACTGCTCTGCTCTAAGAGCAGGTACGTTTATTCATCTCTTTGGTGGGAGTGAGATTGCTTCTCCTTGACTCAGTGGGAGGGAAACTTCTGCCATTTTTTCATGCCATTGCTTGAACGTGTGCATTACAGTAGCTTCTCTTATGTTAGGACCAGGATAATAAGATTAACAAGGCTATAGGGCTCTTCCTCTTCCCATTTTTCTCATTAAGTTCTTTCTTCTCCCCAGAGCCACCCACAAGTGACAGAATGTGTGTGCTAAGTACACACTTCTCTATATCCCTGTGTTCTTCTACATACTTCTCACCACGTAACTCCATGCTGCGCTGGACACAGACAGTGAGACTTCAGAGAGAGTGAATCCCACAGGCAGATTCAGAGAAGTACACCTGGAATCTTCTCCGAAGACTGCATTGCAGTTCCAACCTCAAACCTACACTACTGAAGATGCTTGGGACTGCATCGTCTGTATCGTCTGCATCACTGTCGTGATGCGAGAGCCTGAATTCTCCTACACAGCATCATGTGGAAAAATACCTTTCTAAAGTGTGGAGGCATTTACAACCGGCAAATCCCAGCTTTTCGTGGCAGGTATAGCACTTTCATGACTGCTGAACCGGATTTCCCACCTTAGTTGGAAGGCTGTAGACCCACTTTGCCCAGTGGAGGTGTGAAATCAATGACAGTCTTAGCTGGAGCCAGGCTGTCTTAAGCAAGGCACCCGAGATTGTTCCTGCACAATGCATTCATTTAAAACACTTGCTATAAGAAGTGCCCTTATTTCAGCTCACTGAGTATGAAATACATACATAACATTCAGTAAAGTTACAAGAAGATAATTTTATTGCCTATAACATCCCGTCTTACTGAGTCCCCTAAGGCACACTCCATAATCCACCAAGCACAGGAGTATCCCAGCGGGCATGTTGACATCGCTACGTGAAAAAAAGCAAGAGAGTGTGCTGGGAACAGTTGGGAGCGTTCCACCCTGCCATGCTCAGCTGTGCAGGGCCCTCCTGGGCAGCGTGCATTAGCACCTGCTTTATCCTGAGCTGCAGGTTCTCCATGGCCCCACCTGCCCCAAGAGATGCTTTCCAGACACAGCCACAGGCTGAGCTCCCAAGCTTGCTGTCTGGAGAAGCAACAGGTTCTGTATCGGGTGTCTGCTCATCCAAATGACCTCCTGGCTCTATCTGGGAAGCTAGCACAATCAAATATTTAACATATTGAACGAGAGCACTCCCAGCTAAGAGGAATAGCAATTAAAGGCCTGCTGACTCATCATCAAAGGGAAACGCTTCAGTAGGGAACAGAAATATTCTGAAGGAGTCAGATGTTGGCAGTGTGCTAGGCTAGGAATTCCTATCAATGACATCCTAAACAAGCTGAGGACAATGTTTGCTTAAAATCCCCACTGGGGAGCTGTATTGACAGGATAGAAAAGGCAAAAGGAAAATGGGTATTTTGCAGTTTATAAAGAACACATCCCTCTATTCTACAATAAAGATGACAGAAGATGGCAGTGTTACAGTCCTAGGCACGTGCAACCTCTCTGTACACAGCAATTTAATATTCTGGAAAACATGCTTTTTCAGCTATTTCTGCAAGCTTACTCACTTCTATGTGCATACATCAGATACGTATGAGAGTACTATTATGGGGCCAATTTCTGCCCAGTGTCTGCAGGAAAAGGCAGACACTGCTTGCTGGCCCTGAATCAATGCTTTGACTCTGAAGGAAGCTGTGCCCAAGTCTGATCACAGATACTGGACCTTAAGGTCACATCTGATTTCACTTGAACAGAAGACTGTGTGTAATCGCTGACTTAGCATAATGACGAGACTTGAGGAGAAATGCTAGAATGCAAATCTAAGCTCCAATAAAGTCACAGATGAGTCTAATGAAAGTAAAAATGGACCTGCAGGCATTATTATCCACATGAACACAGCTGCTGTGAGCGCACAGGTTCTGCAAATATCAAGGCTATCTGAAGTGACAGGGAACTTTCTGTGTTTTATTGTCAGGAGACACTGAAAGTCAAAGAAATGGGCAAGTTCTGTAACTGATGATGCTGAACAGGTTAATATTCTTTATACCCTTACAGACAAGTGCATGGAAACGCCCCCAGGTCAGCAGCAGGGCAAGCAGCAGCACAAGACTGAGTCCAAATCTTTCCAGTTACCACATGGATACCAATCTCTTTGCTGCAAAACTGTGCTTAAAAGCAATTAAACGCATAAGTCGGAACAGGACTGGTGACGTACAGTTTACCAGCCATTCCTTTGGGAAATTGTCCCTCATGTCACCACATGGTTTACTTCCTCAAACGTCACAGCAGAGGACAAATGAATTTTCTCACTGCAATATTGGCCGTATGATTTACAAACCACATGGGCCAGCCACAGCTGCTGTTTGCTCTCTGCTCCAGAATGTCCCTCCACTTCCTTTTCCATAAACCCTCCTGGTGCTTGGTAAATATCCCCACACAATTATCTACCTGGAGAAGCAGCCACCAGAGCAAGGTCACTCAAGGGAGCCCATGTCTCTCAGTTCAGGTGTACATTTTAAATTTGGCTAACCTTAAAGTGCCCCTTAAGCACATACCACTTCAGCCCTAAAATACATAATCATTAACGATTTAAAGCAGAAAGGAATGTAAGTGAGTTAGATATCCTGTAATGGGCCTTTTGACTAGGGCCATTAGGAACATTTTGGTTCACTTCAGACATAATTTATCATCCTGAGTGGAATTCACCTGAAAGGCAGGCAGCTTCATCTGCTCTTGTAGGTCTTTTCCTTAGGAAAATAAAGAAGAAAATAATGGAAAGAAAAAAAAAAAAAAAGAAAGAAATCCATTCAGCTTTTCTGCTTTCCTATACAGCTTAAGGTTATGAATGCCAGACAGCTTCCAGTTAGGCATTTACTGCTGTCTTTAATAGCCAAAACCTATCAAAAACCACCTGAGGCTTAATACAGAGGAGAGAGCAAAAAGTAATCATTTTATACTGCAATCCTAGCTAGGAGAAACCTGCTGAAAGGAAGGTTAAGGCGCTGCAAGCTGATCTCCTTTCCCTTCCTAACTCACCAGTTAATTACGGCAATGCAGCCTGTAGGCACCCGGGTCACCTGCAGCAGCAGCCAGGCTCACCTGGGCCCCAGCACTAATGCACTTCTGGATAGCAACAGTAAATTAAGGAAAGGGCACAGCTTAGCTATTAAACGGCAACACAGGCATAAAATGAGACATTTCAGCATATAGATGTGATTCTTAGGCCGATGTCGACTCATAGTGATGCTCCAGTTATTCCGTTCAATAGAAAGTCTGACAGCCTTCATAAGCATGGCTCATTCTTATATGGGGAACGTGTGAAAATGCTGATGCATTATGCTGTTGTATATAAACATGAAAAATAGCAAAGGTAAGCCAGAAAAGGTTTAAGTCTTTCAGAATTTAATAGAAAAGATATCCAGCCATCTTTCTGAATGATTAGAGAAAATTACATCTCTATCAAAGAACTGTGAAAAGTAACAAAAAGCTGCAAGGATGGACACATTCCTGCTTCATTCAGGAGCACCATTTCTGCAAATCCACAATAACTTTGTTGCACTCAAGTCTTAAATGTTTTTTCCTACAGATGAGCACAGGAAGGGAATAAAATGTGAAAGACATCTGAAATACAAAAATGCCACGTTCTCACTTGACACCACAAACAGACATGAATTACCTCTCTCCACTGATCCTATTTTACTAATGTCCATGCCACCACATTTCTTCGTTACAGCACACAGCCCATCCTGGCACTTTACAGCCAGGGAAAGTACTGCGCTGAAGCAGGAAGGCTCATCCCCTTGATTATACCAAGATGCTGTTTGATGCCTAAAACTTGGCATGGCTTTGTATGATTTTTAATGGAACTGGTCAAGAAAAACAGGAACTTATAAAGAACAAATCCATCAGACCTCCTGTTCGTTTTTCTAGAGAGCACTGCTGGACTGTGAGGAAGGGAACGTGCACTCTGACACTATGGCTGATCAAAAACTTCTAAAAACTCTAATTTACACATTAAACTCAGCGGAGACAACTGTGATCAGATTCCTTTTCCATAGGATAAAAAGGGAGGTGCAGAAATATAAATTGAGCAAGAGACCACAGTAATAAAGCACACACCACATCCCTCGAGACCATCCCCATGGCACAGAGGTGACAATGGGGTACTGCCACATGACTGCAGCTGGAATGCAATTGCAAATACTCTGCTCCCATTTTTTTATTTTTTAATCATTTTAAGGGATTTTCACAGGGCGCAGGCAGCTTTGGTAACTGATTAGTGTTTATTGCTAGGACAATTCGTAGAGCTTCTATAAGCCAGGAGGAGTCACGCTGGGAGATCTGCTTTCTGCTCTAAATATAGCAGCACAAGAAATGAAATCCAAGTGCCAGATTTCAGTGGGATTTCCCAGGGAGAAATGCACTGCACACATGGCTCATTAGAGACCTTTAAAACAGAAACAAGAACTACAGATTGCACCAATGCAATCCCTTCCCTGTACTGTTACTGAGAACATTTTGGATGAATGGTGGTCATTTCCCCATCATGAATCTCATCATCCCTCTATGCTTTCAGTATGTATTTCAGACAGCTCATCCAATATGAACATCAGTGATAACTGAGCTGTAAACTCAACCATTCAACTTCTCATTTTCTTACTGAATGGACTCATTTTAAGAAGAGAAAAAGGAAGAAAAGCCAAGTACAACAGATCTGTTTACTATCACTTACTGGGTGCATGAAGAGCTGTTCCCCAGTTACAGACTCCTGTGACATTTTCCAGAGCTGGGCAGCTGTTTCAGAGCAGAGATCTCTAGCTCTTTTCAGCCACCTCTGTGTACAGAGCTCTCTAGACCCCTTTTCTGTGTTCTGCAATGCATAAATTCCCACAGTGTCCACATATTTGTTTTAAACTGACATACCTAACAGGTGAGTGAAATCCATTTAACACGTCAACCTATAGACTATCACTAACCTAAAGCAACAACAACAACAACCACCAACAGCAAACCAGCCGAGGTTACACTTCTCTTTCCAATTGCCCAGATACCGTCTATATTTCAAAGTTTACAACTCTCTCCTTTGCAGCCTGCCTCCGGAGCCACACACTGCCACTGATTCCCCTCTCTTTATACCCGTGTAACCCAGAAGCAATGCCACAGACTGATAGCCCTGTATGAGGAGAGCTGAGTCATCCATCAAGTGCCTGGCTACTCCGTAATTATTTAGCATAGTCTGCAGGCAACAGGGAATTAACTGACTTCCCAGCTCCAGGCTCCGACCTCACCTGCAGAACAGATCTTTTTCCCCAAAGTGGGAAACTCTTCCCTCATACAGAATGTTCCTGTAGTACAGACCTGTAATGCCTTCCATTTTGGTGACTTTCTTATTTGGATGTGCACTGCCATGGTGCTGCTCCTATGGGCCCCCAACATCACCTACAACAAAGGTTTCATTGTGGCCTCAGGCTCCCTGTACAGAGCACTGTTATCTCAACCCTGAACTCCTAACAGCTCCTCATTCTCATTTAAAGGAACAAAAGGACTGACTAGGCAAACTACTGCAGAAAAACTTCCATTAGAGGAAAGGTGCAATGGCAAGAAATGTGGCTCCGCTGGGGAGAAGAAAGAAATTAAACATCTGCTTTCTAACACACAGGATTTTTCTTGTGCGACGTATGACAGTGAATCATTTATAATACTAGCAAAGACAAATACCTTTGGTCAATAGGTTTTGACAAGTAACTTCAAATAAAGATGAAATTTGCTCTATAATCTACGCTTACTGGTGGTGAACTGAATCATCCTTCCTTCCAGACAATGCAGTTTTCTGTAAAATCACAGCAGAATTGTTAAGATCTACCTAATCTTCCTCTAGCCCAGCCATGAGCTCCTCAGCCTGGCATTCCTCCCCTTCACAAGACTCAAGGCTTTGCTGAAAACATAACAAACTCATCTGATGACATGCCTCCATAAATAAGGCCTTCATTCCGCAGTAGTTTGTGTGCACAAATATGTAATTAGCAGGAATTTCTTTTCTAACACGCACGAGAAGTAAATATTGTAAAAGGCATTTGATTTCTTAGTTTCCCAGAATGAAGAGCTTCAATGCCTTGTTTGGAAGGACAAAGTATTTGTTGTCAGAAACAATGCTACCTTACTAAATAACCTCAATCAAAATCAGCACCTACACACACAGATACGGCTCGCACCTACATGAAATACATTTCAGGACTCAGCAGACACAACTAAAACACCCTTATTTTCCCCAGAAATAAAGAATTGCTATTTGTCAACATGTCTGCTTGCTAAGAAATATCATAGGAAGATCCCATGTTTTCATGTACTTAACTGCAGCTGCAACTTGGAAAATTATGACAACTCTACAGATGACCAACTATGATATTTCCATTTCTGACACGTGTAGCTCTAAGAAGTCACAAAAGATTTCAGAGACATTTTATGTGTTTTACTGTATATTAACAAGAACTTGTATGTAAGTAAGTGTGTAAGTAAGAACACAGGATAGCAGAATACTTTTCAACATTCATACCTTCGGCATGGAGAACAGAGAGCAGAAAATGGCCATATCTGCTGCTGCAACATATACTCTAATTTCTGTCGTGCCTGTTTTCAGATTTGTAATAGAAGAAGGGATTTTAATAGAGCAGAGGGTGCAAGCAGAGTGACTGTGCTGCCAGAAGAGGCATGAAAACACTGAGAGAAGTAATTAGGCAGAATGCACGATTCGAGTGCCACACACTCACGTCTGAGACAGTGCCTCATGCAATCTCATGCTTGCCTTAGGCACAACGTGCACTGGGATCACTGGGGCAATGCAGCGATGTGGAGCACTGGCCATCCTCAAAAAGGTTTCCCAGTCCCACTCTCTGATGTTGACACCAACTGCAGGACTACAAACGTACTGCGAAGAGGAAGATCAACTTCATTCAAAAAGAATGCATGATGCCCATGGGCTTTTCGTAAACACACCACAAGCTTGGCTTTTGAGTAATTAAATTGAATCTTAGTTGGTTAAACCAAAGTGAGGAATGCTTCAATGGGTTCCTCAGTCACCTTCACTGCACAAGGATAAAATAATTTTGAGACCCTATGCGTGGGAGGAATCTTTTTTTTTTTCTTTTTCCTATGGTGGGGCAGAAACTCTAAAGACTTCCATTAGAAGCAATTACTGGAGATGTAGAGGCTTCTCTGAGGTTAAGCCGCCCTTCATTTTCTCAAGAGAAGCCTTTAATTAAATGCAAATAATCACAAATTTCATATAGCAGATTGCCATAATTTCACTATTAGTTACTGGATCTCATTTAAAAAAAGGAAAGAGGTGGGCAATAGTGCTGCGTGGATGAGAAGTAATGAGAACTCAAGGGGTCAAAGCTGAATTACCTGTGCAAATCTATTCCCCTCCTATAAATCTGTCTGCAACCATATCATTTCAGTGTTAACAGGTTGTCCTTCATGCAAGTGCACTGGAGTGTAGTCCCATAGAAACTTGGGCCTCAATACAAATAATTACCTCACTCCATCTTACCACTGACCACAGCGGCGAAGGCAGGACGGGTAATGGGGAAGATGTAATTGAAGTGGAAATGACCAGAACTAAAATGTAAGCTGTGATGAATTCAAATGGTATATTCAAACTCATCTCCATAGCAAAGCTCTGGAAGAACAGGCACATAGAATGGCAGCATCCAGCAGTGAGTACTTCAAAGACATTTATCAAATCAGGGATGGGAATATATAGCAGAAAAGATGCATCCAAGAACAGAAGAGGTAACACAGTGTCTCTGCAGAGGGAAGGGGGAAGCTGCAGTCCATAAAATCACAGGTTTATAATTTTGTCCACAGAACTGTTAAGGCTTTAGAATATGTTGTCAACACTGTGTAAGGTAAATCATAGAACCGTTTGAGTTGGAAGGGCCCCTTAAAGGCCATCTGGTCCAACTCCCCTGCTCTGAACAGAGAAACCCACAGCTCCATCAGTGCTCAGATCCCCTCCAGCCTGACCTTGGGTATCTGCAGGGATGGGGCACCACCACCTCCGTGGGCAACCTGTGCCACTGTCTCACCAGCCTTACTGCAAAAAAAAACCTTCTTCCTTATATCCAATCTAAATTATCCCCTTTTTTAAATAGGGTAAATGCATGCAAATGTAGGAAGTATACACTACTTTTTTCTTACTCCCCTTCTTTAGTTTAGTCAAACAGACACACATCACAGCCAACCACAGAATCTTAGAATGGCTTAGGCTGGAAGGGACCTTAAAGATCATCAAGCTCCAACCTTCTGTTGTGGGTAGGGCTGCCAACCACTAGATCAGGTTGCCCAGGGCTCCATCCATCCAGCAGCAGTGAGCCTGCAAACTGGAGCTCCGTGCAAAGAGCCTGAGTTTCTGCTTGCTCCGTGCTTTGCAGTGGTGTCAGAGCCACCTCCAGCCCCATTCCACAGACTGTGCAACACCAAACAGTAAGAAAGAATTTAAGCAGCAGCTTTCTGAAAAGCTGATGGCTTTCCAGTTCCAGGCCAAGCTGGAAAAGGCGTGGAGGCTCCACCAAGCAGCTCCTCTGCCTGAAGCAATCACCGAGAAGAGGTGCTTCAGAAGAATTCTATTTTTGTTAGAGAAATGGCTGTTCGGTTTTCAAAGCTGAGAAGGTCATTGCTCTCTGACATGCAGAGAGTTCAGGAGAGTTGTCAGGAAGCTCAGAAAGTAAAAAAAAAAAATAAAAAAAATAAAATAAAAAAAAGCAAAAAATAAAACCAAAACCCACATGGAACAAGGGAAAGAGGGGTGGAGAACCTACTACATGGATCAGCCCGCTACGTCACTTCTGTGTGGCTTCCCAAATTAAATCATTTCTCCTAATGTACTGTGAGAATATGGGAGGGATCAGATTGTGAGCTATTCAGAGGCCGAGCTGATTATCAGCATTTTAGCAGTGAGCTTGTTTTTGTTCTTCCTCACATTTATAATAATACCTTTTACGTGTTCTCTAAGAGACAAATCTCCTTCTGCTTCAGAACTACTAGGCTGAAGATCTTTTGTTGGCGCTGAGAAGAATACTAATGTGAAATATCTTATTTCTTCAGATGAAAGAGAAGCTGAGAACAATCCCCTCCAGAGGGAGGTGGCAGAAGTGGGATCTGGGATTGAGAGTTTATCACTCACGTCCCTACACAGCCCACCGCATCCTCACCACTTGCTGGGTCCTGCAGGATCGATGGCATCTCAGCCATAAACCCAATATGCTCGAGATATTCCTGTCTCCTGAGTACATACATCTCTTCAGAGGGTTTCAATATGATAAGTGGCTTAAAAACAATGGAGAAGAGAGAGCTGAAAGCTTGTACACTGAGATGGAAGCACAATTGCATGAGCCTCAGTTCTTCACGAAAGCCAAACCACCAAAATATTTGAGGGAAAAGGGAAAAGCCTGCCTTGTGCAATAGGCAAAGAATAAAAACAAAGAATTACCTAATGATTGCTACTTAGCACATACCATTTGGTTTAGAGGCACTGGTGGAAGGCTCGCCATCTTTTTCACTTCCATGATACATCTGTAAGCAAACCCGATGTCATTGCACCAGAAGAACTCAGAGGTACTAGCAGAGAGTACAAACAGTGAGGAAAAAACATGGGCTCCCTTCATTACTGTGTGCCAACAGGAAGATGAAGGCCTTCCGTGCTTGTGCTGGCTGAGAGGATATGCTATTAAGATAATAAAACTGACATATTGTCAGAGACTGAGTTTTCAAAGGTGCAGCACTGGAAGAAATCGATGCACTGTAACTTAGCAAGTGATCAGGACCAGAAGCCTAACACTGCAGTTGATGCAACAGTGGAGGAACCAACTTTGCAACAACGTCTTGCAATATCCTCTAAGAACTGTTTTATTCTGAACTCCAAAAGAGTGAAGCTGAAATAGCAGAATACATATCTTTAAAAGATATACAATCCCAATTGCTTTTACTGCAGAAACAGAAACTTCAGGTCTCTGAAAATAGCATAAGAAAAGCAGAACATTATTTTTTAAATTTGAGAAGGGAATTTGAAGTTGGGGTACAAAATCACAACTAAAAAGCATTATAATTAATAACGGATCCACTGTAGACAATGTCAACATTTTCACTGCATCCCACAGGGGTAAGGATTTAATCCATAGAAACTTCTTCATTTAACAGTACAGTCACTCACAGCATTGCTGGTTCTGTCAGATCCCTACAAGATTAACATCTTTATATCAGAAGATGCAGTCCATGTGAATGAGAATAGAAAGGAGAGACACAAAGCTCTAGGGTAATGAGGGCGGTTTAGAAACAATTACTTGTTTTATAAAAGGAGGAACATGAATTAAGATGGAAAAGTCCACAATTCTGTGTGTGTGTGAAGGAGAATGAGGAAAAAAAAACAAACAGTCGCCCTTTCCTCAGTAAGGATACAGCAAAATTAATTCTAATTCTAAACAATTTAGCTGACCAATTAGAGCTGCACTACAAAGCAGAAGCTGAGAAGCAAAGCAGATTTATTTCCCATGTTGGCTTTAGAATTGCACCTAAAAAGACCCCAGAGAAATCATGAAAAGGGAACGTAAACTGCACAGTCATTATATTCTGAGGCAATTTTTAATTAAAAAAATTAGAACAAAGTCTGTTCCTTTAAATCATTAATAAAAGAATCCAGCCTATTAAGCAGATGAGCTTTCTTAACTCTAGTCCATCTTTACTGCTGTGTTATTACCCAACTGTTTTCCTGTAATTAAAATGTGGCAGGTAGTTTACACACAAGAGGGAGTAATTGTATCAGAAATAACTGTTCATAACCAAACTTTAAAAGCATATTTTTTCGTATAAACTTCTAATAAAGAAAGCAAGATAATAATATTTAGCACTTTTGCTACCTACAGCAGCATTTTGTCTCTAAACTGTTAGCATTTTATTCAGCAATGAGAAAATACACCCCTCAAGCTATGAAGATAGCCTCTCAGTCATTTGTTCCTACTCAATTAAAATTAAAAAATACAACCAAACCTTATACTAAAGAATTCCAAACTGTGGCTCTAGAAAGAGAATTTGAATGTGCTGTAGGAACCACTCTGAATTCAGTCAGATTGGGACAGGAAGGGAAGGTCCCCTTCTCTCTGCATCCCAAGGGAGATGGAGTGAGGCAAGTCATTGGCTGCCCATATCTTTGAGGCACTGCCTCCAAGGTGCATGCTCAGGTGGCATAAGCATTGTGTGTGGGTTTGCTCAGATCTGAGTTTGGAGGAAGCTGTTAGCTTTTGCTCTCAAACAGCCTCCTGAATACCAAAGCTGAAGAATAATTTCCTTACAAAGAAAGAGTCAAAGACTTTTCTATAGATTTTGCTTTGCATTATTCTTAGAAAGCAGTTCTCCAGGAATTTCAAACCTTACAAGCCAACTTAGGGGAAATTATTTATTATTACATATAGTCTGGCAGTATTTGGCAATATATAGGACTGCAGGCTGCTGAATGCAAGCAGCTTGTGTTCCAAAGCACATAGAATTCAAACTGGGTGGACAGAAACACTGTGTCAGAGCAGAGACCTCAGTGGTTTGACTGGCAGATGAGTAGGTGGACTGTTGCCATTTAAATATAGCCCCAACAGATATTCAGTGTATCATAGGCAAGTACTCTACAGTGTGTGCTCATCTACAGAGTCACAGGCAATCCTACTGCTAATGACTTGCATCACTGGATGCTAATGCAGGTTGACCATAAAGAGTAAGACCATTACAAGCTCTGGTTCAATCCTTGTAATTAGATTGGCACCTACAAACCTTGAGGGGCTCAGCTGAGCTCTGTAAAATACATAGGATACAGCTCAAGCTGCCCCAGACCTGCAAGCTGAGAGAGTAAGTCACATACCCAACCCACAGGCATTCATGTTTTCTCCTCACATCCATTATGTGTAAACCACATACTTCTACCATGCTTGTCCAAGATCCAAATGAGCCGGAGTACCTTTACCTATACATCACCAGAAAGTTTAACGCTGGATCACAGTTTCTACCTCAATTAGGTTAGGGCACCTTCAGCGGGCATTTGGGTTTCAACCCAAATTGATGGCATTGGTCCAGATTCATTCTGTGGTTTGGCTTAAAAATCAAAGTAAGCAACCTCTAGAAGTAGCAACCTCTGCAGAGCTTCCTGCAGCATAGCTCTAATGCAAATGAACTGGATAAATGGACCTGACTGTGTGAACCAGCTGTGGAACAGGCAGATGATATTTCGGGTACCCTCCAAGTCTGTTTTTCATACAGCTTGTGCTGGGCAAAATAATTTAGAACAAATCGAGAATCAAATACCACACAGGGACTGAGTGACTGCAGCATGGCACAGACCTGGCTCTGACCAACTGGCCCCACGCAAACACAGCACCTCTTTCACAGCCCCACGTGAGAAGCAACAGCCACACTTAAACTTACGCCTTGAATGTTCAGATTAAAGCAAAACCAAGAATAAATTAGTTATGCCTTGCTCATTAAAAGTCACAGATTGGAAGCTTATGCTTTGATTTCACGGGAGTTTCCTCCCTGAGCATGTCACAGGGCACGCAGAGGGGATAGGAAGGGAATGAAGAAAGGGACCTCAGGGCTTGACATGGAGTGACGGGTGCTGCCCAACGCGCTGTACAAACTGCATGAGGTGGTGTTTTTTTCCTCTAAAATGGACTCGCTTCCTCCCTTCCCTTCTCCACACCCCATAATCAGCATTTAAAACACCCCCGAGTTTTCCTGAGCAGGTTTGCTGTGCTCATTAAGATACACTGAGCACTTACTGGCTTTAATGAGCGCTCATTAAATTCCGGTAAGTGCCAGGACCATCCTGTGGAGCTGAACAGACTCAGGTTCTGGGAGAGATCAGGGGTTGGGAAGATACTGGAAGCATTACATTTTCCACAACAACAAAACTATAAAACTTCCCCCTCCTTTCTTCTCTTTCTTTTTTTGCTCCGCAAGCACTGGGGTAACTCAGACCTGCTAAGCAGCAGCTATTGCTTACTGACTGCTCAAATCATTCCCCTGCCCCAGAAGGCCTCTCAGCTTCTCTTATCAGAACAGGAACAAATTAAAGATTTTGCGTATTTGCATCTCCTCATTTGAGAATATTCGTACGTTTGTTATTTAGAGATAAAAGTCTGCTTCTAAAAATTCACTTAGCACAGTGATTTCCTCAGCCGCAGGGAATGGTGCAGGAGGAATCGCAGAGCAGGACCCAGAGCAGCTGGTGAGGCTGCAGCAGAGCAGCACCAAGGGCTCAACGCTCATCAGGATTGCATGCCAACCATTTCCAAGGAACTGTCTGCTCTATTCTTAATAATCTGATCAGTCACATCATTCGGTCCCAACACAGCACAGTAGCGCCATAACTGTAAGCAGTAGGAGTCTCAGACGTCTGCTGGGCTCCTACCACTCTTACAGTGGGGTCTTTACCAATTCCAGCCTGGAACAACCAAAACCTGGTTGTACTCTGCAGGTCCATCTTGGAGTAAGCAACCAGCTGCCTGGAAGAGACATCTCTTTCTACCAAAATGCATTCCATGTCTCTTCTCTGCAGTTCTTGCCCCTAAATCTGGGAGTTGTACTTGGACAGGTAAATGCCTTGAAATTCTTGTCAAAAATAGGCAAATAATTCCTACCCATTTAGTAACAGATCTTTTCCCAGAGATGACCAGAATGAGAAATCTCTCCTCGAGACATTTCTCCTTGACTGAAGACAATCTTTTGTGTTATGGCACGCATCTCACTATTGCTCTATGTTCATGCAGTCATAGAATGACTTAAGTTGGAGGGGATCTTTATGATCAGCTTTTTTAAGTCCCCTGCCATGGGCAAGGTTGCCAATCACGAGAGCAGGTTGCCCAGGTCCCCATCCAATCTAACCTTGAATTTTTATTTTACAGATTAACACAATTCAAGATCAAGGAGACAAGGTGCACACCTCTTACGTGCCCTGTTCTTATGTTTATTTCCCACTGGCTGTGTCAGAGATATACATTATGACCAGCATGCCCACGTGGACCTATATATATATATATCACAAAGCAGTTCCCACTGCAGTGCTACAGTATGGGTTTTCATCCCCCAAAGCTGTTCAGCACCTACTGACATGAAAACATACAAATTAGCTAAAAACAGACACAAATATACTTTACGCTGGACTAATTCCCAGTGAGTCACAGAGAGTAAGTGACTATTTAAGGAAACTGAATCAGACAACAACCTGAAGATCAGCGCATCCCTGAGAAAGCCAGCATACAGGCTAGGGAAGAGAGAGCTGCTGGAAGGGAAAGGTTTTAATCTAATGACCATATATGTCAAAATGGCATCAATTTCATAAGAATAAATAACTGGTTGGGTTAAGAAGTAACTGCTCCAGTTTGGCTCACTCTTTCATCCACTCACAGCTTTTAGAGGATTACTGTTTTATAATTGCTTGCTCTCTAAGCATACGTGCATCACAATGATCTGCACCCCTTGACAGCAAACCAGTTAGAGAAACTAACTCAACATGTTCCCCTGCCACAGTACGTTGTCTGCTGGATACAGTAAGTCAAGAGATTGTTTACTCAACTTCTCAAGGCCCATTAATGACATAATGCTGGACACAGCTGTTCAGGGCTTTGCAAGACCAAAGCAGAGAAAGAAATGCTGGGAAACTTCAAACACACTATTCGCATCAGAGCATAGCTGGGAAAGTCCTTGAAACTGATTTGGGTGATTTTAACCTTACAGCTCTCTCATGAAGTAAATCCAGGATTAAAGCCTCAAACTTAATTTCTGCCGAAGATGCTAATGGACCTAAAATCGCTCCACCTGATCAGGGTGGCAATGACTGCTTTGAAAAAGGGGACATAAGTCATTTCATTTTTACTCTGCTTGGCCAAATTATCTTCTGAAAAGCTAGGGCCTGCCTTACATGCTAGCACTTGAAAATAGGGTGTGCCTGGTTGATCTTGTCCTGACTTTCTGGTGTGTTGAGCAAGGGAAGAAAAGTTCACTCGGTAATAAAGGCACCCTGTGTTGTGCCAAAAAGTCTGAGCTGAGCTAAAATGGGCACTCCAGGTCCAGAAGGCACCACCTATCCCTATGCAATCTATTTCCCATTGCACATCCACATTTTTCCATGCTCAACTCCAGCTTAAGGGAGGTAAGGATAAAATCCACCCGAATGCCACACCCAGAGAGCCACTCCAGGAATGTTTCACCATGCAGCTCCTTGAAACACATTTTTATGTAACTTTCCTTAAGAAAAAGGCAAATCAAGTTTCATAACTGCTCAGCCATGGAGAAAAAGCAAATAAAATGTGTAAGAGAAAGGCTCAAACTCATTCCCATCCCCCAGTTAAAAATAACCTCTTTATTAATTTTAAAATACTTTATAACTGAATCTTTATATAAGTACATTTGTGTGTATGTTATATAAACACAAATACGTGTGTGTATGTACGTATATGTGTGTATATATATGGATAAGATCGGAGGAGGAATGTGATTCATGATGCTGAGCTGATTTCCCAGCCAGGCAGTCCTGCAGACAGCCCTAAGAGTCATCCTCCAGCAGAAAAAAAAGAGGATTGTAGGATAAATTTGCTTCTCCCTCTTGCAGCAGCTATCCACGGCAATTATACCACCCCATTATTGAAGCCATATCTAAATTCATGCGCAGAGAAGCGACCATCACCCCCTCCATCAACTTCCCCCCATCTTTTAGGGTAACCCCTAGGACTTACAATTGTGAAGTTCATAACCTTCAGAATCCAGATGGTCATAGCAAGGTTCACCAGGATTAAAATCATTAGGAGCAGCACAAAGAAATAGAGGCATCTCTTCCTCCAGCCATAAATCCCGACTTTGTATACTTGGGGCCCTTCCGAGGTCTGCATGGTGCTCCTGTGGGCGTATTGCTCCTGAGGCATCTGAAACAATCACACAAAAATAAGAATGCGGATTAAGCAGCAAGACAAATCCGATGATAAAAACTGCTAAGAGTTTGTGTCTGTGCCTCTTTGAGGTTTGTGGAGTTTTTGTTCTTCCTTTTCGTCTCAGAGTTTACCAGCTGGGCAGCACCTCCTTCAGTACCTTAGTTCTGCATTATTTTCCTTGCTGCTCACTGTATGCAGCAACACACCGTAAGAGAATTTTATGCATTAGATGTATATATACATTTATAAATACACATAAGCACACTGTCTAAAGGTATCCTATGGAGATCACTCTCAAGTGACTCTCCTCACCACCCCGGGTTTTGCAAGGCTGGCACTCTAGGGCCTCGAAGGATCCGGAGGGGAAAATTCTGCATGCGTTTGGTAAAAGCAGTTGAGTTCAGCAGTTTGTTTTGAAGACGCAATATTACTTCGCAGAGGCTTTAATTCAACAAAAAATCACCTTGAATAAAATCACTGCTTCCAGACAAAGAAAAAAAAAAGGCAAAGGGGAAATGTCTTTTTCTCCTCTCCTTCCTTAACTGAACAAACCCAAAACACAAACTTCTCCTAAAATAATGCCCCAAATGTCTCCACGGATTTAACAAGGATGCCCTGGGAAAGCAGACATGGTGTGGCAGGACAACGTGAGAGCCAGAAGAGAGAACAAAGGAAACTCGGCACTGAGGAGAGCAGAAGGGCTGTGCTGCACGGCAGCATCCCCAGGACAAGTTTGGGTTTTGCATCTTGGTCCCCAGCTTGCTGTTGGCAGTCAGGGGTCTGGCTGCCCCGCTGCTGTTAAATGGCATTGCAGCCAGTGGGGACGGAGGGCAGAAAATGCACTCAGGGTTGTGCGTATGGAGGCAGATTTTGCCCCGCGAAAGTATTCATTGCCTTCTTGCCCTTCACTTTGGCTTGTGGAAAGTCCCTTTCACACGCTTCCCCCAGGCGTCAGTTTCTTACATCGCCTCTAATAACGCGCTGCCTGCTGAGCATTCAGCATTTAAGACTCTAGGCAGACAAAAAACCACCAGACACATTTCTGTGCTACCGATTCAACATCAGGGACTTCTCCCTCAGAATACCTGGCATCAATGTTAGCATTCAGTGAATTACAAAATTCACAAAACAGGAGAAAACAATGCAAGCTCCTCTCTGCGGGAGTGCGGTCCAGAAGGGCAGAACAAAACAATGGTAGGAATGAGATGCTCATTGACACTGACTTGTGCCTGTTTGTTTACCATTAGTCTCATGTTTTTTTCTTACTTCTAGGCAAATGTGCAAACAGCATCTAATAACAGCGTGCGGTGGGCGGCAGTGCAGAGCCCATTGCAATGGAAGTGTCAATGGAAGGGGATTTTCTCCCCAGCACAGCTCTTCTACTAGCAGCACTGTACTCACCATGAAGTTAGCACTTTCTCTTTGTTGACCCAACACCGAATCCCACACACTTGAGACAGAGGCTGCCTAAAGATCCAGTAACCATTTTTTTTCTTTCCCTTCTACACTTTGTAAACTTTTTAGCAACTTTGGGAGTGCTAAGCTGTGTGTTTGCTAACACAGGTTGCTGTTATCACCCACAGTTAGGGGATCAGACACCTCTCCCTTCCTCCACCAGCTTTCATCATTGCTGAAGCGCAGCCTCAGGTGCTAAGCAAATCAAAGCAGGCTCTAAATTCTTCTCAGATGCCTGTCCTGATGTGCACACATAAAGCAAAGCTAACTAAGCAGCATGCTCAGAACAGCCATCTCACAACAGCTCCTGCACAATAGTGGGATCCAAAAACAACCTTCCTCCAGAGGGCAGAGGATCCCATCTCCCTCCTTCTCCTTCAGCAATTGTGTCCATCCCACACACTCAAAACTCATAGCAATGGCTGAAAAACAGATTTTAAAAACAATAAACACAGTACTCCTATCAATTTCCTGTCTAGTCTCGGAACCCTTGCAGTTTTAGGAACTTTTCCCCTTACATCCTTTGGGCAACATTCCACCAAGCACACCAAAGAGGTTGGATGTTGCACAACAGTGAAGTGCTGCTGGTTATTTCAGGGTTCTCATCTGGTGTAAAAAACCAGACGAGATGGCCACAAACCATGCCCTTACTCAGAACCTCAGAGCATGTGAATATCTGCAACGTTACTTAGAGAAAGCAGCCATACTCTGGGGAGGAACCAAGAACTGCGTGGCAGATAGGATCTTCTTACTGTGGCCCACCTCAGTCAATTCAGCCAACTTGTACTAGAAGTGCATCGCAGAAGGATAGTATGACATAGAATCACAGGAAAAAAACACTAAGATCATCTAATCCAACCCCAACCCACCCACACCATGCCCACTGACCATGTCCTTGGTACCACATCTCCACAGCTCTCAAACACCTCCAGGGACAGTGACCCACCACCTCCCTGGGCAGCCTGTGCCAATGCATCTTTCTGAGATGAATTTTTTTCCTAATATCCAACCTGAACCTCTGCTGTCTGTATTAAAGAGCAGCTTTCTATGGTGTAAAGGTCCTCACCATAAAGAACTTCTGCTGTTCAGACCCATGGGGTATCTGCCTGCACAGCCAAGGCTCGGGCAGACCCTGAGCTATTAACAAAGGGAGCAAAGCAAGTTGCTCACAGCAGATCCAGTTTGGTCTTCACTGCTATTTTGCTCCCAGGTGCCAAGTCAGCAACTGTAAACTGGGGAGGGCTTTGCAGCACAGTGCTTGTGCCAGAAGAGAGGAGTCATGGTACAAACACATGCACTTGGAGAAAACCAGGCCCCTACACCACTGCAATCACTCAGCTTCTGTGCGAGGGGAAATCTTAAAAAACAATAAATTACGATTTCCACTACCTAAGGGAAATTATAACAACAACTACTGTACAGTCACAGATTTTATTGCCTAATATTTTAACAGGGGATCCTGGAGAGCACATATTAAATGCAGCATCTCTCTTGGAGAAAACGAATAAATTGCATCTCCAGCGCTCTCAAATCATGAAACAAGTCTGACCAATAAGAAATAGTCTGAAATACTGAGCACAGAATATCTTCTTATTGCAAAACTTGTTTATTCTCCTCCTCTTTGCTCTCTTTTTTTTTTTTTCTTTCTTTCTTTTCTTTTCTTTCTTCCCCACTTGTAACCGCTAGAGTGGAGAAAATGCCAAATCCAACTGAGGCAAAACTTTGCAGACATCAAACAAATTTATAGGAAAGGAACATAACCACAAAAAGCAACTTGGATCCACACAAGAGCCTCATTTTGAGAATTTCTCTTGTTCAAATAAAATATTTAGCTCACAGCTGCCCTACCAGTAATAGAGCAACCAAAGCACTGCAACACGCATAGTGAACATGACCTAGTAATATGGCATAAATTTATAACAAGAAAACAACATGGGAATCATAGATGGGATGTTGTTTCCACATAAACTCTCACACAGCTACACTTGAAGCAATATAGGATCTCTAGCAAGCCCTTCCCCCCACCCAAGACCACCAAAAGAAAAGCTCATGTCTGTTGAAGAAAGGATAATGGACATTGAGTGCTGAGGTGGGCTAAACAAATGTGTAGAAGAAGATGGGCTGTAAGGCACCTACATAAGGAACAAGCTGCGGCCACTGCCAGTAATCTGTTCTGTGGGGGACAGAGAAGCATGCTAGTCATGATTTATATTTTGGCACATTCTTCTTAAACATTATAATGATACAGGCAGCAAATTAGGCAGCAGAAAAGCAGTATTACTGTGAAAGGAAAACCAGTGGTTTCATTTGCAGAGCACCCCTTCCTTTTCAATTACCGAGTTAAGAAGAAAGGCTGCTAGCTGCTTAATGGGGTATTAGTTTTTGCAGGAAAACATTATAAATGGTCGCTCAAACTCATAATAGCCAACAACCAATGCTGAAACAAATATAGTAGAAATTGGAAGGAGAGGCACTCCTTCCAAAAGTCGGAGCTGTATGCGTCTGCCTGCCACGGGAAGGCACACGTGCACCGTACTGGTGTGCCACTACTGCACGTACAGCACGAGAAATGCTGCCTGCCAGATCTTCACAGCTTAGCCACAGACAGCATTACCATGACTACAAAAGCAAAGCCTAGCACCCAGGTAATTTGCCAAGGAATAAGTTTTTGTAGAATAGCTATGGCATGGGTGGTGATGGGCTGATGGCTGGTGATGGGCTTTCCCAACTTTAACGGTTCTATGCTAGTGTGGGCAGAAAGCCTCTCACTCAAGACACACAACATGGATTTTCCATTCATCAGGCAAAGTGTTTAATATGCACGAGGATAAATAACCCATATTTCCCTTGCAAACACCACAGCCGTAAATGTTTCTTGGCCACGTCAGCTTTGGAGGCTCGGTGAGGGCTATAAATGAGGTGAGGCACAATGAGAGGAATCGGTAATGTTTCAATGCCACGGCGGTTTTCTGATCAGTGCTTAAATCATCTTTGTTTAGTAACTGGATAATTTTAAGCTGAAAGAGGATGCAGTTGAGGAAGATGGCTTCTCCTTCATGAAATTTACTGCTGAAAATGTTCTAAAGCAGGGTCTGTGAAGGGGGACACACAGCAGGTTTGGGGAAGGTGGCATCTATTCCCACATATTTTTTGCATTTGCATTTTCTGCACATTGATTTCTATAAATTTTATGTAGAAACCAGGAGCCTTAATGGAGGCCAAGGGGCAGTTTGTCAAAATCATCAATTTTACATAAGGTGAACATAGGGCAGCCAGAGTCTGGCATTGTAAATGCACGGGTGTGTTTGCACAGAGCTTGCTGCCTGCCTGCATATAACTGAGGTGTAACAGCTTCATCAGCAAAACAAGAGCATCCGACCCCAGGCTAAGCATCGTGATGGGATTACATTTCAAGAGATGAGAGGGATGGGTTCAGGCTCCCTTGGGCATGGACCTACATCTCCCACATCTGCCTCCAATTTGTATCCATATAACCAATATCCTCTTCTGTTTCTCTCTTTGCTTTTTGAAACACAAACCTTTGCTTTGGGGCTAAATGAGAGGTTCTCTCCATCATATCACTGGAAGGCAATGTACTTGCGAGCTCTAAACGCTCTGTGGATTTCAACCTCTTTAATTTCTCTGTCTTTTAAGTGCACACTATCCACCAGGTTCAAAAGAACAGACATTTCTGGAGTGTTACTGAGAACAAAATTTGGCATGAAGAGCAGCGTTTTGAGCCTGCTATCAACAAGACATTTTCCCTCTTCACTCCCCATGAAGCTCTTTCAAGCTCGACACCCCCAGGCCCATCGTTCCAGCAACATCGTGACCCAAAAGTAATTTATGACACTGTACACCGATCAGACCACAACCCAAGTCTACTCAAAAAGGATCTAGCCCAGGAAAATGGTTTCTGCCTTGCAGCTTGACCAGTGAGCTCTGAGCACTGAGGAGTGTCCCCAAGGATGAAATATTTGCTGGGGATGTTAAATCTTACGCAGCTTTTTTCTCCCATGATGGTTTAAACCAGCCTGTCTCTAGTGACGGCTGTGCCAGAATGCTCTCCAGAACTGCAGTCCCCGAAACTGAAATCTTCACTCTGTGCTTGTCCCTCTGCTTCTGTATGCTGTGGGAAACAAGGTCTCCCAGTGGCTGTGAAGATCATCACCACTCAGTACAAATCTCTTAGAGGGCACAGCAATATAGTACATAGCCAGAGAGACAAAAATTGGAAGAAAATGTCTTAAGGAATGTTTTCTTCTTTTCTGACTACTTTCTGTCATCAGAATACATCGCAAATAGAATTTTTCAAATATCTAGCCTGACTTTGGCAAGCAAAAGTACATCAACAAACTCTGCTTAGTCTGCACAGTTCACCAGTGCATATTCTGCCTAGTCCACTAGGAAATACCTCATTTTCCATTCCCACCTCCAAAATATCACTAGGAGATTGGACTCAGTCAGCACAAGGAGCTGGGGAGACCTTGGGGATTCATCTGCTGATAAAGCATCTCCAACCCCGATCCCTCAGTGCTCCAGGCTACCCCTACTTCTAATGTCTTGAGAGCTCATGTTATTTCCCCAGTCACTGGGGCTGACAGCACTTTGACAGTAAATGTGCTTGAGGATAAGGGGCACCACAAAAACCTCAGCTTATAACCCAGTGGCTTTGAGGAGGTGGACTGAACAAGAAGCTGAACTCAGGGCATCTCCTCTGTTCAGATACTGCTCTGCATTCACGGAGCACTTACAACAAATGCTATAAACATATCAGAGCTTGCCAGAACAAAGCAAAGTAATAAGCAGCTCCATCTCTTAATAGTCTCTCCTGGACAAAAGGTGATATCTTATTCTAAAATGCTGCAAGAGTCTGTAAGCAACATGGTTGCTATTGCTCCTGCTCTCACCAGAAGACAAATGTTTCTTCCAACTTTTAGGTTTACATTAGTTCCCTTGTCTTGATTTTTTTTTTTTTTTTTTTCGGAGGATCAGAATTAAGGAGAACATGGAAAGGGAGAAAAAAAATCTGCAGTGAGTTCTCTTATGTATTGAGCAAGTCAGCAAAGAATGTCTTTTCCCAAATGCCCCACAATTTGCAGCAATACATTCACACTGCATGCAAACATCATCCTAGATTTTCTGCATTCGCACACCAATTCCTTTGCACTACTCTAATGATGTGAAGCAATCATAAGTCTGTGTCCATCAGTGCCAACTTTATAAAGCACTTTCCCACTGGAGTGTCTCAAATCAGAGTGAACAAATATGAGAACTCCACTGAACTATCCCAGCAGCAGGTGTGACTATGGGCAGTTGTGGGAACAGCACGAGGGATATCATCAATTGAGCTTGAATCAGAAAGCAAGCTACAGGAGGTGATACTTTCCAGACCTCTGCCCCAGCAGAGAAAAGAGATACGGCTTGTAGGAATGTGCAAAGCAGGTTGTAATATGGATTTATATGGCTGGAACCCAACTGGCATGGCACAAAGAAAGAACTGTGGGCTTCAGCATATGCCAGGACCCAGAGTAAAGTCTCTGCAGTGATCCTGGACATATGCTCCTACAAGTTAAAACTTGTTCTTCTGCATCATCCCTCAATTTAATGTGTTTACTTTGCTCATCCATTTGTTCATTTGTACAGACACATTTGCTTTCCAGTTTGCTCTTGGGAAGGACTAGAAGAAGGAATGCACATATTAGGGTGTGCCTGGAGCTCTTTTACCTGTATACTTGCAAGATAGTGAGACCCTCCACTTTCACTTCATAGACTTAATATATTTTATGCACAGGTACACATGCATGCATGCACTCCTCAGTTTCTTCAAATATAAAACAAAGCTTGAATACTGACCCTGGTGGGATGCAGAAAGGACACGTCCTGCAGAGTGAAGCCCAGGAGCAGTAGCCAAGGGCAGGGAGAAAGCTGCTATCTCCTTCAAGTAAATTCAGCTCTTTCTCATAAAAAGACAAATGCAGTAACAAGAAGATGACCCAGACCTCTTTCCTCCTTCACTTCCATCACACAGAGAGCTTGCATTTGGGCAGACAGTTTTCCCTTTAATGATCCAAATCTACTGAATCCCACAGCGTCCAAGCAGATTTTGCTATGGATGTGCTTCCTCAGCACTACAGGAAGAAAGTACATCCCACACAGATTTGGCCAATCTCACCTTGCTACTGCATGCTTTGGATCATCGAAGTGAATGATTAATGCTGAACATGCAGTCCTGCTAGGTGCAGGAAAAGCAAACTGCAGATTTTCTCCCATGAACTCAACCAGAACTCAACTTAGCACTGTCCCACTCTAACATTTCATATCACAGAATCATAGAATGGCTTGGGTTGGAAGAGACCTCAAAGATCATCTAGTTCCAAGCACTAGATCAGGTTGCCCAGGGCTCCATCCAGCCTGGCCTTGAACTCATTTCTTGTTGCAAAAAAACCCCGAACTACCCAACAACCAAAGACATGCATTTTCAGTGTATCAAATAACACTGCTGTGAAAATCTGAGCAAGAGGCACTGGCAGAAGCAGGGAAGTTTCCAAAGCTCCAAGCGATGAACTGCTCCCAACACCTCCATCAGCCCTGACAAACACCGTACCCAACTCCTGCCATATAAGGTGTGGATGTCTCTGCCAAGGCAAGCTGAGCTTTAATGCTGCAACTAAAAGGATGAGAGTGTACTGCCTAAATCTGGCAGGCTCCTGAGCAGGGAATGCTCTTTATCATAAATGTTTCTTAAGTTATTTGGGAAAAGAAACGTAAACGAGAAGAGAGTTTGCAGCCTCTAAATTAATGTATTTTTCCCCTCTAATCTGCTGTCCGTGGTTTCTGACTGTGCTGCCTGCTGCATTTTGCTAGTGCTTTATAAAACACAGGAGTAACTAACACGCACAGAAATCACAAGGCAATGACTGTTGCTGAACCACTGCCTCTCCTCACAGCCTGTACCAGGTGACGGGGAGTTAGCAACTGCCACAGAACCCCCGGACAAATATCTTTTCAACCCACTGAACAACTATATATATATGTAACTCCATTTGTCATGACCGAGTAGCATTTCTCAATAAAATGTGAGAGCGATATACAGTTTGCAGCCAACCTCCCAGTGGTTTCAGGTTATATCCACGCTTCCTCCCCAAAGTGAAAAAGTCAGGGATGATTCTGGCACAGCGTTCACCCCGCCAGAGGCGCAGCACCGGAGCTGCTGTGCAGAATCACTCCTGAAGCAAAGTTAGCCAGAAACCAACACCCAGCCTCCACCTCCTCCAACCCTTCAGCAAATATGCCACAGCTCCGCACTCTCCACTTTCTCTTCTCTCCAAACAAAGCTCTGAAAGCAAGAAGCTGGACGAGCACAAAAGCACAGTGAACGCACCCGGTGGCTCCGGGAGGGAACGCCGCAGCTCTTACCTCTCTGTCGGTGGGAGATGGCAGCCCGGAGCTGTGCTGGGGGATCGGAGGATGCCGCGCTGCTTCCCAAGCTGCACGAGGCCTGGCCTGTGCTCATGAGCTGCCCCTGTCAGATTTTCCAGCAGCAGAATTGCAGCCAAGTCCCTGCCCATGCCTGAAGAATTTCCTGAACAGCATTCCCGTTCTTTTTCTAACTGCTTTGAAACCACACTGTCCGTACTTCAATAAGGCTTTGTCAGGCCAAGTTACAGCTACTGGTCTGGCTCCAGATAGCAATTGAAAACACATGTGTTTTGCATTAAAAGCCCCCTTCTCTACGCACACATTTATACACAGACCCCCTTTCTGCACTCAGCCCGGGACTCTGCATGCCTTACATTTGCAGCTCGTTTGCTAAATTCTAGCCATTTTTGTTAAAAAGAAGATAAATGCTATGTTGGTAGGGATATATTTTCTGGGAAGAGAAAAAAGAGGCTCAGCGGGATTCCACCCCGTCACGATTTGCAGGTACCAGTTGCTGTGTGTGCCCAGGTTAACAGCCAGCTTTGCCCAACCCCAGCAAGCACGGAAACACAGGAAATAAAATTCCAGTTCACCACCGCTCTCCTCTTACCTTTGCCTCTGTCTCTTCCAAAAACTGTGTGAAAAGAAAGCATATTTTTAGCATCTCTAGACTGAGTTCAGCACATCAGGACTGGATCCTAATCTTGACACATACTCCTGTATCTGCTTATACTAAAAATAATACAACTATTTTTGAGTACTTACATCCCTCTCTGCTTTTCAGCTGTCCTAACCCTTTACAAATATTTTAAGCACCTTGCATCTTTTTTCAAAGAGCTTTAACATTACTCTGGCATTGGCTTAAGAAAAAAAATAAAATAGAAGATATAGTCTTATACCTTTCATCAGAATGGGTCCCAGTACTTAATATCTGTAATCATTTCCAGGCAGCACCATGGGTCAAGGCAGCAAACATGAGCTCTGCAACTCGAGGTGCCCTGTGCTCGGAATGCGCCTGCAAAGCAGAGCTGGAGGAGATGTGGAAACACATATGGATGTCCCCCTTCTTCTACCACAGCTAAGTCCCACCAAGGATGAAACACAGCAGCAGAGTTGTCAAGGTAACAATATAGAAAAGAGACAGTTTAAAGAGAGAGAGTTGTGTTTTTTCCCTCTTAATGTTCCTTTTCAAAACCGTACACTCCACTTCTATCAGGTTATTCTGTTCTGTGATTTACAGAAGTGCGGAGTCCAGATGAAGTGTTTACAAGAGACAAATGCAGCTGAGATTGAAAATAATTGAGAGTCTTATGGGTGGCCTGATCAAGAGCTCCCCAAAGGCAGTAGAGAGAGCCCATTGCCTTCCATGAGCTTTGGATCAGGTCCACAGCAAGGAGCCATCCATCCAGCAGGAAGGAGAGATCCGCACCCAAGAAACACTCATCTCATAACTCCAGCAAAATGCCACCCGCTGGTCAGCAGTATCACCCATGTGCCTTGGCAGTGTGCATGGCCAGACGCTGGCAATCTGCACTAGCACCTGAACTACACTGACTTCAGAGGGAACATACACCAAACAAGGTGCTGCTTTGCAAAAGAAATGACAGTAGGAAACCAGGTAACCCTTCTGCTTCAGTCTGCAAGACTATGAGCCAAGCGAAAGGTGTGCATGCAAGTCACACATACACAAGCAGTGGCAAGAGCATTTCAGATTTAATTGCACAGCTTGTGAGCAATCCGTTTATGCCAGAACAGAAACCACGGACTGTTGGATTGCAGGTTGGGAGAGCAATCAACTAAAGGCAGCTAAAAGAGAGCCTCCTAAACAGGCTACAATGGTAATGATGATATTCTTTGGCTTGGCAGCCAGCAACAGCTGAAACCACCAGTGCCTGAAACCTTTGGAGTCCTTTACTGTAAATAATTTGAAATACAAAACTATGAACAGCAGATTCATATAACTAGGTTTTCAGTTGTAATAGACAATCAGGCATCTGCAGAGCTATTTGCAAGATGAGAGCAGAGCGGCCCTTGACTTCTGCCTTAAATTTCCCCATGGCGTTTGTTCAGCAAACTGGTTACATATGGCGACAGGAGGAACTTCAAGGGATCGATGTCTGTTTTAAGTTAAGCACATGCTTCAGTGCTTTGTTGACCAGAGCTTTTTATGGCAGCCTGACTCCGGCAGGACTCAGTCAGATCATTTACCACATGGCGTATGGCCTCCAAACTTCATCACTTATCTGTACGAATACGGTCTAATGTTGGTTTTCAAATCTTTCTCAGTGTGGATCTCTAAATATTTGCCAAAAGTGGTGCGTACCCCTTTAATAAACTCCCAGTGAAGGATTTCTATGTCCCCTATACAGAACTCTCTTTTTCTGTCATTTTTCACAGTTTCCTGGGGAATATCCTCCCAGATGTCTGTAGACCACAGGCTGCAAACTACTGCTGAAGATAACTTAATCCCTTATTAAAAATGTAAATGATCTCCTCTGTTTATGTGCTGTACTTACCAACTTCAGAATATTTATGTGAGTTAGTATCATGCTGGCAGGTAGATACATGTGGAGGTGACAGCATTAATATTGCATTTTTTCCATTGGCATAATTAGTAGGCCAAGTCTATAAATATTTACATTAAATCTGTCAGGCATCACACTAACCTCGCTGATAACTTAAGGGTGTCTTACTGTAAACTGCATTAATGTCTAACTATTTTGTCACCTAGTAATACATAAAATACTCCTTCGAGCTAAGCCGTTTCGATTAGGCTGTTTTTATCTCTTTCTCATTTGGGTATGGGGTTTAAAGATGCTTCGAGTATCAGAACCGTGGCTCAGGAACTGTTCTTTTTTCTATCATCGAGCTATCATTTCTGTTACTGCCAGCGCCACCAAAAATATACGAACCTTGCAAGCGTAAAAGTGAAGTTGATGTCGACATAACTATCTGCATAACTGCTATTATTTCTCAGTTCGGCAGGGTAATGAGGGTTAAAAAATAAACTACTAGAGCTCTTTGGGAAGATAATAACAAATTAATCCCCCCAAAGCCCTACTATATTTGCAGCTGGAGTACTGCAAAGCATAGGAACTTCATTTTGCATGGGAGATCCACCCCCAGTAGATCCATGAAGTTCAGCAAAAGGAAATTTGTGAGACTTACAGCTTGCACAGCAAAGTCTCCATTTTTTTGTGGGCACTGGAAGAGTGTTCCCAGAGTAGCAGCCATGGCAGCAAATTCCCCAGAGTTCAGGAAGCATCTGGACAACGCTCTCAGACATATGGTCTGATCTTTGGTCAGCCCTGTGTGGAACCAGGAGTTTGACACAATGATCCCTATGGGGCCCTTCTAACTGATATTTTCTATGATTCTATGACATGCTGTTCTCTACCACACTTTTCTCTCTCTTTTCATAGCAGTGGAACCACTGGATGTTACCCAGAGCACCATGTCCAGGTGCCACCAGAACTGAGCTGTTGGAGTTCTGGATACCCTGCAGCTGCCCACTGTTAGCTCTTTGGCTTCCACCTACCCTGCACTAAATCCCTGGGAGAGGAGGAATTTCAGTAATTCATCTTAACTCCTCATTAAGCCACTCGGCATTAGGAATCTCCGTATGCAGAGATCAGAGTCAGACCTCAAGTGCACCAGAGATGCACTCAGTCACACCAATTTGCAATGCTGGCAAAAAGGGTTCAGAAAGAAGAAAGCTCCTTTTCCAGCACTTATACCTGACCTACAGTTTGCCTTCCAGAGTATTCCAGATGTAGCCAAAAATTATTTAATCCTTACTGTTGACTTAGCAGTACACATAACTAATTCTGTTTAACTGATAATATCTGTTTGCATACAAATCTAAACTCTGGGATTTTCTTGCCACGCAGATTTCCAGGGGCTTGCTGAAACATTCCCAATACCTTCCTGTGAAAATCAGGGCAAAGCAAACACACAGAAAGTATCAGCACACAAACACAGGCATGTGTGCACCTGGAGGGAAGGAAGAAGTCAAAATGAAATTTTAAATATCTGAAGGAGATAATTAAGCAATCCCTTGTTCACTGTTTTTCTCTAAATGACTTTTTTTAATCCATTAAATCTCTTGAAATATCATAACAGAATAAATATAAACGTTCACATGTTTTTAAACTCTAAATTGAAGGAAATTATCCGCATAATAGTTATCAGTTTAAACCATCCTCAGCTTCAGACACCTGTAACAGATCTCCTGCGTATCCATATGTACAGGGAGAAGCTGAGACTCATTTGAGCTCCATTTTCTTAAATGCAGAATTAAGGTAACTAACGGATTAGAAGGTTAACTATTTGGGGCCAGGAAAAGCAGCTGTAGGAAGGCAGCAATGGGTACTTACCATGGATTTGCCCAGCTCTGAGTGTTCAGATGGGATAAAGGGCAATGTGATGAGAAATGGAGAGGAGGAAGGCGATCCCCAAATTTGCTTAGGTAGTGGTAGCAGTTATACAATAGGAATGGTCAGAGGGAGAAAACCTTTGTGTGTGTGTGTGTGTGTGTGCGCGTGCAGCAGAGCTGCAGGTCTGATTTGATGGTAGGGAGCAAAATCTTACTGAAGGGCTGCAGCTGAATGAAGGCACAAGGGTCATCAGGTAATCACAGACAGTGTCAAGATGGGCTTGCTGGACAGGCGAAAAGGAAATGGGAGAAAATGAAAAAGCATTTGTGTGCATGTGTGTGTGTGTGTGTGTGTTAGGAGCCTGTTGCAACTTGAGATGGAGACTGTGCACACAACAGTGAGCTGCAAGAGCCAGACCTGCAGCCTCTGCATCCTCACCCACGTCTGTGTCTTCAGCAATAAATACGGGCTCGTTTTTGCAAGGCATCTCTAACAGTAGGACTGGTTATGAGATACAAAATCTTCTAATTCCCTGAAACTAAAGGCAAAGAGATGAAGAGGGCTAATGCCTTATAGCCCTGCTCTCTGAAGCAGGCATTCAGGATTCTTTGAGCATCATGTGTATGGGAAATTCCATTAGTGGCAGAGGTAACCCTGAAGGAACCTTGCTTCACACAACACTGGGTTATGTAGGTGCGAGTCCTGAATTTCACCCCTTGTGCTCAGTGGGAGCCTCCAAACAGCAGTATGACAGTGATGCAAACAAACCCCAAAGTCTCAATTTCATGATCATTTTATAGGTGAGTTGAGGAACAGGTCAAGTCAGCTGTTGATGCCACTGTGCCACTTATACAAGTCTCAAAACACAACAGAAGTTCAGGTGAAGAGGCCAAGCAGGTTAGGAATTCAAGTACTGACTATGCCAGAATAACAGCAAGCTCACAGATAATGTTGTAGGGGTTGATGTGCATCACCTGTACTGAGAGCAACCTACTCCTATAATGGCTATTTGCTCCTTAGGATCTGGGGCCTGCAAACTCCCTGAGCCCATCTGCAGGTTGTAGTGCCATGTTCCTTTTCCCACAGGAAGCAGAGATGTATTTACCCACCGGCCACAGAGTGCAGCCAGGAGCACATCCAGCTCCTCTCAGCACCACTGTAATTATTCTGATGATTTCAGCCATTTGCAGGCTCTTCTCAGAAATAATTTAAGGCCAGTAGAGCTTGTTAATAGGTACAATGGGAAAGTGTTCCTTTTCATTTCTCTGGTAACATTAATGTAATTATCCTGAATCATTCTCAAACTACGTGGGTTGTAATTTCAAGGCAATATTACTATTACAGAGCCCTGTTCTTCCAGCCAGCATGTGTCATACTCCCCATCCAGAAGTTATTTATCAATAATCAGAAAGGTCTTCATTTACAAACAATAGAGCCTCTTCATTTGCAGCACGACAAGGAAGCAGAACAGGTGCTGCCGTGTGAAGGTGTACAAGTTCCCTGGCTGCTCCTTTGTCTGCGAGACTGGCATAAGAAATGCAACACATTAAAAATAACCATGAAGATTAATTTCATACAGGCATAAGAGCAAATACGCAGTTGACCAGACCAATAATTATTCTTCTATTACAGTCTTAATGGTATCCAAATTTATTGCTCTTATCTGAGCAGCCTCACCCTTGCCTCTTTCAGGCGTACAGCTTCTCTCTAAGTTGCAGTTAGATATATGCCCCAACAAAGGCAAATCTTCACTTTAGCCATCTACAATAATCATCTGGGGAAAAGTTTCAGTTTTTCTGCCATATCTGTTTTTTTTTTGAGAATGTCTATGCCATGCGGCTTGCATAATGCAGAGAGGGCTTGATGCTCAATAGATGTCCTATTATTCATCACCAAGTTTAACAGCACCAAATGTATCCAAATTTGGCTGTACAAAACAATTTTCATAGCCAGCCTATCTTTTACAAAGCAATTAGCAGGTCTTGCAGAACACTATGAAGGCAGGCTGTTAGTCCATAAACAACTGTGGACATTGCCACCTGTTTTAATGAGCCGTGGAAGGTCAGTCTGGATACTAAGTCTTCTGTGCAATTGCATGAGTCCCCTGAGATGGCCAGCAGCAGTCTTCATAGAATCACAGAATCATGAAGGTAGGAAAAGACCTCTGAGATTATCTGATCCAACCATCCACCTACCAACAATGCTGCCCACTAAACCATGTCTCTCTCAGTGCCATATCTACATGTTTCTTAATGCCTCCAGGGACAGTGACATCACCATCTCTTTGGGCAGCCTCTTCCAGCACCCAACCACTCTTTTGGAGAAGTTTTTCTTAATATTCAACCTGAACCTCCCTGGCACCACTTCACACATAATACCTGAGCCAAAGCTCAGATACTATGACATTAGCCACTCACCACAAGGCTGAAACCTGCTGTATATCATCCACACTAGAACACTAAACAAGGAGATAGCAGCTCTAGTAATCCAAATCATGAGTAATCTCTGGCCAAATTTTGCAAATTCTTTCTCTTTGCTTATATTCTGCAGGAGGTGATAAGATACATACTGCTCATGACAGTATGCAGACATTTGGATGTAGCAGAGTGAAAAATTATTATGCTTGCACATAAATAAATGCTCATACAGTCACATATTTTGAGTTTCAACAGGGAATGAGGGGGAAGTTTTAAAAAGCAAATTAATAGGAACATAAAGCTAAACTGAGACTGTGTGGAATGTGTGAGCCAGAGGGAAGAAAGAAAAAAGCAATGGTCTGAGAAATAATTGCATATTTGTCTATCAGTAATCACGCCTGACCTTAAACTCTGCCAGAAAATTCAATATGGTAGAGGCATATTTGTGAGGATATTCACTTCAAGGACCATGAAAAGGCCATTATAGAAAAAATCCAGACTCAGGCTTATCTACAGAAATCTAGCCGATGGGCCAGCAATCTCAGCATCTCTGTTTAAGTTACTGGCAGGATGCCACAAAGGGTAAGAAGCCTGGGAAATCTTTTCATCACCGTAGCTACTACCTCCTAATTCTGAGAGGATTCCTTATGCCTCCCCACACCTGACAGTTTCTTGAAGCCTGGACTTGGGTTTTTTTTCCCTTATGGTTCAAGAGTAGCCGTAAGGTCTGTGAAGTCTAAGAAAATTGATGAGATCATTTGCACTTGGTCTACTGCTCTTTTACAAATACCTGTTTCATTCAGCAGCTGGTAAGGCTTAGTTCTCACTCTGTGTCAGCATGGGCTGCTGCTCCTTCCAAATCTTTGGGTGACTCAAAGACTCACTCCAAGGATGGTCTCAAAATGTATGGAAGGCAACAGGAAGAGAAAGATGTCCTGTCCTTTCCTCTACAGAGCTGAGAACCTGTTCCTGGCACCTTTTTTTTTTCTCCTAGAAGACTGTAATTAATGTTTTGGGTTACCTGTGAGCATCTTCCAACTGTGCTGCAGAAATCTTCACTGCAGAACTGAAGGAATGGAACAACTTTCACCTTGTAATGTTCACTTATATCCTGTACACAAATGACTGCTTCATTGTTTGATTCCTTCTCTTAAGTGACTGAACGTACCCTACAGTTTGGCAGCAACAGAATCTTTTTGTCTTTAGTAGGACGTAGGAGAAATCTCATCTCATTCGTGTATTTTGGAGTGAAATTTCATCACTGCCGTGATTAATGTTAACATCATTTCTGCCCTAAATCCTCCATTCTTTCAGGATAAAAATACCTTGCTGGATTTCCTGATACTGTTCAATAAGAATCACAAAGGGACTGAGGGCAAGGAAAGAAGCAGAGAGAGAAGCTTTGTATCTTGCTCTCAGACATCTTTTTGAGCAAAGTAGCTGTCAGAAACTTAAGAGTTGTTCCTTTTTAAAATCTGAGGGACTTCACCTGCCCATTTGTCTCTCAAAATGACAGGAGAAAGTTTGTCTGGGTGCTTCTCAAAGGATAGCATCATTTTCAAGCCATCCATCACTCAGAGATATATCTGCAGTTAGAGGTTATCTCCATGCAATCACTAACTGGTAATTAAAAGAGCTTACTTGATTTTGCGCCCATGTGGCCTTTTCTCATTGGCAGCAATGCCCTGCCCCTCAGTTTCTGGGGGTTAGAGGTATACTCGAGTTGGAGCAGACCTTCCCTCCGCTAAGGCAAGAAATACGGAAAATGAAAAATCCCTTCTGCACAAAACCCATTTCCAAATACAAAGATGATCTAATGAAAGGCTTAATGCTTTCATAACTCCTCGCCTTATAAAGATCAGCGTAAGGAGAAATGAGTGCTGGCACTTATCCCCAATTGTGTATGAAAACGTATATATATATTTAAGTAGGATGATACTTAAGCAACGTTTAATGTGTTGTTACAGTGAGGTTAAATGTGAATTCTGCAACAACAGCTCCTATCTGAGAAGGTTGGAGGTTGTTTCTCAACATGCTGCTCCAGTAAGTGAGCACGTGCCCCTGGTATGAAAGAGCAGTGCCCTGCATTCCCATCAGCGCCACTGAGCAAAGCTTCCTCCTTTCACCCCTTCAGCTATTTATCATCATCACAGAAAATGTGAAGCAACTTCGTGCCACGTTACAGAAGTCTCCATCCCTGCTGCCATGCAGAGGTTAAACCAATCTCCCTGAAAAGGAACAGCCAAGTCAGGTCATTTCTGTTAACCTAAATCATCTGGGTAGTTAGGCTTTAAAGGACAGCAGGTGGGGAACGTGTATGTTTGCAGGGAGCATGGAGCAGTCCCTGAATTTATGGATTTACCATCCCACCACATAAACCTTCTCCCACAGTAGGCCCCTTTTCACATAGCTATTTTTATTATTGTTCAGCTGGAATTCCACAGCAAATCTCTCAAAGGTTAACAGCCCTGTCCAGAAAGCGTAAGAAGCAGCCCTGCTGCTGTCTATGAATTTTAATGCTCTCCATTACAACAGGTATGCTATTTTTATACCCGATAGCAGTCTACAGTACAGTACAATACTTTGCAGTATTTTGGTAACTCTGTAAGATATGACAGGGGCCAAGGAAAGGCACAATATCAGTTGTAAGAACCTGCCTGCAAATAACAATAGAAGACCACCATAAAGACGAAGAGGAGAGTGAGGAAATAAGACTGGAGATTCAGAGGAACTCCAACAGGGGTACTTCCATCTGCCAGCTTTAGGAACCAAGTAAATCTCTCGGTGCAGCAGGTCTGCTTCTGTTTCAGACAGATGGCGACCCTCATGTGAAATCAGTCCATCTTTCTTTGATAGGTTTCAGAAAGTCTCATTGCTGTCTTCCTAATAGAAATGACACCTTCATGCTGAAAGTTGCAGGTTGTTGCAGGCAAAGGGATAGAAATACACCCACACACTTTTCTCATCTTCTGTACACTCAAGCTGTCCATGGATTTTGCAATAAGGGATGCTTGCAGGCACTGAGACATCTCTCAGACACGTGCTCTTTAAACCAATATGTTTTAGAAGATTAAAAAAAAAAAAAAAAAAATAAGAACCACAAAAAAACTGGCTACCAGAATGTGTTTCATTTTCTGCTAATTCATTGAACTGTGCAGTGGATGAAATCTTTAAGTGATACTTCAGCCTCCTACATCTCAGCAAAGGACATCTAAGCACTTTATGAAGAGATATTGTGGGCCAAAATCAGGCCCCATCAGTTGGTGCTGAGTTTGGAGTTCGGACACCGAACCCCGAACTGCTTAAAAACTAGAATCGAGGCATTTAGTAAACCAGCCTTTCTGAGGCAGAGTAACACCTGGCTACTATCAAGGAGCATAGCATGTCTTACACCAAGGCCAGAAAGAGTTTAGCCCCATCTATTCTGAACTATTCGCATTCCTATACTTAGTCAAACCCGAAGAGTCCTTAATGATAAAATCTGTCACTGTATGCCGGCATCTCTTTATAATTTTCTTAATTACTTCACTCAAGAAAATGTGGTTGAAAATGCAAGAAATTATGCTAATGATTTGCACATAATTAGAGAGATTCAACAAAATCTGCCACTTGGCATGTTTGGCATCTATACATTCTTAATACTAAATTAATCTCGAAGATATCTGTATCATTTTACTGCTTTGCTATCAAGCACCTCTGGTCTGACAGGGGTCAACTTCCATCAACTTCTTGGCAAATATTTAAAATCATTACTTTCTCCACAAAATAGTTCTCTAACACTCCACTTTTCCCTTCTATTATTGTTCATAGAATCATAAATGGAGAAAAACTAAGCTCACCAAGCCCAATCATCAGCCCATCCTCACCATGCCCACTAACAATGCCATTCAGTTATCTATCCACCCTTTTCTTGAAATACTCCAGGGATATTGACTCTATGGGCTTTGGCCTGTTCTGAAAAGAAACCGATGATGGAATTGTGGATTTTGGTTCAAAGCTCAGCATTGGGAATGCTGTCTATCAAAAAAGGAAGAAGTCTTATTTTCACAGTGGAACAAAGGTCAGGGGAGGAAGAGTAATAATATGGCCCACTGTTCCAAAAGTCTTCAGCCAGCACTTCTGAAAATTTGCTCAAAATATTAGCTGCATTATGAAGCTAAAGGCAACAGTGAATATGCACAACTCAGCAAAAAAGACTTCTTACCTAGAGAGCACTGATGAAACTAAAGCTACTGTTAGACTCATAATCCTGACTGCCATAATTCACCTGTTGATGAAATTTCCATCCCCTTATCCAGATTAAAAACCCCAACATTGCGAGGAGGAGGAGACAGGCAGAAATAATTGCCTGTTCTCCTATGCAAAATAGCACTTATGTTATGGAAGTCCTATTAACTTCCATGGGAAAGCACAAAAGCTGTCACTGAAATTAGCTAAGAATGCTTACGTGTATAGAAAAAAGAGAAAGGATATTTGTGAAGTTTCTTTCCATTGCCACGGCAGAGCAGCCTGAAATGTCTTGAGCTCTACACATAAAAATCTCCATTTACTACTCTGAACACACAATCTTCTTTTCTGCATGAGAAATTTTTCTTCCTTCAGAGTACTGTCCTCATTTCTAAGTCAGAAGAATTTGGAATTAATATGGTACTGCATATAAACAATGCAGAATGTAACAGAGCTTCAAAATTCAGAGCCTAAGATACCAAGTTTGTTTTCTTTGCAAGTGATTGATGCCCTGTAGGACATATAATGATTATATGGCATGAAGAGGGGGGAAAATGGCCTTTTGAGTGATATAAGCATTTAGTCAAAACATAACCAAAACACCAAGAAAATAAATGCTTTGGAACTGCTCAAACTGAATACGACAGCATTAATATCTGTAAATTGGATGAAAATAAAACCCCTCCAATAAGAAAAGAAATTAAGAAATTTGTTATACACTAATGCCATCTACCAGACATCAGTGGAAGTAGCAGGAAAAAAAAGCCAAATGAAACAGAGAACGCAACAAAGATTAAGTAAGGTTGTGTTCATAGCCACACGCCTTTTTTTTAGCAAGTTGTTCTGCTTTTCCTTTTTTTCTGAGTAAGGACTTCAGAGCATTTGTGGATGGAAATATTTATCATTTCTCCTAATTTGCAAGGCATCAGAAAAACAAAACACTTTTAAATTTCCCTTCCAAAGAACTTAGAGGCATAACTTATATTTACAAGACTTAGAATTATCATTACTCTTCTCCCAGAAGTGAACGCTCTCTTATGCCATGGAAAATAACAATAACAAAAACAATGTATTTTGCATCAAATTCCACATCATATCTCATTGCTTCTTCAATCTGCCTTGGTCTTGAAATTGCAGACTGCTGCACAGGACTGCTTCTTTGCCTAAACCTTCTCGAATTGCTGATCCAACCCCATTTTGCATATACTTTTAGATCGTTCATTAACTCCTGCCAGGAAAATTCTAGATACAGTTTGAGCTCTTCCACTCAATCACCAGCTCTTGTCTCAGGGTTCATTTCCTCTGGCAACGTTTACAGTCTCTTGGAATATTTAAGCCTGTTTGCAAAGGTTTCAGCTGGTGTTTTGGGACTTGCTTTATGTATGTTTTTACGGATTTTCAAACATGCAGCCTTCAGAACAAAGCAGAAAATCATGAAATCAGTTGGACATTAAATTCTAGTTGTGCCGTTAAGCTGTGCATAATAAAAGCCAAAACAGATTTTTAAAACATAGGTATAATTTTACTTAGAATTCCATAACTGTGCCAAGAAATAGCAGCCATGGCCCAGTCTTTAGCAAACATACTTTTCAGAACTCGAAGCTGGTATCCTTCAGTTTTCCCTTTGGATGTCCACCAGAAGTAAACAGCAGATGCCTGTTCAGTCTCAAAACAGGGAGAAATAGATGCAGCTACAAAATCTGACAGTGCAGTGCCACAGACATGGTCTCCATCTGCTCTTGTGGGCACAGGTACACACAGAAACTGGGAGCCAGAAGCAGCAGTGTTTGAAACCAGCAGAGAATGAGGTGGACTGAACCATTTCGAGAGACCAGAGAATGTCCCAATTTTACAAACATCACTGCCTATGCATATGTTATTTCAGCCAACACCTCGCTTTTTCCTGTAAGTAAACTAACTCAAGTCTTGCTCAGAACACCTTAGACTTTTAGTCCCTAATATCTTTCTAGGAAAATCCTTCATTAACTGTAATAGATAGAAAGAATCCAGTTTTCCATATAAACACATTCAGACCAGTGACACCTCTTCACATCAACTTTTTTTTTAATTGCTGTAAAGAAGCCCTTCCAGAAATATTTACACATACTAACTAACAAAAGCACCACACAGAAATTCTGCAGTGTTTGTCTCTTCCTGATCTCCCAGAAGGACAGAAAACAAGAGCTCCTCAGCCACCACATTTAGTCCATCTCTGCAATGGAAAGATTCATACAAAAAAAGCCATTCTGAATAGCCACTGATTAAGAAATTGCAACAGTGCTGGGAGCTGCAGTTGATTCAAGGTGAGAGGAATCCCACTGAGCTGGAGGTAGTTGGCAATGCACAAAGAGGAATTTCCATGTTGTCAAAACTCTTCTGCAGTGCCTGATTCTGGCATGATTTCCTAGTGACTTGTTAAGAAAAAATGAGCCCTAATCACTCTCTTCTGGTGCTCCCTTTGCTCCCTGGATGAATATTCTTCAAGTGCAAATAAAATGTTCAACAACAGCAATTTATTTTCTGTCTCTTGCAAAAAGAACTGCAGGTAGCAAGGCTTTTGTATTGTCAGCTGGCAGCAAGTGGGCTACAGCAAAGCCTCCCTGCCAGGACTGCATTCCCCTCCTTCTCCTGTCTTTGGCCATCTGTGAGGTTAGGGCCGTAATGCACCACAAGGCCACATATGAACATGGAAGCAGTTTCCTGTGTTTTTTAATCATCTCTGCTACTGTAAGTGCCTGCACGGCGTTAGGAAGATGTAGCCACACATGAAATTTGGACGTGGAGATCCAAACTCTTGTTTCTGATCACAAGAAGTAGATGCACCATATTCACAGGGAGTCCCAAAAGGAGGAATATCTACATTATTATTATGGTACTAGCCTATGGCTTAAACAGCCCACATCAGAAGAGCAGAGGCATACCATTACAAAAGTTTGGGTTTTTGTTGAATCTCCTCTCTGTCTTAGTATTTGCTGTCTCTATTTCACCTGGCTTTCCCTTCCAAGCATGCTGGCAGCAGATGGGTTAACAAGAAAATTATCTGGTGAAAAGACATTTCCAATAAATCAGTAGATAGCAAAAGGGAAAGAGTACTTGAGTAATTTTTTCTTCCCACAATTTTATTATGCTGTTGGCATTAAGCCATTACAAGGTAAATCACCCAAGTTATGTTGCACAGCCATTTCTGAAAGGACAGTTATTTAAATCACTGTTCAAACTATACCTCTTGTTTTGAATGGAGGATCCTGTTTATTCTGCATGGCACTTCATGTCCATTTAAAAGTTTTGAAAATGAGAGCTGAAATCAAAGCTAGAGTTGTAATGTTGCTGCAAATGGCACATCATGGCATTGGCCTCAGTGTTGTCCTCACATTCCTCTTCCCCTCCTGCATGAGGGGAACCGTGACAGCAACACCCCAGCAAACAGCCATACACCACCTTCTTTTGTTCCCTTTTGGTAATATGCAGTGGAATAACACTGGCCGAAGAGGAGATGATTACTCATATTTTCTTTGCCTGGACTTTGCTGATCTGAGCACTAATCCTCTTTGAGTTTGCACATCCATCAGTGTATGTATTCACTCATCAGTTACTGACTCATGGCTCCCCAACAAACACAGACGTCCAGCCTACACACTGGAAAGATTCTCCCGATTCAAATCTTCCAGAGCAAGAAAATTACTGGCAAAAATATTACAGTTTTGACAGAACTTGGTCTTTTCTCAGTTCAGCCTGCAACCACGGTTTTCAAAGGAAGTTTTCAATGTGTCACTCCACCTTGTGATGATCTAGTGGGGCAAGTTGCAGCTTGGTGCCCTATGGGAATGGCACTTGCTGCCCTGCACTGGGGAACCACGAGTGCCGCCTGCTGAAGGCTGCTCTGTCCCACGACCCAGCACCAGCATCCAGAGCCCAGAAACAGAATTTCCCCAAGGAAACAGTCTAGAAGGATTCACAGAATCATAGAATGGCTTAGGTTAAAAGAGACCTTATAGATCATCGAGCTCCAATGCCGATCAGTCAGCTTTTGTTCTGTCTTCTTCTCTAGGTATGCTTTGTCCCTCTGGCATGCTCTCAATTCACAATGACCTGCAAAAGTGCTTTAGAGACCACACAGCTCACCAAGACAGATATCAGAAAGATGATGAGATGGCACGAAAGACATTGACACAATCTGCCCCAAGCTGTTGTAGGCTCCTGAGAGCTGCTAAATGCCTTGCTCTACCTGACATTTCCTTGTGCAATATCTGGTATCTTCACTTTGCATTCTTGAACTTTAATTAGTTTAACAACTTGCAGGGGACTTTTTATATAATATTTTATTTAATCAACACGTTTTTCATTGTAATATTTGGTTGCAGGAGGAGAACACGCTAAGATAATGAAAAGTACTGGAGCAGCTGAAAACTTAATTAAAACACGTAAAAATTAATTATACATCTCATCATTGATTTTGTCTGGAAAAGCTGATATGGCAAACAGGAAATCAAAAGCAAGGAAGTCATGTAGAGAATCACTGATGCAAAAGTGATATATTAGCGAGAAGAATATGTTCTTACTCAGAACAACCATTCACTCCAGGCCCACAATCCAGCACTGAGCTGAATTCCACCCGACATCACAAAATTGCCAATCAAGCATCAAAAAGGAGGCTGATTAAGGTGAAGCCAGAAGAGCAGGGAATACATAATACTGCTATCATGTATAGGATTTTATGTGAGACTGGTATCACGTGGTTAATAAAGTCAGCCTCTTGGGTATCTTTTTCTGCCTCTGACACACCATGAAATACCATCCCTCAGGCTCTGAGCTGGTGTCTGGTTAGGGCTGCACACTGCAACAAGGGGCCACTTGGCAATGCAAAGAGATTGTAATTCACCTTAGCTGCCACACTAAGCTGGACCATGAGCACACCTGCCTTCAGTCCCTAGGGTTAGAATGGCACGGGGAGCAGAGCAGTTGAACACTAATGCTGTACCCTGGCAAAATTACACACTGTCCTCTAACTTAAATAATAATTTTCTCTCCCTCTTGTCAGTTCCCAAGCTTGTTTATAAAGTATAATTATATCCTATTTCAACTTGCATCAGTAGAACCAGTTAATACATCCTTTTAATAAAGATCACAGTACAGAAGGCCAATCTGGGAGCACCATAAATTTTATCAGGAGCTCTATCTTTGGGTAAGTTACTTAACTTCTCTGAGTCTAAAGCATGGAATGAGAAAAATATTGCTTCATCAACCTCAGCAGAAAGATTATCTAACATTATCTAATACTTATAAAGTGCTCTCATATCTTCAAGTAAAGACCATAGAAACGTAAGGAAGTACTGACCCAGATAAGGGTTAAGAGCAAAATCTTTTTCTCAGTGACAGCTTTCAAATGACCTTGTAATGTTAGGATTTCATTCTCTGTGCAAAGGAAGATCTGTCAGGTCCAGGAGCCGCGTTTTGCTATGACTGCAGACGACTTGGTATCAACAGGAAAACAAGTTTAGTCACTATCCAAATGTCAAGAGCTGCCAAATCAGTGCTTTGATGAAATGTCAGGAATACTAACTCGGTTTCAGGTCTGCACTGATTTAACACTGCACAGCCAAAAAGCAATCTGGTCACAGGAAAATAGGAAATAACCAGCAGCAGTATACAAATTATGTACACCTCTTCACTTTGAAGTCAAGCTCAACAAGCTGAAAAACATAACAGAACACCATACATATTGCTACGTCTGTGTTTTAAAGGCGGCTAACCTCCCTATGTTGCACATTCACGAGTACAAATATTCTACTTAACGAGGCAACCTGAGTGTTCAGCACTTTATCCAACCTGCCACCATGCCTCGTGCAGGAAGGCGCCTGCAAAGGGAGTGTTCCAGACACGAGGTTACCTGGAGGAATCAGAACACACTCCCTTACATGGCTGAACACTGGAAGGGCAAAAAGCACATTCCTTTTCTGCATCCAACAGCTAGTGAGTAGGTGCCTGTAACAGAGCAATGCCTGTGGCCGAGTGCCTGCACAGGATGCTCCCCTATTGCTTGTGAACAGCACAGCAGTTTGCTGTGGAAGAGCAAAGATATTTCCCAAATGAAGTATGTTGACAAAAGCTGGCTGAGTTGTTGCCAAACTACAAATGTCTCTTGCAGCTGACACTACCACCTGTACGGTCTAGGAGATACCCTGCAAAAATCCATATACATATTATCGTGTATTGACACATAAAGCATTGTTTTTAACACAAAGAAGCCTTTATTTGCAAAGTGTAATTTTGGTCTCACATTTTATCACATAATTTAAACCTAATTATTTACCCAGGACCACACACACACTGAGAAAGTCACGCTGTGGTATTTGAAAACCCAAATAACATCCCATTGACAGCATGGCAATGTTTCATTTTATAATTCAACCTGGTAAGCACTTCCACAGGAGGGAATATAAAAGTACCTCCTGCCAGGAGAGCACTGCCAGGTCTTTTACAAATACTACAGAAGTTTCCCAAGCAGGTGGCCCATCAAACTCAAATAATTGATCCATGTCAGTTAGACCTGGAAGCTCAATAGTACAGCACATCATTACAAGAAGCAACATAAGAAGAAAGTCCATGTGGTTTCCCCCGCAGCAAGCAGTTGAAAGGAAACAGAAAAGCTCTGCTATCTTTTCAGCTTTGCGCACACTTCCCTTGAAGTCTTCAGGAAAAAGCAAATACTGATAACACAGATACAGGCCCCTCCTCTAAGACTAACTTATTTTTCTGAAAATAAATAAATAAATAAAATACTGCAGTATTCTCTATTTCTTTATAGGAAACAGTTCAATGAAGGAAGAAAAAAGATGATTTTGGCAGGTTCAAGTGGTGCCACCTAAATGGCCCATTTCCCTGTAATGCAGCTTTTACATGCAGTTTTTACATTTAGTTTTCATCATCACTGACAATGGCACGTGTCTATTGCTGGCACTGCCGTGATTGCATCAATCACAACCAGATTAATTTGGTTATGTATTTTCTGTAAACATCGAAGCCTTAGATGCCCAGCACTATGGCTCCTGTTGGACAAGCAAAATCACTCACTAGCTACACGTTAGGACTTTAAAAAAAAGATAAAACTGATGTTTGAACCACTGCAAGTGCAGAATAAAACCCTCTCTTTCAGCCACAATCACTTAATGAATTATTTATTGAATTTGGGCAGCAAAATCAGAGGAATCACAGAATTGCAGGGGTTGAAAGGGAGCTCTAGAGATGACTGAGTCCAAACTGCTTGCTAAAGCAGGTTCCCTACAGTAAGCAGTAGCCCACAGTCCATGGCTTACAAGCAGTAATTTGCCTGTAAGACCTTCCTGCCTCCATGGCAGATCAGAAGTTACAGCAAAATGAGCAACAAGGCCAAAGACTAACACTGTCTGCAGTGCAATTGCACCTATGGGTGAGGAAATGTCAGAGACCACTCCATTATAGACATATCAATACAATCTAGCAACCACTAACCATATCTCCTTTCTTACATTAAATGCCTTTGTTCTTGAGTTGTTGTTTTGTTTAACACTTGTTTGGAAACACCATCAGCAACCCCACATACAGTACTTTCACCAATGTTTATACAAGTAAATTCCAAATACTGCCAACAGAGCAGCGAGCTAATTAGGTTGGATACTGCTCGGCTGGCAGGAGGAGGAAGATCAGAGATGCTTCTCCCTGCCAAATTTTGTGCCACTGATCCCTCAGCTGGGTCACATCACCCCCTGGACATTCCTGATCCTCTCTGCTACCTACTGGGGAATTTCAGGTGCCTGTGATCCCACCCCACTCTTTGACAATATGCATAACATTAGCAAGATGAAATGACATCGAGCCTTTATTTTTCAGATAGATATAATAATACTTAGTTACTTTCAAAGAGAACTGTAAGGCCTAATTAGATAATTAACGTGAAAGTGCCTTTAAAAAGGCTATGTACACACAAAGCACTACTGTATTATTATGTAGGCAGGCACGGGGAGCTCTCAGAAATTTTCCAGCAGGTTATTTGTTGTTCTGGAAGAAGTCTTTTTCTGCATACTGCAGTAGGATAATTATTATCATCATCGGATTCACTTCCTGTTTTGTTGCATCTGCCCACCAGGAATGCTGTTAAAATGTTACTCTGCTGTAGTGAAAATACTGCTGTCAGAAATTTAGTTACACGTTTGTTACTGGAATCATCATTATTTAGATCTATACGGTACCTGTAATTCCCAACACTTTTTATGTGCGTTTCCTTGTAATGGGATTTGTTTTTTCTGACTATGTTGAAATATTACAAGAATCTGTGAACTTGAATTGCATGGCTGCACAGCTGATTTTGACATTACCACACATCCAGGAATTTACCTCCTATGTGCACTGCATAAATACGATATACACAAAAATTCACTGAGTTATGATTGGGCTCGAGGAAAGCATGGCAATAACTGCCATTCTCCACTGGAACACACAAATTGGAAATGCTCTATATGAATGGTGGTACGTGGTACTAGAAGAAGTTGGCCAAATATGCTCACTTATGTTACTCGAATAATTGTGTAGCCCATAAAAATCCCCTCGCGTAGGGCAGGTGAGGATGATTTCACCCTACAGCCTCAGTTTTTGGCTCCCTTCCAACCAAATCTCACAGTAAATCATGCTGTGATCCTGTTCAGCTCAGGATTGGGCCCTGAACCCTTACATCAATCATATTTCTACAGAAGTTTAAAGACAGACCATCGAGCCCAGAAAAGCTGGTTTTCAGTATCTCAAATACAGACAAAACCAAGACTGCTTTTCCATTTAGAGAAATTTCTCTAGAGAGCATTTTGTGTGGCCTGCTCTGTTACAGGATAAAGAACCAACAGGTCAATTTGCCCCACCAGCATACAGTGTCTTTCATGACTGCTTCCTATCAGCAAAAGCAGGAACTATCTGAACAAATTCATTTCAGATTGATGAAACAAAAACATTGCCAGGAACTACGCTCACCTCCATACAGCTCTTCTAATAGTCCAGATCTGGTGAGGTTGTTTTTTTTTGCTTATTTATTTATTTATTTAAGAAACCAATAATGCAATGTTTTCCCCAAAGAGGAAATATCTATAAACCTCAATTCCCTATAATAAATCTAATTTTTAAGTCTGTTCATTTTGATCAGTCTCCATTATTCTATCATAAAACCGGGCAGACAATGTACATCCGTCCAACTCCAACTGAGTGGAAAACCCTCCATAAGAGAACAGGAAAGAAATCTAAACAACATCAAATATTTATATCATGGGAAAACATCAAGAGATGCTTCTTTTGCAGCTTGTACTGTATATGTTTTACATGTAAATTAAGCTGAGTGGTTCCTCTTCACAGCTTCAAGCTGTTGCTAACGCTTCATAGATTTTTCAGGCAGACAAATATTGGTGAAAAGTGTTTTATAATCTTCATACAGAAGATTTATGAATACACGTGAACTAGAAGTCTAATGTGCTGACACACGGCCCTGGCTCAGTCTCATTATAGAGTAATTTGTACCCCTAGTTTAATTGCTGTTGTTTAAATGTAAATCATCCTATCCTTTCATGCAGCTCTGCCAAATTTGATTTTAGAGTTGAACATACCAGTTCTTCCAGAGTTTGTATGGCTTACACCAAAACTAGCATTAGCTTACAGTAAAACCACTGCAGCTTTGGAAGAGAGTTCAAAACACCCTGTTCTGCACTCTTTCCCAATGCAAATTGGCAATGCTTCTTCCCAACCCGGCTCTAATTATAAAAATAATCTGTTTGCTATTTTTAGATGCCTAAGCATGTTGCTTCATTTCAGCCCTTGTATTACTCTTACCCAGACAACAGAGGAACGCTATTACATGACATGAGGTGAACTGCAGTACCTCCAGCAGCTGGCAAATCTCACGCCAGCAATTCATGGAGATTGTACCAGTATTACAATAAATTAATGCTTAGGATGGAAACTGGCCAATGCAGTTAGAACATGATACTTAAGCTATGACATTTTCTATTAGCAAAAAAATGTATGCCAATACTGCCACGTATTGTGAATGCAGCAAGAGACAATTAATGCAATGGACAGCCACTTAGTGAAACCAGGGACCTGGATTTGAGCAAATGGCAAAATCTTGCATTTTTCTCACTTGCTTTCCACCCCAAATCTCTGGCTGACTATAAAAGGAAACTGAATTGGTTCAAATCATATATTCAGCAGCAATTAGCAAAACCATCACCCTACTGGATATTTTGTAAGCTCACATACTACTGAAAACTGTACAGTGTTTTCAAAAGAAGTTACACACATTTTTAGAGGGCAGATCCATCGTGGCCTAAATACAACTGCAGGCTCAGAAAGACCTTGTGAACTACAAACTATCAGAAAGTAGGAGCATATGGCTTAGGAAGGATTGCTTCATCCATCCTGTTTACTGCTCATATTTCAGCATCCATTAACAGTGACAGCCAAAGAAAAAAGGTTTTGGATGTGAGTCTGATTGGTGCGATGGTTCTTACGCATTGCATATCTCAAGATCTCCAGGAATAACCCTTTCATGAGAGAATCAAGTTGAAAGGTGCTCTGTATGGCCAAATGGCAGCCAGTCCTGGGCAGAGCTCAGCCCAGCCAACCTGCATTTGTCTGCGAAACATTTTCAAACATCCTAACAGGGAAGAGGGAGAAAATCCTTTAACCTTGACCTGTAAATCCACATCTGCTTTATGAGACGCACGCTTAAGGCTCATTAACACGTCTTATGACAAAGCCATACTTAACCATCTTACTGAATTCACATGGATTTATTGAAGCAACTCAATAATTTATGCAACAAAAGTCTAAAAGCATGAACTTCTCTTGTTTAACCTAAAGGCATCAGCTTTGGCTGACAGCTATTGAAGTCTTTTATGGCTCAGACACAAGGGAAGGAAAAAGACATATGCTCACTGTGCTATACCTGATAGGTACATGCTGTCTCTTTCCTTACAACTTCAACCAGGTAACGACCTTCACTTGTGTTTGGTACAGTCACATTTATAAAAAACTATACATGCAGACAACACAGACCTTTTCACAGCCAGCTATACAGCCTAGCTGGGATATTTTTTTCCCTCTTGAGGTTTCTTGTTGCAGTTCTCTGTGGTTTACTCTGCAGCAGCCCAGCCCTAACACAGATCAGACTTGCTGGGTTTCCTTTGGAAGATCCTGCACTAGAAAGAGCAGTGCCATCACTGCAGTGTGGAATGTACTGCAGCATGCATGGATTATGTTGAGCTTGCTGCAAGACATCTTCAGAAAACAAAACATTTCAACATGGACTTTTGGCAGATGTACATCCAAACTCTGAAAGGGGGATAGAGAAGCCTTGAAAAGCACCAAGTAGAACCTGCCCTGTTTGATTTCTTTATCACATTCGTTCTCCATTATGCAGCGTATGATGGTTGCAGTCCTGGCACCTCACAGTGTCCACCAGGACAGGGAGCAGAACCATGGCATGCAGATGCTGTGCTGGGGGAGCTGGCCTGGTTCAAACAAGGATGTGGGACAGCTGAAGGGCAGCTTCCTGCAGTGCCTTGAACATCTCTCATCAGCACGCTCAGTTAGAAGATCTTCCATTTCAGAATTCTGCTGATAAAATGAAATTTGGTGGAGGAAGGAGGAAAAAAGATACCCTATAATAAAGAGTATATTTGAGGTGCTGACCCCAAAGCATTGACTTGTTTGTCATTTTATGTTCTGTTTTTGAGCAAGGAAGGTTGAACTTTGTAATACAATACAGGAAAGAACAGTATCTGCTGAGCTGGATTCTGTTTGGAGTTCAATGGGACTACAATGATCTGCACTCACTGGACATCCAACCTATGGTTTCCATAACCTACTAGAATTTAAACCATTAAAGCAGCAAATGACCTTTTACCAAAACAGCCTAATTATAACTACACAAATTAATTTTAAATTTAATTTCAATTAATTCCCCCTTCTGAAATCCCTGTGTCCTCTGTGGTCTGAGCACCCACAGTGAAGCACAGTCCAAGGGAAGGACTGAAGTCTATTACTGCAGAAAAAATGCTTCAGCTCCTTCTTCCCAGCACCAGCATTATCTCCATGTGGGGTATGTCACCCTAAGTGCAATCAGTGCTTAAAACATTTGAAAACAGGACTGTCACAGCCCGTGAAACACACAGGATCTAATGTCTGCAGAAGTACAAAAGCACTGTCTCCAGAGCACTTAACGTAATGACAAGGCATGTGGGAAGGGAACATTTTTCTCCATGCTGCCAGTTACATCGGCTCTGCTGGTGGAGCATTTCTGTCCCAGCATCACACACACAGCCCCTCTTTGCCTCTGTAGCCCCAAGAGCTGTGAGTCCCCACTCCTCACTTCATTTATTACCAGAATGATCATGCTAATTAACCTAAACTGCACAGGGAAATTTCAACTGTAGGCAATGAATTCTGCTGAATGCATCAGGGCATCTCTCAAAGAAGGGTCTGTATGTGGCAAAGGATTTCACTTCCTGGCTTTTGTTTTAATAACTTGAAATTAGCAAAACCAATCATGCAACCAAGTGGCACTCTCCTTAATTAAACAAGTCAATTTAGAATCAATAAAAGGGCAATTAATCTGTTGATGGCAGTGGCTATGAGTTATGCTGATAGCCTCAAAGAGGTGACCCTGTGATCACCAACACTTCACCCAGGGCATAAAGGTTTCCATGTGCTGATCTATCAGTTTATGACAGACACCCTGTTAGAAAATGCACTCATAACTGTCAGGGAACAGAGCGAGAACTGAAATGAAAAGCATTTGCCTTTTGCAAAATTACTGCAGTTCATCTTGTTCTTGCTTTGCATTCTCGTAGAGGTACAAAACCTTGCTGAAAAAGGGATTCCACGGAACGCAGCTGAGGTGCTCACATTCAGGATAACAGGCAAGCATAGAATCACAAAAGCTGGAGAAGACCACTAAGGTTGTCCAGTCCAACCATCAACCCATGCCCACCAACCATGGCCTTCAGTGTCACATCCACACTTTTCTTGAAAACCTCTGTGGACTGAAGACCCCATGATTCTTCCATGTGTCTCCCTGCCTCCTGTCAAGCCCTGTACCACAGTGCAGCAGGATGGCCCAAGGGACAGCAGCAGTGTGCAGCAGGAGCCAGCAGCATGTGGAGCAGCCCTTCATTTTCTAAGGGTTTGCTGACAGGTCTCTGGCAGGTTTTAGAAAAGAGAAGCGTAGAATTTAGCACGGTCCCTCTGTCCAGGACAGTCTTTTCCTTCCAGTTTCCTGTGGAGATCAGGCAGTGCAAATTTGTCAAGGGGAAAAAGGAGGATAGGAGATGGTATAAATCTCCTGCCTCACTCCCTCACACATACCTGGGCACAGATCGCTGTGCCACAAGGAGATTTATGTTATCAGTGATACACACAGATTGGCACCAAAAGGAATAACTTGGCTTGCTTAGGACCAGACTTCAGCAGCTCGTGAGACAGCTCAGCAATGCGGAGGGCAAACGCAACGAAATTCAGTAGAAGAGCAGAGCTGGCTTTATGGCGTGATTCCCTCCCCAAAGACAATCCCTCTGACTTCAGTGCCACTTCATTACTTACAGAAGAAGAGGCTACCAGAGCATGCTATAATACCACACTCTGAGCCCTTGTAAAACTATTATGTTAGACAATCTGTTAAGCCAGGCCCAGCGTAAGCAGGGGTGCAACTAAGCTGCCATCCAGGGGTGGTATAAGAAGCTTATCTGCATTATTCAGTACTACAATCCATTGACAACTGCAACAGTCACTACAAGAAACGTCTTACTTCTTCCACCATAACCCCATGCATCTGTAGCTATTTACAACACTCATCAGTCCCCAGTACAGATATTTTTTCCAACTCATGCCCCAGGAAATGGGATGTCTGACCTCTACCCATGTCTGTGAGCTCTGACTGGATGTCTTTTCAGTTCTATTCTCTCCCTGGTCGGGGACACTGAGCTGGCACTTCCTCTCCCCAAAGCTATGGCTCATCTTTTTGGTACTCCCTTTGCCTTTATGCTATCACCAATCCCCATCCTCATGAATTTTAAGTCAGGCATTTCACCTCTGGTGCTCTCCGGTGTGAGCTGACTAGCAGACTTTAAATTGTTAGTCCAATGCTCCCTTCAAAATGCGCTCAGAGCAAATGCTAATAGAAGCACATCTCCAGAACTCCTACCAGCGTTTGTTTTGATCTTCCATTACCCATCTGTCAAAACCCAAGTGTCAGTTATGAGTTTAAATGAAAATTCAGAGGCACCTGTTAGTTTCCAAAAAACTTTTGCCTTTCAGGCCTCCATCAGAAGAAGTGGGCTGTGCTTGCCAAGTCCCAGTGTTTGAAGTGCTGGCAAGAGATGCAAACGGGCACAATATGAACAGGGAACACTCAGGCAATTTCAGGCAATTCATAAATACCTGCGGGCAAATAAATCACAGCCCCAGAGGTGAGCACATGAAGTTTGCTCTGCAGCTCATGGCTTGGTGGCACCCGGATGTGATGGAGGATCCTGGTGAGAGCCCTCACTCCTCCTCTGAAACTCCCTGCTCTCTCCAGAGGCCCCAACTCCATGGATGTACTACTAACATATGAATTTAGCCCTGCAGACTGCTCTAAATAGCAGTCTCAATGGGAAATTCAGACCCAATAAACCCCCTGCAAGGCCCAGACAGACCTTAGTGGAAAAGCAACCTTTGCTCTAGCGACTGGCAAGCTCAAAACATCAGTCACAGCCTGGCACCGAGTTAACTTTGCCAAGAGTTTGTATTCTTGCTGCAGACTGTCACTCCCATACATTTCCAACAGTTGCAGCGTGTTTTCCAATTGTTCTCAATGGCTTGTTTCAATTTGAATTTGAATATCACACGCACACTGAAAAGTACATAGAACACAGTCTACATCTTTCTGGTAATTTCTGAGTACTGACAAATGTCAGTGTGTCTTCCAGAAGGCTGGAGTAGGACTGATGCTTTAGCAGTCTGTAGACTAGGAACACCTTGACTTTTCTTACAGGCGTAATTTTTACAGCAAAACATTGCCTACAGATTTCTATTTCTGATGCTCTGCTTTGAATAAAACCTACACCTGTACCAAGGTAGATAGTTTATGTCCACTGCATCCCAGCTGTACATTGAAAGTGGTCAGGAAAGTAGTTTTACAGTTAACTAGCATGTTCCTGCACAGAAATCATTTCCTAGCTCCATTATTTGCAATCAGCTGGCCACTCCGTGCTTCTGGGATTGATTTTGATAGCCTGAATAGAAATGCTGTTCCCACTTCTGTGTACCAGACACTTGGCAGCTCAGCCCTGCCTCGTCCTTAACCCTGTGGTTCCATTTGTAGCACCTATCTGTGCCCTGATCCACTTTCCCTTGGCTTAACCTTCATCTTGCCCAAACGCTTCAATCAGATTTAAAAGCCAGCCTGGGAGTTGTTCTTAAACAATCCAAGCATACAAAAATAAAAAAGGAGTCATCTTACAGGTAGCACTGTGCATATTCAACAGGTCCCTCGGAAATCTGACTCATTCCTTGTGCCAATCTCTGAAACCAGACCTAATAAATCATGGTACGGCTAGAAGCCAAGCAATACATCTTTCTCAGTGCATGGCAGAATACAAATGCAATAATTCATCCCGATTATGTTGTTTGATTACCGAGACTTAGAAAAGGCTCAAACAGAATGTAACTTTTAATTATGCCACTTTATGGCAGTTCATCGAGAAGGCAGAAACTCAGGGCTGTGCAAATTCTTGCCTCATTCCCAATAAAGCCTGAAACATGTTTTGGTGCCTTCCATAGCCTCTGGGCATAGTCTGTATTCATTCTTGCAGATCTCACTGTTGATTTGCTATATTTTGCTACTGTTACCCTGGCAACCCTATGCTACACAATGATCCAATTTCTTTGTTTCTCTTTTAACTGAGAAAAAAATAGTAATTAGGTACTTCTAAATAAACAACACCTGGTACCTAATGAAAACCCATGTGAAGGGTAATATGGTTGCCATTGTGCAAATTACAGTTGACCAAGAGTTGCAAATAAACACATGCCAGAAGCACTGTATTTCCTCTGCATACCTTATGCTGAACACAACTGCATATTTCTCTCTGGGAAATCTTTGACATAAACGTGGTGGCATAATGCTGAAGGAATAAGGTGGAATTTGAATATCCTGTGGATATTTAACTATGCTTTCTGTGTGTAACTGAGGGCAGAAATGCCCCTAAATGGGTGGAATGGGTATTGGTTGGTTGCTTTTTTTAAAAAAAAAGCATATTGAAGACTAATTAATCTATTTATGCAGACCCAGTGAAGTAGCTTCACAAGGCAGTAACGTACATTTGTGCAGTTCAGTGAAACAAGTTGCTTTTAACTTGCCCATCTCCTACACTATGCTAAAATATTTAGCAGCATCCATCACAGAAAAGCATGAAGAACACAAGACATCTCATGTGTAGAGTAATATGAAGACCTGCGTTCCTACAGCCATAGCAACAGGGATATTGTGGTCCTCTCAGTCTAATTCTGTTCCCTATCCCCTTTCTGGTCTTTTCTCCCCCAGATCATGGTGAATATTTGCATGGGTAAGAAGAACATGGAATAAGAAGGGCAGTGCACACTGTATAGATCCTCCTGAGTTTGCTTATGGAGGGACAACCGAAAAAGTGAGAAAAATCATGAAGGCAATGCTGAGAAGACACATTCCAGAGATGCTGCACAGAGAAAAGCAAAAGGATTTCAGAAAACCTTGCAGATGGAGGAGTGAGAAGTGACAACACTGCTATAAGCCTGTGGGACACAGGGCGGCAGCGGAGCTGTCAACATTAATGGGAGGAGGAGGAGGCAGGCAGGATTTTGAAGGATAGATAAAGGGCTCAGTTTTAGAGCTGCTGGGCTTCAGTTGTCAACAGGACATCCAGGATCTGCTGAGGAAAAGCAAATAGCAAGAGAGATGTCTATGAACCATCAGCTCTGGATGGCAATTATAGCCTCCATACCATGAGCTGCTGTCAGCCCCTTTCCTGCTGCATGGGTGAAAGCTCCTGAATACTTGCCATTTTCTACCCAATTTCCAAGAGGAAATTACATTCACGTGGAAATTAAGCAGTTTAGCTTCCAGAAGGGAGGATTTACCCAGGCTGTGCAGGCTCTGCACCCCCAGCACCCCTCCCACAGCCTGGCGCCGCACATTGAACCTGCAGGTCCCACAGAGCCAACTCTGCTTCCAGGTTTCAGTCCATCAGGCTCAGAAGCCAGTTGTCAAATTGGACAAATGCATACTTAAGAAGTCTTTTTAGGCAGTCACTCCATGCACAGTGATTTGAAAGAGCAAGCTGATCAGTCTCATGGTGAAATCAGCCAACATTTCAGGTTTCCTGGGACAGTTTTCCTTCCAGGGCAATCTGAAATGTATCACTTTATTTAACATTGATTTACAAGGACCATATTATGTTGTTAACATTTTCAACATGTGATTAATCCTATTTTTGCCTGTTCTGTCTCAAAATGGCTCTCACAGCTCTTCAGCATTCATGCCAAAGAGGAAAAAAGCAAAATGATTTATTTATACGTGTAACTTCCCACCGAGATACAAAACATAGCCAGCAGACCAAACCCCTCACATTTGGTCTGCCCACATGGCTTCATCCAAACCCAGCATAGTTATTGCAGGATTTTGCAGCAGATCTTATTTCCAATTCTCTACTTTTCTGGCTGCCAAAACGCCAGAGGCAACCATCAGCCACTGCCCATACCAAGTTCTGTATCTGTTTGTGCATCACGTTTCCTTGGGGCCATTGCAATACAGCAGGACCATGTGATGCCTTTATTAGAACTGCAGTGAATACGTTGCTTTGGGCTGCTTTCACATTGCGCAGCAGAGTTAGGAGAAAGCCACAATCCTTCAAATCAAACATCCAGTCACCATTCCAGTGATTGAAAGGCCCTTTTTATTCCATGTATGATTTGCCCTTAAAGTTTTAAGAGATAATTCCACGTATCTCCTCGATGCCAAAATTTTAGAAGAATTTAAAAGCGAACAGTTTTTCCTCCGAGTCTGTGAATGGATATGTGAAACGTGTCACAAGACAACTCCGTCACAAGACAAAGGGTGCTACCTTAAGGTATAACAGTGCATGCTGTCCAACATCCTACACCTGGCAGCCCTGATGCCTCCATCGTCAGGGGACTCCACCTGTCCCACTCCCCCAGTCCCCAGAGTAGGAGCCCAGCACCCTGCTCCCACTAACATAGCACAGGCTCAGATGAACAGCCTGATCAGCATGGGAAGGGGAATATTCCATCTCTGAAATACTTTTCTACCTGCAGAGGTGAAACGGACCCCATGAAATATCCTTGCAAGGAAACCAGGAGAAGGAAAGTACACAGGGCTTCCAAAATACTTTAAATGCCCCACTGCTAAGCTTTCTTCCAGAAATCCTTGCCTCAATCACTTTAAAACCAAAATTGTGTCAGGTAAGCCACGCTTGAGAAGCCCAGACTGCTTCAAGTCTTCTCCCCTTGTGAGCACACAGCCCTCCTGTTTGCAGTTACATCACTAAGAACCACCTTCCTTCCCAAGTTTGCCATTTCTTGCAGGGAAAGGAATGCACCTGGGGCATGCGTTTCACAATATTCCTCGAGGGACCACAGTCTGATGCAGGAATTCTTCCAGAGAGGATTGGTACACAAAATCAATCCAATTCCTCTGAAGTACGAAACAAACAAACAACCCCGACACGTAACTGTGGGGTAGTGGGTATAGCTTTTAGATGGATGTCAGATTTCAAAGCAAAGCTTAATAGCGTTTACTGTTCAAAAACAATCCTGTCTTATTATTATTTTTAGTATATTTCTCAGACTTGTCATTATGTACTTCTGACTTACAGTATTAATGCCAAGCAACTGTGTTGCCTTTATTCTTCCCTGCAGGGATACGTGAGAATATTCTTTAGAGAGAGTATCACACTGGGCTAAGGTTAAAAAACAATCAAGACATGTAGCAAGCTCCAAGGTGCCTTCCCCTATCTCTGAAATATAAATGATTCCCTGGCATAAGAGATTCTGAAACACACAGCCATAAAGTCAAAGCTCTGCTAAGCAAATAACAAATAAAAGTGGAAGCTCTCTTTCCAAAGGCTCTGAATCACGCTGACAGCTACGGTATGTGTGAAGCTGAAATATTTCCCCAAAAGCCAAAAGCTGTCAATGGAAAGCAGCAAAGTACCGGCCAATTCCGACGTTTTGATTATAATTCACACAGAAATACACATTGTGGGGACAGAGCTACAACTTAGAAAAATTGCAGTATGTGTTTCTTGGAGACTTTTATATGCAGGTGCTAACAGCTGAGAGTCTTCCACTTTCATGCCAACGACAATCAGTTACTAACAGGTACCACCTAAATATTATCCAGAATATCAGGGAATTTCCTCCTGCCTCCTGAAAGCAAATGCCACCACTGAACATAACCAGTCAAAACACACCGCCTTCTTTTGCTTTAAAAAATTTGGTCTGTTAACAAGTAAAGAATAAAGTCAGCATTTTCAGAAATCACTCAAGTCGGATGCTTATCACTATGAAATCAATACTTGTGTTTCACCACTCAAAATGAGACCACGAGACTCATTTTTCTCCGATAGGAAAATTTCTACTTTGCCAAAAGTGAGACACAGTAATTTAAAAAAGCCCAGCTGGACAAACCACCTCTTGAAGACCCAGCAAAGCACAGCACGTCAGCGTACCTGAATATAACAGCTAGTCTTGTGAAAACATCTCCATTCATGGATCAAGCACATTATTTGTATTTCTCTGTGCAGATGCAAATTCCTCCATCCACAAACAAGGCACAAAGGGAGCAGTCGGAGGAATGTGGGCAACTTCAGCACCTGTGCTCCAAGGAAGCACGCTTCTCTGTCTGCCTGAAAGCTAAAGGAAAGGCAGGCAGCAGAGAACACTCACCCAGCAGGTTACTGTGCAAAGCCACCTGTTTCAAAAGCAACCTACGAGGAGACCAGAGGGGCGAGGCTCAAATTCTTACAGACAAGGACAGGTATGGTTTAGTGCAGATCAGCTGCATCTCCACACAAAGCAGCAGGAGTTTGTAGTCCTCAGGTTATCAGTCTGCAACCACGGATTTCTTGGACTCTCCAAGATTTCTAAGGGGAGCAGCAGTAGGCAAGCTGGGTTCTTGCACTGTCCTGGTCATAAGTGACATGAATTGGAATCCACACCGTGCTTGGTGTGCACATGGTGGGCACAGACCCAGGGATGTCACCTGGGAAACCCACTAAAGAGCAGAAATATTGATCTGACTGGCCATTGGCCAGGCAGCAGTCACTAACACATGGGAAGAGCAAATACACTTCCATGCTTTCTCTAAACCTTGGTTTCTATTAGTTCAACCTATGTCAATGCAATTGTCTTTTTCCCTTTTTTTTTTTCTTTTTTTTTTCTTTTTTTCCCTAGACATACAAGCCTTCTTGAAGGTGAAATATTTGCCAGGAGACATAAAGAAGTAATGTCAAAGGCCTGACACATAGCATGAAAGACAATATGCCAGACCTTTCCCAAATTCTGAAGCATAGCCTACAGGCCATGTCCAACAATCTTTCTTCTTACTTCACATTCCACAAGCAGTTTTTAATCACCATGAATTTGACTCCTCATCATTTTTATTTTTTTTCCTTCTTTTTTTCAAGAGATTGAGAACAGAAGTAGCAGTATATTATATATTTCATAAATCAAGCTAAAGCTGTATAGCCGCATCTCTGCTAAAAGTGTATACATGAGATTATGCAGATCATTAGACAGCTAACTTTAAGTGCTGTATCATGCTGAAATGTCCATTAATCTCTGCCACAAAGAAAATGCTCCATAGTAAATAGTGATCAACCTGATTTGCCTCATGGAATCCCACAAAATTTCCAGAGAAAGTGCAGACCAGAGGATTGTATTTAATTCCTGGCAAAAGCTTTACTCCATATCTTCTGTAGTCCTCTACAAGCAGCATCACCAGCTGGAGGGACAGGCTGAAGAGGCTGAAAGGCACTTTCAGCACAACACAAACATAGCACAATGTCTGTTAACATTCCATAGGTAACCATTTATCAAGCCCACCATATGATCTGGCAAGTTTCATATTAAAAGTGTCCAAATGAAATAGGAAATATCTTCAATGAATTTTAAAAAAATAATAATAAAAAAATAAATCAAAACCACCCTATCTGCAAAAGTATATAATCATGTGCAGCCCAAACAGACTAAGAACTTGTAGACACCAACTTCATTTGTCACTGGCAGTTATAATAAAACTTGATTATATTGCACAGGTAATTAATTTTATATCTAACTCTAAATTCAAATTTGCTTTCCGATCTTCTACATGTGAAAGAGCTTTGGGAACCACTGTTGAAAATAGCCTTTAAAATAAAGGTGCTCAAAACACAACTGGAAGCCACCAAAATCTTCAGAAGGCAGGAAGAGCTTTATCTGAGTAATCTTACAGTAGATTGATCTTTTTGATTCCATTTCCAAACAGAGCAATGTTTTGTGATTTAGTTTTAATTAGACCTTATCAAAACAGCACAAGGAACACTTTTTCATCTCAACTGTTGATAGTCTAGCAATATTAAAATAATTGGGTGTGAACTGGTTTGCTAGGAAGTCAGAGATGATGCAGAACAAAACTGTCCTAACATACGATTTGTGGTTGAAATAAAACAAAATCTGTGCAGGAAAAAAAAAAAAGAAAAAAAAAAACACCAAAAAAAACCCTGTCATTGGCACAGGAAGATTAATAAAAAAACAATTACAAGGCTGAGTACATTAAGCTCAGTGCAGTCATTCCTGACAGAAGTCCTACTGTTGGTAATTGCACATATTTAGTCTTGTAAATTGTTAAAAATATCACACTGCAAATATTTGATGTATTTGAGATTCTGTTTCTGAAAAGCCGCGGAAAATTCCCAACAGAAATCTCACGTTTTGTTTTAACACGAGTTCCTGTAATATTTTATTCTTTGCTGCCTGCTCTTTAACTATTTATCGCTTCTGGATCAAAGATCTATTTTGCAGTGAAAACAACATCCAAATCACTGCTCATATGCTCCTTTACCACAAGAAATGTAAGAGAGCAACTGAACCCCATTCTTCTCCCTCAGCTCCCAAAGGACTCCAGAGCAGCACACGTTACACAGAGAAATGAGCTGTCTGCTAAGACTTGGGTTCGGTGCGCTGCTGAACCAGGACACTGCTTGTTCTTTCTTCTTTCCAACACAGAACTTTGAAACTAAACATCAATACATTGCAGTCCTAAAGCAGGAAGAAGTTACCATCCTTGCTCAGTGCTTCCACAAACTAGTTTTCCCAGACTCCAACACGAAATCAGTTACTCAGGGGAATGAATGATAGTTGACAGGATCTCCTATAACTAATTTTCCATTCCTTTTAGGTAGACTGTGAACGTATCTAATCACAGTTCTCAAATAACTATGTTCCTCGGTAAGAACTTTCAAAGTTGTACATATTTATAAATCTTCAGATAAGTTGTCAAGAAAAATTTACTGTACTACATCTAACTTTACAAACTTGACCTTTTTGGTGTCTGATGATGTGAGAAGTTCTTCACAGAATGTTGCTTACTTGTCTAAGCTTGGATTGAAAACCTTTCCCAAGCTAACAACCCATTTAACACAGTGATGTTCTTCACACACCCTTCCAGATCCCTTGCCCAGCTTTATTTGATGAAGTCTGGATGATGCAGATAGGTCCCAACTCATGGCCCTTAACCCGAGAAGCCATACGCTCATCACCCACGCCCTAAGAATTAGGTCAGAAAGGTCAAACCTTACAACTACGCTACAAAAACCTCTGCTGCACAAACATTCCCAAGCACGAGAGGATCGCAAACAAGAATACACTTTAAGGCTGGCAATTTGTTTGCCGTTCAACATGAGGCATTCCCTCCCGTTCTGGAAGGTGTGTGAGGCACAGGGCTCTGCTTCTGCTCTCCTGTGGCCTCATTAGCAGCGAACTCGCAAGCGGAGCAGCTGAGCGGCGTCCCAGATTTCCACACGCCAACTCTGACATTTATAAAGCACTTTCTGTCGTGACAACATCAAAAACTCAGCATTCTTTCAAATCTCATAATAACTCTCAAACACCCCCCGCACAAGGCGGGAAAAAAAAAAAAAAAAAAAATTGAAAATGATAAAGTTCTTATTAGATGAAACTGGAGGAATTGTGGGATTCCCCCTGCTCCAGTCTTCTTTCGAGTTCCGCACTGCACTTGGCTCTTGGAAAACACTAATCACATTGCCTCCTGGACAGGGCTCATTTGCAATCGTTGCAGTCCTTCCCATCAGTTCTTCTGCCAGCAACTTTCTCTGTCCCTTGAGGCTCTCATTTTATTTTGGGCTCTCAACCATCTACTCCTATGATTATATTTAAGTGTCAGTGGAAAACAACTCTACTTTGCATGTTAGAGCATCACCCTCCAGACAGGCTTAGCAGAAGTTGTGTCAGGACCTGTAGTTTAAATTACTTCATCTGAGTTGTATTAAAGGATTGCTTTGTTTTATGGATTTTGCCATAAAAACTATTGATCAAAACAATGTTTCTCATGTGCTTGTACAGCAAATTGTATAAAAGTTACCAGTGCAGACAGCCTCTTCAGCCGGTATGTATTCATACGTTTAGAATTCTTACGTTGTTCTTCATTTACAATTAGCTATTAAATCACTGCACCTCATATTATGGCATTCTTCCTTCCTCCTAACTGCACTCTTCTGTCATCTGTGGTGTGCTGGGACTCTCCTTGCTGCCTCACGTCCAGGGATGGACCTTCTGGTGCTACCTCTACACCAGCAGCATCAGTAATCATCGGGGCACCTTGTACTTCACATCATTATTAATCCAGAACGACAGCACTGAGCTTTACCTATTTTTGCTCTGACTTCAGAGCCAAGAACTTGGCCAATACGTGCATTAAGAAACACAGGCTGCATGCTGAAGGCTGCAGTTATGCTTGACCAAAGCAAGGGCATTACCATCTCAGCTCACAATGTGTGCAGTGGGGCACAGAAGATGCTGAAGGAAATGCTAACAGCAGCCATAAGGTAGTCAGTTCCCTCAGAAAGCCTCCTTCTAACTTCTACAGCTCTGTTGCTATACTAGTATTAAGTGTCTTTGATTTTGTAACACCAGATGCTCTTTTAATCTATATTAATGCTCAGCTTTCCTCGATTCTGGTTAACTTAGGCTTGAGCAATCTTCTCCAGTTTATCTATTTGTGATTCTGCAGAAAACAAAAAAGCTGAACGCTCGAGACAGGCTATGATTCTTCTGTCTTATTTTAAGGACACTATTGATAGCTCCTAGCTTGATATGCATGACAGAATCCCTAACGTACACATTAATCAAAGCAAAACAATAACAGGAACATATATAAGGACAAAAGGAATGACTTGAAGCTTCTGGGTTGGAAGTTACCACTCAGTTTTGTTAGCTATTTCTCGCTGGGATTCAGTTATATGTATTTTCCTTTAGTTGATTCATGGTCCTTGGCTTTTTTTCTCTCCTTGTTTATTCCAAGCATAAAACAGCTATTACATTCAAGCTGTTCAAAAAACATACAATTGAGAACATTTCAACAATAAACAATGCTTGCAGATGTACTCTATGGAAACCATAACCAAAAAACCAAAGACTAACTCTTCAACACAAAGAAATCACAGACAAAATAGGCAGGAAACAATTTTAAAAACAATAAACCACAAACCACCATTTCCAACATGCTTAATAGCATTCCAGGCTTTATAAAAAGTAACCATCATCAACTGTGAGAGCAGACTTTTAATTAGCAAACTGATGTACTCTGAAGAACAGAGAACCACATTACACTGTTTTCAGAGTCTCAGGTGTGCTTATATGACTAAAATGAAATCTTTCATTCATTCCTAAGCTGGGCCACTGCATGCAGCATAAAATACAAGTTCTTGTTTACATAGCTAAATTGTGATTAATGTGCGCCATATGGAAGCACAGGCCGGCCCCAGCAAACAGTTCTTTCTCTGCAGAAACACGTAATGGGTTTGTGAAACAGGCAACCTGGCTCTTGGTAGGGAACAGCACAGAAGATTACAGAAGAAGATCCACCAATGGGCTGGCAGGCTTTAAAATAGCAACACTGGCAATTAGAAGAAATACAACATAAAACTTTAACCAGGCAAAATAATTTTGCAAGCAGTGCTTATGAATGTAGTAGATAATCAGGACAGGTACTTAGGACATGGGGATTATGTGTGGTTTTTCATTAATACAAAGAAGGCAGGCGATACTTCATCTAGCAAATTTTGAAACGAAACTGAAAGATTAAGCTAGCATGTTAATCTGTATCAGAAATGCACAGGAACGTATAATTAATGCATCCTCCAGGCTGCTCATGGCATGACAGAGAATGCCAGCAAGCAGATCTCTAGCTTGAGTAATCTAGCACAGCTCCAGGTAGCAACAGCAACTCATAGCAGCTGAAATAGCCCTCCCCACTGCCCCAGATTTAAACAGCTCCTCCATTAACACATTCTTACTGCATGTCTTGGCATACAGTTGGCATAGTTAATGGTAAAGGGCAGTTAAGGGCATTCCCAAGAGGCAGTACTGTCATTTAGCATTGTGAGGAGAGCAATACCATCTGTATTCTAAGTAGTATCTGCACTTTTGCTCTGTTATCACCTATGTTGGCCCTGATGCTGGAGCAGATGCAAATTTCTGGACTCCTACTAAGCCTCACTAATTCGAAATAAATGATGTAGAAACATGATTGAAAGGGCAGAATAAAATCTGTACCTATGGTGAGTACTGCAGAGAAGAAACTTGTTCCAGTGTAATTAGCTAAAATAGATTTATTTTTTTTTCCAAAGTTAATTGACATAGGAGAGATCCTGAAGTTGTCATTTTCTCTCGAGCGCTCAGATCAGAGAAACACGAGTGGCACTGCCTTCTGTGCCACCTCCCCGTACAATGCCAGCAGAGCGTGCACTTGTCGACCACAGGACTGCACATATCCTACTGTTTTACGTGCCTGAAGCAACTGTTTTTAGAGGGTGTGTTTTCTGAGTTTGCTTTCTTTTGTAATATGATAGGCAGAGTAAAAGAAGAGAAAAAATGGAGAAGAGAAAAAAAAGGAAAAAAATATTAAATAAAATCAACTGTTCTAGCACTTCACACGCAAAAATTGTGTTAATCCCAAAACCAGGGGCAAATTCATAGTTTACAGTGCTGAAAAGCTTGTGAGGTTTGTAAGAGTGCAGCCCCAACTGCGTTGAGCTGAGCCAACTTAAACACTTTTTGTAAAACCACAATTTTTACTTTCCTGAATCTTTTGTAGAGCTAATCATGGGTACAGCGCTGCTAAAAGCCAGGTCAAAACCACGGCTAATGTGTTTGATACGAGATTACTCAGCTTTTGGAGCTTAAACCCCTACTTGACCTGTGACTGAACAGCCACTTACCCTGCAAAGCATTCAATTTCTGCCAAACTTTGCCAGTTGAAACAGTTTTACAAACAAATGCATCATTAACAGCTCATTCATACAAATCGTTAGGAAAAAAGAAACAACAACAGCACTCAGAAAACAAGAACTTAACAAGTAAGCTCTAATACGTTCAAATAACTGACGTTGATCTTGAATGAATTTCCTTCAATTTCTGCCCTAATAAAATCTTCCAAGACAGACTACGTTTCTAGAAACTGAAACAGCCTCACGGAGTGACTGCCTGCCTGATTTCCTGTACTCTCTCTACAGAATTCCAAGGACTGGTGCCTGTGGAGGAGTGGATAACCTGAGGTGTGAGCGCACAGGAGGAGAGCACTGGGTCAGCATTCCCACCTGCAGCTCACTGTGCTGCCTCTGGTGTCATAAAATAGAATCACAGCATTTTCTGAGTTGGAAGGAACCCTTAAAGGCTATCTGGTCCAACTCCCCTGCAGCGTATAGGGACCCACAGCTTCACCAGGTACTCAGAGCCCCTCCATCCTGACCTTGGATGCCTGCAGGGAAGGGGCATCCACCATTTCTCTGTGCACCCTGTGCCAGTGCTTATGTCTGTGATGCAGTTTCACTGTGTTGTCCCAGAACCTGTTTCAGGTTTCCCACTATCAGCCAATGCTCTTCCAAGATAATGGTTAGACCGAGTGGCTGAAAGCTTGAGCCCAGCTGGCACCTCCCATCATACTCAACTCAGGATTGAGCTGCTGTTCATGGAAAACTTCTGTAGGATTCCTAGGAAAGGAGCATTAGAGACAAAAACAAAGCTTTTTTTTCTCCCAACAAGAACATTTGGTCAGAAGCTAAAGTATACCAAACCCACTGTGAAAACCACACCTGAGACCACTGTGTTCTTGAAGCTTTGCACAGTTTCACTCAGCAGATCATGGATTTGCACATGGTCTCATGCTCCAGGCAGAGAAAACCAGTGGCTCAACTTCTGACTGCATCATCCCGTCTTTGTGAAGCAGACAGGGCACAAGCACATCCAACCTTTGGTTGCTGAATCACCTGCCTGGTCCCCAGCTGGTTCTGCACTGAGCAGCTTCACCAGATCACTGCTCTCAGCAATGAAAACAGAACAAGCTTCATCTCAGGGATGTTTACATGCTAAGAAAAAGCCTAAATCAACCAACAGGTTTGCAAAAGCTTGCTCCATATTACTTCAATTCTTCTTGCCTCTTTTTCTTCCCTCATATTTTTCCCTTCTTTGCCCTGTTCTGATTGGAAACTCATTTAATTGTCAACCGAGGTGAGAAATGTCCTCTGCCTCAATGCCCCTTCCTCAGTAACAGATGTTACCTCTCTGTATCATTCTGCTTGTAGAATTCATTTTGTTAATTAAGAGATGCCTGCATTTATCATTTCCTAATTTTTATTTTACATCTTTCAAGCTTTTCTTTTTTCCCCTTGGCAAGCACTGCTCGTGCTATTTATTTTATAAACTGATGTTTAAACATAAAAAATCCTTTCCTTGAAAAAAGCATCAGCTTTTCACTTCACGTTGGTACCTTGGCTAACTTTCACCTTAACCTGCTGGTTTTGCTGTTTCCTTTAAAACAGAAACGTACTCAGTTTCAGTCAGAGTGAAACAGAAGGATATCTGATTGATCAAAAATTTTTGATTTGCTCATTCTTTTCATTGTCATACTAGCATGTACAGTCAGCCAAGGACAACATCTACTTTTCCACCATGTTTGTGGGTGGATTTTTATTTTTTTATTATTATTATTTTTTCTTTAAATTTCTGCTATGGAAATGGATGAAGCATTTGGCTACATTGATGTTTTTATAAGAGGCCAAAGACAACATGCTGCCTTCTATGGCAAGACTCAGTGAAGTTGAAGTCATCTGAACTGAATTAAAAAAAATAAATAATTCTGGGCTTCAGAAGTACTTGCCAAAGTTTTTGCACTGTTACCTCCTACACCTTCCCTTAGCACTGCAGCACTATTATAAATAGGAATTTCTTCCGCAGGAAGAATTCTTACTAGGGCATTACAATAATTGTTTTCAGTCTGTTCTCTTCCTTTCCTTCCCACTCTCCTCAAACTTTCCTCCATCAACACTATAATGACGGCAAAGCAAAAAGAAGCAAATGCATTTCAGTGCTATGCTTGGTAGACAGACAATCAGAACACAGCTGGCATTAACAATATTTGGGATTTCTTGGCAATCTCCCAGACAGAAGATAGCTGGGGTCAACACTAGTTAACTCCTCAATTCAAATGAAATGGAATACATTCAATCTCTTTGATCTGTAGGCCTTATAATATCTGCCATCATCTAGGTTAATAAGGGAGTCTAATTAAATTAAGATAGCAATTGTTTTGACTTAAGTTTGTATTGTTAGCAAATCATACTTCCTTTGAAAATGGCATTTGAAGGAGAAGAAAGCATATTCTCTGTCTGGAGCAGAGAAGCACCTGCACTCAGGTTCTGCTGTGCTCAGCTGGTGTTCTCGTGAGCTTTTCCATGCCCAGAAGGACATGACCATAGCAGCACAGTTGCAGCAATGAGTAACCATCTCACGGCACGGCAGGGCAAGGACATCGTGCAGGGTTCATCTCACTTTACATCTATAATGAAAGTTTCATTATTTGGACAAGTGACTTAAATATCCTTGACAGTCAATGGAGACAAAGGAGCCTTTCTAGCGTATGAGTCATCCGATCCATTTAGACGCATATCTTGAAACAGAAGCATTGTGCCTTAAGAAAGGATCTGTTTCTGCCTGTTGATTGTGATGGTGATCTCTTTGATGAGGTCAAAAGTTAGAACCTTTACTTCTGTGAGATGTCTAAATTAATGAGGTTAATCCCACTCCTTATGTTGGTCTTGTGTCCAAGATCATCACATACGTTAAGGAACACGAAACCTGAAATATTCTAATTAGTCTCGTTATTCAATCCACTTCAATCCCAGCGTTAGAGCATTTGCTTAAAAGAAAGAAAGAAAAAAAAGGTAAAATATGATTTAATACATTCTCTGACAGCCTCAGCTTTTGGTGAACCTCTGTGCTAACAGGGTAGGTCACAGTACAGCCAAAATGTCACAGTAAATGATCTCATGAGGGAATTACATGGGTCACTGAAGGAAAGAGCCAAGAAAAGAATTTTACACCTATCACTTGCTGTATAAAAACTTCAGACAGTCAGAGCAGATGCTCTGCTACATACCCAGAAAAGACAGGGAAATAAAAGAGGAAGGAGGGAAGAGAAGGCAAAGGGAGATTGTTAGTCTTCTATGAAATACAAGATGATTAAATACTGTCAGGCTTTAATCCCTGCTGACAAGTGGAGCTGCATGAGAGATACAGGTTGATTAATTACAAGGAAAAAAGGCTGTGGCATAGGCATATGAGGCAGAAATACCAAAAGGAGAAATGACTTATTTATTTATTTTTAGATAAAAGATATTCACTAATGAAATGAGCCACTCATCTGGATCTAAAAGTTTCAGCCCTACACCTCGGTGGAATCAGAGATCGCTTGGCTGAATTTGCCTTTCACAGGTGAAGTGAATTCAGGACCTGAGTAAGGCTACATGGTCAAAAAACAGGCATTTAGTAGTGGTGTTGGCAAAGGACAACCCTGGTAAGGCTGGTGCAACACAGCACTGTGGCAATAGCACTGATGGTGAGAACAACTGATGTAGGGCATTTCTCAGAGCACAGAGATGAAAGATTTCAGAACGGTGTGAAGGTTTTGAGAAGCCAAAAAGTCACAGGGGATGCAATTCATTGGTTGCTGGTAGGGAACAAAAAAACAATTGCTATTGTTTTCTGCCTCCTTCCACATAAGCAGTCAGTATTTAGGAGTTTTCTGGGTTATTTGGTGTACTAAGAACATTTGATGACAGTATTAGATTTTTCTGGCCTAAAACTTCCTATTCCCACCATCATCATCTTTTTCCTATAAAGTAAAATATTTGTTTTCCTTAAAAACAAACAAACAAACAAACAAAAAAAAAACAATAGAAGTTTAACAGAAACTTGTTGCTTTGTTCTATCATTTGTTGCATTTGTTCTATCAATTCTGGTCATGGCTCTGCTAAAAGCAGGCTCCTGGGGAGAGCCTTCTCACAAGGCTGTGCTCTGAGGGCACTACTGTCATCCATACCATGGATCTTATTTCACACAGATAAACCCTGATGAAACTCAGTTTCTTGTTCCAACATCTTCAATTGATCTGGCATTTGGATAGTAGCTTACATTGTTTCATCAGTTGCTGAACAAATGGGGATTTAAAGCTGGGCTGTCTGGTAACTGTTCAGCCTACCTGGTTCTGGTATGACACTGCTGAGGGTGAGCTTTTTGTCTTGCAAATTTGGTTAAGTATTAGAGAATAGTCAAAATAAAAAGGAATCAACAACATTATTCAATGGCACGTTTTTCCTATATCCTAGCAAGGGGAATAGCTCATTTGAAATAATTCATGTTGAAGCTGAAAAAAATTTAGGACGCATTCCCATACCCAAGGCTAAGGGAAGCCCAACTGAGGCAACATCTGCTACAGGTTCATCTTGTATATACCAGCAAACTTTCCCAAATTAAAGCTAAAACTATCAAGCAGTTTGGGCTGCTGAGAAAGATGTTGTAATCAGGCAACTTACCAGGAGTGAATGCGTCTTAAAACGAGAGACTGAACAACATCTACATTACAGCAGGCATTAAAAAAAAAAAGATTTTGAAATCTGAGCAGGAAGAAGCAGCTGTGCACCTTCCCACTCCTGATTTGCAAGCAGGAGAATTTGTCCTTGCTGAAGGCACCAGCACCATGAATCCGCTGCCCGCACTGGGCTGTGCTGATTTGCAGTGCTCACCGCCAGCACGGCCATATGCTTGCACGTGATTTATGTGCAGGCAGACTTATGGCTTCTCTTTACACACTGGTGGTGGTGTGTTGCTGCCTAAACACGCTGCACTTCTGAACGGCTGAAAAAGAACCCTTTTTGGCTTGGCTTTGCCATCCCAGGGGTTCGTGCAGCCCCAGGACCCCAGAGCTCCATCTCTCCTGCCAGCAGGATCAGAGGATCACCTCACACACTGGGTTTGCCTTAAAGACACTTCCAGCTCTCCTCACTGAACAACTCAAACTTTTCAGACACCAGTTCCAACACCAAGAAATAAGAAAAGAAGGAAAATCAAAGAGAAAGAAGACACCAGAGGGGGGAAATAAAGAGAGACTGGAAAACAGAGACAATCCGTTATAGTCCTATCATTTCAAACTGCAAAATTTCAGTCTGCATGCACCACTGATTCAATTACTGTATACAGCTTTACCCTTCAGCAAAAGTAGAATTACAGAAAAACCATTTTTAAAGGTTAGTGGGAAAATTTTTCATTGGCAATGACCTGCTTCAATAGGGGCACACCATGCATAGCAGCAACTGTATCTGCCTTACTCCTCCAAAACAGATATTTAAATCCGTTTTGGGCTACAAGTGACATATGTCTGGTGATCTTAATCTACTCCCCATAGGGAGCAAAGTCAAGGAACAAAATCCTTTGATTACCAGTTGCTGTGCAGAATACTGAACCTGACATTGTGAAGCACATTTTACTAGAGAGGAACTGATCCCCTACAGCATGGTTAGGAGTATATTTAAAGGGAAAAAAAGAAAAAGTAAGAAAATACAAAGGCAATCACAGCTACAGGGTTGGCAGATCAAAGGGACAAGGTTTAGTGCTCTCTGCATGGGGAACTCTACTCCTTGTCTCACAGTCATGCCCTTTCCCTCTGAACCACTTCTCCTAAGACTCCTTTGTTGTTCTGGCAAATACATAGGAAAGTATCCTTACATTTAAAGTATATATACTTCAAGGCCGATATTTTGGGCTATGTGGGGCACACTTGGTGCTGGATGTCCGAGGAGGGGCAGCAGCTCCTCAATCTTTTCATGAGTGCAATTTAAATCACTTCCCTAAAGTCGTTCTAAGCAGCCTAAGGAGAAAAGTGCTATTCTGATGAGAAGCGAGTGAGGTCATTCTTAAGTATAATTTTTAATCATGCAAGCAACGCTAAGAGCACTACCAGCATTTGTTAAAATATCAAATATGTCAAATATATTCAAATAACTTTTTTTCTTCTCAAAACAGTGGATTTCTCCATTGTGTTTCATGTACCAAAGATACGACCTCAAGCACGCAGAAGTTCATCCACAGTTCAGACTATTGAAAATCATCTGATAAACATTCTCTTTCAAATCCAGGAAGATTGTGCCTATGCTTTGCTAAAGAGCTCTCCAAAGGGAGCAACAAAAGCATCTCTGGCAAATCCCATGCAATGTGCCTTCACTGCATTGTGAGGAGGGCTGAGCTCTCAGGATGCCACCAATACTGAGAAAAGATGGAATTGTTGACTATTTACATAATCAGCAACACTGAGATGAGATACAGTGAAAGCAGTGGAAGCGTTACTAATTATATTATTCTAAACATAACCCTCACCATTCTCAACCCAATACAGAGTTCTCCACGGGATTTTTCTTAACTTATTTTTGTTGTTGTTCATCAGTTAAATTACAGCCTTCCAAAAACTCCGGGCAAATGACAGCTTATTCCTCAAGAAGACTGCAGCACAATTGGGCTAGTGAAATACCAACATCATTTCTGTGGAATATATTCCCATTTCCCATCCTAATTACTGACAGATTAGTTAGCGTCACTGGAATTACAATAATTTGCCTAAGCAGCAGGTTTTTAAATAAAGATTGAAATTGTATTCACAAGTCCCTCTTCCACACATTATTCATACATACTGTGTGTCTGTTTACTCTCTATGCATGAGTGGCTATTTTGTCCCTAAAGATCCAAGGTAATGTGATAACAAGGATGCTACAAGCGCATACACACTTCCATATATTCTCACTTGCAAGCATTTGCATTTTCAGGATTCTCATCACGCTAATGCATGTCCTCCAGCTGTCATCCTGTTGTGTTCGACGCTCGTAGTGGTGCCTTCCCTCTCCCTGCTGTATGTGCACCTGCATGGCGCACTTTGGGTGTTGCTAATTCTTTCATTCTGTCTCAGACTCCTCCAGAAAAGATAAAAACCTTCATCCGTCTCCCCAATGCCATGCAGGTAGGTCAGCTGGAGGAGTAGTCACCCCGGTTCCAAGCCCCAGGAAATCCCAGCGCAGAGATGGAGGACCTGTGCTCCTCCACTGACAGCAATTCCCCCAGCCCAGGCAATGAGGCCAAAGTCCTGCAGCAACCATCCCTAATGCTGCATCATGCTCGCTCCTGACAGCCATACCTCCCACATGCTAGAAGCAAGATAACCCAGCAAGCACTTGACCAAACACACAGCTTTTCACAGCTTTTCCCAAGTATTTAACCGCTTTGCTTTGCTTTGTTCTTTTCCACATCCATTTCAGCCATTTTAAAAATCACTTTTTAACCCTCACTGGAGCACAGAGTGACAACTAGAATTAAAATCAAGCCATTATTTCCCTGGACCATTACAAAAGCTCAAGTCTAATGCTTCTGATCAGCCCAGCATGGTTCACTGGGTTGTAAAACTGTGCTGGTGCTGCGCTGGAGCATGCTGGGTCTGCATGTGCAGCATGTGTCTGTCTGGGAGATCAGGCCGGTGGGAGATTAAGCAGGCAATCACAAGGGGAAATCAGCTGCTGAACTCCAACCAAAGGCCACAGGCAGCCATATGATTCATATTTTGAAAATCCTCCTTATCCATTGGGCTATTCTAAGGAACAAGATGGGTTAGAAATACCTCCAATTAAAGGGAAAACTATATTAAGTTATTTAGGAAGAGAGTTCACACCTGTTAGAAGTTCAAAAAATGAGCTATTTTCACTATTCTTACATTACTTTTTCCTGAAAAAATTGGCCCATTTGGAACAGCAGCAGTACATTGTTCCAGGATCAAGCACTCAGCACGGGTAATATGAAAAGGACAGCATTACCACTTCCATTTTACAGGTGGCACAACAGGAGGGCTCAGCTGACACCTCTCTTACAGTGACAGACAGGATTACATCCTGGGAATGCAGAGCCCCTGTTCCACCTGTAACTGCTGAATAACACTTATGTATGGAGGCAGCAAGTAGAAAATATTGTCGGGAGCCATAGTGTGGTAATGCACAAGTGTGACAAGAAACCTGAATAATCTCTTATCTTGTGATATAGAAGCAACAGGGGCCCAATTCAACGCAATATTCCAACAAGTTTGGTTAATGCACCGGAGACTGCTTGATGATAATTTTGCCTGTTTTCAGCAAACAGATCTTTTGAAGTTTGTGCATGTGATGTCAGTTCAATTTTTCAAAGGGGCAACGTGACAGCTGTGTTGGAGATAATCAAGAAACCTGGGGGCAATTAGGTTTGAATGCTGTGACAGTGGGAAAGTATATCAACCTCCTCACTGCAGCCACTAGTTTCTCTGGAAAATGTTCTATAATAAGGCACCAGGGATATCATCATTTCTTCACAGAATATTCCTGTGATTTTGTTGTTGTTGTTTGAAACCATGCAAGGAATTACGCTCAGATTTGCAAAGCCTAGTCACAGCTACAGTACCCTGCTTTAGTTCAAGTAAACATTATTACAGTTATAATCTCCATTAGACAGAGGAAATGAAGTTGTGCAGACATCACTGTTTTATACAAACTTAAAAACAAGTATGACAGCAGATGGTACTGACAGAGGGTACTTTGATTTCTCTGGTGCAGCCATAGCTAATATGGGAACTTGCAGGGTAACTGGTAGCCCCTGACTGCCTCACACCTGGCAGATTATTCTTCCTCCCAAAATGCCAGGTAAGGGTGATGGAGCACTGCTGGAAAGATGGAAAATCTAAAGCACGGAGATGCCAACTGAATTATTCACAGAAAATTTGTTCCAGAAACAAGTACTCAACCTAGGTTCTGTTTTTCCATTCTGTTATTTTCTTCTGTTGGTACATTGCAATTTCCCATTTGTTCACAAACATTTACGAGTGTATCCTCTGTGGAAATTGAACATTCAAGGTCTGCTTAGAGCACCATTTTCTCCTGATGCAGAGTCTGTAGCTCAGATTGTTACAACGTCAAGAATGAAATGGACTTTGCTATGCCACAGAAATCTCACTGGTAAGTTATTGCCTGAGCCTAAAAGCCCATATAATAAGTCATAAAAATATATATTTTCGTTACATTCCAGAGCAGTTCAGCAAAGCAAAGGTTTGGGGAGTTGGACCATGACACAGACCACTGACGTGCTGCACAAGGGAAAGACAGAGCTGAACGCAGCACTGCCATCCGTCACCTCCCTTAGCCCTGCTCTTCCATGCGAAATGCAGCTGGTCCAACCTTCCTTACGTCTGTGGTAAAAGCACTCTTATACTTCTCCTTTGCAGCTCCACGAAAGCCATTTGAATCTTTGATCTTTTTGCTTAATGGTCTTGCTGGGAGAGAGAATGGAAGGAGACATAACTCAGGATCAGGGGAATCGTGCCTGCGCAATGTACTGGGGGACAAGGAGAGAAGACCACCCCACCTCTCCCCACTGTAATCCCCTTTACTCCCCACACCCTTGTGAGTTCAAAATCAACTCCAGCAAGTCTTTGCTGGGGAATATAAAAAGCAGACCAGAATCAGTTTCAGCAGAAGTTCAGCAGCACCCAGCAAAGCACTGAATGCACAGTGCCCCAGCCAACAGACCTCACCTACCAGGGAAAGGGCACTCAGAGAGCCATCCAGCTCCTGACAGCTTCCAGATCCTTCTCTTCTTCTCCCTAAAGACTCCAGGCACTCGCAACAGTACAAAATACAAGCTCCAGCCAGTGTTGCTTTACATTCAATTTGCACAGGTGTAAATTGACTATTCAAGGCACTGGAGAATCAGCTTTCCTCAGGAGCCAAAGGTGAAGTGATGCTCTGTTTTCAGTTGTACAGCCTCCTTTCCTCAAAGCTCCCTGTGTGATACAAACCTGCTGCCCTTTGCCTTCTCCCCCCAGGAAGGAGAGCAGAGATTTCCATACCACCACCTCCATAGCTGTGACACATAGCACCAGATTTCCAACAGAAAGAAGAGAGAGAAAACAAGGAATTCATGATGTAAGACTACCTGTTCATTCTTCTTCCCTAGTTCTGCACTCAGACTTAATGCATGACATAGTTTGGTTTGATATGCAGGTCACTCAGACATTCTTCTCACACATATATCAGGTGCTGCTGGAAAATGTGACCATTATCCATCAAGTCCTTTGCTTTAGTCAGCTTCCAGCAGAAGAGTAATAGATGCACTTGTGTTGTCACATCATTGTTCGTCCAGAATGTCAAGGAAAAAAGCCCTGAACATTAACAACTCCCTAAGGAAATCAGTTCTAAAAAAATAGTATAAGAAAAAGTGAGAGAGATGGAAAGAAAGATGCAGAGCATCCCTTTTCATGCAGAGCACTGCAATTACTAGCTATATTCCAGGCAAGAGAAGAGTACCAAAACTGTGGTTTTACTTCTAATGAAGTTTATGTCATGTCTGGAAAAAACAACACATAAGCACGTTGGTTTTAATTTCCAGGATCCAGAATTAGAAATCATCTTCTCTTTGGATATCATGCATTAAAAGAGACGTATCAATTTGAAGGGTAAGTGTAATCTCTTCCCAAGGCGCTTGCATTAAGATTCAAACAGCTCAGGTATCAGGCAGCGCAAATCTTCGTAGACAGTAAAGGAAAAGGAGAAAGCAGAAAAGAAAATGATGAAATCAAAGATGACAAGAAGCAGCAGTCAAAGTCGGGAGGAAGAGAAGGTCAGGCACACAAACTAATCAAGGTGACACAGTGGTATTTTCCTCGTGCAGCCAACTTCTATGATCTACTTTTAAAGGATGTGCTAAAGTTAAAAGGGAATGAAGCAAAGCCTCACACCTTCTAAAGCTGGTTAAAATGTAGACAAAAAAAAAAAAAGATGCAGGGAAGAAAAGATACACTGAATAGTGGAGAAATAACACCTGGTCCAGAATAACCCTGATGTAAATTTTGGTAGCTCTCTCACAGCCCAAACCAACCTGATCTGGGACTGCAGGAAACCCTGTAGAGGAGCAGCCATGAACACCTCCAGGGATGGGGCACCTGTGGCTCTGGGCAGCAGTGCCAGGGCCTCACCAACATCTGAGTAAAGAATCCCTTACTAACATCTAATTCAAATCTACCTTTTTTAGTTTAAAGTCATCAAATATGTCCAAGAGATGTGATCATAAAAATAAGAAATAGAGCAGAAGTTAGACAACGCTGCTTGTCTGTTTCTGAGATGAGCAACATCACCAGCTCAGCCACCTACAGCTGCTAAATCCTCTACCTCTCGACTCAAATGTGTGCAGCCTAAGCCACAAAATCTCCGAAATGGGACCTTACCACTCCTGTCCAAGCTTAGTGGATCTTTAGATAGATGAGGTACGGCCACAAGCAGTGCTACAACTTCTCTCCAATTCCTTGACTGGGTTTGCATATTACAGATAAGTAATTGATATACAGGAAATGAATGCAAGGCCTGTGCCGTGTCTGCTTCTGCATACAAATACGGGCAGCTGAATAGGAATCAGCAGCAAACACTGCAGCCCTGCCGTTCTTACGGCATTTCCAGTATGGACGTGCTTAAAATATCTCAACATAAAGAGTTTCACTTTGTACAAATGATGCTGGCATGAGCGTTCGTTGCCATTTCAGAGAGGAAGCTGCAGAGGGCTGAGGGCGTCAGATCAAAACAAAGATAACATTATGCAAACACTATTCTGGATAAGAAAACAGAGAAGAGGGAGGCTGAAGGGGCAACACAATAAGAAAGCAAGATAAAGAGAAAAGGCACAGAAAGGCGAGCACAGCTCTCCACACATTCAGCCGTTAGGTACAATCTTTCTATTTTCTCCCTTGAGCTCAAAAAAAGCCCAACAAAATTAATCTCTGCACACAGCCTAGTTTTGTATTTAGTGCCAACTTTGTGTCTCCATCAAATTCCTCCACGGCACGAGATGCAACACTGTACACAAGCTCATTTTTGTTATTTTATCAAATTGTGTTAACTTTCCCTCTGCAGCATTCCGAGGCTGGCAACACCGAGACGTGCAGGAAATGTAAATCACTCCCTTTTGATATGATAACCATAGCAGTGAATTGCATCCCAGAAATCAGCTCAGGATTATAGCTGAGAACTCGCAGAAAGGCACTTAGCTGTGGCTTTGCGCCAGAAGGGTAAATTTCAGCTGGCAGGTCAGGCTCAGGACTTGGGAAAGAAGAACAATACGTAACATGCAGCTGTGGCTGCCCAAACCTCAGAGCCAATGGCCTCTGGGTCAATATATAATTAAAGGATGCCAACAGGTGTCAAAAAGAAGTGCATATTTATGTATGCAAATGTATGGGTGAGGTATATTAAATATGAATAAGCACCTAGGAAAGGAAAAGCTAGCAGGCTGTAGGATAAAATCTGCCAGACAACTACAGTTGCATATATAAACAACCACACACAAAAAAATTGCATATCCTGCATAAAGCTATTTGTGGTAAAGCCCGTTATTATAATCATTTTAATCATGCATTGTTTATTAAACAACTTATCAGTTTCAGAGATTTAGTGAATGCTGGAACGCAAATAATCAGAACATGTAAATAACTGCCTTATTTTCATGTATAAATGCTACTGCTAACAGCTACTCGTATTAACCCTGGGCCAGACTCTGCTGAATGAGGTACTCACAAACACAAAAATAAAAAGCTGTCTGAACCCTAAGGAATTTGCAGCTCTTACAGAAAAGAGGTAGCAGATGGATATAGACAGAAATAATCAAGAAACAGTAGTTAAACAGGGCAGGAGCTGGACTGAACAAACCAAATTCCTGACTGCTGAGAGCCTCATACAGGCACCGCAACAAAGAAGAGTTTTGATCATAAGTGTCCCACAACACACACAGCTCAGAGCATCCCTCATCATCGCCGCTGTGCTCCATCTGCCATCCCCATGCTTCCTGGCAAACGTGTCCCGCTCACTCACTACACTTCATCTTACAACATGAAAACTCGGTGGGCCAAGGACTGTCGTGTGTGTATGACCTCACTATCTGGCCTCAACCTGATCACAGAGTTAGGTAAAACAGTTTAGGAAGGACATGGTTCATTAATAATAATATATTTTAAATGACTGCTCCAACAGAGTTTGTACACAGGTCTGAAGCCAAAATTACCACACACAAGAAAACACATCAAATATTAGTGGCATCCATCAGTAGTTGAGCAATAGTACCTCCTGTTGGTTTCTATTCAGTCTAACATCTCTTGCTCTACATCTGAACTGTGCAAAGTTACTGGCACAGAATGATCTTGTGAGCCTGAGACACACGCTCAAGTAAACGCGTGTACAGTGCCCAATCTCAGCCTGAATCTCCAAAAGGCAACCATAGGGCATACAACTGTTATAAAAATTAATTCAGATGATACCTGGATGAGTACAGCTGCCAAAGTCTTTGGATTTTTTAATTTTCTTTTTTTTTTTAGTTTATTTTTCCCTTGACACCTCCCATAGAGCAACTGAAAGAGAATACTGTTTTGAGTCACTGCTCATGGAAACTTCACTCAGAGTTAGGTGTGTTCCGCATCTCTTAATTGTAGCACTTTTTCAGTAAAATACAGCAAGGCAAGAAGCCAGTTCCTAGATAATGGCAAGCTCAGTAAGTGGTGGCTGCAACTTCCACTCTTAAGCATGCCATGTGACAGATTTTCTAATAAAATTCTAACTTCAGAAGTGGAAAAAATAGCATGTAAATGGACCTTGCTTGCTCTTAAATCACTGCTACCAAATCTGAATCTGTTTAAGCCCAGCAATTTAAATCAGGCCTATTTAACTTGCAAAGGTAGGTCAGCTTTTATTGATCAGCCCCAGTACTAATAAATGCATTCTTAAAAGAATGAGAGTGATGACAGACATAAACATACAGCTTGGTTGCTAAAGGCTCACTAGAAATAAGTGATAACATATTTACAGCCTTCAAACTGTGTTTTTATCTGTGCAACTTCTATATGCACCGGAATGCAGTATATACGCTTGCTGATTCATACCAGAAAGTTACAAGAAACAAACAAAAAACACACACCAAAACCAGAGCCTTATCAAAACAGAGGTGGGGAAGCACTTCTACTCACTAAAAACACAGCCATGAACTTCCAGAATTCTGTTAGAGCAGCGTGAGTGCAATTATCTCCTCAGTTGTTCTTCCTCAACTATTTTTAATGCAGCATTTCTGCACTTCCTACTCAGAGTCCATGCTATGACCTGAATGTTGAACTATTAACAACTGGTGCTACAGAAATAAGGCAGGCTTATTGTTATGTATATTACGGCATTACCTAGAGGTGTTTTTAATTAATCACAGGTCTTCCTACACCTTCCAGAGAAGGACCACAAAAGATGTTTATAACACAGATAAAATTTTTAAATAAACAAATGCAGACTATTTGAAGAACTGAGATTCTAAAAGAGAGAGTAAATAAATGAAATAGCTATAAGTGACCTTGTTGAGGGCCAGCAATCATTGTCATAGCAGAGAAATAAAGGAACATTTACAGATTTGCAGCACTTTCCACCCACATGGACAAGCATAGACCAAATGTGGCACTTTACAAGATCTAGGCACAGCCTCACTATATGCCTTTTTGCTTCCCTACTCTAGTCCTTCATAAGGGACTTCACTTAAAAAACATATCTTTCCATGCAAAACTTAACACGATTTTCACTTTATTTTTCATGTCATGCTAAAATAAATGTGATTTTCAAGTGATATCAGATATATCACTCCCATTCCAATTATTTAGTACTCATTTTTATGGTTTGAAAGAAATTCTGTGTCTGTAAATATTACATTTAAAAATAAAAAATAAAAAAATCAAACCACTGCAGTTAATGTACTAGAACAGAAACAAGATTTGGGGATTTGTACAACTCAGACAAGTTCCTTAATTAACCCGTATCCAAGTTTACTTCTTCACCTAATGAACAGGTGAGGTATATAAACAGATCAGTGCCTAGGATCTGCTCTGGAGCTAATGCTGCCAAATAGAACTACCAAGGTTGAGGAAAGACCTCTAAGATCATCTGGTCCAACCATCCACCTTACACCAATGTTGCCACTAAACCACATTTCTTAGTATCACACCCAGATGTTTTTGAACACATCCAGGGACGGTGACTCAACTACCTTAGTGGGCCAGCCTGTTCTTCCTAACATCCAAAATCAGTCTCCCCTGGCACAACTTGAGGCCATTCCCTCTTGTCCTACTGCTAGTTACAAGAGAGAAAAGGCTGACCCCTGCTTCACCACAACCACCTTTCAGGGAACTGCAGAGGGCAAAAAGGTCTCCACTGATGCCCCTCTTTTCCAGACCAAACAATCCCAGCTCCCTCAGCTGCTCCCCATCAGACTTGTGCTCCAGACCCCTCACAGCTCTGCTGCCTTTCTCTGGAGACATTCCAGGCCCTCAGTGTCTTTCTTGCAGTGACCTGAACTGAACACAGCACTGGAGGTGCGACCTCACCAGAGCTGAGTGTGATCACCTCCTGCTCCTGCAGGCTAACACTATTTCTGAAAAAAGCCAAGATGGCAGTGGCCTTCTTGGCCACCTGGGCACACTGCTACCTCACGTTCAGCCAAGCATCAACCAACATCCCCAGGTTCTTTTCCTCTGCATGGTCTTCCAGCCACTCTGCCCCAAGCCTAGCATAGCTAGAAAAGCCAATAATAAATAATATAAATCCTTATCATCAACTTTAAGCAATTATTCACTGTTTATTAGCCTACAAGGTGAAGACTAATAAATATTATTTTAGCAGATAAAGTCAAATTACCTTGATTGAAGTTGCTAAGTGTTCAAAGACAAACAGCTATGGCCTCATTTGCTTTTTATTACTTCTGCTGAAACGTCAGCTCAAAACTGAAAGATACTTCCTAGTTATTTAGGCAATGGGAAACTTGGGCAGTTATTTTCCAGGAAACACGGCCTGCCTGATAGCTTTTAAATGAATAAAAGTGATATTATTACAATTATCATTAGAAGATGTCCCTCATCAAAATGTGTCTGGATTTTAATTGACAAGGTCTGGGTTAATGCTGTGAAAATGCCAATGAAAGCAAAGCCTGTGGCTCAAACTAATTGTCAGCACTGAGCAACCTCAACCTCTAACCCACCACAGATTTATCACTCTGTGCACACTGTACTCATGACAAGAAATGTTTGAATTAATCATCAACAATGAGAAATTCCTCCCAGACAGAAAGCAAGCAGAATGCAGGGCTGCCCACCCCCTTCCCCTGCTCTGGAGCCAAGGAGAAGTGCCTGCAAGCCTTCCTTCCTAACAAGAAATACTTTTTTGTTCTTCTTTTCTTTTAAGACCATTGCAGGAGAAACTTTCAGTGCTCCTGAAATGAGGAATGAGGCATTGGTCTGAACGAGCTGCAGTGCACAAACAGCCAAATGTCCTTGCACTTCCCCGACCACCGTCCTCAGTCAACGCCAGAGCCACAGAGAGACAATGTCAGGTCACACATGAGCGCAAATGCTGCTGCCAATACTATAGGGTTTTCTGAGTCTCAGTAATGCCTATACAATTGGTCCACTGTCTAGCAGTCGTTCCTATAGACTCATCCCAAACGGTTCTAGTTCTGGACTCCCCAATCTGCTCTCACCACTGAGACGGCCCCACCTGCTCACTGAGGGCAGCTCCCACCACGGCCCCTGGGACACGTCTACACAGCAGGCAGCCCAGTGAGCTTCCAGCCTCAGGGCAGTGAGCCACACTGGTACAAAAATCAACTGGCCGTCATAGTTTCCAATGCACTGAAGCTAATATTCAGCTCCATACACAGTTCCCTGGGGATCACTGTTGCCCCTTCCTAGTAGCTAGGAGGCAGATACTGCTGGCAGCACAGGGACAAACACCCTGCTCACTTCACTGCTCCATTTCTCCTCCCATTCACTACCAGCTATCCTGCTTTATTAATTTTTCCTGTTTTCTATGTATAAACCACAGAACTACAAGCTGGAAATCTCCCATTAAATGATGCCAACAAGGAGTCTCCATTCACAGCTCATGTTTGGCTGTGTACATTTGCTCTCATTTCCAAATGTTTTCAGTATGTTTCAGCTTCCCTTCATTAAACGTTTTCATAATTATTTACAGTGCATCTAAAGAACATGTACAAGAGGTCTGTGCTTCCAAACACAGATCACTTGCCTGCAAAAAAAGAAAATCAGTTCAACAGCAACAGAAAGAGGTCTGCAGTGATCAGGAGGTAGAGCTCAGGCAGAGAAAACTGGGAGCCACACCATGGGGGTTGGTCTTGACTTCTACCAGACAAGAATTTGGCTCATATTTGGCTAGCTGATTTCTTAGGCCATCGCTCTTTAGTTAAATACCAAAACAGACAGGAACTATGACCATTTTTGATGTTAAGTACAAAGTGGAAACGTCTGGTATTCTAACTGAAAACCTGAACAGTCTAAATATTTTTTCTGATCTAAAAGAACAAGTAACACAGCAAAGTAGATCCATAACACTTCATATCAACTACTGCTGTGCTCTTTTTTCAAAAGTTGTCAGAGCTTTCCAAACGTCTAACTCTTTCAGGCTCTTTCGTGCACCATGCAGAACTAAGGAAGGGCATCTTTGGCACTTCAATAAATTGTGCTGTGTCGGCTCTGCAGTGCTCAACTAAAACTAGCAGGACCCAGCATGCAATTATGAGACCAGAATGGCTCCCAAAGTACACACGGTACTGAGACTTCCAGCAATTATTTCTGTGATCCTTCAGATAGAGGTTGTTCAGGGACAGAACTGCTCCTTTAGGTAATTACATTCCCAGGGCTACATGGGGCCTGTCAGACCTTCCCCTCTCTCCATCACAGGCCAGTTTTGTGGTTCGTTATAAAATAAATATGTCATCCTGATGGGAGTTTTCTTAGTCACTCTCAAATGCAGAAAATATAACAAGCTGTAGCTCAATCGAATCTGAACACAACCAATTCACTGCTACACAGAGACAAAAATGTTGCTTCCTGTCTGCATGCAGCATGTGGGACATGGGTGACTTTCCCAGCAGTGATTTTATCAGCTAAGATGTGCAATTAAACTGGCATTTATCCAACAGAAGGTAAAAATGACTATCCGGGTGATATCACACCATAAGCAGAGCAGCAAAGGCTCTGGAGCATCCTGAACGATCAGTCCCATGTGTGACATTCTCCACCAAGCTTTGCTCTGGCAAGATTCCCTATTCAAGGAGGGAAATGCAGCACTCTCATTTCGTTTCTGCTTTACTGGATGTAAAGCTTGGAAAGCGGAACTGCCTTAACCACATGGCAGGAGGATGGCAGTTCATAATTAATTTTCCACATCAACTGTTGGCCATCCTTCTCTACCTCTCTGCTAGGCTGCAAACTGCCAGCAGATACTCATCCAAGAGCAGATATACCGCAGAGCAAAAAGCATGATTATTATCAGCTGTGCTTTACAGTGTGGGCTAGCCAAAAATAAGAGGTAAGCGAGCTGGGGCAAAGTACCAGTGCGAAGGCAGTCCTGCCTGAAGCTGCTTCTCATCCAACAGATGCAAAAATTAAGGAGATAGAAAAGTGGAAGGGGGAAGACAGGCAGAAGGGAAAGGCTGCAAGCAGATACAGAAATGTGTTCTAAGAAAAAAGTTTTGAGCCAGGCAACTCCAAAACACCTGGAGCCCAAAGAAACAGCCATCCCCATTCATTCCAGTTTGCCTCTGCCTGTGACATGCCCACAGGCTGCCAAGCAACTCAGTAGTGGAGAAGGGGCTCCTAACTTCCTCGGCTTCTGAAGAGAACAAAACTTTCCTCCCATTCAGACCTCGGTTAAAATTTTCTACTCCTCAAACTTGAAATTTATCAAAACCAGAGTGCAAAGTAATTACAAGGAGGTCCTTGGTCCTTACAGGAAAAAGGTCTCCAGAAGAAAATAAACCACTGCTTCAACACCAGAAGGCAGAGCTGCAGGCTGACAGCTCAGAACAAGTTCTTTTGTGTGACTTTGGGCAGATACTTTGACTTCTCAGTATTTCAAGAGCACAGGTAAAGGACTACTACTATATTACTGTTCTGTGATTGATATCTTAAGAATTCCATGGTAGTTTTAGAGTTTCTTATTTTCTTTCAGAAACTCAACTCAGTTCTGCTGCTGCTGCTATCAGCTTTTAATTCATTTTACACCAAGATATTTGTTATCAGAAATTGTGCTTTGATATGTGTCAGGTTGATAGATTCAATAAAAGCCCTGTCAGGAGGAACAGAGCGAACAGAGTGGCAGAAGTGGTGGCATCAGTGGAATTGATACGTTAACAGCCAGTCTGCTGATCTTGTAACAAGACACGCAAGCATAATAATCATTTTTCTTCCTAACTCTGGCAAAATAGTTCTGATAAACACTGGAAAATATTTGCATAAAAATTACTCATACAAACAAGCTCAAGCGTTGATAGGAACACCGATAGGAAAAAGCCGTACATAAATGCGATCCCATGCGCAGCTCTGTATTCCAGTTTGGTGCTGAAAATTCAATTGAGAATAAAACATTTATTCAAAACTTAACTTCAGGAATTCAAGCAGATATTCCCAGATAATCCAATTGAATATTTCCCTTGATAATACCAGAGCAGAACTTTACTAACATTTTCAGACACAGTTGGTAGACCTGCACCTCTCTTCAAGTCATTGGAAAGCCAATTTATGGTTTATTTTGACATCCAGACTTGCAGACATGAAAACCAGTGTTTCTGATTTCATAGTATAGAGAGTGAGAAAGTGGTTCAGTGCATTGCCAGAGAGAGGTCAAGAAGGACTTGCATATACCAGCTACCTGTACTGTACCAGCTGCACTGTCCTACAATGCAACTTCCTAACTTCAGATGAACTACAGAATATTTGGGAGTGGCTAAAAACAGTGATTTTTTTTTTTTTTTTTTTAAGAAATCATATTAGAGTTAAAGCAAATGGAAAAGTTCCAAAGTGATTCATCTGAAAGAGTTAGACTATGCTGAGGATTTATGTCCATGTAATGAAGACAATTAATTGCTATGAGATCCATAAAACATTAAATGAACATAGGTTGGTTTTCTTCTTTCTTTTCATTTTTTCTTGCAAAATAAAGTTTATTAACTATGTTTAATTGCTATTTAAAATTCTTCCCTTACGTATTTATTGAATGTGCTTTTTTGGCAGAACAGAACATTTTACTAACCAGATTCTACTAATCTAAAAATAAGCAATTTAAGAAAAAATACTACTCTGCATTTTATCCACAGATCACTTTAATATAATTCCTTACACAAGAAGAATACCATTACCATAAGTATGTTAGTGTTGTTAAAAGGGGATCAGCCTGTCTCACATGAGTAAACATCTTATGTTGCAAAGATGAACATGTTCAGCTAACACTATTTGGGCATATGGTGCCATTTCCAGCAGAGATACAGAATAAACGTGGGTCCTGATGTCATTTGGTGTTACCATAATCACTCAACTAACCACATGAAAGAATTGGCTCAGGTCAAAGCAGTAACCTCAGACAAACAGGGGTCCTCAGCAGCACAGCCGAGGCCATCCCTGCACCTCCAGCTGAGGGAAGAGATGCAACTTCTGGATTGTAGGTGCCCATGTTCATTGCAAGGGAGTTGGACTAGATGACCTTTAAGGATCTCTTCCAACTCAAATGGTTCTGTAATTCTGTGACTTGTGATTACACGCAAATCAGAGATGTTTGCTGCTCAGAAGTGACTGCTCCTTATTCACCAGTCATAAAATGGGGATAAGCAGCACTTCAGTCTTATGAGAATGTTATGGGAACAGAGAAAGTCGATGGTGGTCAGCTATTCCAGTAAGGCTGCATGAACCCCCAGGAGGAAGAGAAAGCACAGAGAACAGTCTCAGCTACCAGAATGGACAACAGCAATGCAGTCAACTCTTTAAAAACTGGTGCAATGTTCTCAAAGATCAAAAATCGCCATAAACATCTGAGCTTTCCTTACATAAGAAGAAAGATTTCAGCTCCAATAGTCCCAAAGAAAATATGAAAATATTACCAAAATTCACACTGGAGCTCAGTGTCTAAATAATCACAGAATCACTGTATCTTTCAGTTTGGAAAAGACCTTAGAGATAATTAACAGAGCCCACATATCCTGGGGCATCTGCATACCCAGCAACACACGCAGAGCAAGGAAGATCTGTGCATTTTCACCTACAATAGTCAGAACAGACCTTTCTTGACTCTCAACATTTAGAAGTTAAGGACATAATATAAGCTATTCCCACCAACTTTTTCTACAGTCACTCAAGCTGGTACCCACAGAAGCCATTCTAAGGCAGGAGTGCAAGATGCTCAACACTAATCTCCTCCTAAAAATACCTTTTTTTAAGCTAAATATGTGAAGCTCAGGTACCTAAAATGCAGACAGCTGACCTAGGCAAGATGAATCCTGGGTCTGCCTGAAGCAATGCAGTGCTCTGGTACTGCTTGGCAGAAGAAAGCAGACAAGGGTCTTGGTCTGTCTGATACTATTCTATCTATGAGTGCACATTCTCCTAGATGCCCCATGTTTTCTTGGAGACCTTTAAGTCAGTCTTTCTCCCCCCCCCCCTTCCTTCCCTCCACTAACACTAAATATGGGTGTGATATTGCTGATATATTTTTCTCAAGAAACTACTGCTGGTTCAGTCATGAAAGAGAAGTCAATACCTATGTGCTAAATCAAAAATGATAGCATCATCTGATACCACTTTATTAGGATGTGGGAACCAGTACTTCAAGAAGTTTCGTTCTTTGGAAGCATATTTTGCCCCCAACAAAATAACTTGGCCTATGTAAAAGAAACCGTAGGCTTCTTCAGTAAAAGAAATTGGAGGCTACATGACATAAAATGCTTCTGCAACACAAGACTTTCTACAGTACGTTCCTTAAGTTCCGGCCCCATTTTCTTGTTCAGAGATGAGTCGCACTCTTTCTTGCTATGTTTACAGCATAAAGAAAGAAACATTCTTGTGTGGTATAAAATCCTGAATGCACATAAAAACTAGAAGAGCCACACAACAAGAGAGTATGCAAGAAAGGGGTATTATTACTGTCCCTGGCAAGCAGTGAAAATAGACCAAACACAAAGGAATGCACAGGACCGTATCACAGATGGACTACTTCAGCACTGTTTGCTTTCCTCTCCAACCCTCTGAACTACTGAGGTAAGTGAAACACAACAAGCATGACTTTCAAAATGCAGATGTCTATTAGCAGGCATACATCACCACCAACAGAACACAGCCATCAGTGAGCATTTTGGTCATAAAGCACTTGATATCAACACGCACCCCCTTAAGCCCAAGACTCCAGCAAGACTTCAGTCTTGATGATCGCTCTCTACAAATTCAGAGAGAGCAAACATTATTTACCGAGGCAAGTAAACATACAGCACATATAAAGCAATAAACACAAAGGCTGCTAACTTCCTATTTTTGTCAGATGTAGATACTCAGAAAACGACAAAAGCCGAGGGAAAATGACATACCTTACCAAAATGAATGTTGGACTCAACTCATTTCAGAGCAGCGTTGGCGTGAAGGTAAGTTCCTCAGATGACCACCAAATACAATTTCTTTCTCAGCTCTCCAGAGGGTCCAGCTCACACCTCCCCTTGTCACTGAGGCAGATGCAGTGTCCTCCAGTACGTCAGAGCCTCAGCTGTGAAAGATGCTGTTCAGAAACAGGAAAAAGAAGAAGGTGTGGCGTTAAATTCTGGGGTCAGTTGTTTGGCAGATTCAGAGCAGAGCATAAGACAACATCTGATAGAAATAAAATGTCAAGGCAGGACAGAGTCTGTGACAATCCATCACGCATGGCACCTTTGGAGGGCAATCTCTGAATACGAGAACTATGGTGCAAAGCTATTCTTGCCTTACAAAACTTTAATAGTGCCACTGCACCATGAAACAAATGCTAGCTTGGCTGCATTTTATTCTAGCCTGATATACTAAGAAATAAGTAATACATTTCTCCATAGGGAATGTTTTAATTCATTATAGCATTTTCACAGAATAACAGAACTTTTATATTAAAAGCAATGACACAGCCTCAGTCTTAATACTTTGCACCGTTAAAAACTGCTCTCATTTAGGAAATTCAAAGCTTCGCAATGGGCAATTACATTAGGTCTTATAGTTAATGGGAAGCAGTGACTGTCAGCCCAACACTCAACAACATGTTCCTGAATTCAATTGTCAGAGACAGAAAAACATCCTAAGGATTTCTGGGAGGGTAGGAGCTCTGTATCACCATGTTTTCTGGCTTCGTATCGCTGATCACAACCAGCTTGCAACAACATCCAACAACCTTAGAAAAGCACTGGGAAGTTCAAACATTCATATGCCCATTGCTGCCATCGCATTCATCACCTCCAATCCCTCTGGACTGTCCATAACCAAAAGTCCATACTGCAATCGCAGTCACACAGTTCAGAACAACCAAGTCTATTTGCTCTATTTAGTCCTTCATTTCTTGGCATACTGCAGACTTTCTGCACCTCTTGAGCTCAGACTCAAAGGCAAAACACAAACTTTCACAGCTTCTGTCCTCTTCCAGGCTAATTATCAAGCCTTTGGTTGCAAATGGCACATGAATCACAGAATGGCCCAGGTTGGAAGGGACCTCAAGGATTGTGGATCTCCAACCCCCCTGCCACCAACCTCCCCACTTAATACTACACCAGGCTGCCCAGAGCCCCATCCAATCTGGCCTTGAACACCTCAAGGGATGGGGTATCCATGACCTCTCTGGGCAGCCTGTTCCAGCACCTCACCACTCTCACAGTGAAGAACTTTCTCCTGACATTCCATCTGAATCTTCCATCCCTCAACCTAAAACCATTTCCCCTTGACCTGCAGTTATCTACCCTTTCAAAGAGTTGATTCCCCCCCTGTTTGTAGGCTCCCTTTAGGTACTGAAAGGCTGCAAGGAGGTCACCCTGCAGCCTTCTTTCCTCTGGGCTGAACAAGCCCAGCTCCCTCAGCCTGTCTTCATAGGTGAGGTGCTCCAGTCCCCTGATCATCTTTGTGGCTCTCATCTGGACCCTCTCCAACAGCTCTCTGTCTTTCTTGTACTCCAGACCTAGACACAGTACTCTAGATGGGGTCTCACAAGAGCAGAGTAGAGAGAGACAAAATAATGAAAAAATCAGATTGCCAACTGGAATGGTTGCTAAATGACTGACAGCTGCAGAATAGGATGATGCTGCAGCAGCAGACCTGCAGGTAGCAGCAAGACCCAACTCTGCCTCTTCAAGGGGATTTCTGTCTCTGGGGGCCACAGTTACAATAACTTTTTCATTTTTCTTCATAAAAGCCTAACACAAAAAATCATAAAGAAAATCAGTTCTGCATTCTTGTGCACTAACTATAGAATAATCTGAGTTGAAAAGCAGAAGGAACAACAGGAGTAGATTGTCATTGCAAACTGAGTGCCGAAGCCTGGTCTCAATTTGGAAGAGATGCGTTTTTGAAAGCTCCCATTCAGTACAGCTTGCTAATGCTCATCTGAGGGAAATCTCTTTGGTAAGAATTTGGCACGTTGTCTTAACACGCTGCTATGCATGCCCTTGGAGTTTCTCTGCTGTCTGAATTCCTGCACTGCTGGGTGGATCATAAATTACAGTGCAGGCAAGAGAGCACACTTTCAGCTCTTGGCAAAGACCAAAAAAAGAAAAAAAAAAAAAAAAGCTTTCCTCACATCTAACCACTACCATTAGGAGACTGAAAGCGCAGCAGCACTAAGCTGGAAAATGCTGCCACAGATTCCAGACAAGCAGTTGCCCAAGTCAGACTGGAACTGTGGAGCAATACAGATGTGCAGTGATGCTGGAGGGTGGGAAATAATGGGAGCTGTAGTGATGAAGGAGATAAACAGCTTTGGTCTCAATAAAACGTGGTGACTATATAATATTCAAGCACATTCCTAAATTCACAGAGTTAAATGTATTAAATCAGTCTTCAAAGTCACAAGAGCAGGAATATAGATGTTCTCATTAATCAGAAAGATAGACGAGAGTTTTCTAGTAAAAAGTGTATATTCCCCTTGGAGAAGCCTCAGTCCTTTGCTGATGGAAAGCATGAATTACACAAAATAACTATATACTTTAGATGTAACTAATCAGATCAAGTCTTAAATTTGAAGACGCCACTTCTGTCTTAAAATGTTCTCAGACCACGGATCAATGAAGGTTAGAAGACCATCCCGAAGGCAGCCTTGCTTTACCCTTTGTCCTGTTCTTACACTCTTCTGCAGGCACCAGCTATTTGTCACTGTCAGGGCGAGGACAGGAGCCAGCCGGACCTTTGTCTGACCCAGTACAGTCGTCCTTGTCTTTGGGTGTCATATAGCTCAAGGTACGGACCTTGCAGCTATGGTCATACATAGTGAGATGTATACGTGATCATATTAGTGAGAATATGCAACTTTTTACAGGGCTAAAAGAGGTATCTACAAGCTGAACAATTTATTTGTAACTGTATTTTACTGTACATATCTTCAAATTACTGTATGAATTCATTATAACAAATTTATTACAACATAGCTAACTGCAATTAGAACATTATTTGGGCCTGGAAAAATTATATATTTAAGGAGTCCAATGACTTAAAAATCTGAAACCATATATCCTTTCTTAAATTTATTTTGGTTTTACTGCCCCAGGAAACAACATTTGTCAATATATGCCACAGTGTAAACCTAATTCTGTTAACCAGGGAAAGACATCATTTTTGGATCCACATTAGGAAATCAAAGCTTTGCATGTGCACCCATGTGGACTCGTATACAACACTCAAATATGCACAATACGTGTGTATGCAGTCTCCTAATTCCCTTTCCCTAGGGCCACACTTGGTCAAACACAAGACTAATACAGGAGAGCTCTACTAGTAGAAGCATAAAAAAGGTTGTGAAACAGGCAGGGAATAACACAGGTTTATTGCTAGACATTTAACAAAGTCAGCCTCTTCCGCAAGGGCAAGAAAAAGATCCCAGAGCAGACACTGAACACAGCAGGAAATAACACCGATTCATTAGTAGACATATCTTTTAATTATGGCCTTGGACATTAGCCCCCATACAGCCGAGTAAGCAACAGCTGCTGCATTTTGCCCATCCTTCAGTATCAAACTCACTGTTTTCTAGAGAGCTTCAGGACAGTACGGCTTAATCAATCCCAACACACTCACTAACTTCAGCTGAAAGCAAAGGTATTCGGCTATCTCAGAGGATGCTCATGACTCCTCACAGCTCATATCGTAATGGAAATTGGCTTCTGTGTTTTCTGTGTTTTTACTGGATTTGTTTCTCTGCTCCTGTTGCATCAAGGAAGCTGTAGGATCAACAATTCATCTTGTCAGCTCCATCTCTAGTAAAGATCTTACATTAATTTAGTGTAGAGGTGACACTGGTGAAGAAGAGAATAAAATGAGGCTTTGAATCCCTCTTTCCAGAAGGCTAATGGTAAAAAATTGGTAGCAATACTACTATGGCACCTTTCCAACTATAACACTTACAGCGCTGCCCACAATCGTGTCCCAGACATACTTTGTCATTCACGATGGCTGAGTACAAAACATAAATAAAACAGAAGTCACCAGCAATCCCAGCATTTGTCTGTTTTTAGGCTTTTTTTTTTCCCTGTCAACAAAACTAATAGTGAAATAGCTGAGCTGCAATTCAGGTGATAACGTCAGTGATTTGGATAATTGGTGGAGGTTGGCAGTGTGATGGACGTCCTCAGGAAATGAAGTCAACGCAAGTAGTAACAAAATGGAGAATAGACTGCTTGAAATATAATGGGATGCTATAATGTTGCTGAATGTTAGCACTGCTTTTTGCCATCCAAGTGCAAAGTAAAGATATCCAGGAGAAAAGAAACAAGGACAGTGGTAACCATGTCTGTCATTAACATCATCATAATAGTACTTATATTACATGGTAGAAAAGTAAAACTAAACTGACAGGTTTCTCTCAGAGACAGCCACGTGATATAACTTTGCTGATACAACAACATCTAACTGGATTTCTCCTCACTCAAACCTAAAATAGGAGCTTAACTAGAAAACAATCATGTCACTCAGCTTAGTGTCACAATTAAACAGAGCCTTACTTTCATGGTGTATGTGGCTCTCTCTATCACAGAGAAAAGAAATCACGTGTCTATTCCCACCGAACTTAAATCATGTTTTTTCAGCCAAGCTGCACTATACGAATCAGCATTAACATTTTTCCTGCACACAGAATTCTTCGTATCGAAGTATAGTATAAGAGAGTCTGAAACTGTACTGCAAGGTGAAGTCAGTGTCTTTATATTCCCTTGCACCCTTTTTCCTTAAGCCAAAGCAGGCTGCGTGCAGCAGCTGGAAAGGCCTCCAAAAGGCTAGGCTCACACAGCCACTGCCCTCCCCTGGCAGCCACCATGATGCAGAGGTGGGATGTGCTGTGAGATCCTCAACTGCCCCAGGAAACAACATTTGTCAATATATGCCACAGTGTAAACCTAATTCTGTTAACCAGGGAAAGACATCATTTTTGGATCCACTCCAAGATAAACTTCGACACAAACCGAGTTTGCATACTGAGACTCTTCTGGAATATATTTGGATCTATTTTCTATATTCTGTAATTCAGTTACACGCCAGGACAAGGAACGCTGCTCATTACTAGAGGACTCACATACCCCTGGATCTCTTTACCGCAGCTGATAGCATAGAATTGAATCGTATTACAGGATCAGGGAATTACAGCATAACCTTTTGTAAACATACTGTACTTCTCTCTCTGTATCAAAGGTATTAGCTTGACCACTAACTTTAATCTAATTCGAACTCAGTGTATTTGTATTTTGCCACCCAAACCTCAGGATTGACTTCTCTACATCTCCTTCAGACTGGCTTTCACTTCCCCCCTCCACTCACAGACACTCCTGAACACTGCAGATGAAGTTTCCCAGTGGTTCTGGCACTGTCCTCATTCTGCTCCCCCTGAAATCAGTGAGATTTATTACTAGCCTGCATTAAGACTGCTCATAAAAAACTGTTTTTGCTGTCCTAATCTGTCACTCTCCAGAGACTTCTGCTTTGAATTACTGCTATTTTTCACACTTTTTTTTTTTCTTGCAAAGTGAATAAGTAAATGTGTGTATCTCCATCTACTGTTAAATGTCATTGCTAAGCAAACCTTTCGTCCTTTGCTAAAGTTGCTTATCTCTGAAGTTATTTATTTAACTGTAACTTTATTGTTTATCTCTGTGGAACATATTGGGATAAGCTGGTATGCCAAATGTTTGAGAAAATACAAATCTATTGGATTCTGTGGCAGCTGGAGGACACACAGCTGTCAGTCAGTTGTCAGCCTGGAATCTGAGCAGGGTTTTCCATTATAAATTCAGATTATTCTTCTCAATGTTTCGATTTTAAAATCCACACATAGCATCAAACTGATGCATTTCTTGAGAGACTCCAACTCAGTTCTACTTTGATGCATTGAGCCAGGGTTAGTTAGTAAGAACAATTGCTTTCAAGCACTTTTCAAACTTTTGGAAGTTTTGTTTGATAAATTACCTGTATGCAACATAATCTTGGCTTTGGAAGCCACAACATTCCTGTTGTTTTACAGTTACAAGGGAAAAGTAAGAGTCAAGCAAGTTCATGAACAACACACAAAGGCAGCCTTATTTACTGTGCAAATCTAAAATGTTCACCTGGAAAGTATATCAAATTCACTGACATTTAAAAAACACCAAGCTAACTCCTGAAACGTGGCTCTTCTCTGGTAGGTCATACATTTGAAGAAAAATAAACTCAACTCAAGCTGGAAGCCAGCATAAAAGCCTGATAGATCTCTAGAGCCCTTAAGTGCTTCAGTTTCGGTCAGTGGTACAAGGACAGTGGAGGAGGTGCACAAAGGTGTGTCAGAGCAGCAGGGACAAGGACTATGCTGGTGTCTGGGGAGGCAAAGAGGCCAGAGCAAACCTGGGGCTGCAGGAGATCTCTAACGGAAGTGTCAAGTTTGGAGAAGGTTGGTGTGACTTTAGAAGGACTGTAAAGGAACAGAAGCACTTCTAAGTCCCTAAAATGGACCTTTTGAGGTACAGCACATGCTCAAATACATTTGGACCCCCTTACTGCTTTCTTCCCTCTCTAAGCACACACACTTCTCCAATCAACATTTTCTCAACCAGCCCATCTAGTCCTACACATTGAGCTACAGAAAGCTTCAGTAATGAGTGCAAAATGCTGAGCAATACAGTGCTGTTACGGAAGGCATCTTTGCCTCAGATTCCATATCAGAAATATCTTCAGAGTACACCCATGTAAACCCCTCCTGCTGTCTGCCCTTGGAGACAGGTTAGATGGATTTTTCCAAAAAGTCTCCAAACTAACTGAAATACTCTCATTCCCTCATAAAATAAGGCAGTGTCACACTGCTTTCAGTTGGTGAAAGCTGGTTTCCTCACCGTGCCGTAAATCCAAACGAACAGAGCAGAAATACAGCATCCAGCAGACTGCACTGCTGAGCCACCACAAGCAGCAAGCATCTGAACTGTCTTCAATCTCATTAGGCTCTCAGTAGTCTTAAAGCAATCTTTTGATTTGTGCTGAAAACCAAAGCAGCTAAAAGTAGACTATCAAATGCAGAGGAGTCTAGAATAACCTTGTTACGAAACACACCAAATTCTCTTCAGACACAGCTAAAGACTGCTGACTCTGTGAAGGGGTTGAGTGTTAGATCCCAATCAGAAATGTGTCACAGAGCCCAGGTAGAGCTTGGGCATGAGATGAAAAGAATCATTTAGCCACTGCCTGTACAGCAAGCATACAATGCACCTGAACCCCACTGACATCCAGACACGGACTAAATATAACTATGAAAAACAGATGAAAACTACTCAGCACAGTGCAGCATTTGAAACAGAAATCTGCCCTATCACTGGTTGTCTTCTACAGAACCACGTTTACATGTAGTGTTAACTGTGCTTACACCATAACTGTGTCATCAAGTAGTTGGATTCTCAAACTCTCTTGCACCCAGTGTTCATCATACCAGCACGTGACTGTGTTCATCCAACCTTTCTTTGGAACTATGACTCCATAAATATCATGCAAGAGAGTTTAGGGTGCTTTGCTAAAGTAAGAAAAAAAAAAGCCAACAAAATAATATCATCACAATGCAGTACTGCATGTATAAATCAATTAGCACAAATTCATCTGAAAGGGTTTTTGTTGGTTTTTTTTTTTCCAGTCCACTCATCCTTAAACAATTGGACACTGCAAGAAAAGCCTTCAGCTATCTATCTACATAGCACTGCAAATGGTTTGAACAACAGCAACAAAGTTCATTGGCCTGAATTTATCTCTGGTGTAACTTCACCGACTTCAGGGGGCTTTTGCCAGTGATAAATCTGCCCTCTTGGTTACAGGGCAAAAAATGAGTCTGAAATCACAGCTTTGAGAAATGTCAATGAACAAGTTTGGATGTGGGCAAGCCTGTGCATCGAGAAACGCTTCTCATTACAAATGTGCAAAGCTTTGGCAGTTTGCAAAAGGCTGCTCTTAGGAACGGTTATGAAGAGCTATAAATAGACTGCTCAGCCCATGATAAATTATAATCTGTGAAGCCTGCAAGATCAGAAGAGTCTACAGCTCTGTTTCTTCACTGGGGGTTTTCAGATCTTGTTTGACTGGAGACAAATTTTCAAACTTCATTTCTCCTGCATGGATGCATACGTGTGTCTATGCATGTGTGTGTTTTAGAATCACTTCTGGACGCTTTCTGTCATCACCCAAAAGCAGCACATTAAAAGCCAAGAAATTACATTCTTCACAGAAACGGAAACATGCAATTTCACATTAAAAAACAGCAAACCAGAGAAAGGACAAGTTTCATACATGGTGGTGGTTTCAGACATTCCTTAACCACCTCTCTAAAGCAGCTCCAGAAATCCTGCTGTGATTTCCTGCACCAACCAGAAGCTGCAGTCCTGCACATGCTCCACTCTTCCACAGCAGCTAATGAAAGTAGTGAACTTCAGCAGCTCCAATTGGCATCTGCACTATGAATAGTTGCATGCTCCTATTAACACATCTGCTTTTCCCAGGTATGGTTTTGATTGCTCACTAAGACCAAAGAACAGCATATGAAGATGGCACAAGCACAACATACAAGTCCAAAGTAAAAAACAGCAGGGGTGGGGGAAGAAATCAGGATCAAGCTCCCAGCTGGTGTCAGTCAGCCCGGAGCTGCTGAAGTTAATTACTACAAGCAGTTTTTTTAATCTTTTTAGATCCATACCTTGTGTATTCACAATCAGTTCAACAAAGAGACGTGACAACTGTTACTCAGCAATAACAGTTTTACAGCAATCATTACAATTACCCCTGTATCAGAGACTGATGGGAAGTAGGCCTTCCCGCTTCTATTTCACTGTGGAAGGACAACCAAAAGTGATTAAAGTATATATTAATGGCTCTTCAAATAATATACTTGATTACATCTACTGCAGAGTATTCTCCTTCACATTTTTGTAATGAATCTGACCATGAAAAACAAATTTATGTCTACAGTTTGCATCCTTATAAACTCAACTCATTTGATGTGAAAAACCTACAGTTTAATTGCTTGATTTAGATGTGGCTGCTAAAATGCGTGCTGAAACATTACTCTTTTAATTATGTTAATTTATAACTGAAAACCTAAATTTACAAAGGCAATAACATTAATTATTTACTTGCCCATTAAAGCTGAATATTTATTACTACTCTAATTGGCTTCGTAAGTCTGCCAAAAAATTAAAAACGAGTTTATGAACTGATTTATAGAGGAATGATACCTCCAAATCTCTCAGCAGGTTCTGTGCATTTAATGGGCTGTACTGATATGCATTCACTTATACTCCGTTACACTTACTATCTCCAACTTCACTTAAATTTAAGCTTTATTTCTACATACAACATGACTAATATATCTATTTGTGCATGCATCCTCAAAAGAACACAACTAGGTAACTAACGCTTACAGAGCAACTTGAGCGTTACCTTAATGTGTGATGAAGGGCTAACTTTTATTTCTGTCTAGATGGAAATTTTAATTTCATTTAGCAATCTCTCTCCACTCTGGCATAAAGATACCATTCCTTTCTTCTTACGTTCCTGAATAAACTACATACCCTGGAGGCAATCAGATTACTATAAAGCTGCTGTGGCGTGGCCATCAACATGAGACAGAAATGCTGTGATCTACATTTCTGCTCACGCATTTGTGGAAGTCCTCTTTGACTGGGGCTACCAACCGTTGATCTGCAGAGTGCATAATGTAAGCAAAATAAAAGAGCCAACCCAATGACATTTGTTTCTAAACATGAGAGGATCAGAAGTCGTCACAGGGAACAAGACAGCTCCTGCAGTGAACTGGTACGAACTGGCAAAATAAAGAAGAACTTGTTAACACTGAAGTCCAACCTTGTTAACACCAAAATCCAACCTGTGACGCTAGAGACATTTTTGACAATTTATTTCAGTGCTACAAAAAATGACGAAGTGGTGATATTTCAAGTGAGAACATTAAGTCTGTTTGAAACTAGAGCTGTTCAATACATACACCAAACACAGAGCTGTGTGACAGGATGCTGCTGTCAGTCCTGCACCTACAAACCCAACATAACACAGGTGATGGCTGGGCTGCCCTCAGCACCTGCACTCAGGTCTTGTTTGCGCTGTTTTTCATTTATCCTTTAGCAAGAGCATTTATTTTGCATCCCGAGACCTGACCAAAAGGCTGCTGGCATCAGTGCAAAACTTCCCATTAACTGTTTGGTGATCTCAATTGGCACTGCAGTTTGTACTACTTCCTATTTGGCTCATGGCTACAAGCTCACGCATATTAAACCATCCTGAAAGCAACCATATCTCCTGCATTGCTTTATTATCTATCTAGGAGATCGATTAGTGCAAGCCACTTCCCCGTGGGCCTGAGTGGAGATGGATAAGTGATCACTGTAGAGACATTCAGAGAAATTCAGTGGCTCCACTATGAAAAAGCTTCTCAAATGTTTGACTTGCCTAAATTACATCTACGGCTTCTTCCTCCTAAAACAAACACACACAAAAAACAAAAGAACAACCACCATGGAAAATGGGATAATGCAACTACCACTAAGTAGGGCAGAATAGAAATTTTATATTATCTATGAATATTATTTATTTTTGCTTTTTTTTTTTTTTTTTTTTTTTTTTTTTTTTTTTACATATTGATTTTATTTTAATTGGATAGGACCTGAAGGAATGGCATGGACCTATGTCAGGGAAGGCTCAGGCTCAGCATTAGGGAAGGGCTCTTGACCACAGAGTGGTGGGCATGGAATAGGCTCCCCAGGACTGCCAGAGTTCAATGTAATAGCACCTAGACAATGCCCTCAGACACAGGGTTTGGATTTGAGTAATGCTGCATAGAGGCAGGAGTTGGACTTAGTGATCCTTGTGAGTCCCTTCCAATTTGGGATACACCATGATTTTATATAATCTTGTTATTTAAAGAACATATATTTATAGACCAATAGACCAAAATCCAAGGTTTTGGGAATACTAATTATTCAGAAAGCTATTGAGTTGAAGTCCATGTAAAACTTGTGTACTGTGTAATGTTTCTTTGAATTTTCAATTACTTTTGAAAATGCCTTTTATAAAAAAAAAAAACAACAAGAAACAAAAAACCCTATCATGTAAGCCACACCTTCCATAAAAAAAAAAAAAGTTATTTCAAACTAAAACCCAAGCCTTTTCTAAAGACCAAGGAGGCAACTAAATTTAGCAAACTCCATAAGTCTCGTGCTTTTCCGTTTTGCTTTTAGCCTGGGTTTGCTGAACCTGGCCTCTCCATCACTATTAAGGTATTAATGGTTTGGCATTGAACGGTGCCAACACATCAGGCTGCAAAATTCAGATCAAGTCTGGCACGAAGCAAGAAACCTCACAGATAAAGACCTGGTACGAGGCAGTCCTGATAAACAAGGATAATGCTGCATGACATACAACTAGCAGAAGAGAGGGTAGCAAAGAGAAGATAATTTTCAAGCATGTGGTATTTTTAGCAACAATCAACCAAAATGCCTTAGACATCAGTTTCAAGCCACTTAATCCTCTTAATGATATGCTACGGCATTTGTTTATGATTAGGGTTTTGTTTTGTTTTCTATGTAAGATTCCCCTTAGACACTCAAATTCAATGATCTTTTTACACAGTTCTGTGAATATACCGAGTATTAGATTGGAGTTATCACAATGCTAAATTACTCCATCTAGGTCATTATTAATTCCCCTAATTTTACTATATTTCACCATCATTGCAACAATGCGGCACCCTATGGATACATTTATTACAGCGCATAAATCCTGTGCTCATAGAAGATGCTGGAATGCCTAGTCTGCAATCTTTGTGCAAAAGTCTCAGGAATGCTTAAAAAGAATCATCTCTAAGCCAACTTTTCTAAGGCTTACTTCTAGATTCCCATCCTCCGCCCAGCTATTCCATTGTTGTGTGATGTTAGGTAAGTTCTCCGTACGTGATACTCTACTGCAGTACAGGCTATAGCTCAAGGCAAAACTCTTTCATAGTAAATACACCAGGGAAAGGGACAGTGAAGAGAGAGTAGAGAGCATACTGCTGTACACAGCAACTTTCATTAAAGGAAAGCATTTATAAAAATAGATATTTAAAAATATCTTAATGCATAGTCCCCTCCCCTTTCAAGGACATAGCTGCTCTTAAGTATTTTGTTCAAGTCAGGTGCGTTAGGCAACAGCAGACCCTGGCCAGGGAATTCCTTTCTACTTAGCAATGCACACCTCTGCTAAAAGCATCTACTGATTCACTAATCAGAAAGTTGGAAAGCTACAAGTTTGAGCTCAGCTCGCTCTCTTACGAGATCACAGTGCTTAAGAGAGTATCAGACACCCACCTGAAGATGGAGCGCTTCTGCTTTCCTCTGTTCCAGATTAGTCACCCATCCACAGAAGGAAATTACAATGGTTTTGTTTTAATAAAGCATTGTGGATATTACTCACTGCTCACAGGTACTCACTGCGAGTTCAGTTACTTATTCTGTACCTTTTCAGGTATTTACAAGGCTCTGTTTCCTTCGTACTGCCCTCCACGATGACAGTTACTGTTTGCCTTCCTTGAGACTTCTGACGATTTTGCTGTTCCCTGTGAGCTTCTGAGAGTCATCGTAAATAATTCTGTGGGTACATTTCGGAAGGCCATGCTAACCCAAATATCATGCTTATCTAAATACTCCTTATCTTGTTCTTGCCTTTGCTCATAACCCCTCATTACAGGGAACACTGTTATGGCTCTGACACAATTATTAACCTTCCTGCAAAGAGCAGTGCAAAATAATGGCATCTGGTATTTCTGTCTTCTCTGTCTACTCCATTATTTGTTTTTCTTTCCTCTTACTTCCAGTGTTTTTGTAAACCACTTCATAACCTTTTATAGCTGTCAGTGACTGTCTCCCAGTACTCCCAATTTTGCCCTGTGCAGTAACACAACTGATGTTCTTCTCAGCCATACATCTCTTGCTTGCCAGCTTTGCACCATTTCACATTACTGAAAATCTCCCCGAGTAACCGAGTCCTTTTGACTTTATTTAGTAACAGGCTGATAGTAGGATTAGATTTATAGACTTCATAAAGGGCCTGGCTACAACTATGGAAGCAGAGACAACCTGTGAGCTACAATATGCCTCCTCTATGCACTGCTCCAATGCAGAACTTTAAGTTCCAAACAAGCAAAACAGCTTTTTTTAATTCATTACCTTCTGTACTGACAATTCAAAGACAAGCTACATGACATACCTTGTATTTCTGGCCTCCCAAGCTGTCTTCCAATAGCCTGCAAATCAGCTGAAAGAAATACTCCTGTAAAAACTTCTCCAAACCAATTTCAACTAAATCACCACCTGTCCTCCACTTCCCATCCTCAGTTTTTCTCCTGAATATTCTGAGGGCATCCCCTTTTCTTCAATACCTTCTGGATTTTGCACACCTTGGTCACAATCCCTCTTAATCTCTTCCATTCTAATGAATATAAGCATAACTTTCTTAACCTCTCCTCATAGTTCATAACCCCTGAGTCCCTTTATCATCCTTGTTAAGGCTGTATCCATAATTAGGGTGTCTAGAAAGATCAAAAGGAGCGAACAAGAAAGTGCCTACTTAATACAAATCATTACATGAATAACCAACATCTCCCTCCCCCAGCAAACCCTTCCCACCCTGCGGCAAGCAAAGCGGTGAACCTGTGCACTGAGTGTCAGTGCTGCTGATTTCTGCTCATCAAGTGACTTGGCCAGGATGGCCTTTGGAGCTGCAGGGTGCAGCGCTCCTCCTAAGCACACACTGCAATATTCAGCTTTCAGATATTTGTGCTAACTCATGACAGCTACACATACATATTCTCTGCAGGTAACTGGAAATTCACACCTGCCCATTTTACAGATCACATGAACTGCCCTCCACTGCCTATAAATGGACTGTGTGGCATGGATATACAGGTATGTCTACCCCATACACCTAGGGACATATTTAATATTCTTTTTTATCAAGGAAAAAACACACTGCCTTAACCACATTTTATTACAGATTTGCTGATGAAGATAACATGCTGTTGGCCTGCTGTGGCCAGCATTTGTTACTTGTATGGATTCTTGACTCCTCCACTGATAAGCAGAGTGGAGGTCTCCAAGAGCAGTCACAAGAATGACCAGGGCACAGAAGATAAACACCTTGCAGGGGATATCATCATGTCCTTATGGATTATGCTATATGATATTTAGAATCTGGAATCTGTCATAGCAGATTAGATGAGTGCTCTGTTTAGACCAGAAACCTGAATCAAACAGTGAAAAAGCAGATGCTTCAGGGGACTGTTTGAGGAAACCCTGCAAATAGTTACAGAACAACTAAACCACCTAGGTTATTTTCTTCCTGATCTTGATAAACCAGAAAGATGGCAGACAACCTGAAAAGGCAGAATTTTTGCTGCCTCTCTCATACATCTCCATTTTATTTTAATTCTTACCGTTGCATACTGCATGGTCAAATTTCAGCTCTTGAGCTATTGCCCTTGGTGGCACCTTGTCACAATTTGTCCCCGAGCACCGGCAACTCAGCAGCTCCTCCCAAACTCACAATATATGAGATCACAAGCTCATGTCCAATCTGCTGCTTTTTCAGGAGTTCCCCTGTAAGATCTGCTCACACACTAGTGAATCACTCCCAATGTTTTGCATAAGCAAATTTAAGGTATTTTATTATGGAAATATATGCCAAAACATCTTCCCACAGAATTTCATGCTGTCATGGTATGATGCATTTACATAGGGTGGAGAGTAACGCACATTTTACAGAGCACAAGTCTTTGACTTGTATGATGTGGGGCAATGATCAACGCAAGTGTAAAAGGTAAAAATTCATTTGTCCTTGGCATGTTTTGTAGCTGTGTATCTGTTTCTCAGCAGGTATAGCCAGTAGTAATGATCTGCAGAAGGAAATGGTACTGAAACTGTAGCTCCTGTTAAGCTTATGACTCTATTTTTCTTTGCCATTATTATCTATCAGAAGATTGTTACTATGAAGTATTATCTGCATATATTATCATGCCTACGTTTACACTAGAGGAGCAAATCAGTGGATGAAAATAACTTTATACTCCTCCAAGAAATCAGCATGCCTTAACAAGGTCTTCTCCTGATTATTTTTTATCTTTATTTTTTTAATCTAGGCTATTCCTCTGCTGCAGAGCTCTGCCCGGGCTGTCCCAAAGTTGAGCAACTGGAGACTGAGGCTGCAGGGAAATACAGGTGAACCACTTGTAGTTTGGGTCTGTTAAAACAAATAACTTTCTCACTCGTCTCAGGGAAAGAACAATCCTCTCTTCCCCTTCTGTCAAATAACTGGAAATTCTGACTGTAAAGCAACTCCATGCAGAACAATTTGAGTAGTTACCACCTAGCTAATTATTACTATAATCTGGATGAAGATTTCATATTGTTAGAAGCTTAGAATAATTATGAGCATCCCATTTATTTTCTTCTTTGGATAAATGGTTGGACACTAGCCCAAGACCTCTGCTGGTTGTTCTTTCTACTCTCCTCAAGAAGACACAAGCTACAGGAGCACATATCTATTCCACATCCAACATTTAGGCAAGAGCAGCAATAGAGCTCAGCCTAAAGCAGACAGTTACTAAGCTAGAGTACATACACTACATCTTGGCCAAAATAAATAAATAAATAAAATTAAAAAAAAAAAAATAAATCAATCTCATGAGCTTTTCTCTAGCTCCCGAGTCATAAAAGCTCATCCCGAGCCACAACAAGGTAATGGTATATCCAGTACCTATCAACGTGCTCCAATTCTTGTCCTTAGGATATAACTGGTTAGGATAGAGTCTACATAAAGGTTTAACTGGGAAATTATATAACGATGAAGATCTAAGAATAATATTCCAAGACCGGTTCATGAAATAAATTGCCAAGTACAATCTTGTAAATGCAAAGCCATCCCAAAAGGAGTAAAAGCTTCTTTTAGAGTTGTCTGCTGGTTAAAAAAAAAATAATAATAATCCTATTTCCTTTTACTGGCAGAGGTGCTGGCTTGACAGCCCTGAAGAGTGATCTATTTATTCAATGTAATGCTGGCAGCAATGGTACACATTTCACAAGCAGTTCTTCCAATGTGCCCAACCCTGTATCTATTTTCAGTTCCATCAGTAAGCTAAAGGTTAAAGCTATTTATTTAAACCCACACCCACATGCCATTCAAATTGACCCAAAATATTGTCTGAGCAGTAACCTCTCTGTATCAAAGTCCCCTCAGGGGCTGACTCTCCATTTCAAGCTCTGAAAATTCCTCCCTCACAGGATAAAATAGGAGTAAGGAGCATCTGCAAATAGAAATACAGCAGGAATATGGGTAGAAGGAGTTCATCTTCAAAGAATGCCTCTTGGTGTTGTGGATACTGCAGAAAACTTCAGTTATATTATAGAAATATCTGAAGTGTTTAGCTTCAGTCAAGAACGTGATGACAAAAGATCTCAGCATCATTCACATTTTAAGTACGGCTTAAAAAGAAAAACGTTACTCCTTATGTCTGCCTTCATGTTGCAGCTGGAATTAAACCCAGCCAAAATAACCCCAAAATGTAGAAGGAAAGGTAGCCCCACAGTGTCAGCCTGCAATGAAAATGATGCTTTGCAAACAGCTCTCACTGCGCCAGGGAGAACTGATGAAGAGCAGGAGCCTCTTGAAGTCATGCACCAGTTACATGAGCCAAGTGCCATCCCAGGAGTGAAATTATTCTCCAGGCTGATAAAAGCAAAGGAAAGGCAGCATCTGGCCTACAACATTTAGCCTTTTCTACATACTTTAATGCTGTACAAAGCATGTAAAAACAGAGCTTCCTCAGCCCCAGGAAGACAGCTCAGGATGAAACACAGCGGGGACACCATATGATGGGAGGCTCCTAATTACAAAACCTCCATCTTGCCTGTCAAAGCAACTGCACAGCATACAGTGCAGCTCATGGAGGAGTCAGAGAAAAACATGCAGACATAAGACTAGAAATCCATCTCCAGATGCAAACTTCTCTACCACTGATTCTTGGATCCAACTCCATCCCACTAAAAAAAAAAAAAAAAAAAAAAAAAAAAAAAAAAAAAAAAAAAGAGACATGCTCTGAAGTTTAGCATTTGTCCAACTCTGACTTTTGGTTTGCAGCCATTCACACAAACACATATTTGGCACAGAATTTCAGTGCCAGTGGATCACAGATACCCAAATCCATCAGTGTGAGAATGCCTGGACACCAAGACTCACTCACATCAGCACAAAGCACAAAGATGAGGAAAAAAAAAGAAAACCACCAAAAAAAGCCACCAAAAACCCAGCAACTCAAGAAGTTTAAATTTAATTTGGTGTTTGCTGCACGCATAAGAGGAAAGGAACTTTCTCTTTCCACCTATATACAGTACCTCATTATATCTTGATACTGTTAGTTGCTATGCAGGTGACCAGAGGCAAAGACACAGTACACTTAAAATAAAAACATTATTAAATCCATCAATATCAGAGAGAGGAAGACCAACTGCAACAATACTGAGACAACAGGCTGACAAAAAACAAAGGGAGATGACTCCATGCTGATAGATAAACCAGTACTGCTATGACAAACAGTTTCATCAGTTTTATGCTGAATAAGAAAGTGATAATGAATAGATTTTTATCACTGATTACAGAGCAGCCCCAGCCCTGCAGAATCACCATGTTCCAGGCTGTGTGGGGGTGGCACAGCTGGACATCTAACTTAAGAAACAATGGTAGATAATTAAAGCTGTCGCTTAAAGTGCTTACACAAATGAATTATTATTTGCTATAGAGATGACAGAAAAAAAAAAAAGTTCTCACATGTTACAGAAGTGGGGTAATCTCACAGGTGATGCTCTTGGATACAGATGCACCTAACAACATGTTTAATTTGTCACCTCACTTTGATTCCAACATACACTTGGTTCCCTCAGGAATAAAGTCTTCATGAACTGGAGGTGAATTTGAAACTTGAACCAGGATTAACCATGGTTAGCAAGAACTCATCCAGAAGAGTCTGATAAAATCTCCTGGGCAGGAGTACTGATATAACATCTTCTTAACTTAGAGCATCTGAGGACACAAGCAACTCTAGCTAAAAAGAGAGTAAAAATCAAAATTTTCAGAAGAATAAGGAATAAAAAGGAAGAATTATTAAATGAAGAATAGTAGTGATGCACTAGTAAACAAAGCAAAATGAAAACATCACTCAGGAAAGTATGTGGACTTCCAGTTAGAAGAAAAATGCTCACTGAAATTCTCAAGTAGTAAAACAGGGCTGATAAACATTAATTCTGCACAAAATTAAATTACATTAAGAAAAAAAAAAAAAAAAAAAGGAAGAAGAAAAAAAGCAAGAGCAATGAGCCCTGATAGGGAAAATGACTGAATTAACATATCAAAGGAAGGAGATAGGAGAGTAATCCAGAGGGTAATACAAAAGAAAAGTTTAAGGGACACCTTGGGATAAGTTTTCTTTCAAGTACTGCACTTCCTAAAATAATAGGAGGGTTATCTAAACATGCCCATCATGCATCACAATTATTGGATGACAGTTTTACTTAGAGAAAGTTCATTACATAAGTGGAGAGTAAGTGCTCCCAGGGAGGAAGCCTAATCAGGCAGCTCACATTACAGGTGAGATTCGTGTCAGGGCTCCGGCAGCCACGTTTTTATTTCAGATTCTAGGAGTGCACCAGGCTGCTCAAAAGGTGGTCCTCAAAAAGAGTCGTTTGGTAGCAATTACAATCTTTACAACCAGAACTGTTACACAGCATATCCCTGTTCACTGCAGGGGAGTTGGGCCAGATGACCTTTAAGGGTCCTTTCCAACTCAAACGACTCTATGATTCTATATTATATTATGCTATGATTAGTTTCATTGTTCTGAGTGTCATCTCTTCCCCTCCCCCTTCCCACTGCCATGGGCTGTGTCTGCCTCAGACCCCAGCTGCAGCAGCTGCAAGATCACCAACAACTCATAGTTCAAATGCAAATTTTGTGGCAACATTTCCTTCTCGATACATGCTGAAATAAAGGCCTTGCAGGCTATTAAAACAGCACAAACAAGCTTTGAAGACAATTAATTAATTGTCTCTTTGCGGTCATTTCTGTTGCGTGATGCAGGTGCAATTCCTTTGAAGGGACATGGCATTCGTCTGCCACAGAGATGAACCTGACTTCTATAGTAAATTATATCCTAATAAATGTTTAAGAAATAACGTGATTACTGGAAGGCTAGAGCTGGCACTGGCTGAAGAGTTGCCCGGTTTCCACAAAGAGTGAGCCTGCCCATGGCTTACAGGATGGAAGGAGCCGCTCTCCTTCCCCAGCCCAGCTCCATGGGCACCCTGCAGAAGCAGTAGAGCACACAGGGAGGATTTGCTTGCCTGAGCTTTACTGAAGCCAGGTGAAAAAACTGAAAATGAGCAGCAGCAGATACTCATTCCCAAACTTCGTTCCCCAACATGTGTGACAGATGATGCCGATATCTCCAGATGACTGATCTACATCCAATAATCAAATATATTGCAGATATTATCATTAGATGAAACTCAGTCAGGAAGTTTAAATGGAAAAGGAAATCAGATAATTAAAACCCTGCCCTTAGTAATACATTTTTTTCCAAGTGACAACATCTATAAAAACCTCAGGCAGAGACATAAAGTGAAGCTGAGAGAGATCCATTGAAAACCAAATTAATATTTTAATTCTGCCAACACAGGAAAAGTCTCTAAACGAGATGAAGTTCAGAACGAATACCAAGTGCAGTGATTTATTGCCTTTTCTCTGTAATTTAAATGGTTGTTACTTTAATGTTTGCTAAATTCCTCCCATAGAGTTTCAGCCTAGGTTTCTCACAGAAGAGAACATCCTGCAGCCTCAGTGCTCTCAACAGTGCTTCAAAAAAGAAAAAAAAAGAAAAAAAGGGACACACAGTTGAGAAGAAGTCAATGGCTTTCCAGTAGCCACGTCAAAAGTCAACTCAACCAAAGGACCAGGGATGGAATTAATAGTAAAGCTTTCTTCATCTCTGTAACTGTGCTCTTATTCTCTAAGCAATATGAATGTGCTTGTTTGCCATACAGCCCACACTAATAACAAACTGCAAGATGCACGATGAAGGATACTGCCCTACTTGTAGCTTGGCACAAGGCATTCCCAGCCACATCAGCTGACTAAATGCACCTTAAGTCATTCCTCCAGCTCTTCCCTGAAAGGGTGCTTATCTTAAACACATCCTCTCAAAAAGCAGTAAGCACTATCACTTGTACCTGCCAAGTACTTTATAATGCTATCTAATTAACCTACATAAAGCTTCAAGGAAGAGGTGAATATCAGTGCCCAGAGCTATACGGGCATAAGATGTTATCAGCTCCCACTGATGAAAACATTGCTGATACTGGGAAGGTGATCCAGGTATGTGCGTCCCTATGGCAGGATCCTATACCATGTCATGCATTAGTTCCCCTGTGTGGGGTAACATCTTGATATTTCATGCTGTAAATCATGCTGTCCTACTAATTTGGAAAAAAAAAGAAAAAACAACCCACACCACAGAGAGAAAAGGAAAACTCAAAAACAAGCAGAAAAAAATATGAGCGTTTGGCTGCTTTAAAGAGACTACAGCAAACACTATGTGTGAGGTTGCTAAAATTATAGTTTTAATTAACTGAAGATTAATTGTTAAATTAACTTAAATTTAATACAACTGAGTGAGGCAGCACATTTGTATGAATTGATCAAAAGCACAGTTAGCAGCTGTGTGCAGATCCATATTTAATAATGTGATTTTAATATTCAGTTGTCACTTAGCGTACAACCGCTTCTATTAAATGTGTACGATCGTTACAATTGCACTGTCAAGCCTTTCCAACATCCCCATCAGAGAAATAAAAATTTAGGGATGCTATTCCTCCCATCAAATTTATACACTTTGATATAATTACATCAGCACATAAAGTACCCCGAATAGCAACATTTTATGACAAAGGACAGGAGAGAGTCATGCTTTTAAAATAACTTTGCTGTCAGCCGTGACTTCCACACTGAGGAGCAATTGAAGGCAGGCAGAACTGCAGCGAACACAGTCTGACCCCTGCGACGCCAGAAGAGCAAAGCAGAGCTGCTCTGAGCTGCCACCGTTTATACCCACATCCCAGCTGTGTGGCAAATGTGGCAGCAAACCACAGATTAGTACCAAGGGCCCTGGTCTGAAGCAGAGAGTGCCCTCTGAAAACACCAGATATGAACACAAGGAAGTAAGTTGGATGAAACGGGTGGAGAAGAACAGCAGCAGGTCCTAGGCAGAAAAGGAAAGCCAAAAAAAAAAAAAAAAAAGCCCCAAGAGTACTGAAAACATTCAGAGCCTTAATAATCAGCTACAAGCTTGATTTAATTAGTCAGAGCCAGCTATCCTATTGCACAGACAGGTCTAAACCCTTCAGTCCCAGTATCATCTCTAGTCTGTAATATGCACCTTTTATACAACCTTATTTAGCATAATCATTCAAATAATAAATAATAATAATTAAAAAAAAATCTTTCTTGGGTCTTTACAAATAAGAACACTTCCTAGCATTATGCTTGAGACAAAATTTAGTTTCTCATACAAAAAGCCAATGTGAGATAATGAAACACAACCATACAAAGGAAAACCAATTCTGGGGAGTTCAGAAAGATTTCCATTGTGCAGAAGCATTTCACAGCCTCATGCTGTCCTAGAAAAATAAAAAAAATCATCTGCTCTACCTGCAAATCTCAGGTCAGCCTCAATAATGGTTCTGTCTACTACTCTACTGATTTTATTTTCAGATGGAACATACTTAGAAAGCTGCTTAATGTCTCAGTACTTTCTCTTAGCCAATGTACAGCTTCTCTTTCCAGAAAGGACCTACACTGTGGGATTCCCTCTGATATGTTCATTCCTGCAGAACCAGATTGCAGGTATATAGGATTGGACGTCAGAGGAAAGTTCAACGTGGAGAGAGTGGTGAGGTGCTGGAACCGGCTGCCCAGAGAGGCTGTTGATGCTCTGTCCTTGCAGGTGTTCAAAACCAGGTTGAATGGAGCCCTGGGCAGCATGGCCTAGTACCAGATCTGAAGGTTGGTGGCCCTGCCTGTGGCAGAGGGGTTGAAACCTGATGATCCCTGGGGTCTCTTCCAACCCAAGCCATTCTGTGACTGGCTTAAAAGTTATACTCAAAGCAGCTTAATTTTAGGAGCTACTTAGGGGCTATGTCACACCTCTGAAGGGAACCAATCTGTGTGGATTCCTCTCAGCTACGAACAGCAGGAGCAGGAACTTCAGTTTGGTTCAGCAGAATGCCACAGACAGCAGATTTTGCATTTGGGACGTGTTGTGCCTCTGCTGAGCAGCCCTGGGTGTCTGTCTGGAAGCCACTCCTACAGCCGCCTCTTGGCAGCAGCAAGAGCAGCTATTGGAATCCCAATCACAGCCCAGCCAAAGCTACCACCAGGTGTTGACAAAACATCTTGTATCAGACTCTAGGACAGCTGGTTCACTATCTTACATGACTTAAGGTGAGAGCAAAAGGAAATTATATCAAGTAGAAAAGCCTCGCAACTCAGCTAAGGCACCAATCTTTTTATCTCTTTGGGCAAGAATAAATTTTGTGCACACTGCTGGATACAGCTCTCAGAAAGTGCCTCTGAAATGCAACAAAGGAAGAACTCTTCGTAATTTAAGTCATTAACAATAGTTATTCTAAATTGTCAGGGAAGATACATAGCACCCAACCACCTCACGAGAATAATGCAGTAAGCTGGAAATATTACAGCAATATGTCACTTTCACTTTTCTTCTAAGTAAAAAGAGGGAAATAGAAATGAAGTATCATATCAAATACAGATGCTGTTAAACTCTAAATATCTGAAGGGCATCCATTTTGAAGTGCTTTGCATCTCGACATCTCATTACTTAAAAAAAATCAGCTGTGAAAGAAAATCAGCTGTGAAAGAATATCCATTTTCGTAGTGAAATTTCATCTGTTCACTTAGCAGCTTTTCAAACTTTATTAGAAACATCTTCATGAAGCACGAAGTGCCCTGCATGCTGGACAATGGTATCAATTGCACACGTGTCAGGAAGAGAGGGAAAAGAAACACAGGCAGAGTGTCACCTACCCAATACCTCTGAGCATTTAAATTGTTTTCATGTAGTGAGAAATGCTGACTGCTTTCACCACCACTGCTGCCTCGTACGAACGCAGTGCAGGCAAAATAAAATTAAATTAAAACGTGAGCGTGTTGCTAAAGGGGTAGAGGAAAAGCGTTACATGCACAACCTTTGCACAAAGAAAAATCTACTCTACCCGGAGTTGTTTGTTTAGAGGGACTGCTCTATTTATACACAAATATTTACACAGCATTGAACAGCACTGCATTGATCTCTCATTGCTCTGAATACATTATATTTTGAAAAGAGAACTATTCTGCTACTTTCCTTGATTTTCAGGACTATCCGTTGCACAAGCATACATCACGTCAGAACATAAAAGATTAGAACACCCTTCATTGTGCGTTTGTATCCTACTAAAACACTTCCATAAACCCTTGCAGCTAGTCAGCCTAGGAAAACTATATTGGGATCGAAAATATATTTATGATTACAAATGTTTTCAGAACCCTGAGCTACGCAGCCTTGAATTACCTTGTATTTACCTGTGGGCAGACACTGTGGATTAACTGGGATACAACAGCTTGTTATCCCAGAGCCCACACATAGGCTCTTAGTCAAGACTAGCTTAGACTAAAGAGGCAAATCAATAAGGCAGATCCCTAAGCATCATTCCTAAAGTAAAGTGAGAAAGGTCTTCTCAGATACAAGCAATATATTAAATAACATTTTTCATACCAAAGATACTAATTTGTCACACATCTTGTGTCTGCCAGAGAGGAAAGATCCTTCTTTGGCATGGTCAGTGCTACTTGGGAAATCCCACTGACGATCACGCAATGGCCAACGTTCTCAACTGCGATTTTTTTCTTAGTTATAACATGTCCACTCTTTCTAAACTGAGCTCTAACAGAAGGAAATGCTCGGATCTTCATCCTGCTTATCCTCTCTTTAACTGTTCTTAAATAAAATGGTACTGAAAATGCAGTCAACATTTTTTTATTATAACTCAATTTTTCAGTTGACCAAATTTCTAACCATCACAGAGAAAAATGGTACATAGAAATACTGAAGAAGGAGGTAAAGGAAAAACAAAGGACTCCTTTTTAAACATCACTTAAAAAAATAACAAGCTAGGCTTACATTTAGCCATCAAATATACGTTTTTCATGGGCATGGTTGACAGATTCATCAAGATTGGAAAGACCAGTAAGATCACCCAGTCCAACCATCAGCCCATGTCTGTGACCACTCTAACCCACCTCCCTCAGTGCAGCTTCCACTCTTTTCTTGAGCACTTCCAGGGACAGTGACCCCACCATCTCCCAGGGCAGCCTGTGCCAACACCTCAAGTGTTTCTGGCCTACAGCTGACATCCATCTAAAGACTATAGAGGACCATATATCCCATCATTAGGTAAGATTAAGACCAGTTATCTTAAGATTTTTCATTCTTAAGATTCATACTTAATTCATGACTCCATTCATACTTAAAGGAAAGTAAATGAAAAAATAAAAAAAAGGGGGGAAAAAAAAAAAGAAAGAAATCCCACTGCTCTGGGGGTATTCTCACATAAACAAACATCCACCACTATCAGAACACTGCTAGAGGCATTTCCATGGAAAAGCAGCAGTGTGAAACACATCTGCCCTGGATTGCACTGCTGCCCCAGGAGGTCGCAGAGAGGTGAAGAACTCAAACATGAATGAAGTGTTTTCCTTGCACTGTCCAGTGTAACTCCTCAACACGTCTGGCCGTCTGCTGAAATTGTCTGCTTCAGCACAACACTTGCCAGAAATTATTAACACTCAGATTTCTCATGGAGAAAGATTGGCTCCTCTGCACTGCTGAGATTGCTGGTAGAGGAATAAGTGGTTGCCCGGGACACTCTGCATACCTCAGTGCTTTATTTTACCCTGAGATAAAGAAACAGGGAAGAATTCAGAAAGCTTTTTTTTCTGATTCAGCTGCCTTGTGCAGCTTCAGGGAGGTAAGGAGAGCAGCAGTTTTGTTCTTGTTGAGCAGTACAGGCTCCTACATGCACAGCCACAGCTAGCTACAGAAGCCACCTTCCATCCGCAGCTCCCGACACATTATTTGGCTCCCTGTATTTGGCTCAACACTGCAGCGGCCGTAAGCACCTCATCATCCTTAACAGATTTATTCTCATAGATCCCTGGGAAGAAGAAAATCATAGTTTTTTCATTTTTAAAATATAGTTTTTATTGTGCTGCTAGACATTTGACCCAAGTAAGGTCCAAGTACTCAGCAGTGCCAAGGGGAGGAAACAAGGACTCATACCAATGCCACCAAGACATAACCTCCTCCCCTCACCGATCACTCTATCCCCATCAATAAGCTGTTCTTTCCCTTAATTCCTTCAGCAGCTTGTCAGCAACCTTCGACATTACCTAAAACACCAGAGAAAGTTATCTACCCACATCTCATTAAACATTCAGGAGTTTAATCACAGTGAGCTTCTGAAAACAGCAGATTCAGAACAACCTGCGTGCAATCGGTACATCAGTTTAGCCTGAGCTCGTGGTTCTTGTTTGCCTTACACTGATAAACAAGAAGTAGAACAGCTCTTAGTGGCAGATCCTCAGGCAATCTATCAGCCAACAGGGAAGACATGGCACAGGTCTCAAGGAACCACCAAGCTCCCTGTCCTGCCCAAGATGGGATGGTCTTTGTCCCTTCAGATGGAAGTTAATTCCCTTCTTTCAGTTCCATGTACAATGTCAATAACAGCGTGTTTCAGTTGCCTCTGGGTCCCCAATAAAGGAACTATCATGTTACTTAAGTTTACTGTTCTTATAGAAAATACTACTATATAAATCAAGTAATTTTATTACTCAATTTCATTTTTTTTTAAACTCTACTGAAAATACACTCTTTTTTCCTTACCAAAACTATTATCACTATTATCCTCCAGATAAATACTGTTGCACAGCTATTTCAAAAGAGGATCTGAAATTCATTCAGAGCCTTAGAGACTGCTGTGTTAATTTGGCTGCCACTCATTTGCCCTTAGGGCTGAATTCAGCTAAAAAGTAAAGACATTTTCCAAACTGCTTAAAGCTGCAGAAGTAGATGCCTCTCAAATCCCCAGTGGAAACTGGGGGGGTTTCACTTTGCTTTACCTCATTCCAGTTACAATAACAGACCTCAACGTCCTTTGCTCACAGAGTCAAATAACGCTTTTAATATACGCAGCCAAATGTTTAATTTACACGTGTGGTTTCACCCAGTGTTACCTGACTCCACTTGTGCACCACAGCACGCACAAAAGAGTAAAAAAGGTTATACTAATTTATTTAATTGAATATATTTATGTAAGGATTGAAGTGATTTGATACAGGAATATATGGCAATGAAGGGGGACAAGGAAACGTACAGTTGCTTAGCACTGTAGGACCACTGTGAGAGGTTCAGGTTGGATATTAGGAACAACTTCTCCAAAAGAGTGGTGATGCAGTGGCACAGCTGCCCAGAGAGGTGGGGGTGTCCAGAACCATGGAGATGTGGCACTGAGGGATGTGGGCAGTGGGCATGGTGGGGGTGGGCTAAAGCTGGACTTGATGACCTTGGTGGTCTTTTCCAACCTCAATCATTCCACGATTCTGTGACAAGTACATATACAACCCCAGCATTACGTGCTGCTAACAATCTGAACAGACTGAACAGGAGAAAAAGAAAAGAAAGCATACTAAATGAACTGTTGAATGTAGACCCAAGAAGACACTTAACTTTCTAACGAGCTTTAAGAAGGTTTAGTCAACCTGGGCAACAGCTGAAGAACAAGTAGTGCTCTGTTCATTTGGTCCTGAAGAGGACTGAAGAGAAAAATAACTTACAGATCTGGAGATGTGCCAACGCTTGTTTTGTTTCATGCTTTTGATGAGAAAATGAAAAAAAGCAACACTTTTTTCCCCCAAATTCGCCCCTATTTTTAAATCAATGTTTTAATTTGTCAAAGTACTTTTAGAATAAGATTATTTCACTGTGTAGCTTCTTTTGCAGTGAAGAGAAGCACACACAGAGCTTCATATCTCCTGGGAGAAGAAAGAGTGGGCTGAACAGCAACAACAGCTCTGCATGCTTCCGAGGCACTTTTCTCTGCCCCTGTCCCAGCCTCCTATCCAATCTCCTGCCCCTGCCTCAGTGGACACTCAAGCATCTACCTGCTGTCAGAGCCACCTTGAAACAGTACATCTGAATGCCTCAGGTATGTTTGTATGGTTTGCTCTGAAAGAAAATGTTGCAAGTTACGGCTCCCAACTATGCAATTATAACACCCAAACAACAGAAGTAGCAATGAGAAACAGTACTTAAAAGAACAGGCATGATACAATGGGTACCCGTTATCAGTTATCATTTGTATTGCAGCAAGCTCATCTATATGCCTGTAAGCCTGAGACTTCTTTTGCCCCATTTACCAATGCATAAAACAATTGATATGTTCAAATCAAATGCCTAGCGAAACCAAATGCTAACTTGCAGCCCAATCCTGGAATAATTTGCACATTTTGCAGGCAAATACAACAGTGCAGAAAGAAAAAAAAAAAAGTATCTACTTAATCCACATTTTTAAGGATGTAAGAGCAAGTAGAAGGCCAGGCAAGAAAAAAGTTTCAGTGAAACACGAAACACACACCTATCTTAAATGTCTGCAGGAGTCAGGACAGTGAGGAAGAGAAACAAAAGATCAACTGCAATATTGCTCCTGTTGGAAAGGAGCAAGTTAAATCCAGAGAGGTATATAATTAGTTTAAGAGAAATTTAAACCTCATTTGCTTCTTTATAGTCAATATTTATGTTAAGACTGCAGGAAACTAACTATGGGATATACCTCCAACTGAAGAGCAGATCCTTCTGTACCTCGTGATGGATTGCAGCAGTCTTCAGCCCCATAAACAAAAGATGCGGATTCTACCAGCTGAGACATGTTTTAAACAGGACTTCACGTTGCTTTTCTACAGTATAACATTTTATCCAATTAATCATCCTACTCTCATAGGTTTTACCTCCTTTTTCACCCCTAGGTAAGTCACTGGATAGCGATGCTAATTTGTCAAAGTTCTCATGCATTTTCTTGCTTATTAAAAAGTGAGGAATTGCACTGCAATTTCAAAATCTATACCATATAAGGAAACTCATGTGCCAGGGTCTCAGAGTGACCTCTTTGTGCTGTTAAGGAAAAAAAAAAAAAAAAAGTCTCTATTTATATTAAAGTTCTTATCCCTCGCTGCCTCAGATACTACATCCTTGTTCACCAAGGGTATTTTGTTGGGGATTTCTTACTTACTGAATACCTACAGAGAAGAAAAGAGGAAGTGACGTGCCAGGTTATATTCCTATGTGATTTCCTTCTGTCTTCACATATTTTAATTACACAATGATGGAATTTCAATTTTATTTTAAAACAGTATTCAAATAAACGCTCTCCAAAAAGAAAAATCTGTATTTACCAGGAAAGCATAGAAATTATCATTCAAAGGCATATATAGAGGATTAGAATTAGAAAGTGCATTTCTTTGCTGTGAAGGATTCAGCCACAAGGGAAAAGAAGAAAAGAAACTAAACAGCCTCTTCTTTCTAATAGATGGTGAAAAAATAATGAAAGAACAAAAATGTGAATGCTCCATCCAATTTCATACATCCCTTTCAGCACGTGGGACTTCAGCAAGCTTAAAAAAAAAGAAATAAAACCCTTCTAACCACTTCAAGCTCCTCCAGAAATACATTTCAGTTGCTAAAAACCACCTTAAAACTCAGAGGCATGTGCAGGCAGCCAAGTCAGCAGGACCACCACTTGACAACATGTTTCAGCTCTTACTTAATCTACCCATAAATCTTCACATGCTCCAGAAGAGAAACTTCAGACAGTGGCTGCTGGCCACCAACCCTTCAATAATTCACTACCATAGAAATACATTTATTTTTAAACCGATTGCTCTAAACACTTGCATGCAGCTGGGGGCCATCCTGGTCTTTGAAACCATGGGGCCAATTTGGTGGAAGGCAGAGAACTGCAGGCAGCCCCTGTGCTTGCTACCACATGCTGAGAGCAGCTCCTGCATCTTCCCTCTGCTCCTACACACACCTCGGGCAGCACGGCGAGGAGTAAATATAAAAACAGACTTAATGTAAGAAGCAAATCATGCTTTGACAAAAGCAGGTTTTGATTACAGCACGCTTGAGGTGAGTAAGAAGACCTTCTCGTTGCACTACATGGGAATATTTCAGTCCTCCAACACTTAAAATCAATCCTCCCAAGATGGTGGGAGTTGGCAGGGTGAGTCCGGCTCTGCTCCTCTCCTTGGGGTCCCAACCACCTCCTCTGCAGCAGTTGGGGTAACGCCTTCTGCACAACCCACCCTGCTACCTGCAGTTCATCTGCTCTGCAACCCCTTTGAGAACGAATACATGTTTAGCTGATGCATCTCGTTCTCTGCTGTTTGTAGTAGGAGTCCAATACCTTCTGAGATTAAACCGTCAATCACAGATGCTGCTTAGTCTCTGAGGGAGAAGCTCTGTTATGCAAAGAAATTTCTGCACAGAGGACTTCCTTCAGTGCGTAAATACATGTTTTCCTGCCTTTAGGAATGTTTCGTAATTAAGATATCCTAAAAAAACTAACATTTCCTGCTCAACCAAAAGAAGGAGATGACCTCTGGAACACAAAAACTAAGTTTTTCTTTTTCAGTCTTAACAGTGCACAATGGTTTTCAGCATTGTGGTCTATGAAATAGTACAACTCTTCAAACTGATAGTGACAGATTTTGGGAATTCTGACTTGCATATGCATCCCTTTAAAAATTATGAGCCTGCAGTCAGAGCAGCTTTGAACTAAGAGCTCATATCCACGACAAATCAAATGCACAAACTGTTCAGAAATGTATTTTATACATAATTATTATCCTTAACACAACCAAAATCCAAATCCTTATACGGTCTGAGATGCTGAGTCGCATCTTCAAGAGCCTTCGCTTACCCACAGTTTCACCATGCCTCTCAAGAAGGGAATACTAAGCGATCCCCAAATCAGCAGTCATCCCTTCTTCAACACCAAAGGAAGCTAAGCCAGAAACAAAGATGAGAAACGAGTTCTTCATTGCAGCTGTAATCAAGTGAACCAACTCTCTAATGCTAGGACAAATATTGTACTTTGCTGAGTTCAACTGCATTTTACCCTGGCAAAGTTGATCATGAAAGCATGAGATAATTTGCAATTATGCACTTAAATCATCATGTTTTTGAAATGGCATACAAATTTAATGGTCTCCATACACTGATATATACCACTTGCCATATAAGGATTTTCTTCTTCAGTGCAGTGAGCACTGCGGAATATCAAAGTCCTTCCAAGTGCTGCTTCGCCTTTCCTCTCTAAACTTGCAGAAGTAATCTCAAGGCTGAAACCTTTGAAACCCATGTTTGTGGGCTCTGTTCACATGCCACTGTCAATGAAATATACCAAAGCTGGAGACACTTAATAGTCTTAAAATACCAACCTCAGGAAATTCAGCAGCACCATTACCTTCACTTTGAAGTCCACCTATACATTTCTACGCCACATGGGAGAGAGAAACACCCACCTCCTCTTCGTACTTCTGGTAAATTAACTTCAATATGATAGAACTATACAGAAAAATAATCTTCTAGTTATGGCTCACTTCATACTTAACTCCCCGGATTTGCAGTATTTATTCTGGTGAAATCTTGATATTCCTATGAAGCTGTGAGAAGGCTGGGAAAGGCTGCACACAAATGATGCGCACAGACTGAACCTGGGTGAGCAAAGGGCTTTATCTGAAGACTATATATAACAACAAGAGCTCCTCTGAAACTAGGCCTGCTTTTCCTCATGCCACTACAGAAAGCACAAAGCACAGAGACAGAGCAAGGTGATTCATTGTGTCTGAGGAGACTCAGGTCCACATACCTTGCTGCTCCACTCATCACACACACCCATCCACAATCCTGGGTCCTCTCAGGGAAGAAAAAGGGCTGAAAAGATTCATTATAAAACTGCAGACTCCTTGCTGCATGGTCCTCCTCTTCCAGATATGCATCTCCAGCTCTTCTTCTCTCTCCTTCCCAAGTTTCTCTTCTCCCTGTTATTTTCCATCTTTGAAGACGTCACCAAGTTTTCTCATCAGCGTGAAACTCTCACTGGAAAGAGTCAAGTTTATTTTGTTCAATGTGCTTTTGCTAGATAAGCATTTGTGAACCACTATTTGTCTTGCAGAAGTCCTGTTTCCTCTTGATACAAGCCAGCAGCCTGCAAGCTGATTTCTGCAGCCTTCTACTTAATTCCGAGCCTTGTTTCTCCTAGCCAGCCCTTCTGATTATGGCTGAGTACTGTCCTATCCTGATATGCAAGCAGTCACACTTTTGTCAGATGTGTTTATATTTAAATATTAGAAATTCTGTCGGGAGAAATGTTATTTTTTCCATTGTGAGAGCCAAGATGTATTACATTGCTGTGAGGTGCTTAGCAGCTTCCCCAGAAAGCAGAAATACTGCCCAACTATTTTTTCGGCAGAAATTGAAAGAAGACTTAAAATCCATAGTGAATCTTCAACTAAGTGCAGAAACACTGCATATTTCCAGGATTCTCATCCCGATCATAACTGAACGGCAGTGGTGTGAAACTAAGTGCTGCTTGCCCAGCAGTCCCAAAGGGGAGGCCGCTCCATACAATAAGGCACCTGCCAGCAACGGGCACCACTCACATGCATGCACTGCAGCAAATCAAACACCAGCCTTTCAGCCTATGTCAAAATTCATTTGTCAAATGCTTTCCTACTACTTCTTAGAAGCACAATGCAATAGGATGAGAAGGAAGCTCATTCTCAAAGCAACCAGGCCAGCACCCGGCCATCCCCTTGCTAGTAGGACCTTTTCATGCTTCAAGGGAATCAATGAAATTCCCATGTATTTCAATTAAAACTTCAGAAGAAAGTATCATAGAATCACAGAATGGCTGGAAGGGACTTCAAGGATCACTAAGTTTCAACACCCCCACCACGGGCAGAGCCACTAACCTCCATATCTAATATTAGACCAGGCTTTCCAGGGCCCCATCCAACCTGGCCTTGAACTCCTCCAAGGACGGAGCATCCACAGCCTCTCTGGGCAGCCTGTTCCAGCACCTCACCACTCTCACAGTAAAGAACTTCCCCCTGACATCCAATCTAAACCTTCTCTCCTAAAGCTTGAAGTATGCATGCTAAAAAACAAGACAGAACTTTTAATGCTGGAATACCACCCCCTAATTTAACTCTTTGCACTGAATCATAAATACTGCAAGGATGAAAACCCAAAGACACTGCACAGAGCAGCACAACTTCACAACTGGTATTCCAGCAGGGAATTCCAGCACCTCAGGGCTTCAAGGAAACATGAACCCTAGGCATGTGCATTTGCTGAAAGGCTTGAGAAAGAGCAATGAAAGAAAAAGAAAGGAAAATGTATTTATGGGCTCATGGCAATCCTCTCCCCTGGAGCAGCATAGTTTCCGTTGAGTCAGATTTCTCATCTGCTCTGCAACAAACTTGCCTCCACTACCCATTCTGCAGGTACATTCAATCAGGGCTCCCTGGGGAACCAGGGCTCTATGTGAACTGCTTCCACTCAGACGTAATGGAGCAAGATTGCTCATGCCATTATTTTAAATGGTTTGAGGCCCATGGTCCCCAATTTCATTAGCTGCATTTATATACAAACCTTACACTTAACACTGTGGAACACGTAGACATGGATACATTACATGTCATCTTCTCTTCCCATCACTAAAAAAAGTAAAAAACAAAACAACAAAAAAAAGAAACTGAGACACCCTCCTCTCCCAACAGCAGCAAATGAACAGCATTAAGTACAGCACCAGCTCAGGTGTTTCTGTTTGATGTGTTATACGTATGGGAAGGTTATTTGTGCACATACATACCCTCACCTCTCACTTCAACCACTTGCTAGAAGTGTCATTCTTTTACAAGTCAGAAACACCTTGCATACACTGGCACTAGCTAGCTGCGTTGGACTGGGAGCCCCAGACTCTACCTGCACTCAGGAGTTCATTCAAGTTCAGGTGCTATGTTTAAGCTAATTAGCTAATTACTGCCAGAGGGTGTGTGGGCTCCTAGAGATGAGGCAGACTTATTTGTTTGCAGCCACCATGCTCTCACACAGCAGGGTACAGGAGCCAGTTAATACCAAAACCAAGCAAGGTTATTTCTAAACTCAAACACTGACAGAATATTGCGTGTAATAATCCAAGAAATGCATATCTGCATGCTGGGCAACATCTCTGGATCTCTCAGGAAATATAAACTTAACAAGGACATCAATTTGTTTACTTTAAAAAAAAAAACTACAGATCTTTTATAGACTTCACAAAGGACTGTAATAATCTTACACAGTTTGCTATACATTTATTATTACTAATTCTATCTTGTACTTTCACAAAACCTGTTTGAAAGAATAATAATGCAGTATGAAAAAAAGAAATAAAATTAATGGAGTCAAATGCTGATAGGTTTTTATGGTTTGTTATTAATCACAACAAGGATATAGTTAAACAACAGATCCTGGCAGTACGTTTTAGCTCCTGGTAATTTTTGTTTCATTCTGTTTTTCTTACAAAACAGATTTTGCATTTAAGCAGCTAGTAGTGATTTTCAGCATGGAAAATTAAAACCTTCTTTGCTATCATCCAACAAAGTAGTAATGACTTTTTGTTAATCCAAAAGGAAAAAAAAAAGGCAGTTTTATCCACATACAAGGTATTGAGAAGAAAAAGGGAATAATCAGCTGGGATGTGAAGTTACCCTGCAAATAATGCCACGTGCAAAACCCACTGCAATAAATAGGCCAAGCACAAGACAAATTTTACTCATCTACTTCACTAACTGCTGTACGGGAGCAATTTGTTTTATTTTCTTCCAATCTTCTCCAGGGTCCCTCCCCTCGCTGTAGCAAGAGTACTGTAATAATGCATGAAGCAACGCTGTGTGAATATTCAGTGGAGCAACCTTGTTTTGAGATGGGCTTCCTGGTTTAAATTTAATCTGTGTTTTGCTTGAGAAGATAAAGTCAATTAAGGGCTGGAAGAGAAGGCAGAAACTCCTCGGCATTGCAGCCAT